>NC_069794.1:8518586-9155201 GCF_027406575.1 Nycticebus coucang | reverse complement strand
TAATACTTTTCTTAACTGATATGTAGGAAAAGAATTTTTCACACCCTGCGGTGGTATCTTCCTACTACATATACATATTTAAAAACTAAATACGAGAGTAAACTATCACATAATGAATGCTGTAATCATTATGCAAAGAACATGAAAATATTAGGCATAAAAACTTCCATTAAGCAATTAAAACTAAATTGTTTTCCAAAATATATTTTTGAGAATTATTTTCTTGTGATCACTCATATTCCTAATGTGTCATGCAGAGAAGTGGTACATAAATTGTAGATACAAAGTAACAACATCTTCTATATAGTACTAGGCATATAGTACTATCTAGAAACATTATTTCTAATTGTATCAGCCAGCCAATAACATGAAAATGAATACTGATGGTAGTGGTAGCTTATGTCAGCATATTACCAGGAGAATGGGCTAGAATACTTATTTAGCTGATGTTTTGATTTAATGATTGACCTCTCTGTACATTGATAATTACTTTTAATAAATAAATCATTTCCTGTCTTTTTCTTATAGATTTATAGATTTTCTAGCCAAAATCTTTATCCATTAATTTTGTCACTCATTTATGATTACCTAAATTGTCGTTAGAGCTGTGTTTGGTGCTGGGAGGACCCAGGACGAACTGACAGAGCCTGCCTTCATAAAACTTACATTCTCCTGAGGAGGCAGACGTTAGCCAAATAATCAGACAAATAACTGCTGTTAAATACTGAAAGAGGAACATGTGCTGATCTTCAATTTCTTAGACACAGGAAATAATATGACACATTTTGGCTTTATAATGGAGTGAGAACTCCTTGTTTTACTTTATTTTTTATGTTACCAACTGTTACAGTGACACAACATTATTTTTCCTTTTCAGCATCATATTGACAAATGTCCATTTAATACGTTGGCATTATTACCTTCAACGAGAAAATTTTAGGATATTATTTTCATGACTGCAAGAATAGAGCAGGGCATACCAGGACAGAGGGCAGGGAGAGGCTTTTCAAAATTTATCATGATGGGGGAACTGAGCAGTAATTATTCATTAAAAATAAGGACTCTCTTCATGGTGTATTAATCCTTTATAAGAGGCACAGATTCAAGTCCCAGGAATTAGCTACGAAGTATGTCTTTGGAACAGTGATGGGCTCCTCTCTGCCCTGGCTTGATTAAGAGAGAGGAGGGACCAAACAGACCTTCCTTTAGTTTAAAAAAACTATATATGTATGTAAATATTAGAAATAGGGTCTTGCTCTGTTTCCCAGGCTAGAACGTGGTGGTGCAATTATAGATCACTGCGGCCACAAGTCCTGGGCTCAAGTGATCCTTCCACCTGATCTTCCCAGGTAGCCGGGACTACAGGTACAACCCCTTGGGTCCCCACTCATATTTTACATGTTTTTAAATTTTTTTTTGGTCTCGCTACGTTGCTGGTCTCTCACTGCTGATCAGGGCCTTCCTTTAGGGCCCTTAGTTGTATTGTTCTGGGATTGGACCAATTACTTTCTTATTTTTAAGAAAAGACTTGAAACAACATAGCAGTATATGAACATATATATTATTTACAAAGCTTAATAATAGATTATCTGCCTTTCAGTCCTCTCCCAATGTAAGCTCTAATGCAATACAAAATGATATCAAGTCCACCCAAGTTTCCAGGGCTAATCACTGCTCTCTGTCTTTCCCTGAGGCAACTACGATGTTGATTTTTTCTTTCTTCCTTTCTTCTGTTGCTTGAGCAGTTGATCACTACATATGGTGTTCCTCAAACTATTGCTTAATTCCAGCCGTGCAGGAGTCTTCTGCTGCTCACCTGCTTCCCTCAGGGCTCGCCAACCCCCGTGCTCAGATAACAGCACTATAAGGTGATGCTAGACCAGGGCTCCCCTCAGAAAGGGAAGTCATGGGAGCCCGCTCAGTCCTCCAGGTGGACACAGAACAGGGCAAGAGTTTACAAGCTACTTACAAGGTGGAAAAATCACAAACTTCAACTTTTCAGAAGTTTGGCTGCTCCGACAATGAAAGTGTTGAGCAGACTGGCCTGGTGGGAAATCATGAGGACTCCGTAGTTAGACGGGCCTGGGTTTGAATCTCTGCTGGATGACCCTGACCTGTTAATTCACCTTTCTTCACCATTGTTTTCTCCCTGGAACATAGAACTAGAAATGCCTTTCTCACAGGCTGTGAAGACCTGGCACCCAGTAAGGCTTGAATAAGTATTAGGTTTTTTCCTCTGTAAAATTCCAATTTTGATCTAAGATTTCAATCATTGCTTCTCTCCGTTCTCCATCTATTTTTAAAATAGATCATGCTTTTTGTCTTAAATTTGTTGTGTTCCAAGAATTCACACTGCTGGACTATCGTATGGTAATTCTGTTCAAGGCTTTCTTCTTCAGCAAAATGTCAACCAATTCTTAGATTTTTAGGTTACTCCATTGTCTTGCCTCTGAGCTTGATTTGTCTTTTTGGCATTTTTGTTTCTCAAAAATAAAACTTTGGTTTTGTATTACTAGTAACTGATAACTGTGAATTTTGAGTCTATACACTTCATCCAAAGCTGGACAAACGAACAATAGCAGGAAGGACAAAAGCTTGGACAGTCAGACCGATTCTGCTGGGACCAAGGGCCTTGGGGAACCGGATCATGCTTCTGCCGGTCACGCTCCATGGTCTGGGGCTGCTGAGAACTTGACCTATGGGACTCACTGGCTACATCTCCTTGCACGGTGCTTTCCAGAGAGCTCAGAGTCCATCCTGTGGCTTGCTGTGTCTCTGGTACGTTTCACTGCATGCAGGTGATGTACAGACCTGCTGGGTGACTGAACAGTGTGGACATTTGAGATTCAGAGGATAAGGTAGACCTGACACAAAGAATGATAATTATTTCCTGCAACAAGAGCTACGTTAAAAAGGGAGAGGTGGTAACATGGTGATGTGTCAAAAAAAAAAAAAAAAAAGTTGGCAAGAGTGAAGGGGCATGAAGTTCTCCTTAATACGTTTTTCTGTGTGTAGTTGCACTTGTATCAGCAAATTCTTACAAAAAACTGGTAGACGACAAGTTTTATGGGTCAAATGTCAATAGTAATCAAAATGTTAGCAAGTACAATGCTCTTCCAGGACATATGCTATTGATTTATTTTATTGAGTTTCTACAGGTCTATTAGGACTATTCCTCAGTGGGTATTTTACATCTGAAAGCACAATTAAAATCCATTTATAATATCTGTTCAAATAAAACATCTGCAGATAACAGCCACAGAATTCCTCCTCACAGGCCAGCTTTTGACAAAGGACAGGGAATTTTGTGCGTGCACATGTACAACTTTGCTTACTGAGGCACCTGGGGGAAGGGTGGACATCACTTGCCAAATGTAGGGAGGATGGTAGCCTTTCACATAAAGATTAGGCGAAATTGCTTTGGAAACCTTAGGGATTTTTAAAAGTAATTTTATAAGACAGGAAGTTTCTTACTGTAGGTGGCCCAGGACTTATGGAAGATTACAGGATGCACTTCCTTTTGAATTCAAAAAGTGTGTTGCTCAAAGAATAAATTCTCCCTACATCACAGAAATCTGAACAGACAGGCACTTAGAAAACAAATATTCAAATCAGCAGCAACTTGTGGTCACAGTCAAGACAGCGGCGTGTGGTATGAGCTTTTTGTAGAGCGCACTTGCCTCATGGATGTGCCCGGGGGATGCGGTGTGGATGTGTTAATTCTTCATTTGTGCCCCTCGCTGTGTGTTTCCTTTACGGTGTCTTTGTGCTATACCCAGGAATGCCCTTGAATATGTAATTATTAAAGTTTGAGAGAAGATACAGAAGTTCAGAAAAGTGGGAACTGAATCAATAGAGACGAGGAAGAAGAAACCAGTGTCTACAGAAGGGCATGGCAAGGGCAGAACGCCACTCCTCTGCAGCCCTGGCAGATAACAATGCAGGTGATCAATGCTCCAGCCCTCATGTCATTTTTCTTCGTTATTCTCTGTCAATATGGGTAAAAAATGACACAGTCTAAGAGCAGGAGGTAGAAGAACTAAATTCTAGTACTAGCTCTCCCCCAAATGTCTTGGTTTCCTCATTTTTCTCATTTGTTACGGGAAATATGTGATTTAACATTTTTCATTATAAAAATGATATGTTAAACATTACTGAAGAGTTACATGTTCCAAGGTTGGTGGACGCTAACGTGAAATAAATCATTGCCTGCCATGTGGCTTGTGGATTCATTAGATGGTGACACATGTCCAAATTGTGACTCAAAGCCAGAGCTCATATAGGCCCAGGAAAGAAGCAGGGAAAACCCTGTCCCAGGTCACCTTTCATAGCTTAATCATTGTGAACTGGTCCAGTATGTTCACAGTTTCTTTCCATGAAGTTCAAATACCCGACTATGTGGTAGAAACATTAGAAAAAATCATAGGAAGGAAAAAAAAACCACACCTGAAGGATCATCAACTTCTAATTTATTTCCATAAAAAATTAATTTCTAAGGATTAGGCTGTGAAGTATAATAGAAAATTTAAAAATATGACTAATATTACATAATTAGGCAATTGATTTAGATTTAAATTTTCATCCTTATAAGGTTTTAGAGTTCTTATTTATCCTTTTTTTTAAGATTTAGAATGTAAAACTTATTTACGGGGTTAGTTGTCTTTGACTTGGTGACGTCCTATATTGTATGTTTTAATTCACAACCCATCATTTTTTTACTTTGCAGGATTCTTCACCTTTTCTTTAATCAGAGCTCCTTTTCTTTAATCAATTTGCTCCCATGTTAAGCCTTTTTCCTCCAAGGCCCAAACAATATGTTGCATTATTTTCTTAATCATTGTGGTGTCAGGGGACAAGACGATTTTAACATTAAAAAGGACAAATTCCTGAAAATTGCTTTTGAAAAACGAATTTCAAAGCAGTTTACTATTTGGTTTGATTCCTCTTTGATGATTATACTTACGAAATACTGCAGTTAAACTAAAATTTCCCTTCCTTGCATGGCCTCAGTATTGAATGGTGAGCCGATTATTACCGCACATGTAAGTGGGTGCAGACACTGCCTTATCACCATTTGTACATTTGTCTGTAAACCGTGAAACTTCGCATACATTAGTTATTTACTGTAGGCACTTGACTTCTAAAGATGTGTTTGTTCAAAAGCTCAGTACAAGTAAAGTAAAATCATGTTTTGATGCAATCAAATATCAAAATAATTCTCTCTCAAGTTTCATTTATAGTTGTGTGCTATCATGATATTCATTTAACTTGCATTTTATAGGAAAAAAAACTGAAGTAACGATTATATCAAAGCCAGTTGAGAATTCCTAATTGACCAAGAACTTCATGCTTTTTGTCTTTTCTAAAGCTCGCCTTTCTGTGAAGTGGGATTTATTACTATCCTAATTTTCAACTGATGATTTGAGACTCGGTAAGTTAAGAAACTTGCACAAGATCTCACAGTTACTTTGGGAGAGAGAAAAGATTAACAGCGGCTTGTGGGGCCGCAGGCTCTGAAACCCCGCACTCCTCCTCTGCTTCTCAAAGTTGGATCCCAGGGAGAACATCAGTGGCAGAAGCTGGGCTTACTGGAAGTGTAGTATCTTAGGGAAGGTGACCAATTCGAAGAGGTCAAACTGCTAAGAACTCTTGCAGTTTTGGCAGTGAAAATCCCTTGTCTCTAGAAATCCTTTAGTCCCAGTCAACTCTGTACGGTATATTACCACAACCTCCGTCCCTGTTCCTGAACTACTGAATCAGAATCTGCATTTTAAATATCCCTGAGTGATTAATATGCGTATGATTGTAAGAAGGATTGCTTTTTAAAATTTTATTTGTATAATGAGTATTTTTTCTAAAAAAATTCCTAGAGATGACTACATCTTAGCACCAGATTTCATCTTTTGCATTGACAGTGGCTCATATGACTTAGTCATATGCGGTGCTCATCTGAAAGAAAATTCTGATTAATTTATGTCCAGAAATTGACTTCTTCTCAGAAAAACTTGTTCCATTCTAACGAAGAGACATTAAAGTACTTGAGTTTTCCTGATTTGAACTCATAATGATGTAAAAATGTAAAGAAAAAGAAAAAGCCTGTGGTATTATTCCTTTCTTTTGTAGCAAGAAGGATACAGGCTGTCAAAAAGTTGTAATTTTAGCTGCAAAGTGACATGTGAATGTGCTGAAACCGTACAGAATGCACCTGACATCTGCAGCCGGTCTTGGTTTGCATTCTCACTAGTTAGGAAGTTGTATCACTTTATTAGTGGAAGGTACACTTGTCATACTCGAGTTTAAATGGTATGGCTTGTTTAATAAGCTGTTCATATTTTACTTACATGCTTTCATGCCTGGGATTTTGCAGATAAAATTCTCCCAGCATGTGAAATCTCAGGGGATATATCTAGAAGATTGAGAAAATTGGCAATGACTGTTTTTGTCTTGTAGCATAAATTAAAAGCAGTTAGACCTGGAAGAGACCTTCGGGAAAATATAGCCCATTTATTTTATGAATTAGGAAATTGAAAACTAACAGGGTTAAATGAATTTCTGTGGTCGTCCAGCAAGTTCACAGTACAAACCGGGCCAGAATTGAGTTACGGTTGAGAACAGACCTGACAATGTTATGTTTACATTGAATGTTCCATGCGTTACTTGAAATATAAATTAAGACAAATTTCCAACAGCTACTCTGAAAGAACATTTTAAACTCTTACTGGAAAATGATATGATTGCATATCTCTATTTAAATGAAGGTGGAAAATGATACTGCAGAGAGTTAACAGAGATAATTTGCTCTAATTCGCTTTCTTTTCCACTGAACGTGAAGATGACATAAAATTAGTCAGCAATTAGTGGCTCAATTCTTAAAGATTTATTTGATTTAATTTTTTTTGTCTTATTCTGTTTGGGCTTCTACAACAAAATGTTATAGACTGAGTAGCTTATAAACAATGCAAATCTATTTCTCATAGTTGTAAAGGATGGGAAGTCCCTGATGAAATATCTAGCAGATTCCATGTCTGGTAAAGACACATTTCCTGGTTCTTAAATGAAGCCATTTCACTGTGTGCTCATATGGTAGAAAGGTGACAAGGCAGCTCCCTAGGGCCTCTTTCATGAGGGCACTAATCCCATTCATTAGGGCACCATCCTCATGATCTAAACATATCTCCAAAGCTCCATCTCCTAGTACCATCCCCTTAGGGGTAAGGCTTTCAACATCTGAATTGGGGGTGGGGGGCATCCAAACATTCAAACTGTAGCATTTTTAATCTTAGGAAAACTAACTAAATCTTCTCTGTATTACCTTTAATACTAGTTTCAAAAACAGTTTCTTTCCTAACTAACATGATTATTGAAGTTCAACAGCACCAGCAGCAATTTTAGATGTATCTTTAGTACAGGAAAGTGATATCTTTTGGTTATATGATTACTTTCAGCACTTGTGAGTTTGAACTAAGTAGCTAGAATGTTTTGGTGCTTTTAGAAGTTGCCATGAAATAATAATTTCTACTCCTGAATCATTTGTAATTGAGGGTAGAGGATAATGATAACTCTCATGTTGACAGCTCCGCAAATTCTAGGAAAACTAGGCTCAGTCAGTAGGGCACCGGCCCCATATACCAAGAGTGGCGGGTTCAAACCCGGCCCCGGCCAAACTGCAACCAAAAAATAGCCGGGCGTTGTGGCTGGTGCCTGTAGTCCCAGCTACTCAGGAGGCTGAGGCAGGAGAATTACTTAAGCCCAGGAGTTGCTGTGAGCTGTGCGAGGCCACAGCACTCTACCGAGGGCCATAAAGTGAGACTCTGTCTCTACAAAAAAAAAAGAAAAATACAAAAGTATCTTTTTGGTCATAATCTTCTTGTCTCATTAATAAAGATAAATTGTTCTTGGGAAAAAAAAAGAGATTATCGAATGGCTACTGTGTGCCTATAGTGGGAACCACAGCTGGGGGGTGTCAAGGGCATTATAGCATCATCATGCGAATTTTCCTGCCAGACAATAGAAGATAGTATAAGATGGAGAGTCTACTCTTTGGGAGGAACTCGGCAGCACTGAGATAAAGGCAAGAAAGAAGAATCCAGGATCAACATTTAAAAGCCTTTATTCTCTGAGAGGAAAGAGACTAGAAGAGAACAAAGTATTAAAAGAAATGGTAAAAGCAGTAAGTGTTGTTTTGAATTTTTTAAAAAAGGAAACTGTGAACTTGATAAGAAAAGTAAGAAGAGTTTAAATTTTTTCACAAAGAATGAACAACTCATTCAGATTCTTAAAGAAGATTTTTTTTTTTTTTAAACTACAAACACTGATCTTGAGGAAGATTTAAAAGAGAGAGGCTCGAGGATCCATCAAGTAACTTTTGTCAGGGAAACCTTGACTGGCAAGGCAGTGGGGATGACTAAGAGATACCTCAGCACTCAGAGGTGCCAAGCATGAAACAGATTATGCAAGCTTTGGGAGTGGGAAAGTTGTGATTTATTTGTGAAGGTAATTTCTGGAGAAGAAAATGAAAATTGTTGGCTGAACATCACCAAAATGCTAAGCAGCAGCGAGATAAAGACTGTTCACATATCATAGTATTTACAAATGAACCAGTTGCTAGAGATGAGATGTATGCTTATAATTAAAAGACCCTGGAAAATTATGTCAACTGAGTAAGAAACAGGATTGACTTTGGGAGTAGACATGAGATATACGTATGAGGGAAAATCTTGGCCTACAGAAACCAGAATAAAAGATTGATTCTGAAACTTCTTCCTGTGAGTGCCTGAAGTCACCCTGGGCATTGGCTACAAATGCAATTCTTGAATTTTTTATTTCAATAGATGTAGGGGGTTTGTGAGGAGCTTCTGTTATATGGATACATTATATCATGATTAAGTCTGGGCTTTTAGTTTACTCATCATCCAAATAGTGTAACTTGTACCCGAAAGGTGATTTTTCATCCCTCTCCCCTTCCAAGTCTCCAGTGTCCATTGTACCACTCTGTATGACCCTGCATACCATAGCTTAGCTCCCACTTACAAGGGAGAACATGAAATATTAATTTTTTTCTGTTCCTGAGTTATTTCACTTAAAATCATTTTCTCTGTGTCCATCCAAGTTGCTGTAAAAGACGATTATTTTATAGTATTCCGTGGTGTGTGTATGTGTGTCCGTGTGAAGTTTAAGTGTATAAACACACCACACATTCTTGAGGCAGGATGCGAGGAGCACAGAAACACTTTACAACTAGTGAGTCTGTGCTAGAGATGAGAGAGAGGCTGACTTCAGTGATTAGTAGTCAGAATAGAATTTAGGAGAAATTTAGGAGTTTACTTAAAAAAAGAGGTCAGTATAAAGGGCATGGCAACAAAGTAGTTTTTTTCTAGAACTTTCTATACTAATAATAGGCATTTATGGAACATATTCTATTTTTAAGAGACTGAAAAATGTTTAAGATGAATTATTTCATCTTTGTGATAACTCTGTAAGATAGGATCTGTTTTCTTCTTGTTTTATAAATAGGGGCTAGGGGTTAGCAACTTCGTGTTAGATGGGAGCAGAGAGGACCCAATTATTATTAATCTAGTGAATTTGAATGCAGTTTGTCTGATACCAGATGTTTTAGTCAGGGTTCTCCTTCAGAGAAATAGAAGATATATATAGAAGATATATACAGAGAAGACAGATGTACGTATATACCAGTGATACTCGACCTTCCTAATGCTGTGTACAGATGTACGTATATACCAGTGATACTCGACCTTCCTAATGCTGTGTACAGATGTACGTATATACCAGTGATACTCGACCTTCCTAATGCTGTGTACAGATGTACGTATTTACCAGTGATACTCAACCTTCCTAATGCTGTGACCCTTTAATATGGTTCATGTGGGTCGTGACCCACAGGTTGAGAACCGCTGATATATACATACACGCACTCACAGACATACAAAGTATAGGTCACACAACTTTGGAGGCCAAGAAACCCTTAGAAACTGCTGTTGGCACGCAGGAAGCCTGTGGTATAATTCAAGCCAAGTCCAAAGGCCTGGACCGGGGGAGCCAATATCTGTGGGCAGGTGAGTCAATTCACCCTTCCGCTGCCTTTTTGTTTTGTTTGGGCCCTGGATAGATTGGCTGGGGTCCATCTCTCCACTGGGGAGGGTGATCTTCTTCACTTAGTCTACGGACTCAAATGCTAATTTCTTCCAGAAACACCTTCACAGACACATCCAGAAGTAATTTTTTACCAGCTACTTGGGCATCCGTTAGCCCAGCCAAGTTGACATGTGCAATTAGCCATCACAGGTCTGTGAGAGGTGCTGCACTGTAGTGGTTAAAAACACAAACGCCAAAGCCTGATGGCCTGATGTTCACTAGCTGTGTGGCTCAGGCAAGTTAGCTGACTTCTGTGGGTATTAATGTCTTTACCTTCAAATAGTTTTTAAGAAGAATAAATTAGTCATCCCACTTAAAGTCCCTACTTGATTTGTAGTGATGATTTAATGAACATTGGATGTTGCTCTACTAGGGAAAGTTAGTTAAAGATACAAAAGAGAGTATCTCTGTACATGTGCTGTCCCGTGCTCCCTACCAGCTAATTATCCAACAGGCAGAGTTGACCATTTGATGGAAACTCCATCCATTCCTGCTCATGACCCTCCTCAAGGCCACTCCTGATCAGCATATACCTGACTCTTAGAGCAGACGTGTATCACTTCATTTTGATACTGCTCAGTCTGCTCTTTTTTTAATGTTTTAGATGCTGTTTTGATTCTCAAATTTTCCCTTTGAAAATTCTCAGAATATCTCTGATGATCCTAAAATAAAGTCCCCTATACACAAATTAGCTTGTCAGCATTATGACCTAATATCCTTTCTTGCCAAGTTTTCTAGAAAGCCTTCCTGCTCCTGCTCACTGGGGCCCTTTGGTGTATTAATGATTCCAGGTCTGTGGCTCGAGCGGCCCTTTCTCTGTTTTGGGACACAGCTTTGAGATGCACTTGTACATATTCCACATCATTTTCCTGACTGTATCTACGCTACCCAGCTAGGAATCCTCTTTCTCCTTAGCTTGGTAAGCTTATTAATTTGTTCAATTGGTATGTACAAAATAAAGCCTGTTTTTAATTCTGTAGTCTTACAGATATCTGTATCTGCACAGAAATTCCTTATTTCTTCAGATATGATAGTAATAAATCCTCGATGCTTAAAGGGTTGGACCATGGAGACAACTCAGAAAGAGTGCAGAAAGGGAGAATAAACGAGGATATTTAAAATTAATGAGAAATAACAACACATCTGAGATAAAGCAGAGGAAAAATTCAGAAACTCACCAAGATTTAGAAAATCTGTTGAAGACACCTGGTGGGCTGAGCAAAGTCCGGTTAACAGGCTGAAGAGGATCAGCAGGTAGGGGAAGGTTCCTGTTCACGTATCAGAAGATTCAGAGTAAAGATCAGTGAAGCGCTGATGCACGAAACTCTGTTTCAGGGCTGGTGAGATGAGAATAATATTTGTAATTTGCAGGGGAGCCACAAACATGGGTAAATTAGAGTGAACATACAATTAAAGACAGACTCGGTCAACGCATGGGGCAGGAGTTCATTCTGCGAATGGCGGATGAGGTTTACAGCGCTGTTGCTTCAATACAGAGTGATACCAACACGTATCAGGAAAGGAGGGAAAGCTTGGAGTTGACTTCATTTCTTTCGGCTTCTGGGGAAAGGTGTCCACTTTGGTGTAGTTTTTTTTTTTTACACCCCTTTCCTGTTCACCCATAACATAAGACCACAGGCGTCTCTGGGCACAGCCAGAATTAGAACCTGTGATCTTTCCTTCCCCCCACCAGGTTAGTGGATGACTTAAGATTCCTCTTCAAAGATTATCATGAAAAGTAATGGGAAGACAGACCGTGAGATTTGTGAAGTCTTTGCTGTGCCGCACGGACACATGAGAAAATGCGTCTGGGAGTTCCCTCCCTTGCTGGGCGCTCCTAGATGAATGTCCTGAAGAGAATTTTGCTGCATGACGGGAAAAGCTGACCCTCGCAGGGCTTGCCAAGATAAAAATTACATATGACACAAAGTATTTGGAGTCTTTCTGTAGGGAGGGAGCGATAATATCTGTACCACATGCCACGAAAATTTACTTGGAGGAGAAAACACACAGCAAACTGCTTTTGGGGAACATTATTCCCATCAAGGGGAAAAAAAAAAACGTCAATATTGTGTCACGGGAATGGAATAGATTCTTAAAGGTGGAAGTTTGCTTTGGAAAGAGGAAATTTAAAGACAAATGAACAACCCCCCTGCTATATATGTTTGGGAGACTATGTGGGGAAGAGAGAGGAAGGGTAAGAAGGAATGAAGACAAAGCAAGGCAAGTTAGAAAGGAAGTCAGTCCTTGAAACCGGGGCAAAGTCTTTAGACGCACAGGGAAAGAGAGATGACCTGAATAACAGATTGAAACCAAACGAGAAAAGTCTGCTTCCAGCGCACCAAGGTAATGGGAGAGGCGGCTGAAGACAGAGTTCAGGAACGGGCTGTGTGGAAGCAGATGCCCGCACTACCCTGGTGCTGGCGTCCCTGGCATTATTTATCTTGGAAAAACACTGGTTAAATGAAGAACTAGGAAAGGTTTTTATTGTAATTTGTAAGGGGATTCTGTCTACGCTCAATTGATTTTACAGGCTTAATTTGGGATAATTGATGGGAAAAAACAGGTAAGCTTTTGGTGGAAGGGATTTGCTAAATAAATTACTGCTAGGTTTTTGGGTTTTGCTTTTAATTTTAAGTATATGTACTTTAAATAAATGTTCCCGGTTCCACACAGAAAAGTAATTTCCAAGGAGGCACAGGTGAGATCTCGGCACTTAGGTGGTCCATATACATCGCTCTAGGGAGTTGTAGTCGCAGGTCCTATCTGGCAAAGACTGGTTGCTCTGAAATGTTCTTTCTACTGATAGGCTAATAGGAGTTTTGTAATTTCACCTTCAATCTTACCACAAAAGAAGTAATGACAAGAAGAGAGAAAAGTAAGGTTTGTGAGCTATGTCCTGCAAATTACAACAGAGAAAAAAAAATTTTTTTTTTTTTGGTCTTTCTTTTGTCTTGGAAGACTGGACACATGCACATTGGTATATTACCTTTGCCTTTAGATTAATTTAAAATTCAGTTTTCTTCTCTTTCTTGCATGTATTCAACGATAATTATTGAGCTCTCACTTTATTCAAGGTATGGTGTTTTTTGTTTTTTTTTTTAATTGAAGTTTGGCCAGGGCCAGGCTCGAACCCTCCACCTTTAGCATATGGGGCTGTTGCCCTATTCACTGAGCCACAGGCGCCAGTCACTGAGCCTGAGCCCATTGTCATAAATAAAGGGAGAGAAATGAGTTGAGGCATTAGAAACCCTTACCATATGGACAGACTGTGTAACCTACACTCGTCCTGGGTGAGGACAGCAGACACTGTCCAGTCTGAGTTGATAAATTTGTAGAGAGGGCCTGGCTGAACCAAGGCTCCCGAGAGGGGAGACGTGTGATAACAACTGTGTTAGTGTTGACAGTTAATATTGTGTAATATAATTTATATTGATATTGATGGCATGTTATATAAAATTTAGCTTACAAAACATTTTTGTAAGTTTATTCTTTGGTGTTTGCAAGAATCTGGATAATTATAAGCAGTTACAGTCACCTGCCTCTTTTAGCGGTACGGAACATTTGAGTGAGTTTTCTAACGTTTCACACAAGGACAGTGAGAGGTAGAGCTTGGAGTTGAACCCACATTATTTGATTGAAAGTCCAAATATATTAGCCCTCCTACTTATGTTTTCTTCTTAAAAATTTTGACACACAATTCTCTACCATTCAAAGGAGTCCAACCTGTGGCCTGCAGGCTACACACGGATTATGTGAGGGATGTTTTGCTTCCCTGTGGTGTTGCATATCATAAAAATTATATATGGAACTTTTTTTTCTTTGCTCATCCACTTTCATTAGTGTTTGCATATCGATTGTGTGGCCAAAGACAATTCTTCTTCCAATGTGCTACAGAGAAGAAAAAAGTTTGGACACTTTTGAATGGTAGGGTTTCAAGCTAGCTTGTGGGAGTGATAATTCTGTGGTACAGAACCAGAATTTTGTAGTGCTATCAACAATTAAAATTGAGTTTAGATGACCCTAAATATTCTGAAAGAAACTGGAAGTTGAGGATGGTGGCTTTGGGAGAGGCCACCACTTGAGGCCAGGAGTTTAAGACCATCCTGGACAATGAAGAAAGACCTTGTCTCTAGGAAAGAAGAAAGAAAATGCAGGCAGGTGTGAAGGCCCAGGCCTACAGTTCTAGCTGCTCTGGAAATTGAGGCAGGAGGCTCATTGCTTGAGCCCAGAAGTTCAAGGTTACAGTGAGTTACAATGATACCAAGCATGCCACTGTACTCCAGCCTAGGTGGCAAAGTAAAAAATCTGTCTCTAAAAACAACAACAACAACAAACCAACCCCCCAAAAAAAAAAAAAAAAAACAGAGAGGGAGAGAAAATATACAAGGTGAGAAAACAGGTGGGTAGACATTTCACTGTATCTGATCAGGGGATCTTTTGACAGGGCAGACTATTTGTTTTTGAAATATATCCTAGTTTGATTCAGTAAAAGTTGAGATACCCGGACAAATCTATGACATGTATAAAAAATGTGATTATTGTTTAGTTGAATAAAATGAAACTGAAAGAAGATATAGTTCAAATGAGTGAGGTTGCAGATTCCTAGCAAATATAAAAGGGATAGATTTAAAATTAACCTTCTGGGGAGCATAATAGGAAACAAACACATTGGCCAAGCCATTTATTGTTATTAAAGTAACTAATAAAGTAACTAATACTGTTTTATAAAGTAACTAATAGCCATTGACGGCAGGGAAGAAGCCAATTTCTGCCTTCAAGGTCATGAATATATAGAGTGTTCAGAATTCAATACCAATAAATATGTAAGGAGAATAATTTGCTTGGAGAAAAAAGAGTGGGGAAAAGACCCATTAAAATGCCAGCCGTACTTAGAGACAACCCCAAAGAAGAAAGTAATACACGAGTCAAAACAGAAAACTCTCAAAGAAAATACAGCTACAAGAAAAAATGAGAGAGGGATGATAGCTCTTGCTTAGAAATAAAAACGGTATGATTAGACTAATTAGGAATCCCAGTGCTGCTCAGGAATGGCTTTGCAGAGGAAGCCTGGAGAATGGCTGGGCAACCACACGGTCTACTTCACGCTCCTTTCTAGGCTAGAGACATGGCAGGAAGACAAGGCAGGTTTTGGAGATAAGCAGCCTCTTTGTGCTCTGAAGGCAGGGGGCTGTGTTGGAACTCCCATGCTTGCAGAGGTGCACCCGGCTCCTTTCTTGAGAGGCAGTTGCGCAGCACATCCCCTCGGTGGGGAGGACCCACCTGCTCCTTCCCTGCTCCATGAAGATGGGATTTCTACACATCCTGTGTTTACATAAGCTCACCTTCTCTCCTATTGTCAATGGGAGAGAGGATTAGGCTCACGTGTAAACTTGAAAACTCAGCTCATTTCTAGTAAGTTCAAGTTTTGTGACTGGAAAAACTTTTATCAGTAAATAAAGGTCACCCATCTGGCAGCAATGTGTCTCTTTGGCTCAGCTTTGGTTTTCTGTACTATGTTATAAAAACATTACAGTCTAGTGTGACATTAGCAAAGTGTGACATCTGGGCTTATACAAAATATAGGAGTTGGCAGAGGGACTAATTTCCTTCCTGAAAAAATGCCATGGCAGAAAGGGACAGAAGACAACTGTGGCTGTGAGGACAGCCCTGGACCTTTCTATAATTCAGCAGCTTGGCCTAGGAGCTTAGCAACATCCTCCAAAGCATCTGTCTGGAAAGGGAAAGGGGCCTAATTGCCCCAGAGGAAAATGTGGACAGATTGTCATGGGCCTTTGAGAATAGAAGCTATTTTAGCACAAAAGAAAAAAATTTTCTACCTGCGGCATTAGGTGGTCATGCGTTCAAGAATTAAATGGGACTGCTTCAAAAAACACCCGAGGTTTGTCAGTAATACAGCTGGCAGCTCGTCCGTGGGTTTAGATGTTAGAGCATTTACCTTAGGGGTTGAAAGATCCATAATTAAATTTTGGCATTGCTTTTAGGTGGTAATGATTTTTGTTAAATTCCATTTTGTGTGAACCCCTTTATGAGTTCAAGACAAATGTCATATTTACCTTTCCCCCCTGGGGTCTGAGTGTATTTTAATGCACTATAATCTAAGAGATATCGTGTCACTGGCAGAAAGAATACACACATCTAGACAGGGCCATTGTACAATCTCAGTTAGAGCCTTTTATTTATTTATTTATTTATTTATTAAGAAAAGAGAGAGGATTATGGGGGCAAGACATGATTGCAAGAGAGACGTTACCTAACAATTGCAATCAGTGTAACCTGGCTTATTTGTACCCTCAATGAATCCCCAACAATAAAAAAAAAATAAAATAAAAAATAAAATAAATAAAATAAAAAAGAAAAGAGAGAGGATCAAATTTAAAGAAAATTTCTTTCCTCATCTTTGGGCACTCAGTTTTTGAGAAGATTCAGCCACGATTAATGGCCAGTGGTACTTACAAAAGTGAGAAGCTGTGCAATTTTTCACAGTTCCTAAGCCTTAATAAATTTAAATATCTAAAGCTATAATGCCTATTCAGGGAAATTAAGATGAATATTATTTAGTTATCCAAGTTATTGAAATCCTGAAAACCCGAAGTATTTTTGTGAAATTCTGCACGATTATTACAGGGAATAGATCTGTGATTTGTGCAGGGAATATCATATTCCCATATTTTTTTTCTAGGTAAATCATGGGGTCAAGATTAAATGCCACGAGCTTCCTTGTGCTCGCTGTGTGCCCCATCCTCGTTTAATGTTGAAATAGTGAATTGTTGCCAGTTCCCACTGGACTTTTGGGAGCACCTTTCTCAAGGGGAAGACACACATGCAAGTGTTCCCTCGCCTGTCCCAGCACGCCAGGGGCAGGGCGCCGCCTTCCCATCTGTCACAGGAGGGACCCCCTGCGCTGGGAGCCCGGGCTGGAGCGCAGGGCGCGGGCCTCCCTGTAAGCTTCCCTGCCACACCCCCGTGCAGACCGCGGGGCTCGATCATCGCAGCTGTCCCCAGACTGGGACCAAGTCCCAGCCAGGAGTCCAGGGAATGGCTGTGCACCTGGGGAACTGACGGCTCAGATCATCGTGGTTGGGGAGGGAACCAGGCATGGGAGGGTTTTGCTTTCCTTCGGTCAGGTTCTGG
The DNA here is from genome assembly GCF_027406575.1 of Nycticebus coucang. NCBI lineage: Eukaryota > Metazoa > Chordata > Mammalia > Primates > Lorisidae > Nycticebus > Nycticebus coucang. Next base: position 9,137,894 of record NC_069794.1, on the reverse strand, counting down.
GTCCGCTTCACCACCGGCCTCCTCACTGCTCGGCCATCCCTGATACAGACACAGCACTTTCCCTCACAGCCTGGAGAAGTGGGGGTTCTAGGGGCGCCTTCTGCTGCCAGATTTCCCCCCAGATGCAGCTGCTCTCCCCCCAGCACCGCGCGTTTTACTTGTTTCTCCAGGGGATCCTCGAGGGAAGAAGAGCCCCCGCTAGGCCGAGGGGTCGAAGTGGATGGACATCCCAGGGCACCAGAGCGCACGGAAGGACCTGTGGCCGTGCCTTGGGGGCGCTCGCCCACCCTGTCCCTCTTCACTGTGCGGCCCCCTGCCCTGGCTCTGCTGAAAGGCCCAGTCGCCTCCTCCAGGCCTGGACCAGCGGGCACAAAGTGCCAAGTATGGGTTTATAGGAACACAGTCTCCTTCGACCTCTCTACAACTTAAGCCACATGATTAAATCTCTCTCTTTCTCTCTTCTTTTTCTTAAGACGTAATTTGTTTACCACAAAAGTCATAACGTTGAAGTGTACAATTCAGTAGTTTTTAGTACAAGCTTATTCTGCTGTCTCCAATCCAGAGTGTTCTCATCCCTGGGAAAAGAAACCTTATGCCCATTAAGCATCACTCCTGACAACCCTTTAATCCATTCCTCGGGCAACAATTAATCTACCTTCTGTGTCTATGGATTTGCCTATTCTGGGAATTATCGGTAACTGGACTCACATGACCTGTGGCCCTTGTGTTTGTTTTTTTTTTTCACATAACATAATGTTTCGAGGTTAATCCATGTCATAGCTTGTCTCAGATTCCTTCCTTTTTGGTGCCTATCTAATATTTTGTTGTATGTATATACCACATTTTGTTTGTTTATTCATCGGCTAATGGAAATCTAGGTTGGCCATTAAGAGGAATGCTGCTAGACACAGTCTTTCTACAAGTTTTTGTATTGGAATGTTTTTTGGCTTTTCTCTTCCCCTTTCATTGTGTTTGTGGGTTTAGGTCACAAGACTCCTTCTCTGCCTACTGATTAACTTAAAGGATTTTGGGTGCTTAGTGGAAAGAACATGGGCTTTAGAAAATGTGTACACTTGGGTGCAGTTTCCAGTCCTGGTATCCAGTCTCTTAGCTCAGTTTCCTTGTCTGTAAAATCAGTAAGTACATCTACTTTATACGGACAAAATGGTTTGGGGTGAGATGTCTGTTCTCTATTAAGTAAAGATCCTCTATACTTTACTTTTAATCTTAGTTTTCAGCAGTTGAGCCACCCAGAATTTGAGCTGTCTTTTGCCAAAACATCTTCCAGAGAGCAGGTGCCCTGCCATTAGCCCTGCCCTGGGGACTGCACTGCCTCTGTGGGACCCCCGTCTCTACCCTCCCTTAGTAAGGATGGCCTGAGTTATGTTATAAATTGAATACTATGGGGACCACTGTTGTATGGATAAAGCATGGTACTTAGGGTGCTGCGGCCTGCATTTCTCAGGCACCTGGCTGGCCCCTGGAGTCAGCCCAGCAGCAGGGGACATTTTCCAGGCCTGGACTCTGCGGATACTTTACCTTTTCCCTTACTTTTCTCTTATGACATAGCGATGAATAGAACAACCTAGTGTGTTTCTTATGCCAAACCTGAATTTAGAGACTTGAAAGGAAGGAGTTAACATATATTAAAAGAGTTTTTTTTTTTTTTGGTGGGGGGAGGGTTGTTTTTGTTTTGAGACAGAGCCTTACTCGGTTGTCCCAGGCTAGAGTGCCAGTGGTGTCATAGCTACTAGACTAACTCAAACTACTAGACTCAAGCAATCCTCTGACCTCAGCGTCCCACATAGCTGGGACTACAGATGCCTACCACAGTGCCCAGGTAGCTCTTTTAATTTTAGTAGAGATGGGATCCGCCTCTTGCTCAGTCTGGTCTTGAATTCCTGAGCTCAAGAGGTCTACCTACTTTGGCCTCCAGAGTGCTGGGATTACAGGGCTGAGCTACTGCACCCAGCCTTGAAAGGTGAGGGCTGTGCACATCTGTGACACTTCTTCTTGACACAATTCTTCTTTTTTTTTTTTTTAGTTTTTATAATGGATTTTATTTATTTATTTATTTATTTATTTTATTGTTGGGGATTCATTGAGGGTACAATAAGCCAGGTTACACTGATTGCAATTGTTAGGTAAAGTCCCTCTTGCAATCATGTCTTGCCCCCATAGAAAGACTGAGGCTCGGAGAGGTCAATTAATTTCTCAAAGTTTATACAACTAGTAAGTGGCAGATTTGGAGTCTGATTTTAGGTAAGTTCGATTCAAAATTTTCTATTCTTTCCACATACTGTGAGCTCCAGATCCATAGACAATGTTACTGTGATACATAAAATGAGATGATTTTGTCAGCTTTTTCTAGGTTGTGCTGTGGTTAATGGGCATCCCCAACTCTCAGCAGTTTACAGCAATGAAGGTTTATGCTTGCCTGAGTTAACTGTTGGATATAGGTCTAGTTCACCTCTTATTCATTGTGGGTTTGGGCTGAAGGAGAAAGCATTATTTGAGACACACCATTGTTGAAGGTGAGGGACAAGAGTGGTTGCACAACCATACGATGGCTCTGAAAGTTTCTTGAAGTCTGATCCACGACTTTTCACACTTAATTGTCCACAGCCATTCATATGGCCACACCTTATGTCAAGGCTTTATGACTTATATTCATCTCATATGGAGAGTCACTCTGGGATGGGAAATGTTATAAAAGGCAGTGGATATTTTGAACAAAAGGTACAATCTCTACATAAGACTTCTGCACTGCGCTGCACACAGTGGCTTTGTGGCACCACGTCTCCATGGACTTCTTCCTACCTCGGTGGCCCCACCGTCTCATTTCTCTTACTGGGTCTCCCCCGTTCTCCAACTAAACTCTGCATATCAGTGTGTCGTAGGATGCAGCTCAGGCTCTCCTGTCCCCACATGCCAACTCCAGCTGACCTCAGTCTGCACGGCTTTAAGTACCAGCAACATGCTGATAATGGCCTAATTTATCTTTCACATTCTGACCTCTCCTTTTTGAGCTCCAACTGTCTGTATTATCAACACTTGGAATTCTAATGTGCACCTCAAATGTCATATGTCCAAAATGGAACTTCTGATTCCAATCCATTCCTGCCCCAGCTGGCAGGCTTCCCTGTTGTGGCACGGGGTACCATCCTCCACTCAGTTGCTCAAAGCAGAAATCTAGGTTCCCTCCTTTTCTCTCACTCCTGCTTTAAATCCATCAGCAACACATGTTATTTACATCTTTCAAATAGTTCTCAAAAATGTCCGCATTCCTTGGCTGTAAATGCTCACGCACTGACTCAAACCTCTCGTTCCTCCTCCTGCTCACCTCAGTCGTCAGCTGACCGGCTTTGGTACGTCTTTCCTGTTCTCCCTATAACTCCCGCATCATCTAGCAGTCAGAACGATCTTACAAGGGTATAAATGAGGTTAGGACCTTTTCTTTGCTAAAAAAACCTTTTAAAGAATTAATATCATATTAAGAAAATATATCCAATGTCCATGTCATAATTTTAAGGCCCTATATGGTCCTGAAATTGCCCCGTCTACTGGGCTGAATGATGCTCCCTTCCCCTAAATTCATGTTAACCTGGAATCAGAGAAGATGACCCTATCTAGGCAATGGGGTCTTTATAGATATAATCAGTTAAGAGGAGGTCATATTGGATTAGCATGGGCCCTAGATCCAGTGTGACTGGAAGAGGGGTCACAACCCGGAAACAGAGAAAAGACACACAGGGAGACAGCCATGAAGACGAGAGTGGAGGTGAGGACTGATGCAAAGACACTCGGCAATCGCCAGCCACAGCAGACGGCCACAGAGCAGCTGCTCCCTCTCAGCCTCTGGAAGGATCCAGCCCTCCCGGCACCCTCATCATAACTCCAGCCCCTACACCATGATACAATACATTCTGTTGCTTTTAAGAAACCCAGTGTATGAATTTCCTACAGCAGCTCTAGGAACCTATCACAACCTGCACCTGTCTTGGTCTCCTCCACGCCCACCTCACACAGGTGATGCCGCCACGCTCAGCGGGCTTAGTCTCGGATCAGGGCCTTTAGTCCTGTCTTCCTCCCTGTGTCCCAAAGCTCTCTCAGAACTGGCTCCTTTACACCCACAAGCTCTGCTCCCAGTATAGCCTCTGATATGGGTTTTCTGTATTTAACATAATTCCCTGATTTGGGTGTATTTGGAAAGTATTTCTTGCATTTAATCTTGTCAACCATTTCTATACTCATGGAATCCAAAGCAAAAGGAGCATGTATGTTTGAAGCATCTTTTAACAGTGAGATGAAGTAGGTTTTAACCGTGAGTTGGATAAGATAAGCCACAGAGATGAGGGAGTGTTCTTCAATGCATGAGTTTCTCTGGGATCTGTTTTCTTGCCTTTAAAAACCAATGGCAGCAAATATCCTCCCCCTGCAGTAATATTACAAAGATAAACGGCTTCCATGCCACGTTGGCACAGAGGGGGTTTCCAGGGTGAAAGAATTCAGCACTTCTGGAATTCATATATTGGAAGAAATCGTGTAACTTAAGATAGAGAGTTCACGATTTCTCAACTCTGAAAATTTGTTGGTGAAGAATCTAATCATCCTCTAATTTGGGTTAGATGCGAAGATATTGCAGTTCCAGAGCAGAGGTGGGAGCTCATAAACATTGGCCACTGAGACCACGGAGCTCTGATACAGAGGGAAAATGTCTGCAGGGCCGTGAAGAGTGGGGCTCCCTCCTCCAGCTCAGTCACGTCAGGATAGAGAATTTGTTGGTTCCTAGCAAGAGAAAAGTTGGAAATGAACACGGGCACCAAGCTTTTATCATTTGTAGTTCTCAATGTATATTTGTGTGATAGGGATCAACTAGTAAATTGCTCAGTTCTAAATTTAAAGGTTTGAGTGGTTATTCTCATGGAATACTTTATAAAATCAAAGGACCCTTCACATTATATGTAGGTAAATATCAATACTGAGTTACCTCTGGTTGTTAAAGCTTAGTAGCTGGTTCCACCCCAATAAATCAATGGCATCAGTGGCAAAGAAGGAATTCTAACATAACCTACTATCCATTTTAGGAATCAGAAAGTAACCTCTGTTCAGGGCAGTCACACCTGCTTCTTGCCTCTGACACTCGTGAGTCCTCCCAGCAATGGCCACTACTCACCACTGTAGAGACTGCTGTTCTGGGATGCTTCTTCTGGCCACCTGGAAGCACTTGGCTCTGTGTCTTTAATGTAGCAGCACCGGTTCCGCAGGGGATCCACCTGCAGACAGGGCGCGTGTTTCAGAAGAACTGAATGTGTCCACGTGAGCACGTTGGCGCAGATTCCAGGCCATCCACGCACATGTACCTGCTATTCTCCCAGATTGGGAGTCGTGAATTTAGATTCTTATTTACAATGCGTGACACCAATGTGGTTATACTTGGGTTTATTAAAAAAAAAAATGCGCTTTTTAAACCTTCATTAACATGCTTTCATTGTTTGAATTTCGTTTGTTTCCACAATGATTGGATATGAACTTTGCCGGTTACTGTGGAACCAGCTCATGACGGAGCTGCCCCTGGAATCTGAGCACTTTAGATTCAGGTTGCTGCCAATTTGCCCTGAGTCTGGAGAGCGGGTGAAGGCTGAGCAACCTGCACTTTGACAGGTTGATGGCGGATGCGATTAGACCTATTGCAAACACTGTCCAGAAAGTGCTGACTTTCTCAACACAATCTTGTAGATTTATGTAAAATCCTATGCCCATTGTTGAGGTGAGGCATCTGAGGCACAGAAATACTAAGAAAAGACCTGAGGGTGCACAGACCTGAGGGGTTGAACGAGGCCAAGTAGCAGAGGGTGGCTCTTCACTCACAGATGAAACAATATATAAATATCCAGGTGCCTTTTCCCAGATGCCAGGCGCCACATGGCCAGAGTCTGCAGACGCCTGCCTGCTGCTACTGCTGAATCCACATATGTTAAAATGTCCAAGAAAAGCCACCAGGGAAATGAGGTTCTTTTCACTGGGGCCTTGGAGGACAGGTTGCTAATTGCCTATATAATACAAATAGAAACTACAGAGGTTAAATTTTAAAATGCCAGAATTTTAAAGATGAAAAGTGTTTTGAAACAATCAGGTGCGGTAACTAATTCTTTGTGAAAAAATAATATTTTACCAGACTTAAAACTCTAACATATAAAAATGCAGAAAATTTTTATTATAAATCTGCTAGCTCTGGGGCTCCCCTTGATGGGAACTATGTAGCATGCTTCCTCCCGGGAGTGGAATAGATTTGCTCCACTATGAAACTGTGTTCTCCATTCTGGAACAGAAGGCTCCCCCCAGGCATTGAGCCTCAGGAGGGTAAATTAGCTTTGCCATCTATTTCCACATTCTGTTTCCGGTACCAACTCTCTTGCTAATTTCTCGCAATCCTGCTTAAAGAAAAATTTAAAGCAAACTTAAATCATACAGTTCAATTTAAAATGAGCAATGTTGTATTTTCATAATCTTCTAATTTCAGAAAAAATTTGTCTTTGAGCAATAGTAAACTAAGTCAAAGGCCTCCCCTTTATTTGTTATAATTATTGACTTCGGCCCTTTGATATGTAGTACAGCTTTTAGAATTTTTATATATGTCTTTGTTGAAGCAATACTTTTGTTTTCTAAAGATAAAATGCCCATTAACCAGCCCCACTCTATGCCCTCCTTCTTGCTACCCTTCCCAGCCTCTGGTAAACGTCATCCTATTCTCTGTCTCTGAGAGATCAATTATTTTAAATATTTACCTCCAACATATGAGTGAGAAAATGGGAGATTTGTCTTTCTGAGCTTGGCCTGTTTCACTTAACATTAATGTTCTTCAGTTCCATCCGTGTTGTTGTAAATGGCAGGATTTCATTCTGTTTGTGGCTATAAGATGTTCTATTGTGTATACATGCCGTGATTTCTCCATCCATTTATCCGCTGATGGACATTTAGGTTGAATCCAAATCGTGGCTATTGTGGGTAGTGCTGCAATGCACATGGGGGCGCAGATATCTTTTCCATATACTGAATTCCCCTCCTCTGCATATACACACAGCAGTGGGGTTGCTGGATCACATGCTGGTTCTGTTTTCAGGTTTTTGATAGATAGGACTACACAAAAGTCTAAATGCTAAGACTAGATCACAACAAACACCAGCATGAAAATACAAGTAAATTTGTGTTCTTTTACATTAATTCATTTAAGGATACATGCATTTTCTCTTTAGGATAATTTGAGCATTATTCTATGTTACTATTTATCAAATTAAAACCCAGAAGTAGAACATAAGAATTTGTATTTGCCCTTGTCTTACACAATACACGAGTCAACTCAAAATGAATTAAAGACTTAAATGTGCCACCTCCATCTGTGAAATACCTGGAAGAAAATAGAGCAGAAAAGCTTTAGGAGACTGAGCTCTAGGATGTGATATGAAAACACAGGAAACAAAAGCAAAATATATAAATGAGGCTACATCAGACTAACAAGTTCCTAAGCAGCAAAGAAAACAGAAGACTGAATACAAAGGAAAACTCCAAACCGGATACAATATTTGAAAAGGAGTAAATATCCCAAATATGCAATGGGCCCAACTCAGTAGCAAAAACCAAAGAACCCAATTAAAAGATGGATGAATTTCTTGAATAGACATTTTTCCAAAGAAGACATGCAAATGGCCAACAGGTGTATGAAAAAAATGCTCAAAACCATTAATTCTCAGGGAAACTCAAAACCACAGTGAAATGTTGCCCATTAGAATTGCTATTATCAAAATGATGAAAGTTAATAACTGTTGCCTTCAGCATTAATCTTTTTGCTTAAGAACTACTATTGTGGTTCCATACAAATTTAAGGATCGTTTTTTCTATTTCTGTGAAAGTGTCCTTAGAGTTTTGAGTGGTATTGCATTGAATCAGTAGATTGCTTTGGGTAGTATAAACACTTTTATAGTTATTAATTCTTCCAATCCATGAACATGGGGTATATATTTGTTTATGACTTTTTTCAATTTCTCTCATCTATGTATTATAGTTTTCATTGTTCGAATCTTTCATGTCCTTGGTTAATGTTATGTCTAAATATTTTGGTAGCTCTTATAAATGTAATTGTTTTCTTAATTTTTCTTTGAAATACATGTATAATAGTTCATTGTTAGTGTGTAGAAACTACTGATTTTTGTGTATTGATTTTTTTATCCTGCACCTTTAGTGAATTTGTTGATTAGTTTTAAACTTTTTTTGATGGTCTTGGTAGGCTTTTCTATATATAAGAAAAGGATCATGCCGTCCTCAAACAGGGATGATTTAACTTCTTTTTATTTATTTATTTATTTTTTTGATTTAACTTCTTTTGCCAGTTTAGATGCCTTTTATGTTTTGCTCTTACCTAATTGCTCTGCCTAGGACTTCTAGTACTATGTTGAATAAAAGCAGCAAGAGTGAGCATTTGTTTTTCACCTTGATTATAGCATTTGTTTAAAGAATATTATGCAGATATTCAAACTCATCAAATCATTCACATTAAATATTTGTGGGTTTTGTGTATCAATTATACCTCAGGCTATTTTTTTAATTAGTTATTGTTCACTAAGAATTTTACTACAGGAAGCAAGGAAGGTGGCTGGGGGACCACTACACTTATCTTCTGAACACACTGGCATTATAGATATACTTCTACATCAATATTCCCCTGAATATACAGGATTTCTTTTAAATGTAAGTTCAAACATCACCTCTTCCGAGAATTGCCTTCATTCAGCAGGACTGGGGGGACCTTGAGATATTCAGCAATGGAGGAAGGTGGGTCTTTGAAGTCTGGAATTACCAAGTGTTATTAGTGCTAATAACACATAATTGAAAGGGGTCACTGTATTATTCATCTGGATGGCAAAGGCCTATAATTTTCTTAAGATTTTCACTTCTTTGCTCTTACCTACAACATGTAATGTTGTCTTATTAAATAGAGACTGATTTTTCTCATCACCATGCATAGCTAATTCTGTGACAAGAGAAGAGAAATAATACATTTATTTTAATATCACCTGCCTCCATAGTGGTTATATCATCCTTTATCACTATGGCTAATTCCTGCTATTTAACATTAAGTTATTATTTGAGTATCAAAGCTAGTAGATGATAATAGTGATGATGATAATGGTTATTTATGATGGTGGTGATGACGGCTATGAGGTATTGTAATTTTGCTGTGGACCCTCAAATAACTAGTTTGCATTTCAGGGTTGCACAAAGAATGCATGAAGGAAAACCTACTCAAGCCAGTCTGGGAATTCTGACATGGACAGTATCAGTGTCCAGGTCAGACCACTGATATGACACAGGGAATTGCAACAGTCAAAAGGAAGCTGTCCCCATGTCTGCGGGTAAGCAGGTGTCCCTTCCACTCCCTTATTTTTTCCCTCTGACTTTATCCCTTATTCTTCAGTCCTTCTATTTCCCTACATTGGTACAGTGATTTTCGAGTAATTTCAGCATAGATCATTCAGCATGATCCACATTACTCTGTGAGTTTGGCCACATTTGCACAGTACCAACTCTAGTTGTGATTCAAACACAGAATTCTTCATACTTTACCATGGTGGACTCCTCAATTTTGATTGAGTAAGCTACACATTTGACTTTTGATTAGGTCTGCATTAGGCAGTCATCTTAAAATTCGTAACATCTAATTTGCCGTTCCTTTCTTCTGCACAATGGTAATAGTTCTGTGTTTGCACATGTGAACACACTGAATTGTGATGTTGTGTTTTTAGTTACAACTGAACCTCTTCATGTATATATTTCAGAAGTTCATCTGTTGTGAATTAAATGACAACATTTATAAGAATGAAAAAATCAAAATACTTTCCCCTCAAGAAATTAAAATATTACCAACTGAACTTTTTGACCTATTCATAAACCAAACCTTAACTCCATTCTACTTCTCATTTTGTGAACACCCTAGAGACTGGAGCTCTCCCACCCCAGTCTTGTGTGGGGGAAACCTGTTGGACACTTCCTCATGCTTTGATAACATAGATCATGTCGCTGAATTTCAAATTGTTATTTCATCACATGTCCCACAAAATATTACCTTATCCTGTGATTCACTATTGTCAGTTGGAGGTTACTTCAGACTTAAATTATTTCATGCTGGCAGTGTGCGTGTGAGGCTTTTGCTTTCGTAATTTTTCTCAAATTACTCAAGTGGCTTAGAAAAGTCCAGATGGAACTGAACATATTGAACCCTTAAAAGGAAATGTTCGTATCGTTTATGCGGGAAGTAAGAGTCATTTCTTAAGACTCAGAGAAGGTTGTTTCCCTTTCTGCTAGAAGTTCCAAATGAAATAAAATCCCGGACCCTGTGTTTCCCTGCAGTAGTTAAGCTGATGCAGCAGATACTTTGGTTTTAATTATTTATGGATGAGCCATGTGAAATGCCTGCCAAAGGTAGCAAAGGGAAAATAATGGCTGGTATTACACAACTGACCTTGAATCCAGCTCTGATTAAAATTAATTACCCAAAGTTTTAAAATCTCAGCTTCTTATATTGTTGGTAATGTCCTTCTGTGGTGATAATGAATAGTCCCACTGTCTTACCAGGAGCTTTGCTTATCACAAGTATTTATTTCACAGTATATGATACATCTGATCCTTGCAGAAAAAATAATATTAATTGACTTGATTTTTTTCTGATTCCTGCATATTGTGTTGCTCTAACATTTATCCCTGGACATTCCATTAAGGCCAGCTGTTGTTTTATGGAGTGATTGTTTGTAAAAATTAGCTCAATTTTGGGCTAAGCTCTAGAATATTTTGCCACTCAGAAGGTAAAAACAGATTGTCTCATATCCTTTTCTTGTGTTTCTGGGTTGTCAATCTAGTGTGCCTTAGATGTGAGCCACTGGATGGGGACAATTATCCCTGTTAATTCAAATTAGCTGTCAGTCTTCCACAGAGAGGGTACTTGGTCAGAATGAGGATGATGCCAACTCATGAATATATAATCCAGTCTTTAGAAAACATATGCTTTGAAGACACAGTGGTTTCTTCTATTATTTTTAGAGCCTATTTAGTCTTTATATATTTGAGTTTCAACAAAGATGGTGCCTCCTGCAATCCAGGTGCTGTTTGTTCCCCATGGAACTTGCATCAGTGCATACTTGGGATCAGATCATTGGTAACTGGGGGCAAAGGTTCTGGAAGAGGAAGCTTCACTGACAGAAAAATGAAAAGTGCCACAATGAAATGCTGGGAGAATCCATTTATAATAAACAGTAATTAAACAGGGATTATTAGGGTGGCACATTTACGACGTGAAAGTAGAAGTTGTGTCAACACCATATAAAGCCCAGAAAGTAATTCAGCTGAAACATTTGCGCTGGGCTAAAGAACAAGGTTCTATTCTAAGGAAGCTATGTGTTGCTATTTGTTGTGTTGAAAACTCTTCCTTGTGGTCTTTTTGGTTTTAAGCATTTTACATAGCTTTCACCAAGTTTAAAGTCATCTAGTGCTATGGAGTCTTGGAGATGGTTCCTCATTATTGAGACGTTCCTATAACCAACTCTGTTTTCTTTCTAAAAATACCATTAAAATGTTCGCACATACATAACTTACTTGCCGTTTTTTGAATACAAATTTCAGCAAGATAGCAGCTCTTAGAAATCTTTCCTGGTGAGGTCAATATCCATTGTCTTCACCATCTATCACGTTCTTTCCTTCATCCTTCCAATCTGCTGCCCTCTCCTGTCACCTGAGCTGGTCACTTCAACCTCAGAGAGCAGCAGTCAGGCGTCCCACGATGGGCTCAGTGTCTATTAAACTGCTCCTGTTCTCGTCCTCAGGAAGCTTGTTGGAACTCAGCTCTTCTGTATTTTAGCTTCTCTTGATGACTGAGTGCCCTCTGATGCACAGTGGACAGGTGATAGAAAAACAGCATTTTCTCCAATATACCAACATTTATTTGGACTTCTGGAAACATGACTGCTTAATGCAAATAATCCGTAATAGTAGGAATATCAACAAGGTAGGGACAGGAGACCAGGACAATGACTGCTGAGCAGGCAGTACTTGGAGGGTGTTCTCAGGGATCTTATTTGCTTCCTTCAGATTATGTTCTCACCTTGGACATTTCACATAATTTATGCATGAGACTTGCCTTATGTTAATGCTATCAGATGTCAGTTCAGATCACTTAAAAAAAGAAACAGGGTAAGTGGAAGATAGAATGACTTCAGAGAAAAGGACCACATCTGCCTATCAAAGTATCAACACCAATTCCTAGAATTTAACTTAGAACCCTTAGAACCTGTAAAACATTGTTCTCTTTCATTGTTAAAATGTCACCCAGTTAAAGACACTAATAACATGAATAGCCAAAATTCCATCTATTTCATATTTACTATGTAAATAAACATGATTGATTTATTATTTTTATTTAATTTAATAAAATTGGGAACACAAAGGTGAATAAAACAAAAGGTAAATTCGTCTTCAAGAAGGTCTTTTGATAGTGAAGCCAACTACCACTAGATTTATTATTTCAAAAGGCGATATTATGCCCTGTTAAGTAAATCAGATGTAAGTAGCCTTAAGTATAAATAAACAGAACATCCATCCTAAAGAAACATCCTATACAAGTAATTCATAATGACTGCTGAGGCTCTCAGTTTCACTGTGATCTTTCTTTAATTTGAAAAATAGGCCACTTTTTAAGAGAGAGAGCTCCAGAAAAGACAGATGCAGAGAGAGATGAGGCAAACCTCTCCCTACCTCTGTCTCCCAAATAAGGCATTTATTTTTAAAAGTTCTTCAGAATAGCTGTTTAATCCAGGATAAGGCATTTGACTATACATAAAAACAGAAAAACAAACAACAGCAACAACAAAAACCCTCAACAAGCAAATTTAGAGAATGGAAATTTAGTTTTCTTCTTTAATATTGTGGAACAAGAAAACAAGTTTCTAAAGAATAGAACATTGTTAGCTCGGCACCTGTAGCTCAGTGAGTAGGGTGCCGGCCACATACACTGAGGCTGGGGGGTTCAAGCCCAGCCCGGGCCAGCTAAGCAACATTGATAACTGCAACCAAAAAATAGCTGGGCTTTGTGGTGGGCACCTGTAGTCCCAGCTACTTGGGAGGCTGAGGCAAGAGAACTGCTTGAGCCCAAGAGTTTGAGGTTGCTGTGAGCTGTGATGCTATAGTACTTTAACCAAGGGCAACATAGTAAGACTCTGTCTCAAAAAAAAAAAAAAAAAAATGGATAGACTCTCAGTATCAGAGTTTCCGCCAGGGAAAAGATGTAAAGAAGCTAAGAACAGAATAGCTGGTGAATGACCAGGGAAGGATGCCTGATGGAACAGGTGTACAAGCATCTCAAGTTAGAGGACATTTGAGAATAGAAAGATTGACCAAGGTAGCTTCATAGACCTATGAGAAATTGGAGGATTCCCTGCTTTCGTTTATTCTGTTGACTTGGGTAATATCTGTGGAACATTTAACAGTGTTATTAGCCTCTGTCTTCAAATTCATTTTGAAGATCAAATGTTTTCTATTTTTTTTTTTTTTTTTACTATTTGAACTTTTTTCTAAAATCTTTCTAAGTGGATAACCTCTGTGGTGCTCAGGAAAATGAATTTCCTAGGATTCTTAGTTTGAGTCTAGACAAGGATTCTGGCATTATTTCTTGTCAGCTCTCCTGTAAATAAAATGAGGGTTTCTCATAGGAAGGACATCTTTAAATATGTCTGTTAATGAGGGTGTAATTCATGCTGTGGCAGGGTTAAAATTGCCTAAATACGGTAGTCAGACTGGTATTGATTCAAAAATTATGTTAGGTTAAGTTACTAATTGTGTAACCTTCATAAATTGCCATAATAGACAGCTTTGTGATATTCCTATGCCCTTTTCCCCCCCAAAAGTAAGAAAACTGCATAACTTTCCTCTCTATGACACTATATTGGCCCCCTGATTAATTTACTTGCCCTGAAAAATTGCAGTCAGCCAATTAATTCAGTCACTATTCAGAGTGAACACACAGGTGAGTTCTACTATATCAATTTCATAATTTATCAGGAAACCCAGGGGGATTACCTAGGGCTTCTAGCTTCTGAATACATTGTGCTGTTTCCAAAACTCAGTCATTGAGATTATTTCTTTAGGAAACAATGCACACCAGAGGTTAAAGAGAGAGAAAAAGAATAAAAGAATTTATTTACATATAATTTTTCCCTTTACTCACAATCTCATATTGATAACAACATACCTTAGCATAATTTATATTTATCATTACTTCATTCTGTATGCTTACAGGTATTTTATGGGGTCCTACCGACATACTCTACTTTTTAAATTTCAGAATATTAATGGGTACACACGCATGTTTTTTTGCTTACTGCCTGCTGGGATGACATTTATTCTTTCCTTTGCTTTCTATGCTTAAGGAAGGAGTCTGTATTAAACAATATAAACCTTTTTTCCAGTGACATTATTTTATGCATCAGGTATAGTATGTATATTTGATGTTAGGGCTAACGTGCATAGAAAGTGTGAGAGTTATAACCTCATAGCTGAGAAAACACATTTTTTTTGTGTGTGTGAACCTATTGCCTCCAGGCTGAGATCTCTCCATAAACAAACACAAATAAGGAGCCACAACCTTGTGGAGCTGTGAAACTCCTGAGCGGGTTTAGAGCTCAAATTAAACCAAAAATAATTGATGCCATTTGGGCTCCATCCATAATCCACAGCTCGTCCACAGAGCTGTGAGCTTGAGGAGGAAAACCAACTTCACCACAGAATTCCTTGTTGAAATTGAACTCCACTGCTCTTTGGATTGTCATTTGTAATACATCAAGGTTCATGAATTCTATTAAGAGGAAGACATCAAATATATAGCTGGGTCTTCCCCTTAGAATTTCATCAGAAGCACCGTCAATAGAAAATGCAATAAAAAGGGTTACTAGTATTTTGACCTGAAGACAATATAAATCTTTTAATAACACACTCTTTGGGTTAAATTTAACCCCACATTTTCTTTTCTATATCTTAAGCAACAGAGATTTACATAGGTTAAAATATCACTACATTTTTTGAAGTATATATGTCAATATATATGTTAAAATGTCTTCATGGAGGATTATAGATCCGATCCTACATTTGAAGCCATTGTGGTAACAAGAATATTATTACAACATGATTGGAAGTCTATAAAAACTGCAGAGACATTGGGAAGGGCACTGATTTCTCAGTCATCTTTCATTCAAATATATTGTACTTCTAAGTGACATTATCCTTCCAAATACCAGTATAGTCATGCATCCATCCATCCATCCAGGTGTACATTAATTCAGACATACGTTCACCTTCCCATTCATCTATCTGCATAACAATTATATACCAGATGGCTTCTATACGCTGAGAAATGAATCAGGGACTAGTGATGAAAAGACGAGCAAACTAAAATGGCCAATTTTAAGATGCTTGGGACCTCACAAAATGAAGGTAGGCATGCTGGTACCTAAAGCATAGCAATTAATATTAGTCCCTGAGGTTAAAATCATACCTTACTGGCTGTGTGACTCTGGCAGGTTATACAACCTGACTGGTGCCTCAGTTTCCTAATTGTAGCCCCATAGAGAGGTGCACTGTCCCTTGAGAAAGATTTTAGAATGCCACATAAATTTACCTAGTTGATTGAAGGTATTGAAGATGGAAGAATTGAGAATCAGAAAATGGTTGATATAGTAAGTGGACTTTTGAAGTAAACAGGTGATTGTAGGAGATGAGGGACAAATATGCAAAACATTAGGCATAAGAAAGCAAGGCTGATTGAGACAGAGGCCGCGTGGAATGGCTGAGCTGCAGATGCATCTCAGCCATGGGAGATGAGAGTAGCTGGATCATGGCAGAGCTGGTGAACATCTGGGGCATTTGGACTTCAGCTTTATGGCAGCGTCTCTCAGATGTGAATAGCATATGGATGCCTTTTAAAGGAAAATAATTCTTAAGACTTCCATTGCTCACTTCAGTTATTTTTATCATATTCTTACATATGTACACATATAAAGTACAAATTCATTAAATAGAAAGCTCTTGCATAACCAACACGAATGTATAAGTTAAAACCAAACAGAGTTATAAAACAATAGCAATTTAAAGGTGAAAGAATGCTACTTTTATTTCTAACTCAAACTGTTCTGAGGCAAACACAGGCTCGATTGCTTTGGTGCAGGTTTTCTGATTTGGCTGCCGGTGCTAACAGTAACATGCACCACGTCATGGTTTAATTGTCTGTCCCGTCCTTTGACTTAAACCATAGGGAGATCTCTATTCACAAACCATGCTGGGATGACATTTGGGTATAAGACATTAAGTTCCTCTATGTTCTTTTTCATCTTAGCCACAGAAATGAACTTAGTGCCACTGGTTGCTAATGAGACCGTTAATCTCACAGCTATGAAGGAACTAAAATTCTTGTGACAGTGCTATGCCTTCTTTATCATGCAGAATAGGCTGATAATTATGCTTTGGATTGTCATTGAGAAATTCACAATTTGTAAATGCACAAAGAAGTCCCGGACCCCTGAGACCACGGCCATAGAACTATCTCTGAGAAATACCTCCAGAGACAACCAAGGGAGGAACTGAGGGGCTGAAAGCAAGGAAGACATGTGGACAGACTCCCTTTCAGAAAGTTCACTTGGTGAACAGTCAGAAAACTCAAAATAGTCTAGGCAAAAGATCATGAAAACTTCGTAGCAGCCATGGGAATAGGAAGAAGAGACACATTTGAGAGTGTGATGGGGGTCTAATTGACAGGGCTTTGTCTCAGATTGGATGTGGGAGGTAAGAAATTTGAAAATCCAAAGGTAATGCTTTCCCTTCTCACGTGGTTGCCTGGGTAGTAGAGAGTGCTATTGGCAAATGGAGAGAATGTTAGAGACAGGGTAGGCTGTGAGTGGAGGAGAATGAGATCAGTTATCTTCCATCTCAAATGCAATAACTAAGCTGAAGTTCAAGATAGAAATCTGAGTCTGGGCTCAGGAGGGGAGACCAGACTGTAGACGGGGGTTTGGACATCACCGGTGTCCCTGCGTTTGTCCTGGCTTTGAGCTTGTGTGAGATTCCTACCAGGAGAGCTTCATGAGTTAGGAGAAAGCCAGTGATGGCCTCTCAGGGGACAGTGACACGTTAGGTGGGCACATGGAAGAGGAACAGCTCCACGAGGAGATGACGAGGGCCAAGGAGAGAAGCAGACACAGGAGAGCCACCTGTCATTGGGGTAATGCTTTGTCTCACCCGAGTTACTGCAGCACACTTGTAAATTATTATTGGGCATTGAGGATGTCCGTCCTCAAAACCATTTCCATCCCTGATGCCCTAATGAATGTTTTAAGCTAAAACCATTTCTTCTATTTTATATCCAATATGTTTAGTAGATAATTATACTTTTCCACTAATGTTGAACTTTCAGTCTTCTACAAATGTCACATTTTCTGTCAGGTACATGTTGGAAAGCCTGGATTAAACCAGAATAAATTAGCATATCTGCAGAGGTAGGAGCTCCCAATAGAAGTGTGGCTCCTTCTGTTTTTTGTGCTTTCTTTCCAGTTTTTGTGTGGTCTTAGGTGAGCCCTGAGCTCTTTTCTTTGTTAACATTTTCTCCCTTGAAGATCAATATGTCATTGATTTCCAAACATACCTTTGTCCATCTATCTATTTGTTCATCATTTGTCATCATCCTGAGCTCTAAGATTCAGACCCAGCTACCTATTTGCACCCTCCACTTAGCTCAGGGTGCCCATCCCAACCTGGAATTTCCTCAGTCCCCAGACAGGCTTATTCCTAGGTAGTGCCATCTGAGTAAGTGAAAAATGAGCAATAATCTTGTGTTTTCTCCTTTTATCACTCCCAACATTAAAAATCTCAGCTAATTCTTAACATACCTTCAATCCAAATATTTATCTCCTCCAAGTTTAGAGGTTTCTGCAGTGAAAAAAAAAAAAACAACAACAACAACAAAACACATTTCTACATAGATGTACATATACAGATATTTGGGAATTTGCTCACACAATTACAAAGTCTGAGGAGTCCCAAGGTTTGTGGTTGGGAAGGTGGAAACTTGGGAGAGCTGCTGGTATCATTCTAGCCTGAGAACCAGAAGAGCCGGTGGTGGAAGCTCTGGTTCAATTCCAAGTTCAAAGTCAGGAGGGTGTCAGTGGCCCATCCTGAAGACAATCAGGGCAGAGAGCAAACTTGCCCTTTCTCTGCCTTTTTCTTATTCAATGAGTTGGATGGGGACCGCCCACTCTGGGGGGAGGGGCACTTGCTTTGCTCAGTCTATTGACCAAATGTTAATCTCGTTCAGGAACGTCCTTATAGACATATCCAGAAATAATGGTGAACTAAATATCTGGGTGTCTACCCCATGGTCAAGTCAATGCCTAGAATCAGCCATCACGCATTCTCCCTACTCTCCTACGCCCACTGCCTCACAATCTCATTTGCACACATTTATATGAATTACATTTTAGAAAATTAATCCTATTAAAACTTTAAAATTAAAATTAATCCTCCTATCATTCTCCAACCTCAAATCCTCTAATAACACCTCAGTGTCCCAGAACAAAATCGAAAGTCTTTATCATGGTGTGTTAAACCCTAGAAAAGCTGACATCACTGGATACCCTGCTGGCCAGTGCAGTCCAGCCGCACTAACTTTCTGTCCTGCAGTGAGCTGACCTTCCGTGAGTTTCTCGAGTAGGCAATGCCCTCTGATGTCCCAGGGCCTTCAACTGGATGTTTTTTTCTATCTTATATCTCTGAGTTGTGCACAGCTGCCTTCTTCTCATTATTCTAGTCTTGGCCCAAACATTACCTCTCTGGATACAGCCTCTCTGTCACCACATTTGAGGCCTTCATCTGGTCACTCTGCCTACCTTATAATTCTACACACCATGGGAGATTAGAGAAGATGATATTTTCACCATCTAGGAAGTCTGAAGGGCAACGTAGAGGTGCAGATGCTAAAACGTAACACATTTGAGCTTGAAGTTTAATTCTGCCTTTTTCCAATGTGGTTAGTTACCAAACATTTCTGAATCACTGTCTTCTCACTTAAAACAGGGAAATGATTATTTCACAGCTGTGCTAAGAATTAAGTAAAAGCACACATGAAAAACACCTGATGTGGCTCTGATCCTAACACATAATTATTGTTTATAAAATGAAATTCCCTTTCCATCATGCTCATTTCTACTCTTCGTCTCTTTTGTTCCTGGGGAATTTTTGAGACTAAAATATGGTTAGATATCACAGAGGTCATGGCTACTATTTTGGATTTATTCCATTCTTCAATTTTCTTAATTCAAAAATTAATTGTCAGCTACCATGGAAAGTCAGCCATCCAGGTCACTGAGGAACATTTTGGAAAAGACTCACTGATCTCTGCCCAGGATACTCTGTTGATAACCTCTGTCGACCCTTGACAGGAGACTGTAGCATATATGAATCTGGATCTATTAGTAAAAATAGTAGAGAAACATTTGACAGGGGTTATGTTCAAGGTCTCACAGAGATCTGTTGTATCAGCCTTTGATTTCATTCCTGTCCTGACTCTTGCTACTCTATAAACACAACCTTAAACCATGCATAAACTCTTGGCTTTTAGCCTGATTGGGCCTAACTGACTCCAATAATATATGTTAATCCAGAGGTCTTCAAGCCATAGTTCTTAGACCAAATTTGGCCTGCTTATGAAAATAAAAGTTTAGTGGAAAGCCACCAAACTTACTTACTTATATGTTGTTTAAAGCTTCCTTCACACTCTAAGGGCAGAGTGGAGTAGTTGCAACAGACCAGATGGTCTGCAAAGCCTAAAATATTTACTATTTCATCATTTACAGCAGAAGTTCCCAGCCTCCTATGTTATGCTGCCTCACCCTTTGTATTGCCAGGCTTTTAGCAACAAAACACGCTAAGTTCTTACTGGACGTCAATCTCTGCGCTGGATACTGGCTACAGCAGAGAGTCAGGAGGCTCCTGTGCTCCGGGAGCCCAGGGTCTGTGTCAGAAAATCCTAACCAAAGTACCCTCGCCCACCTTCTCTCCCGGATCTCTGCTCAGAGGACACTAGAAAAGAAACAATGAACGAAAAGGTGCTTCGGATACCAGACTGCTTCCGCCCACACCTGCAGTGTGTCCTGCACGTTAAGTCACCCTGGTGTGGACGTTCTCATAGTGGGAATAACAGCACTTATAGGAAAGAAAAATACCCTCTCCCTCCCTCCCCCAGATTACTGACTTCAGCATGACTCCTTTAATGCAAAACTGAAATATAGTAAAGTTATATTTATTATACTTTTACTATAAAGAATATAGTAAAGTTATATTTATAATGCAGTGCATTCTATGTTTAAAACATTTACTAATTGAGATGTGAGAAAACCTTCAGAAATTAAATATATGAGAACACTATTTAATTCTATCTTTTTTCTTAGATTTATGTATTATTTTTCTTTTTCTATTTTCTTTTCTTTTGCAGTTTTTGGCCGGGGCTGGGATTGAACCCACCACCTCCTGTATATGGGGCCAACACCCTACTCCTTTGATCCACAGGCACCACCCTCTTTTTCTATTTTCTTTACAAAAATTTTAAAGATTTCTGACTTACCTTTATTTTGGCCTTGAAATATTTTATTCTTATTACTTTTACAATGCATACTAATGCATAAAACACTAAATTGACTTTCTATTTTTTATTTTAATTTTTTCTTTCTTTACATTTTAGTTTTAATTATTATGGGTACAAAATGGTTGTACCTATCTATAGGGTCCATGTGATGGTTTGATACATATATACAATGTGTTGTGATCAAATCGGGGTACCTATCACCTCAAGAATTTGTCAATTCTTTATGTTGTAAACATTTCATTTCCATTCTTTGAGTTATTTCGAAATACATGGTAAATTGTTGTTAACTATGGTCACCCCGTTGGGCTACTACACACTAGATTTTATTCATTCTACATATCCACGGACCATCTCCACTTTATACCCCTCCCCACTACCTTTCCCAGTCCCTAGTGACCATCATTCTACCCCTCTGTATCTCCTTGAGTTCAGTTTTGTAAAATTTTAACTCTCACATATAAATAAGAGCATGCAAACATTTTCTTTCTGTGTCTGGCTTATCTCACTTAATATATTGTTCTCCTGTTCCATCTGTATTGCTGCAAATGACAGGATTTCATTCAGTTATGGCTGAATAATGTTTCATGGTTTATGTATATTCTTTATCCATTCATCTGTTGATGGGCACTCAGGTTCCAAACAAGGATAACTTGATTTCTTCTTTTCCAATTTTAATGTGATTTATTTTATTCTCTTATCTAATTCAATGCGATTTATTTTATCCTCTTATCTAATTCCTCTGGCTAGAACATACAGTACTAAGTCCAGTAACCGTGGGGTAAGTGGACATCCTTGCTGTGTTCAGATCACAGAGGAAAAGCTTTCCACGTTTCCCCATTCAGTATGACACTAGCTGTGGTTTTGTCACCTGTGGCTTTCATCTTGTTGAAGTATGTTCCTTCAATCCCCAGTTCGTTGAGAGTTTTTATCCTGAAGGGATGTTGAATATTATGAAAGGCTTTCTAGACATCTATTGGAATGATTACATGGTTTTGGTCCTTCTGTCTGTAAGAGCAACATTGGGTGATTTGCTTTTGTTGAATTGTCCTTGCATCTCTGCCATAAATCCCACTTGATCATGATGAATGATCTTGTTAACATGCTGTTGAATTTGTTTTGCCAGTATCTTGTTGAGGGTTTTTGCATCTGTCTTCCTGAGAGATATTGGCCCAAAGTTTTCTTTTCTTGTGTCAGGGTCCAGTTTTGGTGTCAGGGTAGTACTGGTCTTGTAAAATGAATTTGGAAATTTTTATTTCTCTTCAACTTTTTGGACAAGTTTAGGTGAATTTGGTAGTAGGTTTTTTTTTTTTTTTTGGTAATATTTGGGAAAATTCAACAGTGAAACCATCAAGTCCTGTACTTTTCTTTGATGAGAAACTTTTTATCACTGCTTCTATCTTGTTACTTGTTATTGGTCTATCCAGGTTTTAGATTCTTCATGACTCAGTCTTGTTAGGTTGTAAGTGTCTAGGAATTTATCCCTTTCTTCTAGTTTTCCTAATTTATTGGCATGTAGCTGCTATATTAGTCTCTACTTGGTCTTTGAATTTGTGTAGCATCAGTTTTAATGCCTCCTTTTCATTGCTGATTCTGTTTATTTCTTTTCTTTTTCTAATTTTGGCTTTCATTTGCTCTTGCTTTTTTAGTAAGATGCATCATTGTTTTTATTTTTACTTGAAGATTTTTGTTGCTATAGATTTCCTTTTTAGTAGTGTTTTTTTCCATATCCTATAAGTTTTGATATGTTGTGTCTTTATTTTCATTGTTTCAAGAAGTTTTTTAATTTCTCTCATAATCTAACTATTTTCCCTCTGATCACTCGGAGTTATATTGTTTGATTTCTATGCATTTGTATATTTCCCCGAGTTACTCTAGTTGCTCGTTCCTAGTTTTATTCCATGGGGTGATAAAACACATTTGATATAGTTTTATGTTTTTATTATTATTTTTTTTTGAGATTTATTTTGTGGCCTCGCATAAGATCTATCTCTGAGGATTTCCCATTTGCCAACAAGAATGCTGTTGAACCAGATTTCCTAGGTGATTCTTTCTTCTTCTTCTTCTTTTTTTTTGTTTTCTGTGACACCTGGGTAGAGTGCCATGGTGTCACAGCTCACAGCAACCTCAAACTCTTGGGCTTAAGCGATTCTCTTGCCTCAGCTCCTAAGTAGCTGGGACTATAGGTTACTAGGTGATTCTGACTTGATTTTTCTGACTCAGCTCTGTCAGTGGCCCTCATGACCACATGGCACCTTTTCAGGCCTTGCTGGGTCACAGACTACATGGGGAGATTGGGGTTGGTGCACAGCTGTGAGAGACGTGAGGCTCCTTGAGCTTCCAGCCCCCTTCCTTTCTCTTCTCCCATGCCCTTCTTACTCCAGGCCTTTCCAAACCTCTTTAAGTCCAGCCCACCTCACTGCAGCAATAATTTTATGTTCTTCTTCTTTTTTTGTAGAGACAGAGTCTCACTTTATCAGCCTTGGTAGAGTGCCGTGGCATCACACAGCTCACAGCAACCTCTAACTCTTGGGCTTAGGCAATTCTCTTGCCTCAGCCTCCCGAGCAGCTGGGACTACAGGCGCCCGCCACAACGCCCAGCTATTTTTTTGTTGCAGTTTGGCCGGGGCTGGGCTTGAACCCACCACCCTCGGCATATGGGGCCGGCGCCTTACTCACTGAGCCACAGGCGCCACCCCAATTTTATGTTCTTCTTTGAAGATAGGGAACTTTTCTCTGTGTCTCCTTCTATAATAAAGTGTCCATCTACTATCTTTCCCCTGCATTTTTGACTGCGGAGTAATGATTCTGGTGATGTGAAAACTAATTATGGCAAGAGTGGCTGTCATTTACTGAGCACGTGCTATCTCCCAGGCCCTGTGACAAATTACTGACATTCATGAAGTTATTTTAACCTCACAATCTGCCATCAAGGTGAGTATTGTAAGACCAATCTAACGTTAAGGAAATTAGAGATTGAGGCTCAGTACAGTGCTTTTCTAGCACTTGTGCAGAAAGCTAATTCAGATCCGGGGTCTGTCTCATTTCTGGGCTCCTAGACTGTGCACCATGCTGTGCACCTGTGACTTCATTTCCACACTTGATCCTCCTTCCTCGGTGCTTTCATGGATGTTCTGAATTTCAAACCTGCTCCTCTACTACTTGATTTACAGATCTATTTCTGTGGCCTGGTAAACCCTCAGTATCCCTCTTGTCGTGGTCGCCTTTACTTCCTTAAAAGACTGCCTTCCTTTTAAGGAAGTAAGATTTGCAGTCTTTTTCAACCACCATCTTCACGGAATAATTAATGTAAACATTTTAGGGGACTGAGCTATGTTTGGTATGTATGACAATAAAAAAGAAATGCAAAATGTCTTTCTCGATGTCTGGCTGAATAGAGAAGTTCCTCACGTGAAATAGAAACTGAATACATAAAAGAATTTTTCTCTTAGATGTTTGGGAATTCTAATCTAATTTTAAGGGGTTTTCTACGTTTTCACCTTCCGTAAATTCTCTGCTTTATTTAATCATAATTCTTTTTTATCTTTCCTATTCTTTACTTCTCTGACTTTTTTCCTTCCTTCTGATTATTCATCTCGGCTATCGTCTCCTTTCTTCTGTTTTGATCTCCCAAAGCTTTGTTCTGAGTTATTTTCCTTTTATTTTCTGCTATTTTTCTTTGCTGTGTAACTGCTCCTCAAATAAAATATCCCATTTTATGGATGAGGAGACACTTTTAAAAAATAATTAAGAAACATCCTTAGATTCTCAAAGTTGGTGTTAAAATTGGTGGAGCTAACATTCAATCTATCCTGTGATATTTCTCCATCACCACATTGGTTTAATTTTTTTTTTTCTATACTAATTGTTTTATCTGGCTTAATGACACATTGAAAGTATTTTGAGCAAATTACATTGGAAGCCATTTGGTTTGGTTTGGTTTGATGATTTCATTTGGAGAGATAAACTGGGATCTGGAAGCCAATAATGAGGTGATTGCAAAACTTCTGGAGTGTTATTCTAAACAAGCAACTGTCTTCCAATCTACACCACTGAGAGATCTGTTGCTATGACCTCCAGCATAGTTTTCCAACTGTTATTAACAAATTAATTTCCTAACTTTTTTATAGTAGTAAGTAATGAATCTCTTCTTTTAAACTTCCCTTGATGTGGACCCAGTCTTAAAAAAATAGTCTAAATTGAAAAGGAAGAATAAGGCAGATGTGAAATCTTCATTTTTCTCTTAATTCGTGTGGGGATAAGAGCCTGTCAGTTAGAAAATTTCTTTTTTTTTTTTTTCACTTTGTTTTTTTTTTTCACTCTGGTTCACCTGATGGTTAGCAACCTTGTGAGTAGGTGAAAGAGGTAGAAACAGGAGGAAAAATACTTTGTCCCCCCTTTCCATAAATTTAAGCCCATTTCCTCTTGTCCTTTCTCAGGGGTAAGCTTATATTTCCATTTTAAATATGAGCTCCCAAAGGGCATTAACCATGTCATTTTTACTTACCTACATTTTATTTTTTACTAGCATGATGCTGTGCTCACATAACTGACCTATACTCACAGGAACAAAATGACAAAAACTGCATTCTAGTGACTGTAAGCCAATATTTTATAGGCCACTGTAATGAAAGTTTTGATCACTATTTTAAATCATACCGAGAACATATATAACTGAAGGTTTTGTATTGATAATACCATGAATATATCATGTAATACTAGGGATTTGATTTGAACTCTTCTAATCGAAGTTTTGTGATAATTAGCCGAAGCTGCACAGCATTTACTTGTGTGCTCTGCATGAAATGAAGACATTTACAGCCAAAAAAAATTGGTAATATAAACAAAGGTACAGAGGTTTGTTTCATTTTGTGTGCAGTTTTATAGAAGTGGATTATGTGGTTGTAAACTCATGAAAATGACCACATGTGTATTTTAAAACATGGGAAGCTTCACCCTGAATTTAAATTCTAAAGTCACAGTATTTATAATACATGAAAGATATTGAAATATATTTCTTTGTCAATTACCCATTATGAAAACACCTACAAATACAAAATTACTTTGCTGTGATTTAGTGCCAGTCATTGAAATTGAACATATTGAATCGAAATTGAACACTGGTTCTTTCTAAGCTTTTTCTTTCCTACTCTTCTTTCTTCCCTACCCCTCCTTGGATTTGTTTCCTTGCTTAGTTTTCTATATAAAGAATTACAAACTAAATACATTTTTAAAGGATTGATTGGTTTCCTTTTGCAAAGCTTTGAAACTAGGTGGGGGAAATTGGGCATATGGCTTCTTGTATAGATATTCTTTGTTTGATTGAGGGAAATCATCTTTACTTATCTCTTTCCCTATAAACTTTCAAATGGAAGGCAATTCATTTTGGTTTTCTCTCATAGTTCAGTGGAAGACAGCTTTTGCCCTGGTTTAGGATTCTCTATTTCCCAAACCCTGGGAGGTTAAAAAGTTACCTTCACTGATTAACAAAGAAATGAGTAAATGTGTGCTGGGGAGAGATGGGGTGCTGGGGTTATATACATTTTAAATGAATTCTGATTTTATTAAACTCGTTTGCATAATTTGCACAATGCACGTGGGTTGCATAAAATACTTCTTTAGGGTTGCTCATCTTCATAATTTCTGCAATTTTTGCATCTATGAATGTTAATAGATTTCCCCTGTTTTTCTCTCCTCCCTCACACCTTAATTGATGGTTCTAATTCATTTGGACTAAGTTTTGCCTCAGGAGATAAAAATAGCAGGGAATGCCCAGACGCCCTCTTCTGGAAAGATTCTCAGGAGAGAGGAGTCTGCTTTTCAGAAAAGTGCCTGTTTTCCTCTGTGCCTACCACCTGTGAAAGAAGGTCAGCCCAGCTGGTGAGTGTATTTCATTGACTGATGGGGACTGAGTGTCCCAGAGCACTCCCATGGCAGAGCATTTTTATGAGGCTGGAGCATGTGGGAAACAGGATATATAACTAATCTTTTTATTTTTGTCTCTTTATTACCAAATCCTGCAATTTTCTTTTTTAATCCTGCAATTTTCTAATGGGATCATTATTTTATTTTTGTCTATCGAGAAATTCAGGCTGCTACAAGTGGATAACCCTATGCAATGAGAAACTCTAAAAGACATTAAGTCAAACTTAGGCAGCAGAAGTAAGGAACTGCAAAAGAACCGGGATTGACGGACGTCCACCAGTGATGCCCTGATTCTCACTCACTCTTTATGTCAAGTCACCAGGCGGTTCTTGGTCTCCCCACACCCACATGCTGTCCCTGAGAAACCCCCCAGGGGGCTGAGTTTTTGATTGTTGATCGTCCTTGCAATGTACATTACACATCTGAATGTCACATATGGTAGTAATGCTGGGCTCTCTAGACTGATGAAACTAATGTCCGTAGCTATTTTAAAATACTTCACCAATGGCAGCAGGTATGACAGTCTAAGCATTTGTAGTCGGCACACGTGTCGAAGTTGGGAAAATTGAGCCTGACTTGCTGCTCTGTCTTCCATTGGCGATGTGCGGAGGTGCCCTAGGTTTATTATTCATATGGTGGAAGAATTCGTAATAGTGGTGGTAACAGTCCCACAGGAACAGCAGGCATTTATCAAATCTGTTGACCACTGTGCCAAACCTTTTGTTTACAGCCTCTCCAATGCTCAGGACAACCTGTAGGATAATATTGTTGTTGTCATTTTATATGTGATGAACTAAGGCTCAATAACTTGTGCGAATCCTCACAGAACTTGGCTTGAAGTGTTTGCTGAAATAGCTGAAAGAAGCAAATGAGTATGGAACTCTAGAGAAGAGGGAGGAAGACCTGGGCCAGGTTTCTGGATTCTATCCTGGTGATTCGCCTCCTCTCAGCCTCCTAATTTTATGCAGGGCTGCTGAAGAAATAATCCTGTTTTGTGTTTGATGTCCCTCCTCACACTCCCCTCAGTCCCCAGGTAAGGAAAGAACATGCAGATGGGTCTCACAAAGCTTTCATCTCCCGTTATCATCTCTCGTCTTACGGCACAAGCCGGAGAATCAGTGGTATTCCACAATTTATTTCCTATGCAACTGTGTAGTCTTGGGACTTATCTGTGGCAGACCAGAGGAAATTGATTAGGGGGGGATTGAGTTCCTATTCCCTACAGCCTAGTCAAGGCAACTACAGGCCTTCTGAAACTCTGCAATTTCAACAGTGCTTTCAAAGAACTCTAGAGAAGGCCTGCCCTGGGATAAATTTCAAAATGCAGCTTCTAGGGCCATCTCCCAGACTTGTCATCAGCCCAGCGCTGGCTTTGATAAGATTCCCCACTGATTCCTCTCCCTTCCTCACATTTGAGACTCACTGTTTGTGGTGGGGAGCTGGTGAGTGGGGAGGCTCAGCAGTTCATGGGAAGGAGTTAATCTAAGGACTTTTAGGGAAACCCCACCTATTTGGTTCCAAGTGTGAATCTGACTTTCTTGAGGTCTGAGTTCTAATGATTGAGTCCTGCAGTCAGATTTGTGTCTGGAGGAGATAAAAGAGACGGCACTTTCTCTCACAGGGAGGTTCGCAGTCCCATTTCCTCCAATCTGTAACAATCTGCCCGTGACATTGCACTTTCTGATGCTCCTTCCTGCCTTGGGCTAGTTCTACTCATCTGCAGCTTATTTCTTGCTTACCTGAAGACAACAATGACTGCAAGTGTTCTTAGATAAAAAAAGAGCTACTCTGGCTCTTGACACAGATATTTCCTTGCTCATTTGAAAATGGGTGGCAATTGTTACTGACAGGATAATGACATTCTAAACAATATGACCTATGAAATCCCTTTGTCATGTACACTTGCTTTAAAAAAAGATCTTGTGGGGCTGATCAGATTAGCAGTCAAACAAGTGCGCTGAGGTTTTGTCCTTGTTTCTGCTTTTGGTACTTGTAGTAGCTCCCTGCTTACTCTGATAAGGGCATATCTGATAAAAGTGAGGTCGAATTTTCCATTTGCCTCTGTCACTGATAAATGAGAAATTCTGTTCCTGGTACCTAGACTTGTATTTTATATTATAAAACCATTCTGCTTTCACTTAGCACCTATTTGAATATATTTAACTTATAACCCCAGAAAAGTCATTCTTTAGGAATGGGCCATTTCCGCGCTGGTGGCTCCTTCGGGTTCTATTGAAGGTCTTATTCTCTATTGTAATGGCACATTCTTTATATCCCTAGTGCTAGATATAGTTTTTTTTTTTTTTTTAAGATATAACATGTCAGTGGACTCTTCATGTTAATATAGATATCTAAAACTTTAGAGGATTTTCAATACCAGAGAAAGATCTTATTTCTAATATTAAAAATCCTCACCAAGTTCATACTGGCTTAAAGCCACTATTGATTTCTGCGAAGTTTTAAAATAATTTCCATCACTTGCAAATGAGTTCTAGCTCATTTTTCTTTATGTTTAATGTTATTGCATCATCATTTAAATTGGAGCAAGTTTCATACATGGAATAGTCTCTGTCCTGAACATTTCCCAAGTTCTCCAAATCCTTTGATTCAAGAGAAAGTCTGAAAATAAATTGTTAAGATAACTCTGGGAACATGACAACCTGAATATTACTTTTTTGTGCTCTACTAATAACTCTAAAGTGAGTGACTTTTCTTGGGACCGGTGGCTGCTGTGCTGGAAGATGCTGATTATGATGAAACTTTAGGAGGTGGAGGGAAGAACTGGTTTGCATTTGGAAGCAGCTTGGACCTCATGTGACTCACCATTTAGAAAAAAAATTGACATAAAAATTGTAGATAGTAGCGGCATAATGTAACTTTTTGATATGTATCTATATTGTAAAATGATCAATTGCACCATTTAAACATATGCATTACCTCACACACTGATCCCTGGGGGCTAAGAACACAAAATCAGCTTTTCACATATATAATACATTGTTATTAACTATAGCCACCATCTTGTACAATAGATTTCTTGAACTTATTCCTTCTATATAACTGACATTTTGCACTCTTTTATTATTATCTCCCCAATCCCTCCACCCCTCAGCTTCTGGTTGTCCCATTTTACTCCCTATATTTCGGTAATATCTGCTAATGTGGATTCCAGCTCATGTAAATCTTGTGAGTTTACTCACCCCACAAAGGCCAAAATGGATGGAAATCTGGAGGTGGGGCCATCCGCGTCTTTGGGTTTGGAAACACGTGGGAGATGACAGGCGAGGACATCTTCCTTCAAGAACTTCAAGCTGGGGCTCAGCGTTTTCTCTAAGCCCCAGTCCACAAGGCAGAGATAATTTTAAAAGGGCCTACTTAAATTGAAGGCTGTCTAAATAAATTTATAAAAACTAATGCAACATGATGCATCCTGGTAATTCTTTTTAATGATCCTTCTGTTTATTTAATTTCTTTTCATGGGTATGAAAAGAATCTTAATTTATTTAGAGCTATAGCTGTAGATTTTGTTTTTAAGTCATATAGATTTAATCTGTTTTTCTTTTTCTTTCTTTCTTTCTTTTTTTTTTTTGTAAAGTCTCTTTTACAATTGTGTCCGATCCTGGTAAAATTTTTTAAACTTTCAGATACAAATAAATTTCATAAGCTTTTACCATTGGGTTCTCAACTAGGAACAATTTTGACCCCAGTGAACATTTGGCACTCAGCAAGGTCTGAAGACTTTTTTGGTTGACACAATTGAGTACAGTGCTACTGGCATTTAGTGGGTAGAGGGCAAGGATATGGCTAAATATTCTGCAAAGGGCAGGACAGACTCCACGACAAAGAATTATTCCACCTAATAGGTGAATAATGACAAGGTTGAATGGCCTGACCTAGACAAAAAAGAACAAGTTCCTACAAAGTGAAAAAACTCAGACTGGTATCAGAGTCTTCATCTGTAAGGCCAGAAGCCATATGATTATTATAGAATTTTATAATTTGACAGCAAAGAACTACAAGGGAAGGACTCTATTTCTAGACAATATTTTGTCACCCTAATACTTAATTTGAGAAGGTGCTAAAAATTGACATTAATATATTAAAAAATAAGAAAAGAGATCCATAAAATAGTAGAAAATGTTTTCAAACGAACCATCTGATAAAGATGAAACCAGAAAGCAGCTCAAACAACTCAATAGGAAATATTAAATAATACAATTTAAAAATGAACAATAGATATAAATAAACATTTCTTAAAATAAGACATACAAATGGCCAACAAGTATGTGAAAAACAGTGTTCAACATCACTAATCATCAGATAAATGCAAACCAAAAGTACAATGAGATATTAATAAAAGAGCACAAAATATCTGATCCTTGTTAACGTAACTTTTATACAACAGAGAGGCAAGAATGCTTTAAATTTTACAAGCTTTCTGGAAGGCATTATCATTTAAATATTGACAGACTATTCTCCATTCTTTATGAACTAGGAATTTTACTTCTGGAACTTTGGCCTAAAGAAATATCCAGAGATTTTTTTAAAAGATGGGGATATTGTCCAGGTGTGATGGCTCATGCCTGTAATTCTAGCACTCTGGGAGGCTGAGCTGGGTGGATTGCTTGATCTCAGGAGGTCAAGACAAGCCTGAGCAAGACCAAGACACTGTCTCTACTAAAAACAGTAAAATTAGCAGGGCGCTGCAGTGGGCACCTGTAGTCCCAGCTACTTGGGAGGCTGAGGCTTATGGATCACTTGAGTGCAGGAGTTTGAGGTTGCTGTGAGCTAGGCTGATGCCACAGAGTGAGACTCTGTCTCAATAAAATTAAAAAAAAAGAAATGAAGTTTATACACACATATATAAAATATATGTACATATACATATGTGTATGAATCCATCATTTAAGATAAAATTGTAGGAATATGAACACTCTAAAAATACAGTAGGAAATTGGTTAGATAAATTTTAATGTTCTTAAGATATAGTAATAGTTGTTAAAATCACATTGAGTCTGAATATCCCTAATAGAAAATCTTCAAATTATGTGATTGTCTCAAAAATATGAAGATAGGGAGTAACATGCAGAGGATAGTATCTTATTGGATAAACACATGCCACAAACTCTAATGGTTTCCATTCTGTGCCTGTGTAAACTATTTAGGATTTTTAAGTTTTCAAAGAAAAGCAGCTGTTACTTTTACAATTTAAAAAACAAAACAAAAATACAAAAAACACATCTTGTTTTTTTTCATGCATCAGCCAATTTAGATCATTCAGAAAACACATGAAAGCTTTAAGCAGTGGTATGTTTGGCCTGCCTTCCTGCTGTTCTAGAAATTCAACTTTGGCCTGGTCATAATAAAGCAGTTGTACCACAGGTATTGAATCTCTACATAGTGGAGTTTATATCTATAAGATTTGAAGATCAACTCTTCAATGGGAATACACATATCAACAAAATTACCATCAAAAATCCTTTTGGAAGGTGCTGTATAGAATGAGGCTTTGCCAGTTTTCCCTCCAAAATGACATAAAATTTCCAGTCATCATCTGATTGGCTCACTCATGTTTACAGATCATGGCAGCAAGCTGATCGTAATTAAAGAGGCAAATAGAAAGAATCAATTAAGGCATCCACAGATTCAATCCCTTCACTCATGACTAGTGCTTTCTGAGCAGAGGGTGGAAACAGTCACTAGTTTTCTTTCTTTCCTTCCTTCCTTCCTTCCTTCCTTCCTTCCTTCCTTCCTTCCTTCCTTCCTTCCTTCCTTCCTTCCTTCCTTCCTTCCTTCCTTCCTTCCTTCCTTCCTTCCTTCCCTTTTCTCTCTCTCTGACCAAGAACAAAGAGCAGAATCCTCAAACGTCACGTGGACATTTGCTTTGACTCTATGTTTTGTTTTCACAGCCTACACTCCATGAAGGTGGAACCTACATTAACATGACGATATATTTTTGGCCCTGGTCTAGTTTGTTATAAAAATGTATTGAGCTGGCCTCTGCTCCTTGAGAACATGTATCTTTAAAGAGACTTTTTTTTCTAGACAAGAAGTTACTTTTGGAATTCAAGACTATAAACCAGTAGCTTCATTCTTTCAAAGGCATTTGGCATTCAGGATATTTATTATTATCTAAAACCTTTCATCCCACCAGCAGTTTCCATTTTCTCTGTTGTGTAATACAGACTCTGATTGAAGCAACTAAAACTAGGGAGGAAGCTCATGTGAATGCCCATCTGCACACTGTGGGATCACCTACACATGTGTTCAAGTTCATGCATGTAGTCTGCTTTTCTAAAATGGAGAACATATTGCCAAGTGTTTAATGAGGTGCCAGAACTGGAACTTTATACAACCTTCTGTAATTTCACACTCATACTGTATGCATTTTGTGTGGGGAAAATTAAAGTTTCCAGCTGCTGTTGCATAAGATGCAGAAGTCCCTAATACACTTATAAATGATATCTGTCTTCACATGGAAGAGATTAGGGCCAATCTGTTGCAGTTCAGTTGATGGACGTGGGTTAGATGGTGTCAAGAATCACACTGCACCGGAGTCTAGTAAGGGAACAGTGGGCCACCACCCATGGAGGCCCTGGGTTTACAAGGTTCTTATGGGGCAATGTTTAGCTAGGCAGGCCAAGTTTATTCAGTCAGATGAAACATTACATACTTGCTCTTTGCAGACTCATTCATAATGCTTGCCTACACACGACACTGGGATCTACTCTAGAAGTATTTTAATTATAAATTTGATTGAAACCATCAGGTGCAGTATGTGAAATGTATCAAAGTTATCAAAGATAAAGAAGCATTTTCATTTTTCACTGTAGTCTTAATGGCATGGGGACAGACCAGATCAAATTAGGTTAACATTTGGACTGTGTGTGGGTAAGTTACCAAGAGTCTCAGCAGAGGAGGCAAAGTTGTTGCTCCTAAGTCCAGTTTCTTATTGCACTGAAACCCATCCTACTAGTTATAAGAAGAGGGCAACATTTTAAAAATTTCACATGTATGATAGCAATGCAGCTATTTTCTTCAAGCAAGATTTATGTAAACTCAACGGCAAAGGTGTGCACATAATTATTATAAGTCATTTTGATGTCGTAAATGATATTTTGAGTTTTCTTTTATAGAATAACCCCCTGTAACCTTTCTCAAATGGCAGTGGCTCTAATTGTTATTACCTTCATTGCTATTAGCTCTTGACATTGTGATTCCCCCTGTATTATGGGGTTTTATTTTTCAAAACCTTTCCATCTCCTTGAGATCTGTTTGGAGTATAGATTTTTTTTTTTAATGCAGCATAAACCTGAATTGATTGAGGTTTCTATAATGAGAAAGCTGGGGTCATCCCAGGTTTCTTATTTTTGCCAAGATCTTTTTTCTTTTTACTTTGTCATTTGTCTACTTGTAACTTTAGACATGGCATTGCTCCTTTAATCAATTTGTCTACCATTTAGAGATTCAAATCTTTAGTGTACTGTCTTCCCAGGATAGCAAATGGATAGCTCTAGAATAACTTGGGCACTCAGCGTCTCTGTCCTGTGAGTAGTGGTGATGGCTATCAGCAGTGATAAGTTTACTTTGGGGAGGTTAACTTTTTTCAATTTAATCTCTACTTTCTACCCTGAAATTGCTTTTGATTATAAGTTTATAAGCAATAATTGTGATGAGTTTTTCTAACTTTTTTCTTAAAAAACCTCTAGGCTATCATTTTGGCTCAAAACTTCTCTACCTTAATTAGTTTGCTGAAACATTAATCTATGTATTCTTTGCTAGAGGATTCAACTTCTATAATTGTTTATAGGCCTCCGAGCCATCTGTAGAATTGAGAGTTAATATAGAGGCTGGCCACTAGATTAATTTAAGGAATATTGTCTGTAATGAGAAAGCACTCAGCAAAAAAGGAATTGTACTGTATGATTCAGGGAAGTTGCATTTTGAGTGAACTGAACAAGGGTGTGCACTGTGTTTGCCATATTTAAGCAGTTGCGAAGACTGGTGATATTATTCTTTTTGTCCTCAAAATTTATATAATCCATACCCTTTTCTTTCTGTTACTACTGCTCTATACAGAGCTCAAGTATTTTAAATCTGGACTGTGATTCATAACTTCTTTTACTTCCATGAAAAGTTATGCATAAGCTCATGAAAGACATTTTTTAGAACATTTTTTTCTATTTCGTTCTACAGACGATGACATGTTACATAACAGTCAGTATTACCTAATTCTGTCTCTTCCATATGTATCCTGGTGATGTAATGACAAAAGCAGGACTTTGGTCCATGCTAGCCCTTGTCTTCCAATTCCAGCTTCCTCCTATCATGCAGGGTTTCATGAACAAGTTCAATCTCATTTCATTATCTCCTTTCATGCAGTGCAAACAGCAGCACCCAGGCTTCCTCTTGTTCCTGGAGGTGCCCACAGCAAAGTCCTGATTCCATCCTCTGGAATGGAGGGGTGAGAGGGCAGGTGGGCAAAGGGTCTGTAGTATGGGACGCAGGCCAGGAATGAGGGCCTCTGAGGCTGCTGCTGCTACTCCTACCTAGAGTTACACACAAGGAACACGTGAGTTTTGAACTAAGACTAAAAACATAAGTCATATATGTAGGAGATATGGGGCTGCAGGGAGGGAGAAAGATTTCCAAGCTGAGGAATTATGTGAGGAGTTTCTGAATAGAACTGGGTAGCTCAAAGATCAGAGACTAAGATGAGATGATTAATTGTGTTGGAAAGAAAGGAAAGGGGAAAATTTGAATTTTGAATTTTATTTCATGTGTAAAGGAACCAGGGAAAAGTGTAAGGCAGGGAATGACATTACTAGAATTTTCCTGTGGTATTGCTTTTTGGTGACTAGAGAAGGGAGGCTGAGCTCGAATGTGGAAGAGAGAGAGAGAAGAGTTGCAGGTTTGAGAGGTAGACAGAGCTGGTAACAAACTGAAGGAGAAGGGACAAGAAATGTTTCCTTGAAGTTGTTGGCACGTGCAGCTGGATTTATGGGGTATGTTGGAGGGCAATCAGTATTTAGAAGAATATTAGAATTTCAATTTTGAGCAGGGTAAGTTTGATGTGGTTGGAGACCCAGAGGAATGGGCATGTATGGAGCTGAGTAAACCCATGTGGAACTCTGAAGTGAGGTCTGGACTGAATGCACCAATAGAATGCAATGGATATATGACATTTCCCCAAAGACAATATACTGTGGAAGAGATTAGCATACAGGAGCAGCCCTACAAAAATGCAACTTTCTAAGATCTAGAAGTGGAAGAAGAGCTGGCAAAGAAGCTCTCTGAGCAACGGGAGTGGGAGGAACGCATGTGATGGAAGATGAAAAAAGAGAATGCTTCACCAAATCGGAATTGGGGAGCTCTACATAACACTAACAAGTCAAGGAAGGTGGGGAGCATTATTAAATCCTATTCATAGGGAGAGGTTGAAGATGCATGACAGAAACTATATGGTTGATATGTACCAGAGAATTTCTGAACAAAAGCCCTAGAGAGTGTGGACTTTAATAGGAGAAACATTTTCTCCGCTCGAGGAAAAAGCTGGGTGTAGACCTTCTGGCAGGTGTAATGACAGCTGAGGGCATCCCCATCTGATGGCTAACAGTTCCTAGTAAATCCAAAATCACCTCCTGAAGAAGGGCTGGGCAAGAAGGAAAGAGGTTTGCTAAGTTTGGAGAAATATTGATTTAATATTTTGTGGACAGGGGAAGAGAAAACTGCACCACAGTTGAGAATGATGGATCTAAATTTATTCTGACATCAATCTGCTCAGTTGCATAATTTCTCATAAGGAGAACTGAGGGCTTGACAAGTGGATACAAAGGAAAAAAGTAGTCTGGAATATTTACAAATAAATGAATTAAATGTTGGGCTAGCTGGACGAGAAGGAAGAAATGACAATCGATGTTTGTTGGGTAGAAAGAAAACACATGGGTGAAGAATGAAGTTCTCCGTGAGATTGAAGCTCAATTTTGTGGCAGCCTTGGTGGGTGAGAGAGAGCAATCCAAAATTGGAGCTGGAGAGTAGAATGTTTTGACTGATGATTTAGACAAGTCCGGAATAGGATGGTAGGGGAGAGCGGCTGTGATTGAATGAAGATAAGCTAATTAGGAAGTCATTGTGCTCAAAGCCTAGAGTATTGGGCATCTTCATGTGGGTGCGGATGCAGGCTGGAGTTACAGGCAGGGAATATACTCCGAGGAAGGCTGGGAGCCCCCTGGATGGGGCATCAGTGACTGAGGGGGGCCTCTGAGTTCTGTAGATGACAGCATTGAAGAAGCTGTGAGGGTGGCAGAGCAGTGGTCATGAGCTCAAAGAAAACAAGAGGTCATGAGCACAAAGAAAAGAAAAAATGGGATAAAAAGCACAGAGATTCAGAAAGCAAGAACTCTGTTCCTACTTTCTGACTTCACAGAAAGAATGAAACCTACCATTTGACAGTGCTGACGGGACGTGTCATGTTCAGAGAACACAGAGGTGTTCCATAAGACAAGAGAAATGGAGATAATGTTGTGAAAATCAGCTAAATGGCTGATGCTTAAGTTGACATCTCAGAAGAGATGGAGCAAATGTTTGGGAGGGCTGGGAGGAAGGTAGGGTCGGGACAAATGTGGGGTGTACAGAGCAATAACGAGATAATAGTAAATTAAATGAGGTTTCTGTCTCTTCTCAGAAAACCTGGGGCTGGTGTCTGGGCCAGTAATTACTCCCGGGCCTGCGAGGTCGCATGGACCTTTCCCTTGGGCCCACCAACATTGGTGGCTGCAGGAGGTGCAACAGTGGCCGTGGGGCCGCTGTGCCTCGGAGGGTTGCTGGCTGAGATTAAGGAGGGCCACTGGTTTATAGTTTGTTTTTCATGATCTTCTGCAATACACCTGTGTTCCTGAGGCTCATAATCTTGACAGCCTTGTACAGTTGAGAAAGGGAGTGTTCAGCATTTTATTAATAAACAAATCCCACCTATGTTTTTTTTCCCCACTAGTTATGTAAGCCTTTTCACTTTATTTTGGTTTTACCTATTTTTTTTTGCAAGAATGAAATTTACATTATTTATAAGAAACTTAAAAGTATTTCTCCAGCAATAAATGGGTAGTTTATAGATTGCTCCAGGTAGCAATATCGTAGAGCCTATGTCATTGGGGACCAGTTCTCTGTGATGTAGGAAACTACTTGTAAGCAAATGTTGCCAGGAGTTTTTAAAAATGAAGGTTCTCAGCTCATTCCTGCATATTCCTTTTCTCTGCTAACCCACAGCTGCCTACTGTCTGTTTGACCGGCCTTGTTTCTGGAAAGCTTACTCCGGTATTTTTACTCTCCCATACTATTTTTTCCATCTTTAGTGTACCTGAGCATAATTTTACATGCTGGGGAAGGGTAATAGAACACATTCCTCTTAAAAACATGTTAGTTTTGACTTTCTGA
Organism: Nycticebus coucang; assembly: GCF_027406575.1. Classification (NCBI taxonomy): domain Eukaryota; kingdom Metazoa; phylum Chordata; class Mammalia; order Primates; family Lorisidae; genus Nycticebus; species Nycticebus coucang. The sequence continues at coordinate 9,099,816 of NC_069794.1, read as the reverse complement.
TTTTTTAAACTGTGAGCTCCCTGAATAACTGTGTTCTGACATCAGTTATAGACAATAATTACTATGAAAATTGAATTATGTATTTTCAATTGTAGTGTTGTGGAAATGTTGGAAGTCTTCAGGGCCTAGGCTGGCTACTCCATGCATTTTTTAAAAATCACCCTGACTACAACATCCTGATCACCTGATATTAAGATTCCTATCCACGTGTTCCACGTGATCAGGGCTCGTGGGTTGAAGAAAGCAAATACCACAGACAATTGTGTCCAATGCCATGGGTACAGTCTTTTAAGGAAGCAGTTTCTGCCCTACAATGACACTTGTTTGTACTAAAACCCAGTCTTAGAGCATCATCTGTGTCAGGATTTGGCACATCTCATTCTGTGCTTGATACACAGATTGACCGAACGATCTCAGATATATTTCAATGAAATGAGACTGTTGGGTGTAGGGGAAAATGTATTTGTGAAACAGCATTAGCAGTGATAGCAATTATGATGAAAACAAGCAGCACTGTGTAAATGCCTCATACAGTAATAATGACGAGACTTAATCGAGAGGGGCTTTTCCTTATTTGCCCAATAAATTCTATTTAATTATTTGCTATGCCATTAAACTTCCAATGGGAACTATGTGATGTCTACCTTTTTTAAATACACTGAGTCTCAATTACAAACTTACCCCCGTGAAACAGTAGAGTCTCAGTACTCGTGTTAAAGCTAACGTTTAACTGGAAAACACATCAGTTAAATTGATCATTCAGAGTTTTTTGTAAAACCCTTTCACACTGGCACTTTGCATGCCATTAACAGAAACTAGAAGCCTATTCTTTTTGAAAAATTCATTTTCTTTTTCAGTACCATGAAATACCAAACTGAACCTGATCCAAAACAGGCTCTCAGTTTAAAACTGGATATGAAAACGATTTAAAAATCACACGTGAGTCAATTTTATTGAAAGAGAAATGAACATTTATAAAATGTTAAGTCCTTTCAGATTTGCTTATACACGTTTCAGCCCGGATATATACAAACCTGGGTAATCAGTATAACTGTAGTGTGAACATAACCTCGTTCTATCAGTATTGGATTTTCCTTCCTCAAACACTACCTGCTATATTTACAATTCCTTCCTCAAACACTACCTGCTATATTTACAATTATATATATTTTAAGTGGATAAATGAATCACTGGCTGGACATGGGTGCGTACTTATAACTCAGTAAGAAATAAAATGTTTGGCTGGGATTTGGGTACATTTTGAACTATAAATGTATAATTATGTCTGCAATTTAAAATAAGCCTTAGTTATAAAAAAAACAGGAGGGAGGGGGAAAGGTGGGCACCCAGAAGTAAAGATGTGACCTTGATGAGGTTGTGACTGCAATGCTTGAGACATGCTAGGGAAAGCGGTCACATTAGCCCTTGTGTGCAATGAAAATCAGGGCGAAGAGGCAGCCTTCTGGGACCTGAAACTAAGAGTGGGTTTTAACTTTAAGAAATTCCTGCTTATTGGTGAAGAAGTAATATGCTATATGGTGTTTAATAATATAAATTTCTCTCAAATTACTGTACCATAGAGTAAAAATTTATGAGTATGATCATAAATAAATTTTTTTAGGTCTTTGTAAAAAAGTAGCTTCTTATATTTTGGGGATATAATTTTTAATCCCACATCAAAAATTTGTGGAAATTCTGATTAAAAATTTGCCTGTAATTTTAAAATTATTTTAACTTTTATATTCAAATATATTGCATATTGCTATGTGCCATGCTTTATGCTATGCAACAAAAAAAATGCGATTACATAAAAAATAAAATAGTCTTTGTTCTTAGGAGAGTCAGTTGAATGGGAGAAGCAGATCCTAACAATAAATATCCTAAGACCTAACTACAGGGTGAATGCCATAATAAGGATCATTCCCCCTCCATCTCTCTCTCTCCCTTCTATCTCATTTAAGATGGCTTAGTTATGGAAAGGAGGTCATGGAAAGCTCTCTGTCTTAGTACATTCAATCTACTATAAAGGAATACCACAGACTGCCTTATAAAAAATATAGATTTATTTCTCCAAGTATTGGAAGCTGAGAAGTACAAGGTAAGGTAACATCAGTTCCTGTATCTGGATGGTTTTCTCACGGATGGCCTTCTTTTTTCATATCCTCCTGTGACAGGGGTGAGGGATCTCATTGGGATCTTTTTTTATAGAAACACTAATCCCATTCACACAGGCTCTTTCCTCATGACCACATCATCTCCCAAAAGCCCAATTCTTAATACTATTACATTCGGTGTAGGATTTCAACATGTGAGGTTTGAGGGGACACAGATATTCAGTTCTCAATATTTTTACCTTAGTCTTTTAAAATTCACATCCTACTAGCATGCAAAATACCATCCCAATAGTCTCCAAAGTCTTAATGTGTTTTAAGATCAACTCAAAAGTCTAAATTCCAATGTTTCATTTAAATACCAAATATGGCTGAGATTCAAGGTATGATTCATCCTGAGGCAAATTTCCTTCCAGCTGTGAACCTGTGACTTCAAACATGTTGTATTCTCCCAAAACACAATGGTGGAAAGAGGCATAGGATAGACATTCCCATTTTCAAAGAGAAAAATAGGAAAGAAAGAAGTGGCTGGTCACAGGCAAGTCCAAAACCTTAAGTTTGAGCAAAGTTCTTTTTGGTTTGATGCTCTCCCCTCCTTGGTGCAAAAGTTCTGCTTGTTGGAGACAGTAGGGTGGAGACCCACCTTTGCAGCTTTGTAGTGCAGGGGCTGGACTCACAAGGATTTCTAGAACAGACTTCAAAATTCTTCCACCTTCTACCCATTACCCAGTTCCAATGCTGATTCTACATTTTAAAGTATTTGTTAGAGTGGTATCCTATCCCTGGTACCAATTTTCTATTTTAGTATTTTTAGGAAACCATAAGACTGGGTGAATTATAAAAAATATATTTTTCACACTTCTGAAGGCTAAGAAGTCCAAGATAGGTACGGGTGGATCCATTGTTCAGTAAAGGAACTTTCTAGTTTATAGATGGCAACTTCTTCTTGTGTCTTCACATGGTGGTAAGGGAAAGGAGCTATATCTGGACTCTTTTATGAGGTTTATAATCCTGTTCATAGGGCTGTATCCCAATCACCTCCCAAGGCCCCATCTCCTCATATTGTCACCTTAGGGGGTAGGATTTCAATATGTGAATTTTGGGAAGGACAACATATTCAATCCATAGCAAGCACTATGTTGTGAAAAGATTTGAGTTCAACAATTCTGGGCTTAACTCTCACCCATGAATGGTATTAGTTTATTAACTTTGAGTGAATTATTTTATTTCTCCCAGTAGAAGTTCCACAACTGTCATGAGGATATTGTGAGAATTAAATGGGATAACTTGGATCAAGTACCAAGGGCCACAGTTGTTTTATTTTTATTTAGTTATTTTATTTTTATAGCTGTGTACATTAATGCAGTCATAGGGTACAATGTGCTGGTTTTGTATACAATTGCCACAGTTGTTTTTATAAACACCTTACTTTTCATGTTCAGGCTAGAGTTGTCCCATGAGTGAACATGGAACACACAAAAAAGAGAGTATGTTCCAATTCCAGTAAGCACTTTGAAAAATAATCAATGAAAAACAAGTACATACCTTACTAAACTTCCTTTTCCTTGCCATTGTAAGACTTTGGGTAACCTAGTCTTTTTGCATTTTACTGTCCTTTTCTTAAAATGAGGTAGTTGAGCAAGGAGGGACTAGGTGGCAGACTGGAAGCAGCCCGTATGCCAGTCTCAAAGAGAAGATCGAAAGCTGCAGGTGGAGGCCCACCTATGGATGGGCTTTCATTGAAAGGACATTGCGAATCATTGGGGAAGAGATAGGGGACACTCAGATGAAGGAGAATATGATGGGGTGATCCATGCTCCTCCCTCTTGGCACTTCTGCCCAAGCTATGAATCCCTCTCCCCAACCACTGAACATCTCAGGACTGATCATCAGGGAGCTGCTTGAAGTGTACAGAGGCATTGCACTGGAGAGTGGGCACAGCTGGAAACCAGTGGCTTTCATTCCTAGTCACTGCAACTGACGCCCTACTGAGCTCTCTCCAGAGCACCTGGTCTACACAGGGCTCAGCTCTAGCGCAGCTGTCTTCTCATCACCCTCTCATTGCTCCAGTGGGAAAGGGGAAGGAGCAGGGAGAGTGGGCTCTCTCGTGTGCCCTGTGACTTGGAGATGAGCACGACTCCCCATAATGAAGGATTTGAGCAGAAAAGAAAGCACAGATACCACCTGAGAAGCCCTGAAGCTACCGTCTTTCTAGGACCTGAGCAGGGGTAAATCCCTATGGCCTCTTCCCTGCAAGCCCCAGGCTACCAACCAAACCCATGGCTTTGTGCCTGTGGTTCCTGCACTGCTTCCCAGTCCCATAAGTCTGGCTCCAAGGCTCACTTATTGTTACTAGGGTCCCACACCTCACCACCATGTTTCCAGTGCCACTGCTGGAGCCCATAAGTCCATCCCTGAGACTGAAGTCCTACTGACAGGCCTTGCAATCCCAGATCTGAGGCTCTCCAACACAGCAGACATGCACCAGTGTACGAACACCCAAATTTAAAGCTCAGAGCTTTTATAAAACCATAGAGCAAGAGGGAAACAAAACTATAAAATATTATCAGCATGATAAAAAAAAAGCACTGTCTGATGATATAGCAATACTAACATTGACTGTGAGTGGTCTGAACACCTAATTTAAAAGACATAGACTGGCTACATGGATGAAAAAACACATGCCAACTGCATGCTGTTTCCAAGAAACATGTAAAACTCACAAGCACTCACACAGACTCAAGGTCAAGGCATTGAAAAAAAATAATTTTACACAAATGGAAACAGAAATTGAATAGGTATAGCCATTCTTATGTTAAATAAAATAAACTTTAAGTCAGTAATGTTATAAAAGGACAAAAATAGTTATGACATAATGGTAAAAGGAGCAATTCAACAATAAGATATAAGAATCCTAAATATATATGCACCAAACAAAGGAGCTTCCAGATTCATAAACAAATTCTACTAGATCTAAGAAAAAAAATAATCCATAGCATAGTAATTGTTCAGAATTTCAGTACCCCATTACATAGCTGGGCAGATCTTTGAAGCAGAAAATTAATTAAAAAAAAATGGGACTCTAGAACAAATGGACTTAATGGACAATTAGAGAATATTCTATCACAAAACAATAGAATATATATTATTTTCATTAACACGTGGGCCATTCTCCAAGATGGATCATATCTTAGGCCACAAGAAAAGTTTCAGCAAATTAAAAAAATTAAATCACACAATGTATTATCTGAGACCACAGTGGAATAAAACCGGAAATCAATTCCAAGAGAAACACTTAGTTCATCACAAAGTCATGGAAATTAAACTAACCTGTTGCTTTTCTCAGTGATACTCGGGTCAATGATAAAATTAAAATGGAAATTAAAGGATTCCTCAAACTGAATGACAAGAGGAAATAAACTATCAAAATCTGTAATTTAAGGTAAAAGTGGTACAAGGGGAAAATTAATAGCTGTACATCCCTACATCTAAAATCACAAATTAATAACCTAATGTCACATCTCAAGGAACTAGAAAAAGAAGAGTAAACCAATTTCAAAGCCAGCAGGGGAAAAGAAATAACAAAGCTGAAAGCAGACTAAACAAAATGGAAACCAATAAAATATTGCAAAGGATCAACAAAACAAAAAGTTGGTTCTTCAAAAGGATAACCAAAATTGATAGACCATTAGTTAACTAGAAACAGAAGAGAAAGGGACACAAATAAACTCATTCAGAAATGAAAAAGGAGACATTAAAACTGACACTACAGAGAGACAAAAGATCATCCATGAATACGGTGGAACCTCCATGTAACATAAGCTTGAAAACAGGAAATGTATAAATTCCTGGAAACGCACAACCTGTACCAAGAAGATACAGAAATCCTAAACAGACTAGTAATGAGCAACAAGATGAAATAGTAATAAAAAATCTCCCAACAAAAAGCCCTGGACAAGACAGTTTCACAGCTGAATTCTACCAAACCTACAAAAAAGAATTAGTAGCTATCCCCCAGAAATCATTCTATAACATCAAGAAGGAGATTCCTCCCTAATTTATTCTATGAAGCCAATATGGCCTTGACACAAATCCAGGAGAGGTCACAACAGAAAAAGAAAATGAGAATATTTCAGATTGTATACGAAACCAGCACATTGTACCCCTTGATTGCACTAATGTACACAGCTATGATTTAACAATAAAAATAAATAAATTAATAAAAAAAAAAAAAGAAAATCCACAGACCAGTACCTCTCATGAACATAGGTGAAAAAGTCCTCAACCAATATCTCTTCATGAGCCTAGGTGAAAAAGTCCTCAACAAAATACGAGCAAACTAAATTCAATGGCACGTTGAAAAGATAATCCACCACAATCAAGTGGATTTCACACCAGGGATGCAAGGATAGTTTAATATACACAAATCAATAAGTTTGATTCACTACATAAACAGAAGCAAAAGGAAAGATCCTATGATCCTCTCAATAGATACAAAAAAAGCATTCCATAAAATCCAGCACTTTTCATGACAAAAACACTCAACAAACTAGGCACTGAAGGGACATACCTGAAAAGTATAAAACCCATATATGATAAACCCACAGCCAACATCATACTGAATGGTGAAAAGTTGAAAACATTCCACTTATGAACAGGAGCAATATGCAAGGTTGACCACCATCCCTGCAGTTCTTCAACATAGTACTGGAAACCCTGATCAGAGTAATCAATCAAGAGAAAGAAATAAAGGGTATTCGAATAGGGAAAAGGAGGCCAAATTATCCCTGTTCACTGATGAGAATCTTGTATCTAAAAAACCTTAAACACTCCACCAAAAGATTCCTGCAGTTCATAAATAAATTCAGCAAAGTCTGAGTTACAAAGTCAATGTACACAAATCAGTCCCACTTCTATGTTCTGGTAACAGCCAAGCTGAAAGGTCAGATCAAGATCTCATTATCATTTACGTTAGCTACAGAAGAAATAAATAACTAGAAGAAATAAATAACTAGAAATATACTTAGCCAAGGAGGCGAGAGAACTCTACAAAGGAAATTACAAAGCACTAATGAAAGAAATTATAGATGACACCAACAAATTGAAAAAATCCCATTCAAGATTAACAATAGATTTAAATGTAAGTCATGAAACCACAAAAGTGCCAGAAGAAAACAGAGAAAAAATTCTTCTAGTCTTTGTTGTAGACAAAGAATGTATGACTAAAACCTCAAAGGCCAATTCAGCAAGAAAAAACAAATAAATGGGATTTAATTGAATCAATTAATACTTTGCCAGCTTATTTAAGTCAAATACAATATGTTTTCTACCATTATGTATTCAGGAAGAATTAAATGAATGTCAATATTCTTGTTTAATGAATCTGTGGTTCCAGTTTTGCAAGATGAGAATAATGGAAATTGGCTGCACAACAATTTCTACATATTTGTCTCCACTGACATGCACACTTAAAAATGGTTATTACATCTCAATTTTGTGTGGTGTATTTTGCAACAATTAAAAAGAAATAAAAAGCATGTTAATATATCTGTGTATTACACAAGGAATCTTAAAGACTGGTGTAGCAGAAGTTCATTCAACAGCACACAAAACTTGGTCATACATAGCTGACTCTTGTGTGGGACTGAGCCTCCCAGTAAAGCTCCTGCCAATCTTAAACAAGATGGACCTTAGTAAACTGATTTTTGGTTCAAATTTCCATATAAAAATTCTTTACAAGTATTTTTCCAGTTCAAGTAGGCCAGTATATCTTTGGACTGAAGCAAGCTGTAGGGCCTGCTCTATTTTACTCTTGGAAGCCAAAATCAAGCTTGGGCTTCTAAGGGAAGATTGAACCACACATGTCATTAAGCATCAGAGGAAATAAAGTCAAAAAACAGGGTTAAGGGGAAAGACAGTTTGGATGTCTGTGGCAACTGGTGTGAAAAAAGAGCATGCTAGTGTCCATTGCCAGACCTCCACCCTGCAGGCTGGGCCACTGCAAGGCGCAGCAAGGTTTGCCCTGACCCCTGCACTTTCAGCTGCGCATGGGTTAACTCATTTACTTCTGAGCCCTCTCTCATGAGGTAGAGTTCATTATTCACATTTCACCACTAAGGAAACTGTGACTAAAAATCTGCCCAAGATCGTTTAGTTGAAATTTTGAAGAATACATATTCAAATCCTACTATTTTATATACAAAACTTATTATCCTAACCCATATCTCATGTTTATATGGGTGCATGAATGTGTATAAATTTTGATACTTGTATAAGATAAAATGCACAATATGTAAATACATTCATGTTGTAACCAAAGAATATGTTTCTGATATTTAATGTGTTTGTAAAATTAGAGTGAATTATCCAAGGATAATTCAGTTGATTCCCAATTTTATCATCAAATGCTGTTTAAAATATTGACATGTACTTTATTATAAACTTACTCAAATCTTTGGTAAAACTTACTGAACTGTTTCTGTCAATCATTTGTCAGTTTCTGTTTTCTAATACCTGTGCCACTTGGCGGAAATGATAAACAGATTAGACATAGTTTTTCTACTTAAAATGTTTGTAATTCCTTACATATTCCTTTTTTTATGTTTTCATGGAAAAGATGTTATAACATACATTTATTATTTTATTAAAATATACTATATGACATGAGAGTTTAAAAATATTTTTGCAAAAGTACTAAAACACAACTTCTCTGTATTACAGACTTCTTTATGCACAGTATTTATTCATAAGTAAATCTAAAATAAATTATATACATTTTACTATTAAAAACATTTGAAGTAGGCATCTTTAAAAATTCAAGCAGTGGAATATGCTAAAAATCTGATTTAACGTGTTTAACTCTATTTAAAATTTAATCATTACCATAATAAAGACATCATTACAGAATGATAATCTAAATGGTAATTAACATTTCTATTTTGTTGCTTCAAGGTCAACGTGGTGGCAGAGCAGCCTGTTCCTTTCTTTGCTTTGTGACATAGCATTTCACTCTGCTAACCCTTCACAGAGTAGATTGATAAGGCTTTTGGCCTCACTCTCTGAGGTGGATCAGAGTACTGGTGGTTGGAGGCAGAGAAATTAATGAGTCCACCACTTCACCTAATTCTCCACTCCCCTTGCTAAATGTTAATTACAGTGACACCATTCATGTTGTTACAGTTCAGCATTTCTATTAGGAAACCAATCTTTCTTCTGAAGTTAATAGTTCACCTATAAAAACAGCCTGTGCTTTTAAATCATGAACAAAAGATATTTTGTTGAAATTGTAAGTTTGAGAGAAAATGGAAAAAAAAAAAAAACAGTAAAAGCAAGGCTGCCATGTCCTGCTTAAAAGTCAATCTATAAATAATAACTTTAGAAATAGTATGTTAAAATTATAGATGGCCGTCAAAGTCTTTGTTTTTTGTTTTTTTTTTTTCCAGTTTTTGGCCAGGGCTGGATTTGAACCCACCATCTCCGGTATATGGGGCCAGCACCCTACTCTTTTTAGCCACAGGTGCTGCCCTGGCAGTTAAAGTCTTAAAGAAAATTTATCTAAGGTGCTAAATGCTGGGTATGACAGACAAAGCAGGGATAAAAACTGCTAATGGTCGTAGAGCTGGTGATTAAAGGCCTGAAAGTTTACATTGATAATACAGGAGGGAGAGTTTATGGAGAGTTCTTTTTTCTTCTCCTGTGTTTTGTAACCAGGGAGTAAAGGTCTCCACTTCAGCTGGGGCTGAGCAGCTGGAAAGGTGCATCAATTGCTCTGAACTGTTGGAATTAACTAGATGTGTTTATTTAGAGATTAATTTTTCTATCATGACAGATGGTCCACCAAATATGGTGTAGTTTTTTCTTTTTGAGAGCATAATTTCTGGGCTTCAAGTTTTTATTCAAGTCATGATACAAGGTGCTGTAAAATTCCACTCCTTTGTGGTAATTAATTAATTTTAAGCTTTTTTCTTTTGTAATTGGAGGCAATGTCATTGAACCATGTGTAAAGGCCATTAGAAGGAGGACCGGTCACAAAAATGGTTACCTTTCTCAGGGCTTGCCTCTCGTCTACTACATTATTTTAAATTCTAATTTAGCCATACTTTGGGGGTTATTTATTGGGTTCCCCGCTGAAGATATAAATAAGTTTGCATTTGTTTTATAGCTGAAAATAGTTAAGCCAAGTATAAGCAGCTGAATCCCAAGGGAAGGAGGATATGTGGAAAGTAGGGGCCATGGGGAGCTTTGCTGGGGTCCCAGGGAATCCCAGAAACTGGTTTTCTGAAAAGGTACCTGGACATTCCAGACCAACAGCTATTCTAAGGCTGAACCTGGACTCTCTGAGATGCCTGGGGCTGCAGCATCGCAGGAAATGACCAAGGAAAGAAAGGGGGTGGAAATCATAACTACACGTCAGCCCTGGAGGTCCTAAAGGTAGGGCTGGGCCTCCGACTTCCTTCCATGGCCTGCCTGAAAAATTTTCTAACACCTGCTAGCTGCTCAAGGAATGTCCTTAAATGAATTAATAGATAAATGGTTGCATTTCCACACACCGTTTCATTTGATTCTGACAACAGGCTCCCTTGAATTCTTATTACAGTGAGTATCACTGAACCAAGAAGACTGGCAAACTGTCTCTGACATCAAGTAGGCATCTAAGAGCGGTTGCTGCATTTAGGGACATGGCTATAGTGGCTCCAGAAATGTGGCTGCAACTAACTCTCTAGGGGCATAGGGGGTGGTTGGGGAAGGATTCATGACCATGTGCTTGAGTCTTGAAAGGTGAAAATCATTCTTTAGAGTGAATGAAGGGAGCTTGTTTCAGGCAAGAAATGCCATGTCAGTGAATACTCAATCATGTGGAGACCTTTTTTTCTTTACTTTTTTTGAGACAGAGTCTCACTATGTCGCCCTGGGTAGAATGCCGTGGTGTCAAGCTCACAGTAACCCCAAACTCTTGAGCTTAAGCAATTCTCTTGTCTCAGCCTCCCAAGAAGCTGGGACTGCAGGCACCCACCAGAACGCCTGGCTATTTTTTGTTGCAATTGTCATTGTTTAGCTGGCCTGGGTTGGGTTTGAACTCACTACCCTCGGTGCATGTGGCTGGTGCCATAACCACTGTGCTTATGGGTGCTGAGCCAGGAGATCCTATTACAATGTACAGGATTCTGATTCTCTGCAGCAGGTCTGTGGTGGGAGCTGTGATTCTGCATTCCTGCTGATGCTGCTGGTCCATGAGCTGTATTTTGAGTATCAACACTAGAAAAAAAGTCACATGAAAAGAGATGTGAATAACCTGTCCTATCTACTGTCCCCCAGGACTGAACACACACCACAGAGGGGCATGAAAAATGGAGTGCAAAGGAAATACTATAGCTTCCTTTCCTGTCAGCTTCCAAAACTTCTTATTTTTATGTTTAACCTACATGATTTATTGAAATAGTTATATATTTACATGGCACACAAAATTATACACACATAGCTCAGCATATGCTCAAACTCTTACTAACAACTGAGGGTTAATGCTTAAAGAACAGAATGAGAGTGTAGGGGAGACGGGGGTAGTGCACAGAAAAGGCAGAACCTAGATTTGTATCTCATTTTTCAGACAAAGGCACCAGCGCTGAGATGTCAACAGACTGGCCCAGGTTGGCAGAGCTGAGGCCGGCATGAGACCTTCTCACTCCAGGGCTACTGCTCTCCTTGGCCTCCAGGCCCGGGAACTCAGCTAGACAGCAGAGCCGTAATACCAAAGGGCAAGGGGACAAACCTCACCTACACAGGCACTTTCCTTCCGACCTCTAATAAAACACAAGCAGAAAAGGAGAGTTGCAAAAGCCAGATTGTCTTACACAGCATCTCATTGGAGAGAAAACCTTCCTTGCTCCCGGCGTTCATCACCTTAGCTCTTCCCTTCCTCTCAGGAACCCTGGTGACGGAGCAGCCGCAAGCTGTTTTGTATCAGTACTGCAGCTATCTCAAGATCAGTTAGTATGTTTCACAGAGCTGTCAGGTAGAAACACAACAGGGGATCCAGACAGAGCCAACCTTTGCAAAGCCACAGCATACAGTCGAGGAGCCAGTGAGCCCGGGGGGACACTGAAACGTTCCACCTCTCCTGGTGTCAGCCTGCGCTCTGAATATGGCCATTTACGATTTTATGGTAATCAAAGAAAGAAACCATGAAGTAGGCAGGAGAGGGAGAGAGTCGCATTACCCACAGAAGTGCTTGCTTTGCTTTGCCAGCTTATCTCGGAAACAAAATGAATTGCATTTTGACATTGCGGAAGACCCTACGAAGTCGCTTCCCGAGCATCAGGTCCCACCTGTGGACTGGATTTGCCCTCCCGATATGTGGAAAAGGAAAAACACATGCGGCATTAGCAATTAAAAACTCTATGAGGAAAATGCATGCACTCTCTCCTATGCCTCATCTCTTTCGTTATATTTTATTGCTTCTTTAAGTTCCGGAGCATTGCAGACTCCAACTCCATGCAAGGGCTGACTTGACATTCTTGACTCAAGACTGTTCAGAAACTAGAGCCTCTCATAGGCCTTTTATCATTTCACTTGTTGAGCTGTCCTTGAATACCTCACCTTTGTGATTATGAACTACTCCACTTTGTTCCTGTTGATTGACTCATTCATTCATCGACTCACTTGGTTGTTGGATGATAGATTTTAGGAAGCAAACCTGACCTACCACTGAGCTCTGATTCTCAGCGGGAGATGTGGGAGAACCAGAACAACTTCCCTCCTCGCCCATCAAGACCCCTGTCTAGGGGAGGGGCAGCAGCACCCCCAGCCCACTGGGTCACCTGCAGCCGAGGAAGAAGGCCAACCATGGAGAGGAACCAGTTTCTAGTTGCAAACCCTGCATTTGAGAGCAGTGGAAGGTAGCCCTTCCAAAAGGCTTGGTGATCTCTGGGAACACCAGCAAATGCAATATAGAAGGGAGAAAAGTGGGGTTTACTTAGTATTGGGCTAGCTAGGTCTTTATTTTATATATAAACACACACACAAAATATCCCTGCATGTCTATATACACATACACATTTATATGTTGTGTACATATATAAATATGCATATATCCATACATACATTTAAATACTCCTAAATGCACATGTTAGCATAGACAGATACGCATTTACACATACATGTATTAGTATATATATTATATACATAGATAAAAAATTATCTTTTCTTCCTTTTGCTTTTGAAACTGTTGTACATGAGAACAGTTGCATAACGCCTGCTGTTTTAGCCATTTTCAGATACCCTGCAGGACTGTAGCTATAGGCACCAGGTTAAATGGGAAATCTCTGGAACTTACTTATCCTGCTTAACTGAAACTTTGTACCTTTAACCCTCACCTCCCCTTTTTCTTCTCTCATCTTTCCTTCTCTCCTCCAGCCCTGGCAACCTCCACTCTGCGCTCTGCATCTAAGAGTCTGACTGTTTTAAATTTCACATATTAATGAGAAGACACAGTATCTTTTTCTGTGTCTGACTCATTCATTTAGCATAATGTCCACCCTGGTCATCGATGTTGTTTCAAGTATTTTGTTTTTTTTTTTCCATTTTTCCTCCCGGTATAAGTCCTGAGGTATTTTATTTTTCCTTTACAAACAATTATATTAAAATGTAGAAATTCTAAAAACTTGCCAAAGTTATTCTCAGTCTACACAATTCTGGCTCCAAAGCCAATAATTTTTCTGAAAATGTTTCCTTGGACAGACGATGGGACGTCTAGTTCTTAGCAACTTACCATAAATGTTTTTATAGAGCTTACTGAAAAGCCCAATAGTTGCTCTTTTAAGATTTCTGTGTTTTGGGAGCTCTTTACTTTCTTCTTTTCATGCTTGGATCCTTTCTTAGAGTCTGGGTCCCTACGGTAATGCAACACAGTTCCAATTCCTTTCCCAGGCGCTAATCTCTCAATGGAGAACACTCTACTATGCCAAGGAGTGATCGCCGAGGTAACAGATGTTTCCATGTTAAAAATTCCTTTTCAGAGCATTTAGATCTTAGACAGTCCAGTCTCAACCATTCAGAAATTACATTGCAGAATTTTAAGTGAGCGTATATGGTATTATTCCGTAATTTGCTCAGTAGCTGTGAGATTCACATCTTGAAAATAACTTCTATGAACATAAACCAAGATGAGTCAGCCTAATGACATCTGCAAGGTTTTGCATATTAAATGCATGTTCTCTCAGGTCTGAGCCTTGAGAAACCTATTTACTTGAGAGAAAAGGAAAGGTGAGGCTTTGAAGCTCTTCTTATTTTTCAATATGTGGACAATACAGTTTTTCCCTAACTCATCGATGGCCAGCTCGCCTCAGAGAGTCTCAAGTTGGTTCCATGCAGTCTCCAACCTTTCTCCCTTTGACAAAAGGGTAAATGTGGGCGGGTGGTCACCACCACATGGGGCACCTGTTTACTTGGATTTGCAGTGTCGTGGGCATTTGTGGTGTGCTATGCTGAAGTTTCCATCCACACCAGTGAATCATACCATCTTAGAGCAAAGACTTGAGGTCTGAGCGGCACCATTCCTGGTGCTCAGTGTAAGTGAAATGTCAGAAGCCCACAAGGCAAAGTGAAATCGTCACCGGCTGCCCGATGAAGGACATTAAGCCTCCAAGGTCCCCTGGAGCAAAGGTGGGGAGGCACACAGGATGCAGGTGATGACCCAGCTCCTGGGGGCCACTCCGTGTTCAGGCCGGTCAGCCTTGCCTGTGTCAGGGTGACCCTCTCCCTTTAAAAGATATTCCTCAGACTGATCTCCAGCTTCTCTCCACACTTCCTCGGGTCCCCGGTCCTTCACCATCTTCCTGTTCCATTCTCCCCAGAGGCACTGGGAGAGACTTTCTGGAGAGATACTGTGATTTAATTTTTTTCAACAATTACAATGAGTTAGTTTTTCTTAGATAACAGGAAAGACTTTTATGCAAATATTTCCATGAATTTGGAGAATGGGAAGGGGGAGAAACATTTTCATTCTTATTTTGTTTATTGGTAGGATAGACAAAGAATAAAAGTGTTATATTGCCCTGTTAAAACATTATTCGCATTATCTCTTAGAGAGAATCTAACTCTAAAAGAACTTCCCTAATATATTTTAACACAGGGTGGTACATTAGGAAAAAGAACCCCCCCCACATTTCTTAAAAAGTTCAAGCAAATCCATCAACATTATGCAGTGTCACCTGTGAAGGCATCTCTGACCCCTACAACCCCGCTAGTACATCGCATCCCATCTGGGGCCACAGTACCTATGATCTCTTTCTATTTTTAACATCTCTTACATTACCTTGCATTTAGATATTTTTATATGTTTCCCACATTCATCTTTAAATGTGTGGCCATGGTATACTTGGTATTAAGGAAGATATCGGAGAAATGGGAGGGGGTTAATAAAAGTTTATTCACTGAAAAAAATACAGTTCATAAAAGCACTTCAGTTTATTCAAAAGTTACTGGGAATTTACTGTGAATGGAGTAGTATATGTAGATTTATATAATTTTCCCAATTGACCAGATAAGGAAATTCTTGTTATTGGAATCAACGTTTAAGCTTTGCCATTGCATAAAACAAACTATTCTGGGGCCATTTCAGTTCCTATGTGACATACATGAGCCAGATTCAAGTCACTATTGCCACTAGCTAGTTAAGTGAACCGTGGTAGTACGTGTAACCCCTGGACCCTGTGACCTCTTCTGAAAATAAGTAAAAAGAGAGAATTATCTCCTACTTCATTTTTAGTGATGAAATTCTGTTCTCTCATGTGCCACAATCCTATGTAGATGCTGTAAGAAGTGGGAATATTTTACTATAAAGCTATACCATGAAGCTGTGTGGAAACAGCAATTGTATTCAATTATAGAATTTTCCAGAAACTACCTTAGTGACAATACAGAATATCATTGATGACAATACCAAAATCGAGCAGGCTCCCAGGCTCCATACCTTCTGTAAGATCCAGTGAAGTTTTTTTTTAGCTCTTATTTTAGGGAAAAGAAATTGGAAAATTACTGTTTGCTGACAAAGGAGAAAATAACATTGTGTCTTAGCCATTAGCATACTAGTAAATTGGGCGATTTATCTGATAAGGGTCAGAACATCTAGTTCTAAAAGTTAGGCTTGTTTTTAAAAAAAGAATCTGCAAAGACAGTAATCCATGTGGTCTGAGTTTGCATCTCAGAGATACACTTCGGGCGCATTCCCGTCATGTTAATGAGGCTCTTGCCACTGCACGGCCCCAGTGACAGTTGGATCCACAAACAGCAGTTCATCAATTGATTGCAGGTGTTTCCCCTTGGAAAATAAAAACTGCATGTACATACCAGGAGGTGAGGGAAAATCGATTTTCAACAGCCACACAATCTGGTGAGTTTTGAAATACGGCTGTGGGAAGCAAATTCTCTCGCTGCTGTTTTCATACATAAATATCTTCCATTTACAAAATATGGGACCGAAGAAACCAAGGGTAGTAAGGATTTATAAATCACGAATTCACTACAGTGGACCTAAATAAGGACAAAACCTTTTTTCCCCTAATTATTAGAAAATAAAATCTCAAAATATTAAATGCCATTATCCTTAAATAATCTCATGGAAATCATTTACATTCACATTGTATTTGTAAGTTCCTCTCTGAAATATTTAACATCCATACAAGAACAATCTGATAAAAAAGTAGCCAACTTCAATTTATGAGGCTTCCAAGAACATATGCATATAATCTTACATTCACCGAGTTTGAGGTTTCATGCTATATTTATATTTTATCTCATTTCTCAAGTAGATGGTTGACACAGCCATGGCTCATCGGGCCTCCTAGTTTCTTCAAAGAACTTCTTTTGGCAAACCTCTTCAGACTTTGGTGAAAGCCTACTTTTCTTCCTTGATTGACTTGTCTGCCTTTATTACTTCTTCAAATTATTAGTAATCCCACCAATGCCACCTTCCATCAATATTTTTCATACCTTGGACATATACATAAGATTGCCAGCTCGGCGCCTGTGGCTCAAGTGGCTAAGGCACCAGCCACATAACCTGAGCTGGTGGGTTGGAATCCAGCCTGGGCCCGCCAAACAACAATGACGGCTGCAACCAAAAAAAAAAATACTCAGGTGTTGTGGTGCCTGTAGTCCCAGGTACTTGGGAGGCAGAGGCAGGAGAATGGCTTGAGCCCAGGAGTTGGAGGTTGCTGTGAGCTGTGATGCCATAGCACTCTACCTAGGGTGACAGCTTGAGGCTCCCTCTCTCTCAAAAAAAAAAAAAAAGAAGAAGATTGCCATTGTACTTAGGAAGTCTGATTCCCGAGGTTGAAATTTGTTCTTTGAAATATAACTACATAGAACAGGCTGTTTATAGGTGGTAGTTTGCATGTTCAGTGACAAAGTTACAAATATATTTCTGTTTCAATAGCTTTTGATAACTCAGGACCCTAGGGACTGGTGTTCAGTAAGTTTTCCTAGTTTACAACATGTTATATACAAGACCTGCATACTGAAAAACTATAAGACATCTCCATGTTCTCAAATATGTCCATTTTTTCCATTGACTGGGAGCAGAGTTTCTCGACTTCTATGATACTTTCTATGATTTTTCTTCAATTCTAATGATACTGGATTCCTTATTTACAAATTAGAAGTGATAGAATAGAGTTCTATGTTCTTTACAATGCAGCTGTTCTATGCTGTCTACACATTTATTTTAAGGATAAGTGATATTTGCAAATGATATCAAAATTGTGAAGTTTATCTGCAGAAATGTGAGTGTTACCTTTCAGGTCATTCCTCATGTCTGCCAGTCCGTTACCTTTCCATCCCCCTCATAAGCCCAATTTAAAACTCATTCTTTCCAGAAGCACTTCTTTGATTAAGTTGACCCTAATTCCAAATTGTGTAAGTCTTCCTTTGGAATTTTCTTCAGAGCCAGTTTATGAGTCATTCAAGGAAATCAGTCTTATTACTTTGTAATCACACCTCGTTTGGAACCCCTAATAGAATTACCTAGCTTGATCACTGACTTAATTCACTAGATTTGGCTCCAAAGGACTTCCACCATTTCCAGAACAGAATCAGTATTCAAAAGATGAAAGATTTGTCACCTGTGCCTATACTGGAACACTTGTGCCTATGGGCTCTGAGGACATTTGCAAAGGAGAGATTTTGTATGGTTTTGAAACATAGAACTTTGTGGGATTGAATGTATTGTAATGAAAATAATTCTTTGAATGTGGATAATTACTATCTGAATTTCATCTTAGTTTAAACAACCTATTCCAGATTTTTATACATCATGTGTGTTTGTGTGAGGGTATTTATCCTCTTCGGTATATTTTTTCTATAATTACTTTTGTCGCTCCCGTCCTCAGCATCTTTGTCCTGTCCTCAACTTCCTTGTTTTCTCTCTCTCTCTGCGTGAGCTCTTGATTTAACCATAGCCTTAGATAAAGCCAACTGTGTTCTTAGCCTGTGCTTTCTCTTATGCAGCTTAATGTGGCTGGAGTAGAATCCACATCCTCTTGGCTAGTCTCATGTTAAATCCATAACCAGGGTCCCCAAGACAGCTTTGAATGCTGCCTGACAATCTTCTGTTTCCCCAGTTCATGGACTTTTCTATTAACCTAGATTGCTCCTTTTTGCCGTCTTTTTCTCTTTTAAACCTTGTACTACCTTCTGCCCCAACACCACTCTGCACTGGGGATTCTGACTTTTACTGTTCTGAGAAGGATGAAGTAATCAGAATAGGACTTCACAGACCCCATCACCCCTGGAGCCCGCCTCCTGGTGGTTGTGCCTCCTGTACACGCTCCCTCCTGTCCCTCCTGTCCTGACCTTGCTCCTCTCCAGAGTCATTTCTTACACTTGTGCACGAGCACTGACCTTCCCTGCCCTTTGAGGGGCGCTGCTGCAGGCATCTGTCTTCCCCCCTCAGCATCCCTCTTTCCCCCCTCACTGGCTCATTCCCCAAAGCACAGAAAGATACCTTAAAAATCGATTCCTTAACCCTGGTTCCCCTTTCCATGACTTCCTCGCAGTCCTTGGTTTAGCAGATGCTCGGTACAGAGTGCTCTGGGCTTCTCCAGTGCCCTCCGACATCCCTCCCAGCCGGGCGGGAGCCTGTGCCACACCACCCAAACCGCCCTCACCAAGACAGGGCTGGCCTCCATGTCCAGGGGCCTCTTCAGTCCTCTGCTACTCAGCCAAGTGATGGGACGCGATGCTGGTCACTATCCCCTCCTATTGGCAATACTGTATTTTGCTTTGGGACCTCTTGATCTTTCCCCTTCTCTGCTTGTGGCTCCTTCTCAGCCCCTTCCTTCTTCCTCCTCTCCTGACAATCCTTCGATGTCAGCGCCTGCACTTTATGCACAAGCGTCTTCTCTTCCATAGCTGCACTCCCTTCCCTGAAGATTTATCCAGTCGTGCTTTGTGAAATATGATTTATACCCTGATGGTTCCAGACATCAGGCCCACATTCTGGACTGTGTATCACGCTTTCTTACAGATGCTCCACTTGGGTGTCGGACAGGCCTTACCAACTGCCTAAGTCCAAAACTAAACTCTTGGTCCGCCCACTTAAACCAGATGCACCCTGGGGCTTTCCTTTTCTACGTGGAAGGCGACTCCATCTCTCTGAATTGTTCTGGTCAATCTCCTTGACTACTTCCTCTCATGCCCCTTGTTAAAACTTCAGAGAATCTACAGACCTTGGCCCCTTCTACTCTCTTCCACAGCCCCCGATCTGGCCTAAACAGATCACCTTACAGAGCATTTCACTAACTCCCTAACTGGGCTTCATAATTTTATTCTGGTTCCCTGAAAGTCTGTTGCTGACACAGTATCCAGAATGATCCTTTTAAGCGTTTGTTTTTATAATGTCTCTCTAGCGCTCACAACATGTCCCCACCTTAAAAACAAACACATAAATACTTGCAATGGCTTGCAAGAACCTTCAGGATATGTGCTCACCTCTGTTCTGTTTCCCACCCATTTCATTTTCCATGACCACCATTTTACTCCTTGCAAATCAGAGCCCTGACATATCAGGCCTCATTTCCTTGGCCTTGAATCTTTTTCCATGCTCCCTCAGCAATTCCAGGCCTGTCACAAATGCTACTCTGTGGGCAACACTCACCACCATTTGAAGTGGCAGCCTAGGCCCAATGTGTCCCCCTCACCTGCGTGCACTCACCGTGCTCAGCCCTTTCCCCCCCTTTCTGTAGCACTGATTGTCTTCTCACTTGTAATCTCAATGTTACTATAACTTAGTCATTGATTTCTTATTTTCTTCCCCACCCCCCAGGAAAATATGAGCTTCACAAAAAAGGGAGTTATTTATATTTTTCTATTTTGTTCCCCGATTTATTTGAAGGGTTTGGAGTAGTACCAAACTGATAATAAAAATTCGGTGAATATTTTAAAAATAGACAACAATTAAACTTTAATAAGTTCCTGCCTCTATTATAGGACTAATCTGTGCCATTCAGTGAGTTAAAACTTTCTTGAGGTCAAGGATTGTAACTTTTTGCTCATAACCTTTATAGGAACAATTGGAACATATTTATACCTGTAGAGGGTGTTCAGTGAATGCTTCCTAGATGATGAACATTTGCAAATAGAATCTTCTCAAAGCTTATTTCAGTGTGGAGTTGTCTAGAAATATGCCATTTTGAGAACATTGAGTACAAATGAAATAGACTTAGACATAAGGCGAAGTGATCTTGGGTGATGGAATATTTCTGTTTCTCTTACTGACTAGCAGTTATAACAATGGAATTGTCACGTGACAACACGCACCACTGGCACACAGAAACAATGGTGTAAGAAGGGTGAAATTATAAGCATTTTCCAAAGAACTATTTGGCAGCTTTCTCAGTGTAGGCCGTGATAACTGAATTACATTCATAGGCAAGTAGTAAAAATGAGTGAACTCATAAAACCAAACTGATTATTCTTGGAAAAACAATAGAAAAATGGGCCACCGTTGTGTCAGATTTTCAGTCCTGCCAATAAAAGAGGCATCTGTGGCAGGGAACTGTACACAAGCAGTGCTGGGTGATCACTTTCCCAGAGAGGTGGACGAGGGAGTCAATGTTAACTGTGGAAATAGGGCTATAGTGTTGAACACATGTACAATTTTTCAGTGGGGAGTTGTCTATACAAGTACCATTTTATAGACTGAATGGTATGGACAGAAATGGACGCTTTGTCGACAGGTGGGTTTTGAAGGCTCTTACTTTTCAGTGAAAAAAATTTTAAAAATAAATCACTCCAAGGGCCGGGCACGGTGGCTCATGCCTGTAATCCAAGCACTTGGGAGGCCAAGATGGATGGATTGCCTGAACCCACAGGTTTGAGACCAGACTGAGTCAGAGTGAGACCTCATCTCTAAAAATAGCTGGGCATTGTGGTGGGCGCCTGTAGTCCCAGCTACTTGGGAGGCTGAGGCAAGAGAATGGCTTAAGCCCAGGGGTGTAAGGTTGCTGTGAGCTATGATGCCATGGCACTCTACCAAGGATGACAAAGTGAGACTCTGTTTCACGAAAAAAAAAAAAAATTACTCCAACAGTTCATAGAAAATCATCCCTTATTCTCTCTTCAATTTGTGTCCAACCCCTATCTGCAATCTCTTTCCCACACTCACAAGTAAACACTCCACATCATTTAGAGTAGACCTTCCAATCAATTTTCCATACGTTCACATACACATACACACGTGTGTACCTAAATGTATATGCTCATATATAAATACACATACAGAGGCTTTAGAGTTAGCTAAGTACACTATATTATATGGATTAATTTAAATTTATTATTTTTCCTTATTCTACATTTTAGAGACTTATGTGTGGCATTACCTATAAATCTACCTCATTCTAATTCATGGTTATATAATATTCCACAGAAGTAATGACACAACAAGTAATTGATTATTCAAATGCTGAGAGATGTTTAAGTTGCTTCCACTTTTTAAAATTTGGATCCAAGATAAAGTGAATAATTTATGCCCAGAAATTTGTGCCCAGGTGTCAGTTCCTCTGCGGGACAGACAGAGCGTGGATTTTACACCTGATGTTTCAGCTCTTTATGTCCCACCAATAGTGTGTCTTCTCATACCTCCATTCCTCATCAAGACTACATATTATCCCTTCTCTAATTCTTCTCATTCTGGGGGGGGGGGTGGGAAAGCACAACTTCTGGTTCATCTGTGTACTTTATTAATTTTCAATTCTTTGCCATTAGGTAAGTTTACAGATTTTATTTTATTTATTTATTTATTTTTTTGAGACAGAGTCTCACTACGTCACCCTCAGTAGAGTGTTGTGGCGCCACAGCTCACAGCAAGCTCGAGCTCTAAGTGATCCTCTTGCCTCAGCCTCCCAAGTAGCTGGGACTACAAGTGCCCGCCACAACGCCCGGCTATTTTTTGGTTGGAGTTGTCGTTGTTTGGCGGCCCGGGCTGGGTTTGAACCTGCCAGCTCTGGTGTATGTGGCTGGAGCCCTACAGGTGCCGAGCCTACAGATTTTATTTTTATGTACCTATTAGTAGATGCACAGTGTTTCTTCTTTAGCATTTACCTTTTTTTTTTTTTTTTTTCCACTTTTCCTTCCATTTGCTCAGCTGTCTTCCCTAAGGCAAGGAGTCATTCAGGAATCAATCAGGAAAAAGTAAGACACACAGAAAAAAGTTATTGCTTTCTCCAGCTCTCCTGCCTCTACTTTTTACAAAATAAGAGAAAACTGTAATAGCTCAGAGATACCAGACTAATAACCATCAGCTTTGAGCACAGATCAGAATTACTTAGGTCCTTTTGGTTTTGTTTAGCTTCCCCTTAGCACTGATGTTTAACCGTGCTCTCAGGCTCTCAGATATGTTAATTTAATTGATCTGGGGTAGAGCCAGAGAAAATGTTTTTCTTTTCTTATTTCCCATGTGGTGCTATTGAGAACTATTACTGTGGGGAAGTCCCAATCCTCTGAGGGTCAGTTTGTTAGGACACAGGCCTGGGAGGATCAGCATTGATCCCCACTGATCTCCTATGTGGCTGGGTGACTGGTGGCTATTTTCAAGGTGTGGTTCTGTTTAACTCACTTGGCTAGATTGCCCAGTCTACGTCACGGGTGATCTATATTTACTTTTTAACTGGAAAAGGAAACATTGTACTTTGGAACTAGCTCTCTCTTCCAGTTCTTAAATACATGCATATACTTATGTTAATTATATAAACATAAATTATAAAATCAAGTACTGTGTGTCAGGTTCAGAATCAGATGTTTCAATTTCCAATGTGGGACTGTCGAAGCTTACACGGGCAGAGTACACAGTGATGATAATAAATTCACAGACACTGCATTGTCCTTCTCTTGAAAATAACTTCTTAGTGTGTTTGTTGGTCTTTGCGTGTGCTCTGTCTATTGCTGCATAAAAGCTATTCTAAAACTCATGTTCAAAACAGCAGCATTCATTTATTTTGCCGGCGAGTCTGTGTCTCTGTCAGGGCCTGGTGGGGCAGCTCACACGTGTTCCACAGGATGGTGGTGAGGACAGGTGGCTCAGTGGGTGGGAGGTCCACGCACAGGTGGCTCCATCACACGGCTGTAGGTGGGTGCTGGGTTTGGGGTCCTGTCCATGTGGGCCTCTCCCTAGAGCTGCCTCAGAACATACTTTTTGTTGTGTCAAGAGCTTCCTGTGTTTTAAAATCTTGCCAAAACACTCAACACAACATCACTTCTGTATTTGTCATTCAAACATTCTCAGAGTCCAAGTTCAAGGGGACAGAACATACACCCACTTCTACATGGGAAGGCGTTCAGACAAATTACAACTATATTTTTAAGATTCTGCATGAGATAAAACGCTTATTTTACGTTTCTCCATTCATTCACATAAAATAAATGCTGTTTGTGATTACAAAACCTTTTATCCCTAACATTTATTATAGTTTGTGAAAATAAGAGCAGATACTTAGAACGAGGTACTGCCATGGGGAGGACAGGCACAGAGAAACTGTTACTGAAAATTATCTCCACCTCAAAAAATAATCTTTGCTCCCATGGAGAGCTCATAGCACCTCGGAGTAGATGAAAATAAAATTCACTACACGCACCTTTTAGGAGCCAGACCCTCAGTGCATGCACTTAGCTTTGATTTACGTTACTGATCCGTTAAAGTTTTCAGAGGTGATGAACTAACACATTCTTGGTCAGTTAGTGACATCCTCTTAAAATAATGAGCAGAAGATTTTATTAGTTACATCTTGAATCATTTTTATTTATTCAGTGAACATTAGAGAGATTTCACTGAGGGATTTGGGTAGCAAATTTATCAAACAAATGTGAACATTAAAAGGTATCAGTCTGAAAGTAGTTCATTCCACAAACCAGTTATGATGACATGCTTTTAGTCAAATTGCAAAGCCTCAGTTGGCTCTATATTTTTTGAAATTTTTTATTAGCTGAGCCTATGTAATAAATATCATAAAGTGCAAATATATATGTGAGATAATATTAAACCTCACTCTACTCTTTCCCAAGAAATCCATTTCAGGAGCTGCTATATGTGTCTCGAATTGTTTTAATATAACAAAGTAAATGTCACTTTTTTTTTCTTGTGGCATGGCTCATTTCGAAAGTATGCTGAGGACCTGTGAAATACAATGCTCAGAGGACAGGACCAGTGATTGCAAATGGTATTTTCAAATAGTTTTCTGACTGCATTAGCACATTTTTCCTGGATTGTGAATTCAGGCAACTTCTTTTTGTTAATATGATATTGTGACCCCCCAACCTTCGGGGATATGTCCCATGACCCACCGTGGATGCCTGAACTCACAGGTAGTCCTGAGCCCTACAGAGATCCTGTTTTGTCCTGTATACAACTATGATGAAGTTTAATTTATTAACTGGGCATAGCAAAAGATTAACAACACCTCCTCAGAATGAAGTAGGACAACGACAACATGTACCAGTACAGCCCCTCTGGGGCTTTGGGGCTGTTATAAAATAACAGTGGCTTTGTCACAAGCACTGGGATATCAATACGGTAACAGTAGAGCCAATAGTTAGATGGCTACAACGTGACTGACTGCTGGCAGCTGTATGGCAAAGTACTCTGGACAAAGGAATGACTTACATCCTAGACAGAATATCCCTCAGGGATGCCTATAATTCTTATATTTGGGAATTTTATATATTTCCTTTTATTTCTTGGAGGTTTTCTAACATCCTTTTCTTAAATTTCAGAATATTATTGGGATACAGATGTTTTGGTTACATCATTGTTTTTATACTGCTGGGGTCAAAGTTGTATGTGCGCTGTCACCCAGATAGTAAATATTGTATCATGAGGTTTGAGTTCGCCCATCCCCTCTGCCCTCCACCTGCTTGACTTCTGTTGAGTTTTGCTTCCATTTCTGCTCCTGAGTGTTCATTGGAACAGTGAGATTGGAACTATGGGTTAGTTCCAATCTGATAGTGGTGTTTGTTTTCTCATTCTTGCGATACTTCACTTAGGAGAATGGCCTCCAGTTCTTTTCAGATTGTTGCAAAAGGGTATCTGATTGTCTCTTTAAAAATTTTTTTTTCAATTGCTTGGTTGATGTGAAAGCCTTGTCTTCAAGCTTTTTCTTCAAGCTTTGGGAGTATTTCTTCTGCTTGGTTTAGTCTGTTGTTTAAATTTTCCATTGTATTTTTAAATTCCCTAATTGATTATTTTACTTTCAGCCGTTCTTTCTTTTTTAAGATTATCTGTCTCTTTTGAAGTTTTCATTTAGATGCTGAGTTATTATTTTGGACTCTTTGTGATCATTTTTAACTTTCTCATCAATCCAGCTGAGCTTGCTTATGGTCTGTATTTTTAATTCCATGTCAGACAGTTCAAAATATTCCTTTGATTGGAGTCTATAGGTTATAGATTAAGTGTGACCCTTTGGGGGGGGATGGTTAAAACAGCCTGCCTAGGAATTTTTTGGAACTAATTTTTGAATCATGTTTTGCTTGGCAAATAATAAAATATACAAATGTTGAATGTCCATTATGTGTTAGTATCTTTGCTGGCCTAAGTTTCTGGTTAGAATTATTATTTAGTCATAATTGATAAATAAAAACTTTACGTATATACAGAGTACAACATGATGTTTTGACATATGTGGACATTAAGGATAATTCTATGAAGCTGAGGAATATATGCCTTACTTCACACACTTATTCTCTGTGCTGATAACAATTAAAAGGCACTCTCTTACCAATTTTCTAGTATAAATTATATTAACTATAGTCACCATGATGTTCAACAGGTGTTTTAAACATATTCCTCTTGTCTGACTGAAATTTTATGTTCGTTGACCAAAATCTTCCCAAGTCCCCTGGACTCCAGTTCCTGGTAACCATCACTCTGCCCTTCTGATTTTATAAATTTTACAATTTTTAGATTGCACATGTGAATTCAATCACGCGGCATCTGTGCATCTGGCTCATTCCACTTCGCGTGACGTCTTCCGGGCTCATCAGGGTAGTTCTTCAGCCCTTTTCAGGCTTTATTTCCCTCGAATGGAACATCACCCTTAAGGAACAATTGTCACTATCATTCATAGTTTATGGATGGAAACCGAAGGATCTATAAAGTGAAGGATCTGGAGTAAGTGCTTATAGATCCTGAATGGATCTGTGAAGCCCGCCCCTGTTTCTACAGTGTGAGCTTATGTTGCGCTTGGACCACCCACATGGCCTGATATACGGATCTCTTCCCATTTTTCACTGAGTGATGTCATGTCATTGAGTGCTTGAAAGAACTACTAACAGCCTGTTCCACAATTAGAAACCTAGGAGATTAGAGAACTGGTCTAGTCTGGGGAGCACTGGGCAATGTTGGGAAACATTTTTGGTCCTCTTAACTGGAACGGAGCTGCTCCGGGCATGGACGAGGTTGGAAAAGGCAAGGGAAGCTGCTAAACATCTTTCAATTCACAGGAAAGCTCCCAGCCCTAAAGGATTATCTCATTCTAAATGTCATTACCCTGAAGTAGAGAAACCCTGCTTTGGAAAATAACATTTTTTTATAATTCCACAATATAATTTTTCAATCTAATAAACATAACAGATTCCCCCAGATAGCATCTTACAAAAATAATTTGGTAGCTAGAAGATTTTTCTGGTTTTTGACATTGAAAATAACATAAGCCTTACTAGAGTTTCACAGTCAGTGACTATTTGTACATGTAAATAATTTTAATCAATTAAATTTTAAGAAAACTAATTACGAACTCATACATTATAACTAAATGTTGATTAGTAGCATTTCAATTTACCTACTTACCTTCTAATTATATTTATGTATTTTTACAAACATGTTTAATAAAAATGTACCTTCAACTTGTGTTATGCATGATTTTTTTTTTCACAGATAGGAAAACCAAAAGTTTCTAAGGTTCAGACAGTAGAATTTCTAATTTCTTATATTTAGGCATCAATTCTTTCTCTATCTCAAGAAGTTACAAATATGAAGCAAACACTTCAGGAAGCATCCTGGTTTGTCCTCTCCAATAAGAATTTTAATTGTAATAAAATCAATTTATTTTTTCTCTTTACCTTTTTATGGATATGAAATACCCATATACTAGTAATTTTCTAATCTGTCCTTCTTTTTCCCCAGCAAACTGGAAGTAAGAATTGCAGAGACACTTGACATTTTAAAGCTGCACTTTGGCTGCCTGGGTAATGACAAGGTCTGTTACTTACTATGCCCATAGTCAGTGAAATGTGCTGGCATGTTTCAGCCTACACTATATTATAATTTTATGATGAATATCTTTACAAAAGGGGGCAGATAGCTGTCTTTCAGAAGCACAGGAAGATAATTAGAAAGTACCAAAGTGGTATGAACTGTGTCTTCACAGAGACAAAACAGAAAGTACAAGAACTCAATGCAGTTTGGGATAGAAATTTTAAAAATCATTGTTTTAAACTACCTATTATGCAAACAGATTGTGTATAGTATGACAGTGTATGTTTGTAGCCCAGGAAAATATATAACATATACTTTGTTTTAACTTAATTTTTATTAAATCTTCACTGTATATATTCATGGGGTACAATGTGATGATTTGATATACGATGTGGAAAGTTTAAATCAAACTAATTAACATAACCATCACTCACTTACCTGGATGGAGTTGGAACATACTCTTCTTAGTAAAGTATTTCAAGAATGGGAAAAAAAGTATCCCATGTACTCAATACTATTATAACATATGCTTTATTTCAGAATGTAATGCATTTAAAAAACAAGAGCCATCCTTTTCTAGAAGCCAAGGGTCTAACAGCCATTTCCTATTTTTTTTTTTTTTTTTATTGTTGGGGATTCATTGAGGGTACAATAAGCCGGGTTACACTGATTGCATTTGTTAGGTAAAGTCCCTCTTGCAATCATGTCTTGCCCCCAGAAGGTGTGGCACACACCAAGGCCCCACCCCCCTCCTTCCCTCTCTCTGCTTTTCCTTCCCCCCATAACCTTAATTGTCATTAATTGTCCTCATATCAAAATTGAGTACATAGGATTCATGCTTCTCCATTCTTGTGATGATTATTTCCTATTTTTAATGCTGAATTTTATGTAATTCTGGGAAAGTATTCATTTTTTTTTGTATTTTTATGTATTTTTGGTTAGAAAAACTTAATTCACCTATGAACAGAACACTGGGAAATAAAAACATGGGTGTAATTCTGTTACCACCTCAACATCATTCAAATAGGAAAGGGGTTGTCCTCAGCAAATATTCACTCCAACGATGACAGAGCTAAAGCTGTCCAGTCAGGAAGAGTGATTTCCCCAGGACCACACCAAAGCAATAGTAATAGCCCCACAGCTGTGATATTGATTTCTAAGACATCTCCCTTTTATCTTTTCATTCTTTCTTTGAGCAATATTTATAAAGCACCAAATTTCTACGATCATCCTGTTACATGATACAGCCAGCATTCAGTGATAAATGATGATTAAGAAGACAGACTTCTTGTTTTTAAGAAGCTTTTAAAAGAGAGAGAGAGATGAATGGAAAAGTAGGCCCCCATTACAATGAATGCCTTTTCAGAGTCCACAGGTCCCACAGAATCCTGGCGGAGGAATGGGGAACTATCAGTCTCCTAAAAGACCTGACCTCCGCAGGGAAATGAGAAAGAGCCCAAAATAGGGGAAGAAGTGGACGCTCTAGGCATAGGGTAAGTGACAGAGAGATAAATGGTGGCTGGTCCAGGAACTCTGAGCACCTGCAGATTGGGGGTCAAGGATAGAGAAGAAGGTTAAGAGAAAAGTGGCTGGGGAGTTTTGCTGAGGACAAGTCATGAAGGGCTTGTTTATCCTGTGTCATTTGGATTTCATGTGGCATCATCACAGGAGTGACCTAATTTGGACATTAGAAAGATGACTAGCTCCAGAATGAGCATGCGAGCGTGGTCTAAAGGAGCAAGTTTTTTGAAGACGTTGCAATCACCAGGGTGAGGATAACCCAGGTCTGAACTGAGTGGTGGGGGTAGATGGAAACTGGGGGTGAGACACAAGAGATGTTATCCAGGGGGAATCTGCACAACTTGGTGTTTGTTGCTGTTGGAAAATAGAGGGAAGAAAAGCACATAGCATATGAACTGAACAACTGGAGAGACGACAATACAACTTTCCGAAGGTGGAGAATTGAAGGAAGATGAGCTTGTTTGATTGAAGCTATGTGAATGTGTACCGCATTTTAGCCAGAGATATTGTCCAGTAGAAACTCGAATAAAAGAATCTGATTTATAGGAAAACCTGGGTTGGAGATAGGGGCATGAGGTCCCAACTGAATTAATTAAGTGCTGAGACCAGATGACTTAACTCTCAGGGCTTAGTGTATAATGGTTCAGAGGAGGGAGGAAAAAGGCTTCAGAAGTTTGGGAACTATCTAACTCTTTTTGTTTCAGTGTTTGTTCCCTGAGAAGAGATGGGACTTCTGAAAGTACTTAAGTAGAATGAAGTGGAAAAGGAGGCGTGAATTAATTCAGCCTGAAGTGAATTTCACTGACAGTTCTGTATGTGCAGTTGTGCTAATGACCAAAATCAACCCAAATAAAAGCAAGTTATTCAGGTTTAAAAAAAGGCAAAATTGTTGCCTACCAGAGAGTATGTCACAAAAAAAGAATTCTCAGATTGGGAAGTGCTGTTTTCATTTGCTGCCTGCTGTCGTCCTAACTTACCCCCTGTCTACTGGAAATTTCCAGAAGGCACCCTAACTCGCATTTATAGTACTAATTGCAGAAAACTTACTAAATTTTCCTTCTTAGTTTTACAAACATTATATCCTCCCCTTCCCTGAATTAAAGATAAAATCTTGGTCAGAGTCAACATTCTGACAGAAGGTCAAACACATAAAGGGCATTAACGTTTAGTTTAAAAAAAGAAGAAAGAAAAAGGGAAGAACTAAATGTGAAATGCCTTGTCTGTACAGAGAATTAGAAGTGCATCCAGAATCACGGTTGTAGAGTTGGGAGTGGTGTGTTTATCTACTTGAGTGATTCTGTTTTGCTAAATATTTGTTGACTGATGATCATTAAAACCAACGCACCTTTGGAATACTATGCAGCCTTAAAGAAAGATGGAGACTTTACTTCTTTCATGTTTACATGGATGGAGCTGGAACATATTCTTCTTAGCAAAGTATCTCAGGAATGGAAGAAAAAGTATCCAATGTACTCAGCCCGACTATGAAGCTAAATTATAGCTTTCACATGAAGACTATAACCCAGCTATAGCACAAGACTATGGGGAAAGGGCCAAGGAAGGGGAAGGGAGGGGGGAGGTTTTGGTGGAGGGAGGATAATGGGTGGGGCCACATCTATGGTGCATCTTAGAATGGGTACAGGCGATTGCACTAATGTACACAGCTATGATTTAACAATAAAAAAAAAGAAAAGAAAAAAAACACGCACCTAAGAGTTAAGGTTAAGGGTGGTGCCTGTGGCTCAAAGAGTAGGGTGCGGTCCCCATATACATAGGTGGTGGGTTCAAACCAGGCCCTGGCCAAAAATGTCAAAAAAAAAAAAAAAAGAGTTAAGCTTAGGCAGTGAGGGCCAAGTGCTGATGGGTGGGAATGAGCAGCTAGTCCCTGGCCACGTGGTGATTTCACTGATGTCTAAACATGCACTCAAATGGAGCAATGCTCAGAGGTTCTTATGCCCAAAGCCTCTAGGCTTCTATTTCTGTTCTCCCTCGAGCCTAGGATGACAATCATGATAAATTGTATCATGCTTTGCGGTGGTTTGTGATGAAAAATTTTCACTAGGGACCACAACACAACCTGCAGACTCAGGCTCTGATGAAACACTTTGACATGTGCAATTGTCTCTTCTTTTTTCTCCTCTTTCTCTTTTGTCTTTGTTAAAAACAAAAACAAAACCAATCTTTTCCCTCCTCGAAATACCCATAAGAGCCAATTAAATGGAAAAGTAAAATATGTACTAAGAACAATAACGTTTTTCTGTATAGAGAATAGAATTCCCTTTATTTTATCTATATATTAATGTCTCTCTCTGTTTATATATCATGTATATAGACATCTGTTTATCATCTTCTTTCTTAATTATTCAGTTTTAATAATTTAATTTAAAGTAGAAAAGAGATAGTAAGATTTCTACAGATAGTAAGACTTGAAAATTATGTGAGAATAAGTTACAGAGTTCGGAAAGTTGCAGATGTAAAAGGACCTAGATGACAGCTTTCTCTCTGGAAATGAACAGTTGGGCTCTTCCACAAGGTTCTCTTTGTAGATACAGCACAGCAATTAGAGTGTTAGTAAGATTATTTTTTATCAGAAGGGTAAATTTACTCTATTGCTTGAAAATGCAGGTACATTGGCACAAACTGGGTCACCTTCTTAACACCATGCTGATGCGTGTTGTTAAATTTCTTGCTTTCATCATTTATACTGGGTAGTGTTCCTGTCTTTATTCACCCCAGGGTCTGCTCAAGACCTTAGCTGTTTACCTCTCTGAAATATCTTCACATCTGTAGAGCAGTGCTCAGAGAGCTCTGGGAATACTGGAAAATCACCAGATGCAGATCAGGCTCCTTTATAGATTAGCCGGAGTCCCCAGGCCACTTCTCACACTAAGGAATCCCTGGTCAAGCAGCTCTAAATTGTTCTCAGTAAGGCAGCACAGTTACTCTGTGTGGCTTTAGAAGAAGCAGATTACAAATGTTTGCTGCTGCCCCCTGATTCTTTCTTATTTGTTCATTGATTCACTCATGCTTCCAATGAGCATTTACTCTGAGTTTACCGTATTGCTTGAACACCATGGTGTTTATAAAGAAATAAAATACTTGAGTCTTACTCTCCAGGAATCAAAATTCTAATTCTTCTTGTTATGTATTCTTACGTAATATCTCAGTCTGTTCTGTCCTAAGATGTCAGCTGACTTCAAGGCACCTAGAACCAGGCATAAGGCCTTCTAATATAAGATTAAGTTTAAAAGTGTTTTAATAATTAAATCATTAAGAAAACTTATAAATATTGGAAATATATAATGAATGAAGTGTAAAGGAAAGGAAAAAAAGACAATTAGTTAGAAAATTACATAAAATAGACATTTACAAAAGGAAGCCATGTGTTACGGGGTCAATTGTGTCCCCACAAAATTTAAACCTCATGTTTCTGAGGTTCTGACCTTCAGGACCTTGGAATGTGACCTTCTATGGAAACAGGGTTTTCACAGGAATAATTAAATGAAAATGAACTTCTAGGGTCAGCTCTAGTGGAATAAGATGGGATTTCCAAATCCCTTTAATAAGAGGAAAGGGGAAACAGACATTCACAAAGGGAAGATGATCTGAAGTCACAGGGGAAAGATGGCCCTCCATGGCTCTGCCATAAGAGAGCAACACCTTCACCTTGAACTCTCAGAAAGTAAATTCCTGTTGTTTAAGCCACTTAGTCTATGGTAGTTTATTAAAGCAGCCTAGAAAAGTGCTTGAATACAACACAAAACTTGGAAAGTCATCGTTAAGCATTTACTGAGCAAATAGATGTGCATGCATGATTATAGCAAATACAGTTTAGAGGAAACTAATTCATCCAGGCCATAAGCTCCTTAAAATTCACTTCCCCGACCAGTAGAATCACATTTTAGGTACCTGAGGTGCGCAAACACACAGTGTGGAATGGCTTGGATGATTGGTACGTAGGAATATGAAAATTGGAAAAAACACAATAATTGATATAATATTATAATAATGACAATAGCAGTCGCCTTGAGTAACATTGAATAACTTCTCTGTACCAGATACTGCATTAAGCCTCACAGCATTTCTCTTTATTAGATATTTTTATTTCTGCTACAGCTGAGGAATGGACACTCTAAGTCTTTTCTTTGTCTGAGCTCTCACAGCTAGAATTTTTCATGTAAATTTATCTGAGTTCTAACTTAAAACACTCATGGCCACAGGGACACAATGTAAGTACCTATTCTTACAAGGTGTGGCAGACACTTTTGAAAGATCCACCTATCCCCAAGAAAGGTCAGCTCTGCTCCCCAGGTCTCATCAGTGCTCCTAGGTAGTCACCAGGTTTTAATGTGTACTGAGAATTCTGAAATCCATACTAGCCCCTCAGGCTGGAAACTCTTCAGGGATACCTTCAAGTATTTAGACCTAAAGATATAATCCTGGTGTCAATACCCTTAAATATTTCAAATCATTAGGAAGCTTCCCTTCCCCTTCTCCAAAACTCACCCAGACACTTTAAGAGGAGCTTGCAATAGACCCCTCTTCACTTAACGCTTCTAAAACAGTAGGAAGGAATTGTTGCTAAGGTCTTTACAAGGTCACAGCCAAATATATGAAATAGACAGGAGGACCACATATGAATTTGCATTAAAATATGCTTTGAATTTGCATTTAAATGCATTTTAATCTGCATAAAAGTCTATGATTATGCCTGAAGAGTATACATTTCATAATTGTTCTTCTTTTCAAGCTGTCACTTATGTTATTATGCCTTGCCCATCACCCCATCCCACTTTCTTTCCGTGATTTCTACATTCTCAGGGATGCCTCCATGCAGGACCCAAACTAGATGTGATGGAGGTGCTGGGGCATTTACAGAGAGAGCTCACACTGAGGAGGTACCCTCATTCTTTTCCCTAATGGGGAAATAGACTACACGTGGTTCTTTCCTTTTTCTGTCTAGTATCTGCCTTCCTCCATGACTGCTGAGTCCGGTGCTGTCAAAGAAATACTGTGCCAGGCTGACTTAAGAAGCAAGCAAGACTTCATTCAATGCTATTACAATAAGGGGGAGTGATTGAAGTCAGTTCCTTTGACATAAAATATGGGAGAGTTTTAAAGCACTGGGCTGAGTTAGTGTCAAAATACTGAACGGCATGGGGGGAAAGGATGGACAATGTGATCAGACTGCCCGTATTTGCTAACAGGCGCTGATGAGTCAGGCTCCTGCCCCACTGCAGAGCCTGCTGGGGAAGGGTCCCTTCCCTTCCCTTCCCTTCCCTTCCCTTCCCTTCCCTTCTTCTTTTTTAATAAGAGGAAGGGCTTTATTTACCAGCTGGGAGCTTACAGCATAGAAGAATTCCAAATAGCCATGCTCCCCGACTGGCTTGGTCTTTCCTTTTTTATCGACAGTCAAAAAGTTCCAACCCATAGGTACCCTTTTCATTGGCCAGTTTGAATCAAGCAGGAGATGCTATTCCAGCCCCTATAGAACTATAGGATTTCACGGAACTTGGAGTTCCAGGAAGTTAGGCTTACAAATTCCCAAGAGCTGAGTCACATGGAGAGGACCCTGCAGGTGCATCCTTGTGGTCTCCTTGAGCAGACCAGTTCTCCTGGACCTCACCCTTCTCGGGTATCTTCTCTCATTCCCCCTCTTTTAGACTCCAATATATTTTAATTTGGGGTCTCAATATCAGCTTGCTTCTGCAGGTGTCAATGTTAATTACTTTTCAGCACTGACATTTTAGGGACTGTGACTCTTCTTGGGTTCTCTACTCAGGCCTTACTAGTACCATGGTGGTGAGAAGGGCTCTTTCTTGATGGTCACATTTTAAAGTGATGGCTTCCAGGTTCTCGAGAAAGACATTCTTCTGCTGCAAACTTGGCTACATGTTAGGAGAAGATTTAAATCTCAAAGAAGCAGAAAACAAATTTATATTTGGAATTTTCTTAGAGTGAAGTCAGTTTGTTCTTTTTTTTTTTTTCCATGTGAAAATGCAAGTCAGAGGTCTAGAGGGAGGAAAAAAACCTCGCTGAATCTTAACTAAACCAAGGGAAATTTTAAGGCTGCCTCGGTCATTTCAGACAGAAATACAATTTATACAATAAATTAATAATTATATGGGCAGCCACCCAGTCTTTTCCCCATATCTGGGCTTACTTGCCTTTTCTCTTCAGCATCTCAATTAGGTAGAATTTTCTTGGTTTATTTTATTAATCTGGAGAAAAGGAAAAGCTACAGACAGAGGCTTCACCTGGAGGGTGTGGAGCTCAGAGCAGCTAGCTGCTCATCTGTGCGATGCAAACAGAAGGTTACTTAATGAGAGGGTCTATCAATCAGTTGCCATCAGGGAATTTTTTCATTTTAGACAACTTAAGAAGGTTATTGGTCCTTTTTTTTTATACTATATTTTTTTTTGTAGAGACAGAGTCTCACTTTTTCACCCTTGGTAGAGTGCCATGGCATCACACAGCTCACAGCAACCTCCAACTCCTGGGCTTAGGTGATTCTCTTATTCTCTTATCTCAGTCTCCCGAGTAGCTGGGACTACAGGTGCCTGCCACAATGTCCAGCTATTTTTTTGTTTTTGCAGTTTGGCAGGGGCCGGGTTTGAACCCACCACCCTCGGTATATGGGGCCTATGGGGCCAGTGCCCTACTCACTGAGTCACAGGTGCCACCCAAGGTCCTTTGTTTTTTTTTTAAAAGTCTTCCATGAAAAATCTTTAATTATGGTCATAATGATGTTAACCAGCATTAAGCCACTGTTGTATAGAAAACAATGGTTTTAATGCTAACTCTAGCCAGCCCTGTGAGTGGAGTCTGGGTTTCCTTCAAACTGTATAGAAAGCAATATGCCAGGGAGTACCGAAACTTTCCTAGTCACCCAAATAGTGATGCTTTGAGAGAAATGAGGTATCTTACAGTTTAGCTGTGCCACTTACCAGTGTTGGGATCTTGGTCACTTACCAGTGCTGGGACCTAAGCCACCTTACTCAACTCCTCTAGGCTGGCTCAGTCTGTGTTCTTCCAGCTGCTCTTGGAAGAATTAATTCTCAATGTAAAATAATTTCTCTGAATGGTCAAAAATAAAAAAAAATGGATTTGAATCAAAGTGTCTTTCTTACCCAAGTAATACTATAGCCAAAGAATTTTCAAATTTCTTGTATCATGAATCATAAAATGGTACCATCTGTATAAAGGGGACAATAATAATATAAAACCACAGTGAGCTTGTGATAATTTTGTGAGTAAACCTTCCTCAGCATAAGGAGTCACTTGAAAAACATTAGCAATTATGATTTACTTGATAAACGTGAGTTGTGCCTGATCCTAAAACTCATGCTTTACTATGTCATGATGTCATCTATGTTCTCCTAACCTCATCACTCACCCAGAGTGTTTGAATTAAAATTTTCTGTTAAACATAGATTTCCAGGAGCAGCGGGGATGCATGATACTCACAGATGCCACCAGTTTTTTCCTGAGTCTAGCGTCCAGATAGATTTCATTTCTTTTAATATCAAATTATTTGAAGTCTAGAATCTCTTAAGCCTGTTGTCCAGGTATTAATCTCTGCAGCGAATGGACACTTGAGTTGATTATTCTTTGCTTAATGATGTTCTTAAGAATAAGGAACAATAGATATCCTTTCCTTTTCCAAATTCCTTAATGCATTTTTGAATTTTTCTTAAGTCATTCTTTGGAGACTTTTTGTATTCATAATTACAACATTTATATTTGTTTGTTAATATCTTCAGGAACAATGACAAGGCCATATGTAATATAAATAAACAGCGATCCATCACACACCACGGACCACTGCCAGCTCTTCAGGGGTTCTTTGTACTCGACTCCCAGGACGTGCTCTTTTGTTCACTCGGCTTCCGTCTTTGTCACTTCCATAGCTTCTCCTTCATGGAGGGAGAGGTTATTATTTATTATTGTATATTCTGCTTGCTTCTTGCAAAGGCACACATAGATTTATTATTCTGTATACATGATCGGTTTGTAACTCTCACCGATTTTCTGAATTCATAGTCCTCATCCAGGCCTTCAGAGCGTATGAGAGACGGGATTTCTCCATCCACGGTCATCTGGACTTTGGGGCACCTATTTCTAACTGCGAAAGTATCTAATAATCAACACCGGATTGTATTTCATGGATAAATTGAACAGCATTTCAATTCTGTTACTTCTATCTCCCCAAAGTGTGTCTCCTTTAGATTGTAACCTCTCCAGGGGAATGAAATGACTAAGACGCATGCTAATTTTGAATACAGGGAGTTCAAAATAGGTAAAAGAAAATAGATTTCCACCTCAATTGTTGGGATAATTCTAAAGTGTTTTGTTTGTTTTTGAATGTGTGATATTGTTAATTTCTTTCAGTGAAATGAAACACAAACTTAAATGGTGTTATCAGAGGCTCACTGCCGTCACTCAGTGTCAGAGTTGGTATTTGGGCATTGTTCCAACAGACCATAATCTGAGAGATAATGACTCCAGTTCTGTTTATCCCAGCTGTTCTTTCTAGAGGGAACAGCTGCCATTGTTACACTTGTAAACAACATGCACGCAGAAGTTGTGATGGGGTCTGAACATGCATTTTTGTTTTCGTGTTTCTTTCCCTGAGTGGCAAAGTTACCTTCAGATTTAAAACAGGAACAACACAACATTGTCTAGTTGACAATAACAATGTCTATGAGAAATTGGAGGAATTCAATTGCATTTAGCATGCATCACCTTGGATTTTCCCTTTATCCTAGTAGAATGAATCATTTTTGATATGCTTATTTGAATAGTCTTGTCTTATCTGAAAAAAAAAAAAACCCTCAAGGACAAACGTAGATGACTGAACCCACAGTCTGTCATGTTGTGAGGTGTGTGATTTAAACTAAGTTAGAAATTTCTGCTACGTTTTGTGGATGATCATTCCTCATCAGGAATTCACCTTCTCTCACCTGGGTCCCTTTGTGCCTGGTGCCAAAATCGGAAGACAGCTGGACTTGATTTAGAGGTGCATACAAAAAAGCCCTTCCCTGCCTGGACCTGTCTGCAGCACAGGAATTACACTGAAAACTCTGGCCTCATTAGTATCACTATCTACCAACTGGCTCTAGGAAGAATTAATATTCAACATGAAACAATTTCTCTGAATTATCAAAAATAAAAGAAAATGAATTTGAACCAAAATGTCTTTTTTTATCTGAGTGATACTGTATCCAAAGAATCTTCAAATTTCCTGTGTCATAAATCATCTCCCCAGATGTCATAGATATAACTTCAGGAATATCATATCATAGACTACTTATCTTACTATGGCTTTTTAAAACTGTTATTATTACTTTAAAAAGATAGACATTTTGGGCTCAGCGTGGTGACTCGCATCTGTTATCCTAACACTTTGGGAGGCTGAGGCAGAAGGGTCACTTGAGGTCAGGAGTTGGAGAACAGCCTGAGGACAAGCAATACCCTGTCTCTACAAAAAACAGAACATTAACTGGGCATGCCATGCATTAACTGTAGTTTCAGCTACTCAGGAGGCTGAGGCAGGAGGATAGATTGATCCAAGGAGCTTGAGATTGAGGTGAACTGAACTATGATGACTCCCCTATTCTATCCTGGGTGCAAGAGTGAGGATGTCAACAACAAAAAAAGACATTTTGCTAGGGTGGCGCCTGTGGCTCAAAGGAATAGGGCGCTGGCCCCATATGCTGGAGGTGGCAGGTTCAAACCCAGCCCTGGCCAAAAACTGCAAAAAAAAAAAAAAAAAAAAATTACCAGAGACTGTTATGTGTATTAAGCCTTTTGTTTAGTATTTGAAAAAGTACTTCAGTTTTATGTTTATTGAGACTACTTTTATATAGCAGAATCTTACATGGACACTTTAGTTAAAAGGGAAAATATCTTAAACCTGATAAATGAGGCCATTGGCCAGAATTTCCTGAGTTCCTTTCTCTTTTTGTTTCCTCTCCTAGACTTTCAGCTTCAAAATAACCCTCAAGATCCAGTTTTGCCATCCTTTATATATATATATTTTTTATTATTAAATCATAGCTGTGTACATTAATGCGATCATGGGGTATTTGCAGATTATGTCTCCGACAAAGGTTTAATAACCAGAATCCACATCTTGCCGTACTTTCTAAATGCCAATCTTTTATCTATTCACTGGCAGAATTTTCAATTTGCGTACATCCTTCATTTTATCAAATTGCAGACTCTCTCCCATCCACTATCCTATTTGGTAAAGTGCCTCTGCCTTTTGACTCTTGTGATTCTTCTGGTGCAGTTTCCTTTGCTCAATCACTGAGTATTAAATCCAGGTCGTGATCGCTTGTCGGCTTCTTTCACCAGACTCTGTGCTCCTGAAGTACTGGAATTGTCGTTTTTATTCTCCATTGCCTGGTACAGCTCTTGCCACACTGTACTTGTTGAATAAACATTTTTGTAGGAAATGAATATATATATTTTAACCTTCACTTATGCTGGTACTCCTCTTATG
The DNA here is from genome assembly GCF_027406575.1 of Nycticebus coucang. NCBI lineage: Eukaryota > Metazoa > Chordata > Mammalia > Primates > Lorisidae > Nycticebus > Nycticebus coucang. Next base: position 9,059,942 of record NC_069794.1, on the reverse strand, counting down.
AGTAAAGCAATTGAATAGATGATCAAACATTTAAATGCAAAATCAAAGCCTATACAAACATACAGAATGAAAGCTTCTCTTCTTCATCCTCAACCCCCCCCAATCTTCACAGGCCCCTGTGTGTAGCCGTGAGCATTAACTTCTCATGCTTCCTTCCAGAGCTTCCTGCTGCAGGCACAAATCTTACATCTAGACACACTTATATTCCTATTTTCTTTTTTATACAGACGTAAAGTATGAGCAGCATACCACACGCACACTGTTCTATACCTTGTTCTTTATTTGAAGTGTCTTGGAAGGGAATCTTTCCACTTCTGAAGACGGGTCTCCATTCATTTTCATTAATCTGTGTCACATTGCATTTGTGAGGTGTTGCTGTCACTTATTAGTCATGTGTGTTCTTTCCTGTTGATGGAGGTAAAGGACCCTTCGGTGAGGAACCTCAGGTCATTTCACATTTGTGCAGGTAAATTCCCGGGATGTAACCCTGGGCCCAACTTCCTGGTGATGATATCACCAAATTGCCCTCGACACCCAGCAGCGTGTGGAAGTTCCCGATTTCCTAAAGCCTCGTGACAGGGTGTCTCAGTGCATGTGTGTGCTATAATTAAACACCTGAAATTGGGTAGATAATAAACAACAGAGATTTATTTCTTGCCTTTCTGGAGGCTGGGAAGTTGGGACTGAGGGGCTGTGAGGCTGGTGTCTGGTAAGGGCTGCTCTGCCGTGGCATCTTCTGCAGTGTCCTCACACAGGGGAAAAGCAGAAAGGGGAAAATGGGCCAACTCCCTCGCACCAGCCCCTTCACAAGGGCTCCGAATTCCATTCGTGAAGCTGAGTCCTAGTGACTCAGTCACCTACTAATGGCCACCCTGCTGCCTACTGTATCCTGGGGAATCAAATTTCAACATGGATTTTGAAGGGGCTGACATCATTCAAACCACAGCCCATAGTCAGTTATCAAAATATGATTTATTTCCTCAAATATCCGGAAAAAATTATAGCATTTTACTTATTATATGTAAAGCTAAACATCTTTCCCTTGTTTAAGAATATTTGTATTTTCTTTCTAGGGAATTGTCCATCCATATTCATCCTACTGGGTTTTGAGTTGGTTTAATTACCCAGGCTTGGCTACTGTGTTAAGTTTAATCATCTTTTCACTCCTGGTTTCCCAGTCCCTTACAGTTTTTTGCAGTTAACTTGAATTAGTTTTGAATAAACCTTGTACATGAAGAAGATTTTGATTTCTACATGGTTAACTTTATCAAACTCTTCATTTGTGTCGTAAGTTCTGAGTTTTAGTTATGAAGACTTTTCTGGCTCAGTGCCCATAGCTCAGTAGTTAGGGCCCAGCCACACACACCTGGGATGGCAGGTTTGAGCCCAGCCAGAGCCTGCTAAACAATGACAACAACAATAACAACAACAAAATAGCCGTGCATTGTGGCAGATGTCTGTAGTCCCAGCTACTTGGGAGGCTGCAGCAAGAGAATTGCATAAGCCCAAGAGTTTGAGGTTGCTGTGAGCTGTGATTTCACAGCTCTCTACTGAGGGCGACATAGTGAGACTCTAGTCTCAAAAAAAAAAAAAAAGACTTTTCCCACTTCAATATTATGAAGAGATTTATCCAGAAATTAAAGAGATTTAATTTCTTCTTAGTAGTTTCAGGGCTTACTTATTTCACATATAAGTTTTCCATCATTGGAAATTTATCATGGTGTATAGTACAGTGTATGGATCCAACTGCATATTTTTTACAAGTGTCTACTTATTCTTACTACTTGTATAATAATCTTTTTCCTTCTGATTTCAAAGTAAAATTTTACTTTGAAAAAATTTTAACTTATGCTAAGTTTTGTTTGTAATATTGGGACCTTTGGTTTGACGGCTCATTCATGCATCGATACTACAATATTGTTATTATTTATGCCTATGATATATTTTAAAACTTACATGACCAGCAACTCTTTATTCTTCATCTCAAATATTTCTTTATCACTTTGTTTATTTCTCTGTGTTAACGTTATAACTACTGGCCTTATTCTAAATAATATATTTCTGGCATTTTGTTAAGTGCACATTAAGTAGGCAAGTAACTTATAGAGAATTAATTTTTGTATGATGTTAAGCCTTCCTTTCCACAAACACACCATGTCTTTTCATGTGCTCAGTTTTTAAGACCCCGATCTTGAAATTATATTTGTTTATATTGTCATTTCTGTCACAAAGCCACTTGAATCCAAAGCAGTAAGTGGGATAGACACCCAGTCATAGTCCTCACAGTATTCTGAACCCATATCATTGAATCTTTTAAACATTGATTCAGTCAACCAACAAATATTGAATACCTATGCACATTTGTAAAGAATAAGATCTAATATCCACCTGCTATTTTCCCTGAAGGTGTCTGTCTTATATAAAAAATTTTAAAACATAGGGTGGTGCCTGTGGCTCAGTGAGTGGGGTGCTGGCCCCATATACTGAGGGTGGTGAGTTCAAACCCAACCCCTGCCAAACTGCAGCAATAAAAAATAAAAATAAAAAAAACTTAATTAAAAAAAATATTTAAAGGAGGTACATAAAGGAGGTACAGGTATTTTAGTTTACATGGATCACTTGTGTGGTACTTGAGTCCTGCCTAGAGGTGTTCATAATATTCATTAGGTAGGATTTTCTCCTGTTTCTCTGGTTGATTTCCACTGAGTTTTACTTCCTTTTGTGCACACATAGGCTTATCAGTTCATTCCAATTTAATAGTGCATGTGGTGTTAGGTTTTATATTCTTGAAATACTTCACTTAGGATAATGGTCTTCAGTTCTATACAGAGTGTTACAAAAGGTATAATTCACCTTTTTATGGCTTAGTAGTACTCCGCTCGCCTTTTCACGGCTTAGTAGTGCTCCGCTCGCCTTTTCACGGCTTAGTAGTAACTCCACAGTGTACATATGCCACACTTGTCAATTCGCTCATGAATTGATGAACTCCTGGGTTGGTTCTACATCTTTGCAATGGTGAACTGTGCTGATGTTTGCTCAATTCTTTTTTTTTTTTTTTTTTTGTAGAGACAGGGTCTCACTTTACCGCCTTCAGTAGAGTGCCATGATGTCACAGGACTCACAGAAACCTCCAGCTCTTGGGCTTCCGCGATTCTCCTGTCTCAGCCTCCTGAGCAGCTGGGATTACAGGTGCCTGTCAATTCCTAATTAACAAACATTAAGGATTAAACAACACCACTGTTTGTTTTTCAGTGGTGTTTTAATGTTGTTTTCATATGACCGTGCACAGGTCATATAACATTTATTAATAGGTGTTTTATAATTTTAATTTTAATGTAGGACCTTTCCCTTTCATTTTATTTTCTAACTGGACATTATTTGTGTATATAAATGCTACAGATTTCTTTATATTAATCCCATTGTCTGCAATCTTTATGAATTTTCTTATTATTTGAAATATTTCTTATTATTCTTTGTGATTTTAATGCATATATCAGGTAAAATTGATAGTTTTAATAATGAAGAAAGAAAGAAAGAAAAAAATAATTACTTTAGTGTTTTATAATTATAATTCATTTCATTTTGTTTTTACTTAGCTCCTCATTTAAGTCATTAAATGATGTAATTTATTATAGTTTTGACTTTTTTGCTTTTGACTTTAGTGGGATTATTTCTGTTTTCTGATTCAAGTATTTTGGGGACTTTTGCATGTAGACCTCTTTCTGTCTCTCTCTCTGTATATAGATATATGACAATATAATTGTCTGTGTATTTATCTACCAATGCTTTTTTATTATTTACATAGTTCGACTTAATATTCATCTCATTTTGGGCCCTTTTAGAAGTATACACTCAAAAGTATAGACAAACCAGAGATTTATTTATTTATTTTATTAAATCGTAAGCACATAGATCATGTATATATTAATGCATTTATGGGGTACAATGTGCTGATTTCATATAGAATTAGGAGCATTTACATCACACCGGTTTATATATACCTCATCTAGTTTACTTAATTATTGTGTTAAGACATTTATACTCTATACTAATAGATCTGACATGTACCCTTGCCTTGTGCATTATAGGTGTGATCCCACAATTCACCCTCCCAGAGATTTATTATGAGAAATGTGTAAGCGTGACGAAGGGTAAAGAGCAGGTATTGGAAGCTTGCATACTGTACTGTCTGACTCACAACCTTGGTGTCTCCATATCTGAAGCCCACTGGTGCCTGGTGGGGCTCACACACTGCCTCACATTGTTAAATGACAAAGGGAAGGAAAGAAGATTGGGCAAGAAGAGTCTCAAAACCGGGTGCTCTTATAAGAGAGTTTACTCATGGTGAAAGGGCATTCCTAAGTTTCTCACTGGAGGAGTCTGTGAACTTGCAGGAATGAGTTTTCATATTGCCTGGGAGAAGCCTGAGAAAAGCGTGCTCCTGGAGGACGTCCAGAGGGCACCAGAAGCTGCCAGTCAGCCCTGTGTGTTCTCTGCAGAAATCTCTCTTGAATCAGAGCCGAGAGCTGCATTCCATAGCCTCTATTATATGATACTTCTAGTTAACTCCTGGATTTTGATGTATAATACTTGCATTTCTGCTGTTGGTACATGATAGATTTTTCCTGAATGAAGAGTAGTGGTCCATAGCCTCTGGGTCTCAGATAAGACATGTTAATATTTGAAATACATGTTGATAGAGAGGTATCCACTCTGTCATGCACACTTAGAAAATAAAAAAAAAACTAGATACTTAGAATGGAAACATGATATCTAAAGATACTGCATTAAAAGAGTTATTTCTTATAGCGTCTTCAGTATTTTAGGATAGAAAAGAAAGAACAAATTTACAAAGAATTTTGATCTGGAGTGTAGTAGAAACATAAACTTTTAAAATCTACAAATTAGTTTGTGGTAGCAGAGAAAACATAAACTTCAGAATCAGGTTCATCTGGGTCCAAAACATGATTGTTTCCAATCTGAGCCCCAGATCCTCCTTCTCTGGAAAAGGTAGATTTCCCAGCATCCCTTGTACTAATTGTGGTCATGTGACTGACGCTGTCCAGAAGAATGGGAGTATAAGTGCTGTGCACCACTTTCAGGCCTGGCCAACGTTAGCAACTCCCTTCTTCTAAATGGATTTAAATTCTGAGTCAGTATTGCCTGAGTGATGGGACCATCTGATGGAAGGAACTCTCCCTCATTGTTGGTCTGGAGACAAATCACTTCTGCCATAAAAACCCACTCAGAACTCTTACACAAAGCAGCAAAAAAGCATGTGTTAGGTTTGAGCCATTCAATTACTGAGACTATGTATTTCTTAGAATACTGACACATGATCTAGTGAGAATTCATTGCTAATGCATAAAGAATATCTAATTTTCTGTAGATGCTCAGTAAGTATTAATTTCTGCCCTCATTGGTAGCACATGGGACGCTCAAAAATGCATAGGTTTTAAATAATATAAATAAGATTTAAATAATCTAAATTCAAGCTGTTTTCAAGATCTATACAAATCACAATCAAATTACTATCAATTTGTTATTTTATAGGACATTGCTGCCTGCAGAAAAATAGCAGCACAGGAGTTGTGGAGCTGGAGAATTTACCACAGATTATTAGATGATGAGGATTATCACTCATTTATATATGTAGGATTTAAAAGAAACTCTCATCCCACACATATGGACCCTCTTACAATAATTGTGTAGAAATAATATTTTGGAGCTGACCTTTACTGAGTGAGTTGTGGGAAAAAGCTAGTTTTGGGCACTAGATAATATCTGTACAGTAGCAAATTCAACAATATTCAGAACAATGCTTCTTGAGCAACTTTGATATGTTGATCGCTGTTTTAACCAGTGATCATGTAAGATAAGATAAGACTTACATGGCACTCATTAATTGCACATCCTAATTATTAAGAGGAGGAAAAATAAATGTCCAGATTCTCAGCTATAGTGCTAACCCCGTTCCTAATGCTTGCTAACACTCAAAATCTAGATGTCTGGCAGGCTGCTCGAAAACATTTTACACATGTGATCTCATTTTTTCATTTGATCTTTATAGTAGCCCTTTGAAACAGGCATTCCCCACCCTGGAGTAACTGAGCTTCAAGGAGGGAAAATAATAAATATAGGCAGTGTACCCAAGGGTGAAAACTTAAGCCTGGATTTGATTACAAATTTGACTATGCTCAAACCCATATTCCCTCCACCAGATGACACTAATTTACCCAGGATTATCTGTGTAAGTTTGAGTATATTTCCACAAACAACTGAAGTTTACCATTCTAAAACATAAGCTTTATGTGATTAATTTGTAAGACAGACTTTATAAAATTCAACCTTGTCTTCAGAGATGCTGTTTTATGCATTCTGTAGTGGTGTAACACAGACAGGGAAGTACCATCATCTAGACATGCCAAGACATTGTTTTTTGTTTTTTTTTTTTTTTGGCTTTTCTGGGAGAAAAAAATAGTTGTAGATGACTGGAGTTTTCTAGATGGTCATTGTTCAAGAATTTGATGTTTTTAAAGAAGTTTCTTTTTAAATTTTAAAATACTAAGGGAGTACAAATGTTTTTGTTGTATGGATACCTTTTATGATTCTTTTATTTTTTCCGAAGTCTCAAAAAATAAACAAATAATATTTATAAATGAAAATAGAAGATAATTTCAAAAAACAGATCATGCCAAATCTTACAGACAATTGAAAAGGAAGAAACACTTCAAATTCCTTCTACTTCATCTGGATATACCTTAGATTAAAATTGGAAAAAAAATATTATTTTTGTAAGGGAAATTACAAACATATTTCAATTATAATGAGGATGCAATATCCTAAGCAACATAGTAACAAGTTGAATTAAAAATTATTGTTCAGGGCGGCGCCTGTGGCTCAGTGAGTAGGGCGCCGGCCCCATATACCGAGGGTGGCGGGTTCAAACCCAGCCCCGGCCAAACTACAACAAAAAAAAAATAGCCGGGCGTTGTGGCGGGCGCCTGTAGTCCCAGCTGCTCGGGAGGCTGAGGCAAGAGAATCACGTAAGCCCAAGAGCTGGAGGTTGCTGTGAGCCGTGTGACGCCACGGCACTCTACCGAGGGTGGTACAATGAGACTCTGTCTCTAAAAAAAAAAAAAAAAAAAAATTATTGTTCAAATAATGTACTTTGGTCAAAATTAAATACAATTTATGTGAGAATTAGTCACTATTTTCCTTTTTTTTCTTTTCCTTTCCCCCATGCCCTCTATCCTCTATCTCTCCCAGTCTGCTCTCCCCTTCCCCCATCTCCCACCGTGACGTTAATTGTCATTAATTGTCCTTATATCAAAGTTGAATACATAGGTTCATGCTTCTCCATTCCTGTGATGAATAATGTGTTCCACCTCCATCCAGGTTAATACAAATGCTGCAAAATCTTCATTTTTTTTAATGGCTGAATAGTATTCCATGGTATACTGATACCATAGCTTGCCAATCCATTCCTCGGTTGGTGGGCATTTAAGCTGTTTCCACATTTTAGTGATTGTAAATTGAGCTATGATAAACAGTCCAGTACAAGTGTCTTTATAATAAAAGTTTTTTGTGTTTTTTTTTTTCCTTCTGGGTAGATGCCCAGTAATGGGATTGCAGGATCAAACAGCAGGTCTAGGTTGAGTGCTTTGAGTTTTCTCCATACTTCCTTCTAAAATGGTTGTATTAGTTTGCAGTCCCACCAGCAGTGTAAAAGTGTTCTTTTCTCTCCACATCCACGCCAGCATCTGCAGTTTTGAGATTTTGTGATATGGGCCATTCTTGCTGGGGTTAGATGGTATCTCAGGGTGGTTTTAATTTGAATTTCTCTAATAATTAGGGATGATGAGCATTTTTTCATATGTTTGCTAGCCATTCATCTGTCTTCTTTAGAGAAGGTTCTGTTCATCTCTTTTCCCCATTGATGTATGAGGTTGTTGGCTTTTTTCATGTGGATTAATTTAAGTTAAATTAAGTTGTTGGTTTCATTTCCTGGTTTTCTATTCGATTTCAAATGTCTATGTTTCTATTTTTGTGCCAGTACCATGCTGTCTTGACCACTATGGCTTTGTAGTACAGACTAAAATCTGGTATGGTGATGCCCCCGTCTTTATTTTTATTACTAAAAACTGCCTTAGCTATACTTTTTTTTTCTGGTTTCGTACAAAACACAGAATGATTTTTTTCAAATATTGAAAGTACGGAATGTTGGTATTTTAATAGGGATGGCATTGAATAGGTAGATTGCTCTAGGAAGTATAGACATTTTAACAATGTTGATTCTTCCCAGCCATGAGCATGGTGTGTTCTTCCATTTGTTAACGTCCTCTGCTATTTTCTTTCTTAGGGTTTCATAATTTTCTTTATAGAGGTCCTTCACCTCCTTTTTTAGGTGTATTCCTAGGTATTTCACTTTCTTTGACGCTATGGTGAAGGGAATCCTGTCATTAATTAGCTTCTCTTCTTGGGGCTGTTATTGGTGTATACAATGTCAACTGACTTGTGGACATTGATTTTACATCCTGAGATATTACTGTTTTTTTTTTTGTTTATTTGTTTGTTTTTTGGTGACTTCCAGGAGTCTTGTGGTTGAATCTTTGGGGTTCTCTAAGTATAAGATCATATCGTCAGCAAAGAGGGAGAGTTTGACCTTCTCTGCTCCCATTTGGATGCCCTTTATTTTCTTGTCTTGCCTAATTGTATTGGCTAGAACTTCAAAGACTATGTTGAATAGTAATGGTGACAGAGGACAACCTTGTCTGGTTCCAGTTCTAAGTGGAAAAGCTTTCAGTTTAACTCCATTCAGTAAAATATTAGCTGTGGGTTTGTCATAGATAGCTTCAATCAGTTTAAGAAATGTGCCACTTATGCCTACATTCTTCAGTGTTCTAATTAGAAAAGGATGCTGGATTTTATCAAATGCTTTTTCTGCATCTATTGAGAGGATCATACGGTCTTTGTTTTTGCTTCTGTTGATACGGTGAATAACGTTTATGGATTTACGTATATTAAACCAGCCTTTTATCCCTGGGATGAAACCTACTTGATCATGATGTATGACTTTTTTGAGGATCAGCTGTAATGTATTGGCTAGGATTTTGTTGAGAATTTTTGCATCTATATTCATTAATGAAATTGGTCTGAAGTTCTCCTTTTTAGTTGGGTCTTTTCCTGGTTTTGATATCAGGGTGATGTTTGCTTCATAGAATGTGTTGTGGAAGATTCCTTCCTCCTCAATTTTTTGGAATAATTTATGCAATATGGGATTATGTTCTTCTTTGAATGTTTGATAGAGTTGGGCATTTTTGGGGGGAGGGGAGATTTTTTATTGTTTCTTTGATCTCAGTGCTTGAAATTGGTCTGTTCAGGAGATCTATTCCTTCCAGGCTAAGTGTAGGGAGAGGATGTGATTTCAAATATTTATCCATTTCCTTCACATTGTCAAATTTCTGGGCATAGAGTTTCTGGTCGTATTCAGAGATGATCTCTTGTATCTCTGTGGGATCAGTTGTTATTTCCCCTTTATCATTTCTGATTGAGGTTACTAGAGATTTTACTTTTTTATTTCTAGCTAGTCTGGCTAAAGGTTTATCTATTTTATTTATTTTTTCAAAAAAATCTCCTTGTTTCATTTATTTTCTGAATGTTTTGTTTTCAATTTCATTAATCTCTGATTTAATTTTGGATATTTATTTTTTTCTGCTGAGTTTGGACTTAGATTGTTCTTCTTTTTTCAATTCCATAAGATGGCTTGTGAGTTTGTTGATGTGCTCTCTTTCTGTTTTTTGAATGTAGGCTTCTAAAGCAATAAATTTTCCTCTCAGGACTGCTTTTGCTGTATCCCACAGGTTTTGGTAGCTTGTGTCTTCACTGTTGTCATACTCAAGGAAGTTAATGACTTCATTTTTTTATTTCTTCCTGCATCCAACTGTCATTCAGCATAAGGTTGTTTAACTTCCATGCCTTTATGTGAGATCGAACGTTTTTGTTGGAGCTGAGTTCCACTTTTCGTGCCTTGTGGTCTGAGAAGATATAAGGTAAAATTTCAATTTTTTAAATTCTGTTGAGGTTTTTTTTGTGTTCTAGGATATGATCAATTTGGAGAATATTCCATGGGATGATGAGAAGAATGTATATTCTTTATCTTTGGGATGGAGTGTTCTATATATATCTATCAAGCACAGGGTTTTCTTTTATATCTCTTATATCTTTGTTTAATTTCTGTTTAGAGGATCTGTCCAGCTCTGGGAGAGGGGTGTTAAAGTTCCCTGTTATCGTGGTGTTATAGGATATCATATAGGTCAGATTAAGAAAGGTCTGTTTCAATAATCTGGGAGCATTTAAATTGGGTGCATAAATATTTAGAATTGAAATGTCTTCTTGTATTTTTCCCTTGATCATTGTCTTTTTTGACTTTAGTTGCTTTAAATCCACATAGATCTGAAAATAAGATTGCAACCCCTCTTTTCTTCTAAATTCCATTTGCCTGAAACATTGACTTCCAACTTTTAACTCTGAGTTTTAATTTGTCTTTTGACATGAGGTGTGTTTCCTTCAGACAGCAAATAGATGGCTTGTGTTTTTTAATCCAATCAGCCAATCTATGCCTCTCTAGTGGGGAATTCAAGCCATTGACATTTATTGAGATAATTGATAAGTGTGGTGGCATTCTATTCATCTTATTTTGTGAAAGTCCATTGCTTAGTTTTATCTTTTGCATCATTGTAGAAGCTAGGTTCTGTCCTTTAATTTCTGGGTGTTTACTTTGCTGAAGGTCCATTGTGATGGTCAGTGTGTAGAACAGGTTGGAATATTTCCTATAAACCTGGTCTTGTTGTGGCAAATTTCCTCAATGTTTGCATATAAGTAAAATATTTGATTTCTCTGTCAATTTTAAAGCTTAGCTTAGCAGGATATAGAATTCAGGGCTGGAAATTGTTCTGTTTAAGTAGACTAAAGGTAGACAACCATTGTCTTCTGGCTTGAAAAATTTCATTTGAGAAGTCTGCAGTCATCCTGATGGATTTGCCCCTGTAGGTCAACTGGCACTTACTCCTGGCAGTTTGCAAAATCTTCTCTTTTGTCTTGACTTTAGATAGGTTCATCACAATGTGTCTTGGAGAAGCTGTAATTGATTTGAGGTGACCAGGGGACCGAAATCCTTCTAAAAAGAGTATGTCAGAATCGTTGGTGGTGATATTTGGGAAATTTTCATTTATAAAATTCCCTAGAATGGCTTGCATTCCTTTAAAGCATTCTTCCTCCCCTTCTTGGATACCTATAATTCGTATGTTTGCACCCTTCATAAAGTCCCATAATTCTGTCAGGGAACATTCTGTTTTTTTCTCTCTTCTTTTAGGCCTCTTTAACTGTCTGAGTTATCTGAAGAGCTTTATCCTCTACCTCTGAGATTCTTTCTTCTGCATGATCTAATCTGTTGTTGATACTTTCTAGTGCATCCTTAAGTTCCCTAATTGACTGCTTCAGTTCCTTCAGCTCTGCTATATTCTTTCTATATTCTTCCTTGTTCATCTCTTATTTGATTCTATTTTTGGATTTCCTTTTGGTAATTTTCCACTTTCTCAGCAATTTCCTTCATTGCTTTCATCTCTGTATTTTAAGTTCCCCTTCTGTCATTTCTAACATTTCTTTATAGGTATAATCCTCTGCAGTAGCTACCTCACAGTCCCTTGAAGGGGTTGCTCTGGACTGGTATTTCATGTTGCCAGGATTTTTCTGCTGATTCTTCTTCATGAGTATTTTTTTGTATCTGTTTCCTTGCCCTAATTTTCCTTTCACTTCCTCTTGCGCTTTAAGTTACTCTGCCTCTGGCCTAAAGTTTTTTTTTTTTTTTTGTAGAGACAGAGTCTCACTTTATCACCCTTGATAGAGTGCCGTGGCCTCACACAGCTCACAGCAACCTCCAACTCCTGGGCTTAAGTGATTCTCTTGCCTCAGCCTCCCGAGCAGCTGGGACTACAGGCGCCCGCCACAACGCCCGGCTATTTTTTGGTTGCAGTTTGGCCGGGGCCGGGTTTGAACCTACCACCCTCGGTATATGGGGCTGGCGCCTTACCGACTGAGCCACAGGCGCCGCCCTGGCCTAAAGTTTTAATGAGTCCTTCTGGGATAGGACCAGAAGGATGAGAAGACTGAAGAGCAAGAAGGGAAAAAAGATTTAAAAAGAAAGAAAAAGAGAAAGAAGAGGGGGTGAATAAAAGGAAATATTGACAAAAAGAAGAGAGGCACCAAAAGGAGAGAGGAGTAATATAGGTCAAAGTAGTTTACTTTGACCCAAACTTAAAACCCCCCAACCTCTGGGGGTCCTGGGTTAGGTCATTCCCTTGACGTCGAAGCTCTAACCTTGCTGACCTGCCAAGATGGAGGTGGGGTACCTGATCAGATGCAGTACCCTACCTCCACCAGGTAGAGGAAAGACAAAAGTACTATAGGTCAAAACAAAACAAACAAACAAACAAACAAAAACCATAACAGGATAAAATTGGGGAGAAAAAAAAAACAAATAATAGGGGCAGAAACACTAGCAAAAACGAAGTTCTAATTGTTAAAGAAGGGAAAAATGGAAGATTGCATTTAAACTAGAATAGTGAAAAAAAAGAGAGAGAAAGAGAAAAAGGAAAAAAGAAAAATGTAGAGGAAAATGTTGAAATTAAGCAAAAAAAAAAAAAAATACACACACAAAAAACATAAAAAACCCACCACCACCAATAACAACAAACAACAACCAGAAGAAAAAACAAAAAACAAAACCCCCAAACCAACAAACCAATATAGTACATGTATCTTGCTGAATATTGTCTGGGCAACAGGTGATCTTCAAAGGTATGAGATGTTAATCACAGTGTTGATATAGCTGTACGAGATGGAGACTGGAGGCCTCGGCTGATTTCTCAGACCCTGCAGGCTTGGGAGCCCAAATGTCTCCTCAGCCCACTTAAAAGACCCTCCAAACTATGAAGCTTGGCTAAGCAGAAACTTTCCAAGGAAAGCACTTATTGCTGGGATCTCTCCTAGTGTGGCTAATTGCTTATCCAGTGAGCCAAAACTGGTCTCACTCTATGCTCCTGAGGGCCAAGGCTGTAATCTGCCAAAAGCTTAGATCTCCGCTCTTCCCCAGCATCTCAGTCCCGACCTGTGGGCAGCTCAGTCACTAGATTACTTGCCCATGGTATCCTGGCCTATCCTGTGCTGCGACCCACAGGTGTAGCTCCCGACAGGGGCTATGCGGGCAGCCCACATCTGAATGATATTAGCTCCCTTCCAGCTCAGCGGCTCAGTCCGGGGGCCCCAGACAACACCCAATGTCAGCCACACACCTGCCGGAGATCTCCCAAGGCAGTTCAATCTAGCGCCCAAGTCCAAAAACCCCAAAACAGCCCACAGGTAAGGCCTTTTCCACTTGCAGTCTCACTGTTGCTATGGTTACAGCTGTGGGCAGCCTCTGACCAAACAAATGCACCTACCACTTGCCAGTTCTCCACTGCTTTTTTCCTCCTTGTGGGGTCCAGAATTCTCTTGGTGACTCCCTATGTCACCAAAGGGAAGTTTCTGAGCAGATCCCACCAACCAGAGATGCCCGGAGTCTTCTCTCCTCAATCTCACTGCACAGAAGCTATTACTTCCCATTTATGATTCTTACCTGAAGGATTTTAGCCTGCTCATCACTGGAATAGTGTTCATTGCCCCTGTTAGGTAGGTTTCACCTCTCCCCTCCTTCCCTATCCTCCTTTCCTAATTTCTAATGACTTTAACATCTCTTTCTGCCCATGTATGCCCATTGGTCAACTCCCAATTATTAGAGAATGCATGTGGTGTTTGTTTCTCCTTTCCTGAGATATTTCATTTAAGATAATGATCTCCAGTTCCACCCAAGTTGCTGCAAAAGACATTACTTTATTCCATCTGCTGTTTTTAACCAAGGCGTAAAAGACCCTGTAGTTCTCAAAAATACTTTTTAAAATCAGTATTATTAACTTCCAAAGAAGTGCTCACTTTGATTAGGCACAAAGAAATTACTAATATTTTAAATCAGAAATCCTAAGTTGATTTCTGATACTGTCATTTACTGAGGGATTTTTGCTAAATTTTATTTTCTCTGACCTTTGGATTTTATATATAACAAATGTGGATATAAATGCTGATGCAACTGGATTATTGTGCCAACCTAATAGTAAATGCACAAAAGTGCTAAGAAATCTAAAGATTTGCATGCAAATATTTGCTAGCATTTTTTCCCCTAAGAAGTAAAGATTTCAATGCCGAAGTTCTTCAGATAATCTGATAAACAACTCACATCCCATTGGCGTTTTACCAATTTATTTTACATATTATTCAGTTTAAAGGATATTATACTTCCACTAATTATCTTTAATAGATAGAAAGGGATACATATCCTTGTTATATGTGATTGCGCATGAGTGTGTGTGCGTGTGTATGTGTATGGTATTAGGTGGCAGCCAAGGTTTTCATCTACGTCTTTGTAATTAGAACTTACTCTTTTGTCTTCTCTTTCGACACAAAGAATATTTTTTCTTTCATACTATTTTCTTTAGCTATCTTTCCAATTTTTCTCTGCCTATTCCTCCGCTGTTCAGTTAGAGGATTGCATTGATCCATATGTCCCTTGCAGCTATGAAACTCTGATTCCATTGCTATCTATTGAAGTGCCTCCGACTTTCTGCCGTGATTTTACAGTTTCTGGTCAGAGTTCACAGACTCAAATCATGAAAGTGACGAAGGCTGATCCACACTTATATACTACTTTCAACAAGTTGTGGTTGTTTCATAATGAACACTAAACCTAAATTCTATATCGAAGTTAAATGACATTATTTATTTAAAAATTTAAAAAATTGCTTCGAAGATAAATAATCACCTCACAGACTTAGTAATGTGTAGGGTTTTTTTTGCACATGTATAAGATAATTATAGAATCTCTTTTTAAGACATACAACATGAAATACTAAGAAAAGAGGATTTGGAGGCAGTTTCTGAACACACATGAGATGTGAGTGATGTTGTAATAAAATGTTCATGTTTATGGATGGTCTCCTGGATACATGGACAAATTATTTGCCGTAAATAAATTTCAAAACATGGGGTAAAACAAGAGCTGGTTATGGTTTGGCTGAAATGTGTTTGTGTATACAGACACATACATATTAGAAAGAGACCAATGTTATTCATTACTTTTATCTTTTAAACAACATGAGAAATACAAACAAATGTATCTGTGTAGGAAGCATTCTGCGTATGAAATAATACGTGGGTTGCATTGGAACTTTTGGAGACTTCATATGGGAACAACCTCTTCTCACAGAAAGTTCTATTTTAGACAGAAGCGGGCTGCTGGCCAGCCCCGAGGTCTAAAGGGCACCTCATCAGTCTCCTCATGCTGGAGCTCCTGCCGCCACAGCTTCTGCCACCCTAAAAACACTTCCCTGAGAGCGACTTGTGTTGGTGCCAATGTATGCTCTGGGGCTTGGGGTCAGAGGGCTCATTCTGCTTATTCATGTGCGAAAGGAAGAAACCTTCATCTTCACGTCCCAAAGACTAAACTGAATCATCAGCGACATCCCAGCAATCCAGCAAGTGAGATGGAGAGAGAGAAAATGTGCAAAGAAACTTTTTTAGAATTAGTCATTTTTAACTGTCGCCCTTGATGAGGGAGATAAAGAACTATAGTATAACAATGCAACTCAAAAATATATGATAAGCTTCTCATGCAGAGTTTGCCAGTAACTCTTAGAAACATTTTGTTCATGCAGAGGGCTTAATGGTTAATCTTGTCCAAGGACAGTGAAAACACCCAAATTTAAGCTGTTTTTTCCTGTACGTGTTACTTGTAATCTGTAAAATAGAGGTTTTATATTCAAAAATTTTAAAAAACTGTGGATTTTTGAATCCACAGAACAGAATAGGTACAGTTCTATTTAATTTTAATATTTTTAATAAAAATAACCCTAATGGTACTAAAATATTAAAGCATTCTATTTTGTCTAGTAAATTTTATAAAAAGAAAAATATACTTTCTGAAGGAATAACTTAATTTCATGGCTATATTCAAGATATTCATGCAGAGCATATTTAAAATTACTAGAACTGGGCCTTTTGATGTGAATAACATACTTTTCTCATTAAAAGAGTTCAAGTATTGTAAATATTGTAAATGAGTCCTAATGAGGTCTCAGATGATTAATTTTAGGTTATCACACCTGTATGTAAAAAGGTAATTGATGAGGGCCAGTGGGCGTGGCTGACCGCAGAATGGTCACTAACTTAGCACCGATACAGGCTTGTCTGCATTGTCAGACAAAGAGAGAAATACTGTGTTTATATATTTCTCCTTCTGATAAAAGTAAGAAGAAGGATCCAATTGGAAAACAACAATTCTTTTTTTTTTTTTTGTAGAGACAGAGTCTCACTGTACCGCCCTCGGTAGAGTGCCGTGGCCTCACACAGCTCACAGCAACCTCTAACTCTTGGGCTTACGCGATTCTCTTGCCTCAGCCTCTCGAGCAGCTGGGACTACAGGCGCCGCCACAACGCCCGGCTATTTTTTGTTGCCGTTTGGCCGGGGCTGGATTTGAACCCGCCACCCTTGGCATATGGGGTCGGCGCCCTACTCACTGAGCCACAGGCGCCGCCCTGGAAAACAACAATTCTTGATTAATTTTCTCTTCTGGCACAATTTAGATACCATGAGTCCACTCGTATAGAAGAACTGGATCTATAGACAGCCATAGGTATTTAGTGGTTATCTCGCCCCCATGCCAACTCCCGCCCAAGGTCATTATTGACTGAGTATACCCACTAAGTCCACTCAGGTTGCTATTTATTCATTCATCTGAATGAGCTTGTACTTCAAGTAGGGTTGGGAATTTTTTTTTCAGGTAGTATTTTTTTTTTTATTCTAAGTATTTATTTTTATGTTTTTCACTTGGTCAGGAAGAAAAAAGTTGGAAGAATTCAAGAGCTTCATACCTAACTTTCCCTAATTGTGATGTCCTCCAAGCCGAAACATAACAGATTTTTGATGCTTTCTGTTTTAATCACAGCTTTGACAGCCTCTAATTATAACAGGTATGCTATTCTAAAAGATTGGCACATTTAATCTCCTCCCTTGAGCTCTTTTGGGATCCCCTGAACCTGTAGGATGTTCATAATTTCTTACCTGTAAGCCATTAATATATGCTGAATATTCACACTGCTAATTAATCCACAAAAGTTGAATTACGAATAATACCTATCACAGAACCTGTGGTGGTATACATTACAAACCCATCTGATTGCCTTTTTTATTTTGATTACTAGAAAATCAGTCATTTCCTGGCAGTTAATTAGATACCACAGAGATTTTCATCTCAGTTCCAGTTATCTTGGTTATTTCACTTTTTTAAAAATTTGTAAACTGGTCTTTGAGACTTGCTTGCTGGAGAAGTTAACAAATTCATTTTCAGTCAGCACCTTGTCAGATTAAATGGGCTATTAACTATCAATTGGTTAAAATATTATTTATTAGTTAAGGGTATTGTACTTTAATATACCTTTCAATTTATTATCACTCAAGAATTTTGCATATAAGTCTCATTAAACAAATATGTGTGTGGATTATAATATAGAAGTACAGACACGTCCTTTCATTCCCAGGGGAATCAATATTTGCCTCAGCAGAGTAATGTTGAATCTTTGATTTTTAATGTAACTCAGATCAAGAGAAATTTACTCACATTCTTCCTCTTCTTTCTTTTAAGGCCTCTTTCTTTTCTTTTTTTTTTTTAGCTTCTACTTCTCTGATAAGTTTCTTTTCAGTTTTTTAACTGACTTTATTACTGAATACTTTTTTCCAATTTTTCATGGTGATGAAATACACATAAAATTTGCCGTGGTGGCCATTTTAAGTGCCCTGAACCGTGGTATTCACTCCATTCATAATGTTGGACAACCGTCACCAGCGTCCATCTCCAGAATTCTTTTCATCTCATAAGCTGAGATGATTTACCCATTAAACAACTTCCCATTCTTTCTTTCGCCGCCCGTGGCAACCACCATTGCACTTTCTACCTGTACAATTCTGACTAATCCAGGGACTTCACATAAGTGGAATCACACAGTTACATTTGTTTTGTTGTGACTGGCTCATCTAACTTAGCATAACGTCTTCAAGTTTCCTCCGTGTTGTAGCATATGTCCGATTTTCCTTGTGAAGGCTGAATAACATTTTATTGCATGTGTATATTTTGTTTACCCCTTCATCTGTCAGAGGACACTCGGGTAGTTTCCATGTTTTGGCTATTTTGAATAATGCTGGTGTGAGCATGGGTGTACACGAATACTTGAAGATCTATTTGAGACCCTGATTTCTATTCCTTTGGCCACATGCCCAGAAGTGGAATTTCTAGACTACATGGTAAATTTGTCTTTAATTTTTTGAGGAATCAGTGTTGTTTCCCATAATGTCTGACTACACCTAAATATTTATTTTGCATGTGTCAATCCACCCTCAATATTCCTATTCCTTGATTTTGGATATTCCTCTTGGCCACCTCCTCTCATGATGTTAACTGCATCTCTGTATTAACAGTCAGAAACAAAAACAAAAAACTGCCTTAAAATATACATGTCCATAAGATCTCTCTATGTAGTTACACACTCATCTACTAAATTATTTAAATACTTACCTTTCTCGTGTCTCCAAATCTGAAGACCATCCTCTCAAATGGGCACACTTGACAGAGAGAAGTAATCTTCTGTTTAATCTCAACCCGAGTTAATGTTGTCACTATCTATTTTGTTGCTCAAGAAAGAAACTTCAGCTATAAACAGTTTTCCACCACCTCGACTCCGTCTATACCTGGTGGTAAAATAATTCAGGTACTTACCTTGTATTAATCATAATGAGACTCTTAGAAAGAAGATTGGGGCAAAATTTACATATTCACTTTCTTTCACTTGATGACACCTGTGACCCTGTGACCGGTGACTGAATCCTAATGAATTATAGGTGACTTTAAATGGTTGACTATTGTCAACCCTCCAGGCTAATAGATTTAATGTAATTGTTGTATCAACGTGTTCCTCAAATTAGGTCCCCTTGTGAAAAATGCTTTAGATAAAAAATAAATTTGGATGTTGCATTTTGGGCATGGGATCTAGTGTGAATGGATATTGAACATCTTCATTTAACAAGAGCTAATGAGCATAAACTGAATCATCTTACGCTTGTAGCAGAAATTTGATTCACAAGGTGAGGTATTTATGTGCTTTTACCTTTCTCTTTATTGTTTATTAATCCCTCTAAAATAGTATGGATGTTTGTGAGAAGAAACTTGGTAAGGTGTTTTAAATGTCTACCTTTGCCATCATGTGCCTCTGTGTTAGCTGGAATAAGAATTAAAGTTCCACAATCTGTTTGGTGATACAAGAAAAGTAAACCCTCTTATTAATACCTGTTATTCTCAAAATGTCTCCCAAATGTCTCTGGAGTATACTGTTTTCATCAGCATCTACTATTTCAAGTTATAGTACCTTTCATGTAGATTCCTGCAATTATCTCTGTAAATTACCTTTAGTTTTGTTTTTTTTCTTCTAAGTCATCTTTCCCTCATATGCATACTGAGTTTTCCAAAACAAAGATCTGATATTTTATTTCTTGATATAAAGTCCTTCAAGTTTTACCATGTTCCTGTATAATCTAGTGTAAACTTTTTTTTTTTTCAGTTTTTGGCAGTATTTTGCTGGGGCTGGGTTTGAACCCACCACCTCTGGCATATGGGGCCGGCGCCCTATTCCTTTGAGCCATAGGCACCGCCCATAGTGTAAACTCTTTAACATGGTATCTGGCATAGAACTACATGACATGAAACTACAAAACCATAATGTTCTAACACCTATCATCCTGTAAGACAAACAATCCATAGCTCTCACTGTTCTCATCATCGGTCAAGGTCTTTATATTTCTGCATGTTTACAATTGAGCATTTTGTATTGGGACTTCCTTTACCATTTTCTTTATGTGGCAAACTCCAGCTTACTCTTGAAAATCCAGCTCAAAGGACAAGTTCTTTGTGAAGTCTTCTGATCCTCCAGAGTGGCGAGTTAGATGTTTCTACTGCGTGTGCCCATAGCAAGTAACTTTAACCCTAATGTCACACTCTGTCATCCATTAGATTTCACTCATTTCTTTATTTCTGAATTCCTTAACAGATTGTGTGAAGCCCTCAAGGTCAGGCCCTTCCTGACATACATCTTTATTTATACCAGAATACAGCACAGTGTGAAGCACAAAACAGATGGTCAAGAAACATCATGTGTATACAGAAATAAATGGAGGACAGGATTTATAAATCATTTACACTTACAAAAAGCACTAATGTGCACAGAGACTTCCTTTTCCAGAAAAAGTTAATTTTGTACATTGTTTAAGTCCTGATGAGATCAGTATTGCAGATAATTAAAATTTTTCTTATTTCAGTTGCAAATGACTGGAGTGCTAAAAAGAAGCTAAAAACAGTTTCAAACATAAAGTACATTTCTTTGGAAATGAAATAATTCTACAATTGAAAACTTTGAGGCTCTATTAGTTATGATTCAGAGAGTAAATATGATTTTAAGCTTCATGTTAAAAAGATATTTTAGAAAAGGAACTCAAAAGCATAAAACGGAAATAGTAATAGACCTTACATATGTTATTTTGAAATTTATAAAAAATTTCCTATTTTATATAGTTCAGTTCCTTAAAGTACAGGGTGTCCTGAAGGTCACTGTATACATGTTCACTGGAAAAACAGAAAATTGTAGCCTAATGTACCTTTATTTACAAAATACTCATTATAAATTTTTCAAAATCTTTCTCTATATGTTGATATATGAATATGAAAATATAAAATATAAGATTTAGTATTGAGTTTACTAATTTTTCTTATTTATGGTGACCTTTGGGAAGTTCAAATGAAGTTTTATTTCATCAGTTACATCATATAACCTAGACCACAAATTTCCAAAGGGAATTCTTTAGATGGATAGAAATACTATTAAGTGATATATAATATTTTTGGGTATGATTATATAAATTAAACTTTAAGCTTTTCTATACATTAAGAGAGGATTGAATTAAGAAAAAATAAATACAATTTATTATAAAATATCATGAAGAATGCCATAATTTATTTATTGTCTATATTTACATAGTAGACATAGTTCATAGAAGTGGGAGTGGAGCAGTCAGGGGTGGAGCAGCTGCAGCCTCAAGGCCGTATGTGGATCCCTAAGCGCAGCCCCTTAACTGAATCCAAACTTCACAGAACAAACTTCTTTATTTAAAGGGTTTGTTCTGTAAAATTTTGATTGAGTCAAAATGCCACACTCAAGGATCCAGAAGGGCACCTCTGTTATATAAACTTATCCACAGAAGACATTAAAAATCTTCTTTCCTAAAACAAACAAACAATGAAATCGATTTACAGAGGTGCAAGTAAAAGTCAGATTTTATGGTGAACTCATGCATAGTATTGAAATGAAATGAAACTTTTTTTCTGATAAACTGAAACTTTTGTTTAATAAAAAATTATAGATATAAAATATATTTAAAATAACTCAAAATAAGATATGTAACTCCCATTATACATTTAGCCTCATATAAGATAATATCTCTATCTATTGAGTTACAATTTATATTCACAGTGATGACTTCAGAATACTTTGGAATATGTCACTTTTATGTGACTTCTGAATTATGAGACTTTGGATGTTAATTATATTATCATTTTCTGATCTGTCACTTTTTAGTTTTCTGTTATACTATGCTTGACTTAAATATTAATTTTTAGATATATTTCAATATATTCAATTTAGTAGGATAAATATAAATGATGAATTCTAGACATTGGACTTCATATGTGCTATGATTTAAGGTTTCTTTCAGAAGAAATAATGAGACATAAATGACTTAAAAATAGCATTTCTTCTAATAAAATGGAGCCAGGCCTTTCAGAAAGATATTAAGAATAATTAATTGTAATTGAAACAACTGTGAATCCACATTTTAAAAGTAAGTTTTATAAAATATCTAAGTTATTAATAAGAAATACAATCTAGCTGAAATTCACTCTGTACTTTATAACTATGCTAGTTTATATTTCTGTGGGTGTGGGAAACTGAAAGTTTATTCCAAAAGTATATCAGATATGAATAGTTTTATTCTTTGAAAATTGTAATCACATTTATTTATTCTCTAATTATCCTATAGGTTTCTGAAAATTTGGGCTCACATATTAAATTTGGTTGACATATTTCTTAACAGATTTTAATCCATAGATTCTCTTCTTCCTTTCAATTTTTTTTACTTTATTATTTTTAAATTTTTACTTTTAATTATTTTGGGTACATAATAATTACATATATTTGTGGAGTACATGTGAAGTCTTAATATAAGCATATAATGTATAATATCCAAATCATGGTAATTGAGACACCCATAACCTTAAGAAATTATCATTTCTTTGTGTTAGTAACTTTATATTACAATTCCACTCTTATTTTATTTTACGTATTTTTTTTTTTTTTTGAAACAGTGTCTCACTCAGTCACCCTGGGTAGGGTGACAAGAAAAGGTGATTTGTAGCAATACATTTTGGTCAATTTTTGTCAATCAGTGAATTAATATATTTAGAAAAGTTGGCAGATGATCAACCATTCCAGTAAATCTAAAACCATATTTATAATACTAAGTTTAAACATTATATGCATGAATAATTATTTATTGTGATAGAAATTTAGGAAACAGCTGCTGAAAAAATTATCACAAACAAAAAATTTTAAGACTAAAGAGTTATTTTTTTCCTCATGTAAATACTTGGGTAATACATTCAGTTTAAAGCAAATGTACCGATGTAATCGATGTGTTAGAAACAAATTCTGCAAAATATCAGAATTCCAAAATTCTTGGAGGACAGAACAACAATAAATTTTACTAAATGACTAGGTGAAGTTTTAGCAGAAGCTATGTAGAATTAAACATTTTAATGGATATATTTATATATACTTCTTTAAATATTTTTCAGAAATTCCTTAGGAATAAGGAAATTATTCCTGATTAAGTTGAAAAACCATTAGGAAGCCTTAAAAGTGGCAAACTTAGTAAGAAAATTTTGTTAGGATTTATAACTTCTGCATGTGGTTAGATGAGAAGGAGATAAAAATACCTTCAGTTGCAGTTGAATTTATATCTCTAAATGCCAATTAGCAGACCCCTATTGATTCTTGGTGATTCATTCTTCAGTGAAATCATAAATGTTTCTGTAGAGTGAGCCTACAGAACTCCCCAGAGGGCGGCAAAAGTATCATGAGCTAGATTTTGGAAGTCAGCCATAGCCCACCTGCAGCAGTGGGGTTCTGATTTCCTCTAGCCATAGTAGACAGGTGCAGGCAGGACTGCATGAGGCATCTGGCTTACACATCAGGTATTATGTACATCTGGAGCAATGTCAAAGCCATAATTAATACAAAGGCATATTCTTTCACTACATTCTGAAGACCCCAATCCCCATAGTAGACCCTATTACTATTTTCTTCTAGAACTTACCTCTTTGATCAGCCAAATAATGCCGAGTTAAAGAACTGAAACAATTGTTACCTTCCTTCCAATTCTTTTTTTTTCCCCTTTTCTTTTTTTTATTGTTAAAACATAGCTGTGTACATTAGTGCAATCGCCTGTACCCATTCTAAGATGTACCATAGGTGTGGCCCCACCCATTACCCTCCCTCCACCAAGACCTCCCCCCTCCCTTCCCCTTCCTTGGTCCTTTCCCCATAGTCTTGTGCTATAGTTGGGTTATAGTCTTCATGTGAAAGCTATAATTTAGCTTCATAGTAGGGCTGAGTACATTGGATACTTTTTCTTCCATTCCTGAGATACTTTGCTAAGTCACAATATAACAAAGACATCTGTACCAGAATATTTATTGCAGCCCAATTCATAATTGCTAAGTCATGGAAGAAGCCCAAGTGCCCATTGACCCATGAATGGACTAGCAAATTGTGGTACATGTATATACCATGGAGTATTATGCAGCCTTAAAGAAAGATGGAGACTTTACCTCTTTCATGTTTACATGGATGGAGCTGGAACATACTCTTCCTTCCAATTCTAAAGAAACTGAATAAAAAATAAACATCTCCATTTGAAAGCTATTCTACGTTATTTATTTAAAATTTTAAAATTCTGAGGAAATAGAGATATTGTAAGAAACTACTTTGGAAAGTAAACTCAAGAAAATTGTATTCAGATATTCTAAAACAAATTTAATGAGACAAAAATATGGAGCAGATTTTAGGAAAAAATCTAAGACAAGTATATTGTAAGAAAAAATTAAAAGTGAACAGAATCCATCAAAAGTGATGCTTCTTAGCAGCCAGGGTTGTATCATAAAAATAAGTGACACATTGTCTTTACATTGAATGTCTTTATTTTAAGTGATGCTTTAAAAATATAGTTAAGGTATCTAAAAATTTAAAGAGGGTATCTTTTCTGGCATTCTTGTTACAGCTCCTTTGATGATAAATCCAAAATCTCTAATCAAAAAAAGTACCTCATTTTCACTTGCGGAGTCCTTGAATAAGAATTAGTTCATTCATAGTAATCTATTTTATATTCATTGTTGAATGTAAGCAGTGACATGTCACATAATATATTTATCCAGCAAGCATCTCAGTTATTACTTCCCTTATGGTTTTGAATATTTATGGTAAAATAGCAACAGAATTTTAACACAAAAATTCAGTTATATCATAGTAGATGCTATAGAAAACAAAGATTGAAAGGAAAAAATGAACTCTTTAAAATTGCTTTTACAAATCTATAAAAGAAATGTGTTTCTTTCATATGTTTAATTTGTCAATCTTTTAAGGAAATTGCTGAAATATTTAGTATCTTTAAAGAGTTGTTTGACAATTTAAAATTATTTTTCACATAATTCCAAATGAATAAAACCTCAAAGGTACTACAATGAGAAAGTACTACCTAGGTTGATGGTCAAAGAAAAGAAAATCCTGTGAGTTCTCTGTTTCAAAACTCTAACATGGGGCCTCTTTACTTTATGGTTCCTCAAGACTACACTAAAGTCAACAACAAAACAGTGAAGGCAAAAGCAAAAGGGGAATAAATGCAAAAGGAGAGTAACATCCACAGGTATATTATGAACCATTTACATCAGAAAACAAGTTTCCAAGGATCATAGAATTTCCAAAAATTGTTCTCCATCATTTAAGGGAACTTTATAACAATTTCTCTTTAAAAAGTAGGAGAGAAAAATTGAATTTTGATAAATAAAAAAGGATGAAATATGAAATTAGAAGACGATTTATTGGGAGGTCAGATAAATTCACTTATCTCAGAAAAAAATGGAAAAATATTACAGACATGAAAAATATATTACAAGCAACAGAATAAGCACAAGGAAAATAAATGCATGCATGGAGCACAGGCTGGAAGAAAAGAAAAGTAGAACATAACAGGTGTGAAATTGATACGCTGTTGGATGAAGGCCATGGAGGGGAAACAAGAAAGCTGACAGTCAACAGTGCATGTTCCTCACAGTGTGACAGAATGAATGAAAAAGAAATATTCGAAGATAAAGTAGAAAAAATTCCTGAATAGTTTGCACACCCTTCCAATCCCAGGAAACACTGGAAATCACCAACTCCAGAATGTACCCTGAAAAAGAAACGAAATCCAAAGGTTGAGAAAACCAAAGTACACACTTTTCAGGGAAGAGGGAGCCAGAAAATAAGGTCAAATGTCAAGGCGACCTTAGAACGCTCCATAGCAACGTTGAAAGCTAGATTAGGGAGATTTGTCTAAAACCGTTGTAATGAAGATACGGCTCCTAAATTTCATACTAAGATTGTCTCACAAATTCAGAAGTCCTTGGAAATATACAACCTACAAGAGTTAAAAAATCTCCCTGATGCCAAATTTCAACCATCTCAGAGACATACCAAAAATAAAATAATACCTAAGAGGAAAAGAATCATGTAAACCACTAATAGTGATCTCAAATCCTCCTTTACGAAGAGTTGAAATTTCTCCACTGTGTAAAGTGTAATCGACAAACCATGTAAATATTAATAAACGTTGTTCTCTTGGGCTATGAGGAACAACTATTAGGGAATGAACTATTAGGGTAAGAGTACTAAGTGTATATTATTTGAAAACAAGAAATTTAAAGATATTTTCTAAATTTGAATCCTATAATATTATTTTAAAAATAAGAACTTCCTAATCTTTTTAATTTACATTACATTTTTTATTGAAATTAGTTTTGGATCTATTATGTCTTCTTATGAAAAACACTTATCTATCATCTTTAATTCCATTTTGTTAGGGTTTAATTCAAGTATTTGAATTACTAAAATGATATCTAAGAAACATTGACAGTGTAACTATACTTATGTGACATTTTTGTCACTGTTGACTTGTCTATGTGTCCATCCTTTTCTCCACCTTTAAGAGGCACTAAAATGTCCATCAGCTATTAATAATGACTCCTCATGAATGGTACAATTCCAGTTGATTTTAGAAGCATCTTAATATCTTGTGCATTATTTAATAATTTTTGTAATGCATTCTTACAAAAGAGGCTATCTTATTTGTTTAAAAAATTGAAAAATTTTTATAAGGACAAGCACATTTTTATTCCTAATATTTGCATGTGTGTACTGTATGTGTGGTGGAAGGGAGAGTCTGTGATCTTGGAAATTTTTCATATATTTTATGACTAGCTCTTTATATTTTTAGAATGTGAACCCTTTGAACATAGTTATTATTTATTTTGCTGTTCTTATTTTTTCATTGATTTTTATGCATTTGCAATACATATAATTACATAAGCAATGAAATAAATTTGAATAAATTTATTATTTATTTTAGATACACTATAAAATTAATACATAAATTATATATATGTACATATATATATATTTTTTTTTTTTTGCAGTTTTTGCCCAGGGCTGGGTTTGAACCTCCCACCTCCAGCATATGGGGCCGGTGCCCTACTCCTTTGAGCCACAGGTGCCGCCCCATAAATAGTATATTAAAATAAATTAATTTTATAAAAACGAATGTATTTTACATTAAATTTAAGGTAAATATGATATAAAAATTAAAAATGTCAGAGCAGCGCCTGTGGCTCAGTCAGTAAGGCGCCGGTCCCATATACCGAGGGTGGCGGGTTCAAACCCGGCCCCGGCCAAACTGCAACCAAAAAATAGCCGGGTGTTGTGGCGGGCGCCTGTAGTCCCAGCTACTCGGGAGGCTGAGGCAAGAGATCGCTTGAGCCCAGGAGTTGGAGGTTGCTGTGAGCTGTGTGAGGCCACAGCACTCTACCGAGGGCCATAAAGTGACACTCTGTCTCTACAAACAAACAAAAAAAAAAAAACTTAAAAAAAAATTAAAAATGTCACAGCAATACAACTTAATGAAATAAAAATATGGATACATGAATGAATAAAAAAAAATCCAAATTGTACCAAGAAGAATCTGATAAGAAAAGGAAATAAAGAGAATAGCCTCATTGAATGACGTAAAAGTACTAAACCATGCAAAGAAAGATAGATTCTGGAGGATTTAAATAAAGTTCTTACTTCAATTAACCCTTTCCTGACACACTAGTCTCGAACCCTGGAATAATTATGAAGAAAAAAGTTAATGTGATCCCAAGAAGTCACACTCATCTCTCCAATAAGAATCAGCAGTCTGAGTAGTAAGTGGTCCCTGGGCAGAAGCCAGGAAAAGTGCTCAAGTGAAAATGTTTCCACATACCACCTTGAGATCTGATCATAGCTTACAAAGAGGTCTTTTCTCATTCTGGCACTAGCTAAATTGGGGAAATGCCTTTTCCAGACAAATAAGATACACAACTGCCTGTGTGTTTCAGGCCTTCCTAAGGGAGGTTTGTATAATCTCAGGAGAGGGCCTACCTCAAGGCCCAGCAAGAGGACAGGATTCAGGGGAGTGAACGCCCACATGCTGGTATCAAGCCCCCCCGGATCCAGACAAGATCAACCAACACCTGCCCTCAAATTCTACTTCAGATGGGGAAAAAGATCCAGAGATCAAATTGAAATGTGTGGGCAGACCATTGATATGAAAAATAGACATGATTAGAAGAAATGAGATAAAAATAATGGAAAGTTGTTGGTTGATGTCAAGCACTAAGGCATTTTCAAACAGAATTATTTATATGTCAATAAGAAATCTCATGATGAAATAGAGGCTAATCCATAAAGCAGTCAAAAAAATTCATGAAAAGATGTATGCTGTAGTGACTGAGGTTGAGAATTAAACTCATCTAAATAAAGAAACAAAGTTTCTTTGTCTGACCAGAATATAAATGCAATAAAGCATGACAAGGAAAAAAAAACAAATCCCAGCATTAAAAACAGGCAAGTGGGGATTAGGGCGGTAGAAAGAAATATAAGACTACTAAAAATCTCATTCTTGTAACACGAAGTCAATCTTATAGTAGTTAAAATGCATGGGGTAAATAAAAGCACAGTGACTTCAGACTCACTATGGATGTTCGAGTCTCTTTTCTCTACCTTATATACGCATCTCCTGTGGTGAGGAAACCTACATATAAAGTTCCAGAATTCCTTCAGTATCAACTGGGTTTATATGTCCTTTTAAAATTCATTTAAAAATTAATTTAATATATTTTAAGCATGTTAAATGTAATCTTATTAGTCTAAAATTATGTTTCTTTTGCTCTTGGCATCCTCATTCATTATCAGAGTCTACCTCTGTCCACGTACGTGCTTGTTTGTGGGTTCAAGGATGACAGATAATCACACAAGCTATTTTTCAGTTGGTAAGGTTTTATTGTGTTCTCTTCTGTTTCCCTTTTTATATATAGCCTGATATTTTTATTAATAAAACAGTACTATATATTATTTTGATACATCAAAACACACCACAGGAGATAAACCAGAAAAAGAAAGCAACAGGTCATGAAAAAATGTAGCACCACAAACACTTAATGAAAATAAGAAAGTGGTGTGGAGGAAGTTTAACTTCACTGACAACAAAATAAAGACATCATATTTTTTAAAGGCAGAGGGAGATGATATTTTCCCATTGCTAAAATCTTACACGGAAGAACTATAGTAATAAATGCCTGTTAAGACAAGGTCAGATAGGTATTGAGAGTGTAAATCCTAAAAATTCCTGAGAACAGTGTGGGATTTTTGAATTCTAAAATGTGAGGATGGTTTATGATGTTTTTTATTTTTTGTATACAAACTACAGAAATTAAGTAAAATGTGGACAATTGATGTTACATTTATCCTTGAATTATGTACAATGCGAAAAATAGATGCAACCTATTATCCTCCACATAAACATATTAAATTGTTATTTTATGATATACTACTAGACAGACATTAGAATTAACATCTCAATAATTTTAAGGAATTAAAAATACTTAACAGTGTTAGGTTATAGTGTGTTCAATGTTGCATGTTTGTTATGATTGAAAACTACATCCTTTATAAAACATATACTAAGATATTTGTGTGGACGTGGATTTGGAATTTAACCTGTCAGTATTTTACAATGGTTTATTCTGAGTGGCTTAATTATGGGGTGTGATTTTATGCTTTTTGTAATTATAAATTTTTAATGCTTTTTTTAGTGTTTTCCAAAATTTTCTTCATGAACTTTAATATTTTATAACCAATAATAAAAAAGTACAGCTAGAAATGATCTGGTATATTTTATTATTTGGACACTATGTGCATGCATGCTTACCTCATTTATTTTGAGATGAATCGTTATGTATGCATTAATTATACATGGGTTTCCCTTGAAATAAAATGTCTTGCATTTTGGAATATTCTTTTCTTACACTCCTTTTTGACAGTCTATGGTATATATGGTGTGATGATTCATCCTTTTAGGTCCTGTGAATTTTTGGAAGTTTCAGCAAAAACAAAACAAACAAAAAAAAAACCTTACAATCTACATAGTTTTGGTTAAAATTGATAACAATTGGAATTTGTTGTCCACTTTGTGGACTGTTGATGGATTTGTTTTCAGAGAAGCATTGCTTAATGAGTTTAGCTATTTTAGAGTCCAACTAAGCTCCAAGTTAATGAAGTAGTAGTCCAGAGCTAAATTGTTGTAATCAAAATCAAAAGGTGCTTTTTATATGAAAGTAAAATTTCCCACCATTTTCATTTATAAAGTGGTTTCATAGTTCTCTTCACCTACCTCGCTTGCAGGGATGCTGTGAGGATTAATGATATTATTTCTATAAAGATCTGAGTTCCTTGAAGATGGAAGATATAAAAAACGTTATTATTACCCTGCCATTCATATATTAGCTTGCTCACTCTTTCAGGACCTGAAGGTGGAATCAAAAAGAAACAAATTCTGATCCACAGTGAGAAATACTTAATGAGGTTTTCCTTCACCTTTTCCGTGTTTCATACCTGAGCTTCCCAGAGCTTGATATAGTAAACTCATTTCAAAACCTTTTTGTATACCAATCTGATGTCTTTTATGTATAAATCTGGGATGTTTCAGGTTATGTTTAAAGGGAACTCAGATGTGAATTATTTCTATTCGTTTGAAATGAAGTGCACTGCTTTTGGCTGAATTAATGTATATTAAAACTTATAAAATTTAGACCTGATATTGTGCTGTCCTAAACAAAAAAAAGGCCATGTAGATGCCCACAGAGCAATTAAATTCTGAGTTCAATTCTTTGTTTTCCAGTATTCTCACTACTTCTTTTTCAATGTTTCCTTTTAATTTTTTATGTTCAAGTACTATTAACAGCAGTTGAATTATCTCTCACTTTTAAGACTGAAATATATCTTTCTTGTAAAGCCAAAGGAAGTATTAAAACTTGTATTCATGATCATTATTAACGTTGAACTATAGTTTTTTTCCCAGTGTTTGTTACCATTCTTCAATTTTTGAGAGTTTATGTATCTGAACTTTGTCACCACAAGCTGCCCATCAAAGTGCAAATCCTTTTCCAAATTGCATTAATTCAATTATTAGTTCATCAAAGATTTTATATTTCTCCGTGATGTTTGATGTATAATAGCAATATCAAGAAAATATTGGAAGAAGGATGAAATTTTTAACATGTTATTACCTTCTGAGGAAAGAGTTGAATAAAGTGATTAAGATATCATTAAAGGAAATTGTTCAGATATTTTAAAAAATTTTGCCTGAGGATTTACACTTTCCTATTAATATTATACTGCAAGATTTATAGAATTCAACAATTTGTAATATCATTGTTCTTACTAAACAAATTTTCTCAAGCACAAATCAACCTTTATGTATTGCTTAGGTACTATCTCCAGCTACTTTAGATTAAGAAGCAACACAAACACTTTAAGAATATCCTTAAACATGTACATCTTGTGTTTTCAAATTTTTATGTAAAAGAGTTAACTCTTCACAAATGAAGAATGTAATTTTACTGCACTGTTTGTTTTCCAAAAAATTGTTTCTGATTTTGCACAAATATGTTTTACAACCAGTATTATCATAAGTAAATAAGAAAATAATGGAATTATGTTAGTACAACTTTTAAGTTACTTTGAGTATTTCATATCTTGATTTATGCTTTTAAATATAGTGTTAACATTCTGATAGCATCTTATTTACTTATGCATACATTTTATTTGTTTTAAACGTTTTTAATTTTGAAAAAATTCAAACTTAAGCAAGGTAGAAAATTAGTAAAGTGAACATGTAATTCTTAAGCCACACTGGGTTAGACTTTTATTGCTTTTTTCTTTCTTATACACACACACACAATTTTTCAACTGGTTGCAGTTCCTAGGAATAATGATATATTCCTATACAGCCAGAACACCCCTATTATACCTAAGAGTATTAATATTAACTTTAAAATATCATAAAATGTAGAGTCTGTCTCAAAATCCCACAAACTATAACAAAAATATACTTAGAAACTTTTCTTTATCCATATTTAATCAAGGTTTACCATTATATTTGATTATGTCTCTTTATTCATTTCAAATTAAGAATATTCTTACCTTTTTTTCATCTTCCTTACAATGACTATTTTAAAAATCTAATTAAGTTGTTTTATAATAAGTCCCTATAAAATGAAAATGCTAGAATTTTATATTTATCTGAATATTTCTTTGTGATAGAAACATGTTAACGCTAGTTCCAAAATGAAAATCCAAGCGCTAGTTATTATATTAAGCATTGCTTTTATTTGTGATGTGAAATTTTGTCACTTGGTTGAGGTGGTGACATGGATCTATTCATCGTGAGGCTGTATTTCCCCTTCGTTGTTCAATTAATGAGTTATCTATAGGGTGATAATTTGAGACTATGTGAACATTTTAGATTCTGCAACAATTTTCAAACAATGATTTAAGCATCAAAGGACGATCCTTGTCTGAATCAATTATTATATTCAGTGATGTTAGTATAGTGGTATTCTCATTTTAATTCATCCATTGATGGAAACTTAGGTTGATTTCAAATCTTGACTGTTAGTGCTGCAATGAACACTGGAATGCAGATATCTTTTTGATATACTAAATTCTCTTCCTTTGGCTATTTAACGAGCAGTGGGATTGCTGGGTCATATTTAGCTTATTGAGTTGCCTTCCTATTATCTTCCATAGCGGCTGCCCTCCTTTCTATTTCCACCAACAGAGTACCAGAATGCCCTTTCCTCCACATCCTCACCACTAGGTGATTATTTCCTGATTTTTTGATAAAGGCCATTTTTATTGGGGTGAGATGATGGCTCTTTGCAGATTTGATTTGCATTTTTCTGATGACTAGTGAGGTTGAGCATTTTTTTCACATATGTTTTGTGTGTCTTCTTTTGAGAAATATATATGCAGATCATCCACCTATTTTTAATCAGATTATTTGATTTTTTTTTCTATTGAGTTGCTAGAGCTTCTAATATGTTCTGCTTATTAATTCCTTGACAGGTAGTTTGCAAATATTTCTTCCCATTTTGTGGGTTATCTCTTCCCTTTCTTGATTGTTTCCTTTGCTCTGAAGACACCTTATAGCCTGATGTGTTCCCATTTGCTCACTTTTGTGTGGTTGCCTGTGTTTGGGGATGTTACTCAAGACGTCCTTGCTCAGAACAATGTCCTGAAGCATTTCTTCATTTTTTTCAGTAGTTTTATAGGTTCAAGTGTAGATTTAAGTGTTCTTTACGTTTTGGTTTGATTTTTGTATAGGGCGAAAGTTAAGGGTCACTCATACTTCTGCCATTGATATTCAGTTTATTATTTCTAACTCTGTGAAAAATATGATTGGTAATTTGATGGGGTTGCATTGACTATGTGGATTACTTGGGTAGGATGGACATTTTAATAATATTTATTATTCCAATCCATGAGCATGGAATATATGTATTTCCATTTGTGTGTGCGTGTGTCCTTTTCAATTTCTTTTTATCAATGCTTAATAGTTTTCATAATAAAGATATTTCACTTCTTTGGGTAAGTTCATTCATAGGTACTTTATTTTATTAGTAACTATTGTAAATGAGATTACCGTCTTGGTTTCTTTTTTCCGGTTTTTTACTTCTGTCATACAGACATGCTACTGATGGTTGATTTTATATTCTGCAACTTTACTGAATTTGCTGATTAGTTCCTGTAGCTTTTCTGTGGAGTCTTTAGATTTTGTTAGGTTTCTTTAAATCATGTTGTCTGCAAAGTACAGTAATTTGACTTCTTCTTTTCCAATTTGGATGCCCTTTATTCATTTCTCTTTTCTGGTCACTCTCACTAGAACTTCCACTACTGTGTTGAGTAACACAGGTGATACTAGACATCCTTGTATATAGACCTTAGAGGAAAGGCTTTCAATTTTTCCTCATTTAGTATGATACTAACTGTGAGTTTGTCATGTGTGGCTTTTTTCATGATGAAGCAAGTTTCTTCTATTCTAGTTTTCTGAGAGTTTTTATCATGAAAGACTGTTGAATTTTATAAAATGCCTTTCCAGCATTGATTGAAATGATCTGCGGTTTTTCTGTATTAACTAGACATAAAGGTTATTATCTATTTCAAATTAACATTTCTTCCTTTCTTTTCCTTCCCTTCCCCCTTTCCGCTTTCCCTTTTCTCTTCCCTTCCCTTCCTTTCTTTTCTTTTCGTATGGATGGTGTTAGTAGCCTTTGGTAGTCTCACCTGGCATCTTCTAATGAAGCTGGCATAGGGTAATCCAGCCCACAGTATTCTTGGACTGCTACCCTTGGGCAGAGGCTGGGTGGGGGCCCTGCACTACTGAGAACTCTTGGCCATGCTCATCTGGAACACAATCTCTGAAACGTGGACTTAAGGGAGTTAAGAAATGTTGGTATCCTACTCCTTCTGGAGAGACACTGCAGCCTTTGGCTGGCAGCTAGTAGGAGAGAAAGTCAAGTACTTGGGGGCAAACCTGTCCTGAACAGAATTTCCACCATGCTCAGTGTTGAGAGTGATAAGGGAGTGGTTGGCATCCCAGGTACCAGACACTCTCATTCTTACTAAGATTCAGTAGATTTTCTTGAATATAATTTTTAAAATTGTTGTATGGCCTTAGGTTGACTTCAGAAACCTTATTTTATTTTTTAAATAATTGCAGACATGGTTTACAGGGGAGAGGATCTATGGAATGCTATATTCCGTCACTCCAGAAATCATCCTTTCACCCTATTGAGGTGTTATTATAGCTTTGGAAGAAGATATGTTCTAATTAATGATTTGTCTTTCACATCATCTTATGGTCCACTTTTTTACTAAAATAAATAACAGCACAACTTAATTTCACTGCACTTTGCAAGTAACATTGCGATATCTTTCTGTATCTCAAATCATAATAATAGTTTTCATATTTGCATATTTATTTTACCTAAATTTAATATTTCTGTCAGAAATTAATTGAATTTTATCTTTTTCCACAAATAAAAGAATTATCTTACCTACATTTGTTAAATAATTGATTATTTTTCATCAATTTGCTGCTGATAGTAAATCAAGGTTCTTTCCATATTAGATTGGTTCTTAGACATTTTTATTCCATTCCAGTA
This sequence comes from Nycticebus coucang, assembly GCF_027406575.1. Taxonomy (NCBI): domain Eukaryota; kingdom Metazoa; phylum Chordata; class Mammalia; order Primates; family Lorisidae; genus Nycticebus; species Nycticebus coucang. The sequence continues at coordinate 9,024,807 of NC_069794.1, read as the reverse complement.
AGTTATTTGTCCATCTCTAATGTCAATTCCACAATATTTAAATTGCTTTAATTTTATAGTAAGTCTCAATATTTGGAATGCCATGAAATTATTATTTTTCTCTTTCTTTTTTCTTCTTCTTTTTTCTCATTGTATTTCCCTTTCTCTTTTTGCTCCTTTTAAAACTCATCCTCTTCTTTCATTCTCTTTCTTTTCCTATCCCATCCTCGAATGACATTCCTAATGTTACTTATTTCCATCTGTTTCTTTAATACATACACACACATATATATATATTATTAGCGTGCCAGAGGCTAGCCTCTTAAATAACCAATGTTTAATTTTATTGAAAATTAAACTATTTTCTATTTCATTCACAATTTGTTTTATTTTTAAATTCTTATTCATTTTTGTTTTTATTTTCATTCTTTCCTTTTTTCCACTTATGTTTATTTCTGAAACCTTTTTTTTTCACTTTATAATTCAGAAGCAAAGTTCACTAATTTTGAAGTTTCCCCTTTTAAAAATTAAGCTATGAATCTTTAACAACTCTTTTAACTGAGTTCTGTAGCATGCTGTGTATTATTTCCTTTGTAAATACTTTTAAATGTTGATTCTAATGTCCTCTCTGAGTCATAAGTGTTTTATAATTTTTTATTTCAGTTTTCATATCCATAATATTTTTATAACTGTATTTTTAGCCTGGCTATTTTTTTGTTGCAGTTTGGCTGGGGCCAGGTTTGAACCTGCCACCCTCGGTATATGGGGCTGGCACCCTATCCACTGAGCCACAGGTGCCACCTTATAACTGTATTTTTAGAAATGTTCAACAGGGGAGTGAAAGTTAAGCTTGTCCTCCTTGGCTCTGTTTTCTTCATGTCTTTATTTGATCAGGGTTGTTAATTAGTGTGCCAGTTATAAAGGTGTTGCTTCTTTACTCCAGATCGACCCTGTATAGTCCTGCTTGTAGTCATAGAAAATCCTTCCCTTAGCATGGAGTGTAGCTACATTAGCGCAGTTTTGGGTGCGCTAGCAGAGGCGGGAGGGGCCCTGGAGGAGGAAGGGCTCTGCTCACACTCTGATGAGCTCCTCTTGGTAGGCTCCTGCAGTGCGTGGAGGCCAGGCCTGTGTGACACCTCTTCACAGGGCAGCTAACACAGCACGTCCCCTCCTGCTGTGCCCCACAGACTGTAGGTTGGATGCACCTGCAAGATTTTGTTTACTTAATCAAATACAAGTATCTTTATATTTCTTTCCTCTAATCATTTGAAAATTTGACTTATGTTCTCTAATTTTAGTTGGGACCCAACATATTATAATTTATACAAATTTAATGTAATCTGAAGTTAATTAATAAATTCATTCTGTTTTAGAACAGTGAAGGAATCTTCTATTTAAAGACTTTCTTAAATTATAAACTTGTTGAGTAATTTTGTTTATATTACTTATGTGTTGTAAGCACTAATTAGACAATATCATATTAAACATAGTTTTTTGTTTATACTCTCTACATGCTTATAAACATCTGTATAAATCTTCTAGTTACTTGTCATTGAGTTTGTCTTTAATATCATGGTCACTGAGGAACTTCTGTAGGCATTTTAAACATAAGTGCCATCATCAGATAGCTTTTTAAGTTGTACAATATTGAAACCGCTGTGTGACTATAGGGTACAGGAAGGCAGGAAGGTGCTGCTGGAGATGAGGGTAAAAAAAATAATGAGGCTTTACACCAGAGGAGTAGTGATAGATTTTAAAATTGGATGAGAAAAATGTGGGCACCAAAATGATCCTAAAAAGCATGTTTTGAGGGAATTTATATTAGGTGGTCAGGGAAAAGAAAATAATTGAGGATGACTTCCAAGTTACTGAAGAATTTCGTTGGACAGAAATTGGTATAGAGGTAGATGTGAATGCTATTAATAACTTGTTCTTGTCTGTGCTTGTGCTCAAGATGCCTCTGAGACATCCAGCTGGAGACTGCAGGGAAGTGTTTGCCATGCACGTTGGAGCAGAGGTGTGGATGGGATGCACAGACTGGGCGTCGGTCAGGTGAACGTGATCACGAGTGAGTGGTGTGAAGCACGGGAGACCCCTCCCCACTGTGTGTGCAGGGATTTGCACCCTGAGCTCTCCGCGCGTGTGAGGGCCTGAGGGAAGCGTCTCTTCAGATGGCAATCCTAATATCACCTTAGCTGTTCTGCTGTAAAGTTTTGGAATTTAAAGAAATACACTTTTGTGGACGTGCATTCCTTTAAAGCTTGGCTTTTCTTAGTTCTCTTTCCTTTGAACCCTTTTTGGTCTTGACTTTCGGTATGCTCCAAGTTGTTTTTCTGTATATTTAATACCATTTTTGTATAAAGAAATAGCCTTCTATTTCTGAACAAAATGTTTCTTAAAAAGATTTTTTTTGTATAAAATGATAGTGATTTTAGTCTCATTTAAGTTTGCAAGTGCTGTAAAGAAAACTGTAAAATTCAAAATGAAGAAATCAGATACTCAGATCTTCTGAATGTAGTAATTTCTCACCTTTCACTTACTCAAAAAGCTTCCTGTAATTTTAAGTTTTTGCCAAGTACATGTCTTTCAACTACAAACTTTCACACCTACAATATAATCCAGATGGAGAATTTATGCTTCTTGAATACTGAAGCAGATCTATACTATGTTACACAGTAAAGGCATTCAAGACAGCAGTTAGCTTGATATGAAGCTGAAAAGTTTAACAAAATTCTTTTTTCCCCAACATACTTTAGTCCCGAAGCCAAAGTGGCCAGGACCAGCGCCGGTTAATTTGCTCTTTGGGGAGTTTCCAATATCCTATTTTTTCTCCATACTGTTTAGAAGTGATGGTTGCATGAACACACACCTTTTATTAGGAAAAAAAAAACCCGAAATTTACCATCTATAAGGGTAAAAGAATTTATAAATTACACAGATCCCGGAGAATTAACATGAATTGTTGTTTCTATAATTGATACAATTTTCCCACAACTAAGAACAAAATTCAAATATGACTTTTTCTTTTCTGTTGCTCCTATAGTTTTATGTCTAGACAAATTTGTAACCACTATAATTTAGGCTGAGAACCAAGTGTACAAGTTATATATTTTCCAAAAAATAGATTGTCATTAACAAGTTTATACTTTCCTGTTTGACTTCCATCAATGCGTTTTGCTTGTAGAGTCTATTTGCTATAAGAATGTTGTCTACTTTTGTAAATATATTGAGAATGGATTTGCAAGACCAAATGAAGTTTAATTAGGTGGTGTTAAAAGAATCACAGTTAGAGGCATGAATAAGAGTCCATATGAAGGTATTCACAGTGAGTCACTACCTACTTACTGACCAAGGTGGTAGCACAATTGAAATAGTTGTTTACAAAGACTATTCTAGCAGTTGTGTGTAGGGTAGAAAGATTTGATCATTAACATATATCTTAGTAACTGCAGGCGCAAAACCTGATTATGATTTCTACAGAATGTGATAATCAGGGTTCAAATTATGGCCCATCATTTAATTGGTTATGAATAAATATATTTTTGGAAAAAAAAAGAAACTGCTACTTCTAACTGATTACTTCCCACCTTGCCATGAAATTCTGCCTTATATGAAAGTTCGAGCCCTAGCATAAAAGGAAAGGCCTGGCTCTGGGAAATACTATTTTTAAATTCCCTAAGGCAAAGAAGCACTTACTAAAATAAACCACAGATAGGGACTAGCAGAAAGGAAAGCACCAAAATTTAAGTTGTGCAGAGGAGTAATCCCCAGGATTTATTTCAGAAACAGCAAAGAGATGAAGAGATTAAAATGTTAAAGATTAAAAAGTAGAATATTATTAATAACTTTAAAATAGTTAATACATTAATAATAGAAATTCTAGTACTAGAAAAAAGGAATATGTAACAGGAAAAAGACATAGTTGAATAAATAAAATTTTACTGGGCTAAACAAAAATTCAAATTTTGATGTCAAAGTTTTTAAAAGGGCAAGAAAGATAGACAATATTGAGCATTGCTGGGGTTTTTATATTTTTCTCTGAAAATTAAAAATATTCCTGGCACCCCTATGAGTTTACTACAGTCTGCCAGGGTTCTTGGCATACAGTTTGGAAACTATGGCCCTATGTGATTGTAGATCAGGGCATCTGGGTTTAATGTCTAGGCTGTGTATACACTTCCTAAATACACTATCTGTGTCCTTTTACCATGGGGGAACAAGTTATACAATTATGCCTGACGTTACAGTTGTGCAATGATGCTCAGTTCCGAGATGTGTGCACCTGCCAACTCCAAGGTTTAGGTGTAAACCATGCCAGAATGGCCAGGAACTGCTGCAAAATATGTTTGTTCTTGTTGATTTTGTAACCATAAGGCAAACTCAAATCGTTCAAGAATAAAGGTCAAAACAGATTCAGTCTCCCGACACCTAACCACATAGAATTAAAAGTTACTCTTTTCGATGAGTATCTTGGATAAGATAGCTCTCAAATGTCAAACAATTTGTTCAATGATAAGCAAGTCAAACTAAAATTGCAAACATGAGGAGGTTATTGGGAAATTTGGAAGTTAAGCCACATGTGGATTTTCCTTATTCCTTTCTTTTAAAGGAAGATGAGGATATTAAAGCAAAGCCCACAGTAAAGTAGAGCTGGGAAAACTATATTTCTTTGGCAAAATCCAACCCTTTGTCCATTTTGTAAATAAAGTTATATTGGAACTCAGTTCTGCTCATTCATTTAAATATTTTTATGGCTCTTTCTGGGTCACAGCAGTAGAGTTGAGTCATTAACAACAGAACCATACATCATGCAAAGCTCCATTTATTTACTATGTGGAACTTCACAGAAAAATTTTCCTGACTGCACTGAAGGGTGTGTTCCCCTATGAACATGCACTACAGAAGCCTGTCTGTCACTCTCACTCAGGAAAGACAAGTGAGCCAGGAGACTGTAGGGAACTAACCACACAGAAGCACCTACGTAACTGCCGGTACCAGTGAGTAGCACTCACATTCTTTTGTCTTTAGAATGTATTCTGTATTATCATTCTGATGCAAGTATGACCAATTCTCTGTAAGTTTACTTCAAACAAAATACTAAAACCATGTGGTAAAATTATGTTAGGTACAGAGTTCAGCAGTATATTCTTATTTTTACCACACACTAGTGCTGGTCACTTTTGCTTCAGGACTAAAGTATGTATGAGCTTAATCACTTCCTTTGAAGCTTGGAACAAACAGGATTGAAATTCTGCTTCAGGGCGGCGCCTGTGGCTCAAGGAGTAGGGCACCGGTTCCATATGCCAGAGGTGGTGGGTTCAAACCTTGCCCCAGCCAAAAACCAAAATAAATAAATAAATGAATAAATAAATAAATAAATTAAAAAAAATAAAAAGAAATTCTGCTTCAATATCAGCATCAACAGAGCAAATTGTATTGTTCTAGTCATCCACAGCCACACTAAAGATTTTGGAAATTATAGGTAGAATAAGGCTACAAAGGCAATATTGCACCCCACGAAGGATAAAGTTGGTTCATGAAGACATCAATAGGTAATTTTGGAGACTTGGTATATTGATATATGAATGCTGATAATTTTAAAGGTCCTAACATTTATGAGTTATCTTTTGTGTGTCAAAGTAGTCAGGTTATTAACCAAATTTAAAAAAATATTTCAGGATTGCAAACTAATACAACCTTTATGGAAAGAAGTATACAGAATTCTCAAAGAACTGAAAGTCAACCTTCCATTTGATCCCACAATACTTTTACTAGGTGTCTACCCGGAAGAACAAACATCATTTTACTGCAAGGAGGTTTGCACCAGAATGTTTATTGCAGGTCAATTCACAACTGCTAAGCCATGGAAGCAACCCAGATGCTCATCAACCCCTGATGGATTAACAAACCGTGGCATAGAGAACTATTCAGTCGTAAGAAAAGATGGAGACTTCACATCTTTTGTGTTTACCTAGATGGAGATGAAACACATTTTTCTCAGTAAAGTATCTCAAGAACAGGGAAAAAAAAGTATCCAATGTATTTAATGCTCATATGAAGCGAATATATAAACAACTACACACCCCACACAAAAGAAAAACACAAGTCTAGTCTAGCAAGGAGAAGGGCAGAGGAGGGAGAAGGGAAAGGGGAGGAGGAGGGCAGTTGGTGGGATCTCACTTAATGCGCACAATGTGAGGATGTTCAGCACACCTCCTGGGTGAAAGGCTTAACTACAACTTGAACTTTACCTTAGTATTGGAAACAATGTAACTTAAACATTTGTACCCTCGTATTAATCTGAAATAAAGCAAAAACCAAAAAGCAAACAAAGAAAATATTCCCATTGTGTCTGATACAAGATTAATAGCTTCTTTCTTGGCCCAATATTTCTATTATAATTTTTCATTTTATTTTTTAATTGGTAAATATAAGTGTACATGTACATGGGGTACATAGATGTTTCAATATATATGATTTATAGTAATTGGGATGTTTAGAATATACATCATCTCTAATATCACCATTTCCTTATGTTGAACATTACATTATGGAAGTCCTTTTTTTTTTTTTTTGTATAGACAGAGTCTCACTTTACCGCCTTCAGTAGAGTGCCATGATGTCACAGGACTCACAGCAATCTCTAGCTGTTGGGCTTCAGCGATTCTCCTGCCGCAGCCTCCTGAGCAGCTGGGACTACAGGTGCCCGCAACAACACCCGGCTATTTTTTGGTTGCAGTTCAGCCGGGGCTGGGTTTGAACCTGCCACCCTCGGTATATGGGGCTGGTGCCCTACTCACTGAGCCACAGGCACCACCCTATGGAAGTCCCCCTTTATCACTCTTCTTTATGTTGGGAACATTCAATAGCATGTATTTACAGCCATATTCCCCCACCCCCGTATTCTTTTCTTTCTTGATCTTTTCATACCCTCCTTAAAACCAGTATTTTAAAACCAATAGAAAATCAGTAGTTAAAAAAAGTAACTTTCAATTAGTGTTTAACAGGTACAGTGTTTAAGTTAGTAAAGATGAAAAAGGTGGTATGGGTGGTGGCGATCTTTGCACAATGTGCATGCTCCTAATACCACTGAAATGTGATTAAGAATGATTACAGTAACACATTCTATGTTGTGTATATTTTATTACAATTAAAACATAACATTCAAGATCAAAAAGTTATGAAATGCATTTAAAGTGTATTGTTTCTATCAAGTAAGGTTTTATAAGATTGAAAAGAATGAGAAAATGTTGCAAATTGATTTCATGAAGCTACTAGATATTTCATACCCAAATCCGATGAAACTTTTTTTTTTAAAGAAAGATTGTAAGGCATTCTCATTAATTTGAATAAATGTAAAATCCAGGACAAATATTATTAATCAAAATTTAACAGTATATTAAACAAATAATCCTTCATGAATAAAGTAAGTGTGCTCTACATGTTCAAGGATGTAGTAACACTAGATAGTAATTAATGCATTTTACCACATTTATACATTAAAGATAAATATTTTAGACCAGGTCAACATATTACATTAAGTTGGTCACACATATATGATTTTCCAAAAAAATCTTAACCAATTAGAGATTAAGGAAACATTTTTTAGAGTGATAACCAGTCCCTATCCAGAACCTCCAGTTAACACGATATTTAAAACTGAAGCATTGAATGTATTCTGGCTAAAATTGGAATCCAGACAAAGATGCTTGGCATCACCACTTCTATTCAATATTGTGCAGATCTCAGCCAGAGAGAAAGAAAACATAAGTGAAATACAAAGTGTAAGAATTGGCAAGAAAGGGAAAATAGTCCAGCTACACAGACACTATAATTTTGACTTAGAAAAATCTGATGAAATATTCAGAGTGAATAGTGAAGTTAATATAATTTAAAAATTGATCAGAATATTATAGGTATACAATCAAATAAAAAAATCAATTTATCCCTAAATCTCAAATGTGAAAATTTATAGAATATAATTTTAAATAAAGATGTTATTTATTTAAAGGGAAAGAAAAGATAATGCTTATGATTTACTAGATTTAAACAACATATGAACAGTATTTGTGAAGAAAATTCTTCATTTTATTACAAGATATTAAGGCAGGCATGATCTTAACATTGTGAAAATGTCCAATTTTTGGAATTTAATATGTAATCAACAAAATTCCAATTAAATCTCTGGTATATATTTATTGTATGGTAGAGAGAAAAATTGTAAAAAAAATTAACATCTTCTATGTTCATATCGTAGCCTGAAGAAACCTGTACATATGTATCCAATAAGATACCTAGGAGAATATTATTAGCTGAACTGTAAATATGTTGTAAATACAGGAATAAAGCACAATCTGTTAAGATAATTAGGTTTCATATGACAATAAGAGTAAAATAATTGGAGCTACATATGTGAATATGGTAGATCTGAGTAAGTATATTCACTAAGGCATAGTTTGCAGAAGTGCTATGTGATAGCATTTCTATATAATTGAAAACATAACATGACACTTAAAAATGATGTATACAGACACAAATTATAAAATGTTATAGTAATAATCACTAAAGTTAAGATAATGATTAGTTGTGGGTAGAAGAAAGAATAACATTAGATCCTTGGAGGAATCCCACAGGAACGCTGGATTTTGTAAGTTGGGCGCTGAGTATGAGCACATTCCTTGTGTCATTCATGATTCCTTTCATACCTTAACTCTCTTGTACGGAAGTAAAAATGAGAATATGATGAAAATTACCTTAATAAACAAAATTAATGGTGAGTGACAACAAAAAGTAACCAAGAAGACCAGAATTTAGACAAAGGTTTCTGAGCCTTCTTCGGCCAACCTGGACACTTGAGTACCTGGCTCAGAGTGATTGGAAAAGGTCAGAATGATTGGAAGGAAGTCCCTGTAGATTTTAATATAGAAGAAAAAACTCAAGGGCAGGAAGACAACGTGTATCAGGAAAGAAAGAGAGACAAACTTATAAAACATTTCTTTAAGAGAGATGGCTGACTCTTTCTTGGAGCTATAATAAGGGTAGATGTTCCCAGTAAAATTCAACTCTATGTTGTTCACAAGATATCAAAGGTGGATAACACAGAGGCTCCCTCCCAAAGAGCTTATTACAGCCTAGTGGGATTTACCTGAAATATGATGAAAGGCATATATACACATTATGTGGTACTGCACACAGCATCTACAGTGCATTTCAATCAAGGACAATAATACTGAGATTGAATGGACAAAACTAAGATGTAGTTACACTTGACTAGAGAGTTGATTGCATGGCATAGGCCCTGAAGTATCTGGGGAAATTCAAATGGAGGGACTTGGAGAAGAGACTGGAGAGTGGGTTGAGGTATGATTATGAAGCTCCTTCTGGGACCATTTTGGAATTTTGGCAATGGGCAAGCTAAGATATGATGGGATCGTATTTGGGTGTTGGATGGGAGAAGATGATCCTTGTGGTAATGTAAAAGATAAGTTAGGAGTGGGAAAGGACAAGATTGGACAGCAGGGCAGTCAGATGAGATGCTCATGTGGTGACGCAGGTCTGACCCATGGGAGCAGGTGGCACTAGGCAGTGTGTCCAAGTCAGAAGACACTTCAGACATACAAGAGAACATCTGGGATTGGGAGACACTCCACACAGGAGGCAGAGTAGTTTTTCAAGTTTAGGACATGGACAACTGGGCAAATAGTTGGTAGGGAAAAAGACTGAGTTAGAGTTTAAATGTTTAAAATTTGATAGATTTTGTCATAAGTGCACAGGTTCATTAATTACCATCAAGTGAATGTACCTATATCACCATCTTTCCAGGGACCCCTGCTTTTTGTTGTGAACAGGTGAACTCCCAAGAACACGAATTACCTGGGTGAGCTTCATGATAGTGTGTTGGGATTTTTAAAGAAGCTTTTTAGTTAAGATTTAAGTCAGACCCATTTCTGGATTCTAGGGTAGAGTCTTTGGGTTGTCTATTTGATTTTGGAGCACTAATGCTGCAAGTGTTTGTGTGTGTGCACACTTGCCTATTGGAAAAAAGAGGATAGAATAGTCAAAGCATAGGTATTTAGTGAAAATACAGGTGCCAAACTGAATTGAAAATTTTTCTAACATATGTAGCTTAGAATAGAGAAGATTGCAGATACACTTCTTCAAATTTTTGTTTTATTTAATAGAAACAGATGGGAGGAAGGAGAAAGGAGAAAAGATGATAGGGAAAAAGAGAGGGAGCTAGGGATGGATGGGGAAAGAAGTTTATCCAGCAGAGACATAAACCATAATCAATTTTTCAGGAAACATATATGAAAATAAGGACAAAAAATGTTTGAAGATTAAAAAACTGAAGCTTCATAGAGATAAGGTCTATGTCCAAAGATTAGTCTCCAGCTAAGAAGGAAATATGTGAACCCATAATATCTGAACATAAAATCCATATTTTTCATTATTGCCTTATATCCCTGGAATATACCTGAAGTAAGGCATATTTGATTATTTCTGCTTTGGGCATTACTTATTTTATGTTTGTATGCTTGTATTTTCGATTACATAATTTACGTTTCTTACCTGCAACTATCCTTAAAAATTGAAACAATGATGAAATACAACTACACACCTATGAGAATAACCAGGATCTAGAACACTGCAGACACCAGATGTTGGCAAGAATGTGAGCGACAGGAAGGCTTATTTATTGCTGGTGGAGACACAAGATGGTGCAGCCAATTTTGAAATCAGTTTGGCAGTGTCTTACAAAAATAAATATACTCTTACCATACACTCCAATAATACCATTCTATGCAATGTATCCAAAGGAGTTCAAGATTGTATTTAAGAAAAAACTTTCACACAGAGGTTTACGGCACCTTTATACAAATTGCCAAAACTTGGAAACAACCAAATGTCCTACAGCAAGTCAGTAGGTAAAAAAATTTTGGTACATCTACGCAATGGAATACTATTCAGGAGTCAAAGGAAATGAACTCTCAGGCCATAAAATGACTTGGAGGAAACTTAAAGGACTAAGTATTATAAAAGAAGATAATCTGAAAAGGGCACATGCTGTTAGATTCAGACTGTGAAATACATTATATGCAGGAAGAGGTAAAAACTATGGAGACAATTCAATAATCCATCATTTCCAGAGGTTGGTAGGAGGGAGAGGTGGATAGGTGGAGGAGAGAAGAGTTTTAGGGTAGTAAAACTACTCTGTGTGATGTGGCAGTGGTGAATGAAGGCCATTACACATTTTTTCAAGCCTGTAGAATATACAGCACAAGAGTGAACTATGGACTTTGGTGATCATAATATGTCAACATGGGTTCCTAAGCTATGACAAATGTACAGTTACACTCTGGGGGTGGGGATTTTTATACTGAAGGAGGGTGGAGAGGGATTAGAGCAGTGGGTATGGGACTTATGCTCAATTTTACCATGAACCTAAAACTGACTTTAAATTTCCTTCTTTCTTTCCTTCCTTCCTTCCTTCCTTCTCTTCCCTTCCCTTCCCTCCCCTCCCCTCCCCTCTCCTCTTTTCTTTTCTCTCTCTCTCTCTTTCTCTTTTGCACAGGCTGGAGTGCCATGGCATCAGCCTACCTCACAGCAACCTCAAACTCCTGGGTTCAAGCAATCCTCCTGCCTCCAAGTAGCTGAGACTACAGGCTTCTGCAACAACACCCATCTAATTTTTCTATTTTTAGTAGAGACAGAGTCTTGCTCTTGTTCAGGATGGTCTCAAACTCCTGAGCGTAAGCAATCCTCCTGCTATGGCCTCCCAGAGTGCTAGAATTATAGGTGCGAGCCATAATGCCCAGCCAATCTTTTAACTTCTTAAAGCATTCATTAAACAAATGTACAGATTTTCATGGTACAGATTTTCAACATACACTTGGTAGGATGAGTTAATGTCTGATCATGTCACTTGTAATTTCACTTATTACCTGAACAGCTAAGTTATAATCTACCCCAATTACATCAATGTGATTTGTCATTGTGAAAAAATACCTAAGTTTTTGAAACTTTCTTTTTGTCAACTTTGAGGGATTAATATCTTAGACCTTTAATCGTTTATTTGGAATGTCTGTCATTTTTGAAAAGATGAAGTACCTTACACCTCGATGCTGACCTACTTTTTCTTTTGGGACATGACTGTGAGGATACACGACATTTATTATCAGCTGGTGAAAGAATAGGTCTGAGTAACAGCAGATGAAGTTCAGTGATAAATCTAAATATCTTTTCAGCACATTGTTGAACTATTTTTCTTTAGTTATTTTTGTTAGCCTGGTAGCTCGCAAAGCAAAATTATTTCTAACACCATTAAAATGTTCTTCACGCTTCAAGTGCAAATGCTTATTTGTTCTTAGCATTTCTCTGAACAGAACAATTGTCTGAAAATAATGTCTGGTGTGTCTTTTCAGAGAAAGGTTAACATAGAATAGACTCAAAAGCACAGACGCAAAATTCTAGTCTCTGCATTCTTGACTTCGGAAAACACTTTAAAGTAGTTGAATTTACTTAGACTAAGTACAAGGCAACAACAGCCTCCTTTTAATGCATCTAGTCTTGTAGTTTGTTTAACCAGGTATGGAACTAGTGGATGATTGTTTTGAAATGCCACAGAGAAATATAATCGTTGAGAAAAAAACAAAAATTAAATAAACACACACAAAACAAGTGTTTAGCTTTCAAACTATTCTTCAGTAACTGTCATATATTTTGGTAAAAGCCACAGATAATTTTCTCTTCTATTACACATGAAAACTTGTATTAACATTGAGCTAAACTTCTTCACAATTTTCAGAAAAGTGAGCTTGAGCTTCAGCTAATTTTACTGAAGAATTATTACATAATAAATGCCTAGGGACTGACATGGAGAGACCTTGAATATTCGTCATTTAGTCACCAACAGTCAGGCTCTGGGTGGATAACATTCCAAAGACAAAGAAACAGGTAAATATTATTTTAAGTTAATTTACAATAACTTAGCATGATATTCATCTTCTGAAGTATTGCAACTAATTATTAAAATTTTATGTAACATAAGCAAATACAAGAGTATAAGCTACAAACTTCTCATTTTTAATGCTCCAGACCTCTTGTTTTTTAAAAAGTAATTGGTGAATATTTTTAGAAAGAGTAGAAGATGTTTTACTACCTTTTGGTTCTTATTACAAAGTTTCTATAAGGTGCGAAATATGGATTTTCACTGGACATTTTGATGCCTTGAAAGCAGAAATTCTGTACATAACTTGGAGCTGCCATCGTAATATTAAAATATTGAAATAACCCTTGTTTATCTGAAAATCTCGCTTTTTAAAATATTTCTGTTTGTAGCTCTCTTTTACCTCATAAATAGCCCAGAGTTTTGTACTTGTCTCAAATGCATAACAATCGCAAACTTCTCTCAGTGAACTGGGTCATAAACCTAAACAATCAATGCCTTTTCTATATTTACAAAATTTAATTTTGTGTGATTATAGTGGGCTATAACCATGGAATAACCATCTGTTTTATTTATTTTATTCTAAACATTTTAAATTAATAAATTAAAAAATGACTATTAGAAGCACCCAGAACTGATAAATTTGAAAGAGTATTATTTTTCAGAAAGTAATCGTCTAAACTCAGCTCTCAGTCAAAAATGTTAAATTTTAAGAAAAAATCCTTATATGGGTCAGGAATGAGTTCAAGTCAAAATAATGCACACAACTTAAGTTACTGTGGCTTAAAAAATAAAAATTTATTTTTTTAAAATAACAAAGGGTTTTCATATAACTAGTCGCCCATAAATAGGTTAACCAGAAGTTAAACAAGTTATAGCCACAATGACCCAATAATTTTGTTTGCATTTCTCCCATAGACACGAGATGGCTGCGTTAGTTCCAGGAATCACATCTTCAGTCAGATAAATTTGTTTCCCATGTTCATGTTTCTCTATGCCTAACGCTTTTTTCAGTATCTTTCCTAAGAGTATCCTTAGGAAGTCTTCCTCTTATACCTTATGAGTTAGATTTAGTCACATTTATACTAAGTAGAAAGGAAACATAAGAAGGGACTCTTTTTTTTCCTTGATAAGTTTCATTAGTAAGAAGGTGAAACATAAGTAGGCTGAGTAAGGGATTTATGGTTGCCCATTATAAGTCTGCCACCATTGTGCTCCTCTTTTGAAAGTATCTCTGATTTCTTAACCTTTTGGAAAATTTAGTCTAGTATATTACTCCTAAAGACTAAATATATTCATTTTCTTTATTTGTCTTTTTTAAAACCTCATGTAGACTTGTGCTAATTAGGAGTAGACAGAACATAAATAATCAAACTGTATACTATGGTAAAGAGAGAAGTTGTGGATTGAGATACTCTTACCTAATTTTTTGCATACCCTTGACTATAACTGAATATATTTGTCCAACTTTTTAAAATCCTGGTAGAAAGAATTAAATCTTAGAAGCATTAACTACATTTGGTAGTGTATCAAGTGACTGCCTACGGGTTGATGTTTAAAATTACTCATTGTCTTTACTTACTCACATTTAGAGCTTATAATGAACTACTCCCTTTCACATCCAAGGCACTGTGACAGACTGAAGGACATACAGCATATTTATTCATTCGAATTTTGGTTCCCTGACTTGCTTCAATCACTGTTTCCTCTTGAATATCTAAACATTTAATTCTCTTTCTTTATCTCTCTCTGTATACATATAATTTTAAAATACACCAAGTAAAGACTTAGGAAGAATATTTTAGATTCTTGTGTTTTACATCTCCTAAAGCAAAGGATTTTCATAGTTATATCGGGTTATATTTGTTGATTTATTATGTTAATTGGTTTATCAAAATACTTACTTTTAATATTTATATGCTATGTTTTTTTCTCCATTGTATTCCATTGGTCTGTGTGCTGGGGTCCTGCCCCAGGGGACAGGGTCCTTTAAGACCTGTGGAACTGGCAGTGGTCAACTGCAGAAAAGTAAAGTCAAAAGCAACAAGAGATAAAGAGACAGAATGTGCAGAATAAAGTTTTAAAAGGTGGGAACACTGCTAGTTTGTGAGGTTCTAGTGAGTAGCCGTGTTTGTTCCACTCAGCTTTTATTGAAGGCTATTGTCTCATTTAGCCCAGAGGGTAAGCTGAGGAAGGGAACAAAAATATCAGCAGTTTCTCTGAGTAGTTAGTTCTTTCTATTATCATTAATTTTAAGGGTCTGAGTAGCTTGAGAAATCTAAAATCTGAGCCTTGTGTGGGGGCAGTCTCCTGTCTGTGGTCACATACACAGATTCCTTGGGGAGGTTAATCCCCTTTAGTTCTCTGTGGAGTAGATGCAATGGTTTCAGGCTCCTCTAAAGAATCAGTGGAAGACATTTATATTCTACACTTAGTAAATTTAACATGTGCCTTGAAAATGCACCATAGGTGTGGTTCCACCAATTACTCAATAACTAAGAAAATGAAGTGAAGGCTATGTTAATCAGTTTGATGAAAAAAATTTTAAATTGTATATAAAACCGCACATTGTATATAATTTTAAATTGTATATAAAACAGCACATTGTACCCATGATTACATTAATGTACACGGCTATGATTTAATAAAATAATAATAATAAAGAAAATGGTGGAAACCCCCCCCCCCAACAACAACAACAACGAATCAGTGGAAGAGAAGAATTTTCTTCTGATCTCCACCCAAAGGCATTTCCTTCCATGATTAGGGTATAAGCCCTCCTTCCCATATTTCAGGGCTCAAGCTGTTCCCTTGATCTCTGCCCTGGCCATCATACAAATCCCCATAGTGAGTATTTGCTTTTACTGTTGACTGGGCAGGAAATGGTCCAGTTAATGTTCCTTCCTAGGCCTTGTGTGTAGCTTCCTCTACAACCATTCTTCTTCAGAGTGTTTACAGGGCCAGAAGGGATGTTTGCAAGCTGTATCCCTTACAGGCCAAGATTCTATAAAAGCAGGAACTGCTCAGATAAGTAATTTAGCTTCTGATTTAAAAGTAAGCTACATAAACTGTTTTCATTCCACCTTGCTCAGCTTATTTCACTGTTTTTCCCCTGCTCTGGAAATGTTTTCTCTTGCCAAGAATGGGATCTTCAGTCCCCATTCTCCCTGTGTCTACGTACTAACTTTATGCCAGTATCTTACTGGTTGGGTTACTGTGGCTTTGTAACATTTTTCAAAATTAGGATAGGTGAAATTTCTTTTTCTGTTCTTTCTGAAGATTCTTATGGCTATTGGGGGTTCTTTGTGGTTCAATATGAATTTTAGAATATTTTTATTTCTATAAAATATTGCCACTGAAATTTTGATAGGAATTACTTTGACTCTTTAAATAACTTGGAGTAATATGGACATTTTAACAATATTAAATCTTCCAATCCATTAATATGTAATGTCTTTCCATTTGTGTCTTCAATTTCTTTCACCAAAATTTTGTAGTTTTCTTTGTGTAAGATTTTTGCTTCCTTGATTAATTCCTAAATATTTTATTATTTCTCATGAATTTTTTCTTATTTTTTCTATTGTACTGTTCCTTGTTAGTGTATAGAAACATAATTGAATTTCTTTGTTCATTTTGTGTCCTGAAATTTTGCTGAATTTTTTTTATGTTTCTAACAGGTGTGTGTGTATTTGTGTGTGTGTGTGTGCATGTGATCTTTAAACTTTTCTACATGTAACAGCATGTTGCCTGTGAACAAAGAAAGTCTTCTCATGAAAAGAGGTTGGGTTTTGTTCAATGATTTTTGTGCGTTTATTGAGACAATCACACAATTTCTGATTTTTATTCTGTTAATATGTTAAATCATATTGATTTTTTTTTTTAATGTTGAACCATCCTTGCTTTCCTTGGGTATTATAAATTAGTTTTGGTTTATGATCCTTTTAATGTATTTTTGAAATTGTTTTGCTAGTATTTTTTTGAGCATTTTTACATTTCTATTCATCAGAATTACTGACCCGTAATTTAATTTTCTTTTTGTAGAGTGTTTCTTTCTGGCTTTGATATTAGGATAATACTTGCCTCATAAAATGAATTTCGGAATGTTCTCTTTCCTCCATTTTTTGGTAGAATTTTAGAAGGATTGATTTTATTTTATCTTAAAATGTTTGGTGACATTCTCCATTGAATCCATCTGGCCCTGAGTTTGTTTTTGTTGGAAGTGTTGATTAATGATTCAATCTTTTTACTCATTATATGTTTGTGTAAGTTCTCAATTTATTCAGGTTTCAATCTTGGTAGGTTTTATCTTTCTAGGAATTTTCGCATTTCTTCTAGGTTATCCAATTTTTTGTCATATAATTGTTCATAAGTCACTTATAATTCTTTTTATTACTGTTACATTAGTTTTAATTTCTCCTTTTTATTCCCAATTCTATTATTTGAGTCTTCTCACTTTTCTTCTATAAAGTATAAAGGTTTTGTCAACTTTTTCATATGTTTCTTTTTCCTGCTAACTTTGGGCTTAGTTTGTTAATTTTATGGTCTTTTGATATTTAAAGCTACATTGTTTATTTGAGATTTTTCTTCTATTTTAATGTTGGTATTGATTGCTATAAACTTTCCTCTCAGTGCTGTTTTTATTGTATTCTATAACTTTTGGTATGCTGGATTTCAGTTTTCATTTTCATATGATACAAGATATTTTTAATCTCACTTTTTTCTTTCTTCTTCAATGAACTAATTTTTCAAAATTGTCTTGTCTTATTCCATATAGCTGTGACATTTCTGGTTTTCCTCCTGCTACAGATTTTTTAGTTTCAATATCTTATAGCAGCAAAGATACTTGGTATGATTTCAATCTTCTTACATTTGTTACTGCTTTTGAGACTTAATATATTATCTGTCCTGTAGAATGTTCCAAGTATACTTGAGAATAATGGTTAATTCTGCTCCTGTTGGGTGGAATATCATGTATCTGTTAAGTCTACTTGGTCTAAAATGTTCAAATCTTGTTTCCCTATTAATTTTCTGTCTGAATGGTATATCTATTATTGAAAGTGGGGTGGAATTCCTAAATATTTTTGTGTTGCTGTCTATTTATCTTGTCAGTTTTATTAATGTTTGTGTCATATATTTGGGTGCTTAGGAGCTATTCTTGATATCCAGTGTGCTACCTCATTGTACAAATGCCAGGCCATGACTGCGTGGAAAGGAATTTGGATAAATTATTCCAGATCTCAAATTTATTCATGAGGAAAGCAAATGTTTCTGGATTTAGGGCCACTATCAATATACTTTATATATGACAAAGAGAAATAGGACACTTTCCTATCTCTGATGCTTTATGTAATTTGGGGACTGATTGGACTTGAAAGCATCTGGTGTAGAAGTGGGTGCTTAAAGGCTTTTTGTGTTGTTTATTTTATTGATGTACTTAGGTTATGTGCCCAAGCACATTGCAGGATTTCCTAAGAATACAGCTTAGATTCAGGACATGTGAAGGTTTCTTTGCCTTGGTTTGACTCTGGTAATTATTTTCAAAGTATATATTTTGAAGTAACTCATCAGAGATATTTTGTTCTTTTTTGTTTGGAATTTCAAAGGATATCTTCTTTTAAACTATGAGGTAATAAATCAAAATGCCATTCACTTCTTCCTTATATTCATTTTTTTCCAAAAAATTATTTGTTTTGATACTTAGAAAAAGTTTTTTTCATTCTTTATCAGAAACAGATCTTAAGCTTGTTAGAGCTTAAGGAATTGTCAATAATGCAGAAAATTTCCTGCTTCCAAAATCAGCAGTTTGAATATGCAAGAAAATGTGTTTTAAATATATGTGTTTTGAATAACTTTATTCAAATTTTATGTCTTTAGTACTTTCACACTTATAGACATTTTATTATATTAGGAATGTCACATGGCCATTTTATTTTTGCTCATTCAAAAAATTAATCGTTTTTTAAACTTGATTACATAACACAACAATTTGATGTCAATTATTAATACCTGATATAAACAAACAATTCTATGTAAAACCAGAGATTGAGGTGAGGGCTTTTAAAATAAATCTAAATGAGCTAGGATCTGTTTGTCTAATATCTTTTATGATCAATTAATTAATTGATTGGACCATTAGATGATTGTGTATTTTCAGAAACATTGACTATGATGACCACTACCTGTAGGAAAATACCATCACACCTGTCTAATATGTTGTATAGCATACAAATATTATTAGTTTCAATCATATATATAAAAAATTTTAGAGTAGCCCATTCTTTAAAAAAGATGCTTAGAAAAATGATTCCTTCTAATGTAATTTTATAAAACCAGAACATAAGTCCATTCTTATATAAATTCCACTGGTGTGTTGCACCAACAATAGATTGTTCCAGAAGAGTTGTGAGGGTGATTACCAAGATTCACCGAAATCCTGGCAAAAGATCAAATTCAATAAGAGAAAATAAACAAACAAAAAAAAGATTACACACATTTAATTTTTCTTTGCATTCAATCTGGTGATCTTTTAAAACCCCAAATAAGGAGGGTTTTCCCTCAGTAACCAATGTGGTTATATCTTAAAGACTACTTTTAAGTAGAATATGATTTTGACAGATATAATCTTAAAAATTAACCTGCCAATTCAAAACAAACTTCTTTCTTATTCTCCTATGAAAATTATAATTTATAGGGTGAAACATTTCAAACTTAAACAAAATAATAAACCAAGAATTAATATTTTGAATGCTTCTGTAAGAGTATAGAAATGTGTATCTGTGTATAGTGGTGTGTGTGTGTGTGTGTGTGTGCAGTTAACATTCAGGGATGACTAAATGAGGAAAAATAGAATTCAGGAATAACATTACTCTTGTTGAATCTTGGTAATCACCCTCACAACTCTTCTGGAACAATCTATTGTTGGTGCAACACACCAGTGGAATTTATATAAGAATGGACTTATGTTCTGGTTTTATAAAATTACATTAGAAGGAATCATTTTTCTAAGCATCTTTTTTAAAGAATGGGCTACTCTAAATTTTTTTATATATATGATTGAAACTAATAATGCATAAATGGAAAAAGAGTCCAGGAGAAGCTCCCTAAAGTTGACCCCCCACGAAACTGTAACACTGTGGTTCATATATGGAGGGGGTCACCAGAAGAAACTAGGCCTGCTATACTGCTAAAGACATGTGGTGCCTGTCCAGGCTGTGAAAATAAGGTCAACTTAAGAAGGTGGTCGGTGTAGGGAGGCGGCCAACTATGGAGGTTCTGCCATATCGTGCAGGCTAACCTGTGAAAGGGAAAAACATACACCATGAGCTCTATTGAATGTATGGGAGTCATTACAGAAGTTTCAGATATACAAAAGTTAAGAAACATAAAATCTGTGCAGACAGTAACAAACTAAGTCCACCCAGCAACATGAAAAAGCCGAACAAGTTGAAACTTGCACGAGTGAATCAGGGAGGATGCTGTCTACAGTGTCTTGGAAGTGAAATAATGGACTCTTACACTGTCTCGAAACTTTCGTAATGACCCCACGTATCTATCTCCTCCATGGCAGTTAATTACCAACATTGTTGAGCAATTGCTTGTGTCTGCTAGTGTTCTAGACTCTATAAACAAAATGAAGTGAGAGATTGAGTTCCCATCTACAGGAAGCTTAAAATTGGAAATCAGGTAATTTATTCATATGAAAGCACATGAGAAACAAGTAGATCAGGGAATGTACAATAAAGTGCTGTATTTTGTAAGAAATGATCAGTGCTCTAGGAGCTGAGAAATAGGAGAGGCCAAAGTCCTAGATAGCATTAAATCTCTGCATTTTAGGAAGTTATGAATGTATCTATGTATAATTTATTCATTTATTTTTCAAAGAGCTATGTAATTTCAAATATGACTTAGGTCATTTTATAGAAATAAATCTGAGACAATAAGGTAGAAAATAAGAAGTGGGTTTTTTAAAGTCAGATGAAAATAAATATTATAGTATGGATTGCTGTGGCTCAACCAACGCTGACATGCAAGGAAATCAGGCTGTCTGGTTCTCTACAGTTTGCTAATTTGGGGTACAGAAGTGGCCAACTGTTTAAAAAGCTGTTCTTGCACAGTTATAAGAAAACAATATGTCAGTGGCATGAGTGGGGCTGTCATATTTCTGTTACTTATGAAGAAGAATTCCCTATTTTTAAACTCATATAATATAAATAAAACTATGACAGGAAAATGTTTTAAACTTTCACCATGCACGCTGGTTGTTTAAACTATGGAGTGCATTCTCCTGTGAATTAATCTATGGATAAGAGTCGAGGTGTATGCACTGCAGTTTGACTATTTCTGTACTTCACACTTAAAAAACAAATTGCACAAAAAATGAAATGGAACCTTTCCAAGGTGACAAATTGTCAGATCCTTTTTTCGCAAGTAGAAACCATTTTCTATTACTCCTGAGATTTCCTTGAAGTGGTTACACATCATTTTGTGGTTTGGGACAAATAGTGTGCCAAATATTTGAGAAATTTTGCTGTCATACATCCTTTATAGCTATTAATTCCTCTTTCCAAAGTTGGAGGTCTTGGAGTCATATCTTTACAAATTCCTATCCTCGCTCCTCTGGGCCAGCTTAAGTCTGACCATGAATATTTCCTTGAGTATTTCTACTGGGACTTAAGACACCATTAAATAAGAGTTTGTGTATGTGGATATGTATCCATGCCACAAACCCTTATAAAACATAAAGAATTCAAACTCTACTTTAGTTGCAAAATAGTTTAGTTTTTTAATAATATAATTACTGGCTACATTACCGGGCTACATTTACAATTTGTTGCCTCACAGCTCACATACAAAATAAAAGAAATGCAAGAATGTTTTAATCGTCTCTAAAAATAAAAACCCTCACTAATTCATTATGTCATATACTTTTGGTTTTATTCAAATGTGGGAATTTTCATATTTACAGAATTTCTCAGGGTCATGTTTTTAAGATTGTGATAACTTATAATAGTATATTTGTAGGACAGTTACATATGTACTTGTAAATATTTGGATCTCTCTATTAGCCTTATGTTGATGTTTTTGACTTTGATAGTATTTTGGTGCATTTGCGTTACTATAGTTTATTTTCTCAACAAACGGCTAACAATATAGTATGTGTTGCCTTTGACAATAAGAACTAAAATTTAAAGATGTTAAATCTTAGATAAATACCTCTCATTTTCTAGATCTAAACATTTTAAAACTTACCTACAGTTTTCTCAAAATGTATTACTTCTCAAAACTATAACACAGGTATTATTTTTTGCTTGTATCTATTTTTTATATAAAGTAAATATTTCATCAAATGTTAAAGTTTTTCGTATGATCAGATTAAAGAGACTGGAAGTAAAGTTAATGAATGATGAATTTAAACAGGCATCTCTTGGTCCCTGGTTCTTGAACAAATCCAAGCCATGTTATTTCATGTATGTATTCTTATTATTATACGTACATTGAATTTCTGTTGATCTTTTGAGGTAAAATCAAATTTATCTTTCTTATTTATTTTTACTTTAGTGTTAGTATCACGTTTTATGCTTGTAATATAATTGCAAATATCTTTAGAATCTAGTTTGTTTTATAATTGTGAAGAAAAATTCCAGTGAGAGAAATAGATATGTATTTATAAATGAAAGTTGCACTAATCAAAGCATCAAAGGTATCATATTAATAATGAAATTGAATGCCACAATTTTGTGAAGAGTCAGTTAAAGAGGGGGCACACTGATGGAAATTAGCTTGATAAAAATGGTAACTTGACCTGTTCTTTGAACATAGAAAGTCCTTAAAAGGTTGACAGAGGGGATGGGATGTGTATGTACCCAGTCAGAAACGTGCTAACTACATGAAGGATTCTTCATGTTCTGCTTTACTCAGCCAGAAGTAGGAAGTTGACGCTTGTATCTCATTTTCAGCCCCCACTGAGGCTTGTGAGGTGCAAAAGGTGAACAGTTCAAACAGTGGTGTTACTGTGAACTTATGGATGGGAACGCAGCGAGCCTCATCCTGACCTGTTAGACTGATTTTCATACTGTACCTGGTGCTGTGAAGGGTCATTTTAATGAGCCCCAGATATTCAGATGACACCTATATGCATTTTCAAGTACAAGCGCCTTGATCGACACAGCTTGGCCCATCAAGGGGAGGAGTCCTTTGGTTAAAGTAATTCTTCTTACAAGCATTAAGATTTTTCACAAAGAACCATCTTTCATTAAGATAATTCACAAAGAACCATCCATACTCCTATTTTTGAGTTCTTGCAAGTGCTTGAGAGAATCCCCACGCAGATGTGGTAAGCAACCTTATTAGGGAGGTTACTCTAATTGGACAATTCTGAGGGAAAATATTGTTTGAATGTTAACAACCATAAATAGTTAAAGAAAAAAAAAAAGTAAAAAACCAAAACAATACAGTTCAGGATAAAAAAAAAAAAAGATCCACACACATACACAAACACATGCACACACACACGTTTTATTTCTGGTTAATGTGAGGGTACAAACAACCAGGTCACGATATTTGAATTTGGTAGGCAGAGTCTCTCTTGTAGTTGTGTCCTGCACCCAAAAGGTGTGCCATACATCTCTACATTTTACCCATTAAGTGAGAACACCCTAAAACCCTCCTCTTCACTCTCCCCCCCTCCCCAGTTCCCCCTCAACCCACCTTGAATTGAAATGAGTGTTTCTCCTCTGTAGGCATGAACTAAATCATCTATGGGCTTTATATTAGTATTTAGTACATTGGATATTTGCTTTTCCATTCTTGTGATACTTTACCAAGAGTTTCAACTCCATCCAGGTTCATACAAAAGATGTAGAGTCACCATCTTTTTATGGCAGAGAAGTATTCCATGGTGTACACACACTACAGCTTGTTAATCCATTCCAGAGTTGATGGACATTTAGGTTGTTTCCCACATCTTGGCAATTGTAAACTGAGCTGCAATAAACAACCTAGGGCAAATGTCCTTATGCGAAAATGATTTTTTTTTTTCTTCTGGGTAGATACCTAGTAATGGGATTGCAGAATCAAATGGGAGGTCTAATTTCAGTTCTTTGAAGATTCTCCATACTTCTTGCCCAAAATGCTGTATTAGTTTGCAGTCCCATTAACAGTGTAAGGGTGTCCCTCTCTTCCACATCCATGCTTGCAGCTGCAGCTTTGGGATTTTGTGATGTGGGCTAATCTTACTGGGATTACGTGGTATTTTAGGGTGGTTTTGATTTGCATTTTTCTGATGATCAGGGACAATACTCATTTTTTCAAATGTTTGTTAGCTATTCATCTGTTTTCCTCAGAGAAAGTTCTGTTTATGTCTCTTGCCCAGAGATATATGGGATTGTTTGCACTTTTTTTGGTTTGTTGATTAATTTGATTTCTTTATAGATCCTAGTTATCAAACCTTTATAAGATTTGTAACATGCAATCTTTTCCCATTCTGAAGGTTTTCTATTTCCTTTGATTGTTATGTCCTTAGCTGTGTAGAAACTTTTCAGTTTAATTAAGTTAATTTGTTTACTTTTATTGTTGTTTCAATTGCCACAGAAGTCTTCTTCGTAAAATATTTCCCCAGGCCAAAATCTTTAGGAGTTTTTCCCACACTTTCTTCTAGGATTTTTATCATGTCGTGCCTTATATTTAAATCTTTTGTCTATCTTGAATCAATTTTTGTAAGTTATGAAAGGTGCTGGTCCAGTTTCAATCTTTTACATTTGATTATCCAGTTCTCCCAACATCATTTGTTGAATAGGGATTCTTTTCCCCAGTGTATGATTTTGTTTGGTTTATCAAAGATCTGATGGCAAGTAAAGAGTGGTTTCATCTCTTGGTTTTCTATTTGGTTCCAAATGTCTATGTCTCCATTTTTATGCCAATACCTGCTATTTTGATCACTGTGGACTTGTAATATAGCCTAAAGTCTGGTAGAGTGATGCCTCTGGCTTTGTTTTAATTACTGAAAATTGTCTTTTTTTTTTCTGGTTCCATAGAAAAGGAAGAAATATTTTTCCAGTTCTTCAAAGTATGATGTTGGTATTTTAATGGGGATTGCATTGAATCTGTAGATTGCTTTGGGACATATTTAACAATGTTGATTCTTCTCAACCAGGAGAATGTTATGCTCTTCAATTTGGTAATGTCTTTTGCTATTCCTTTTCTTCGGGTTTCGTAATTCTCTTTGTAAAGGTCCTTCACCTCTTTTGTTAGGTAGATTCCTAGGTATTTCATTTTCTTTGAAGCTCCTGGAAAGGGAATTATGTCTTTGATTTGCTTCTTAACTTGGCTGTTATTGGCATATATAAAAGTTACTGATCTGTGGACATTGATTTTATACCCTGAGATGTTACTGTATTTCTTTATCATGTCCAGGAGTGTTGTGGTTGATTCTCTGGGGTTAAGTATAAGACCATATACTCGGCAAATAGCAAGAGTTTGACCTCCTCTGCGCATATTTGGATGCCCTATACATCCTTCTCCTGCCTGACTGCATTGGTTAGAACTTTGAGCACCATGTTGAATAGTAGTGGCAATAGAGGGCATCCTTGTCTGGTTCTAGTTCTAAGTTGAAAAGCTTTCAGTTTCACTCCATTCAATGTGATACTAGCTGTGTGTTTGTCATGGATGGCTTCCATCTGCTTAAGAAATGTGCCACCTATGCCTATATTCCTCAGTGTTTTCGTTATGAAAGATGATGAATTTTGTCAAATGCTTTTTTTTTTTTAATCTTTTGAGAGAATCATAGGATCTTTGTTTTTGCTTCTATTGATATAGTGTGTTACGTCTATGGATTTGCATGTTCAACCAGCCTCCTTCACTGGGATGAAGCCTACTGGATTGTGATGTATGTATTTTTTAAAAATATGTAGCTGTAATCTATTGGCTAAGATGTTATTGAGTATTTTTGCATCTATATTCATTAGTGAAGCTGGTCTTTAGTTCTCCTTTTTAGTTGGGTCCTTTCTTGGTTTTGGTATTAGGGTGATGTTTGCTTCATAAAATGTGTTGGGGAAGATTCCTTCCTTCTCAATATTTTGGAATAGCTTCTGCAGTATAGGTACAAGCTCTTTTTTGAAGGTTTGATTGAATTGTGGTGTGAAGCCATCTGGTCCAGGACTTGTGTGAGTGTGTGTGGAAGATTTTTTATTATTTCTTCACTCTCAGTGCTTGATATTGGTGTGTTCAAGAGATCAATTTCTTCTTGGTTAAGTCTAGGGAGAGAATATAATTCCAGGTATCAGTCCATTTCCTTCACATTGTCAAATTTCTGTGCATAAGATTTTTATAGTCTTATGCACAGTGTGTCACACTTTATGGGGGCAAGACATGATTGCAAGAGGGACTTTACCTAACAATTGCAATCAGTGTAACTGGCTTATTGTACCCTCAATGAATCCCCAACAATAAAAAAAAATCCAGGAGTCTAAAAAAAAAAAAAGAAAGTGGAGAAGGTTCATTTGGACATGCCCCACTTAGAAGGCAATGATGTTGAAAATTGTCATCATGTTACTAGTGAGACATTGCAAGAGGAAATATTTCTAAGTATGAAATACATGTATTAAATGTTTAATAATATTAATAACTACAAATACAAGAATAATAACACACAAAAAAAAGAAGACAGACACACGATCTACAAACACATGCAAAAAAGCTCATCATCCTTAATCATCAGAGAAATGCAAATCAAAACTACTTTGAGATATCACCTAACCCCAGTAAGAGTAGCCCACATAACAAAATCCCAAAATCAGAGATGTTGGCGTGGATGTGGAGGAAAGGGCACACTTCTACACTGCTGGTGGGAATGCCCACTAATACATTCCTTCTAGAAGGATGTTTGGAGAACACTTAGAGACCTAAAAATACACCTGCCATTCGATCCTATAATTCCTTTACTAGGTTTATACCCAGAAGACCAAAAGTCACAATATAACAAAGACATCTGTACCAAAATGTTTATTGCAGCCCAATTCATAATTGCTAAGTCATGGAAGAAGCCCAAGTGCCCATCGACCCACGAATGGACTAGCAAATTGTGGTACATGTATACCATGGAATATTATGCAGCCTTAAAGAAAGATGGAGACTTTACCTCTTTCATGTTTACATGGATGGAGCTGGAACATATTCTTCCTAGCAAAGTATCTCAGGAATGAAAGAAAAAGTATCCAATGTACTCAGCCCTACTATGAAGCTAAGTTATAGCTTTCATATGAAGGCTATAACCCAACTATAGCACAAGACTATGAGGAAAGGGCCAAGAAAGGGGAAGGGAGTGGGGGAGGTTTGGGTGGAGGGAGGGTCATGGGTGGGGCCACACCCACAGTGCATCTTAGAATGGGTACAGGTGAAACTTAACTAAAGGCAGAATGCAAATGTCTACATACAATAACTAAGAAAATGCCATGAAGGCTACATTGAACAGTTTGATGAGAATATTTCAGATTGTATATGAAACCAGCACATTGTACCCCTTGATTGCACTAATGAACACAGCTGTGATTTAACAATAAAAAAATCCAACTCTAACAAATATAAAAAAAAAAAAAAGATTTTTATAGTAGTCAGATATAATATTTTGTATTTCTGTGATATGTGTTGTTATTTCCCCATTTTCATTTCTGATTGAGAATTATTAGAGATTTTACTTTTCTGTTTCTAGTTAATCTGATCAAAGAGTATTGATTTAATTCATTTTTTTTTGAAGAACCAACTTTCCGTTTCATTCATTTTCTGAATGATTCTTTTGTTTTCAATTTCATTTATTTCTGATTTGATCAGGGAATATTAATGTACCTCTTCAGATTATTTTTTAAAGAAGCAGAAATAAGAAATGAATGTCTAACACAAACACATGTTTGTGAACATGATTTCATAACAAATAAGACTAAGACAAAAAAAGAAGATGAAAACAGAGTTTTGCTATTGAAGACGTGGGGATTCTACTTATCATCACAAAGCTTTCTACTTTTAGTTATGTTTGATCTTCATACACTGAAAAAAGCACCTTCATGCTTGTTTAAAAAACTACAAGTTTAATCTTAAATTGCAAGCTTTAGGCAGTATTTCCATAATGGTTTGATTTAACATGTAAAATTGTCAAGAGAACCCTGAGGTGCTCAGAGGGACTCACATTAGATAAATCACAAATATCTAAAATACTCACAGAGGAAAAGGAAGGTCTATGTGTTTTCCTAGCCTGACACTTGACAAAGAGATTTACAACGTCCCTTAATAAGATTAGTAATTTTTTGTAGCTTTTCAACAATTCATGAAGTTAGAGGGTGAGAGCATTTTATTTTGGGATGTGATTTATAAAATGAGAATCAAATTTACAGCCTTTAGATGAAAGTAACGGTTATAGTTATTTGGTTAATAAATATTTACTGATAACTTCTTACTTGCCAGACATTTTGTAAGATACTGAAGCTATAAGAATGAACAAGGTTTTAGTCTCTAAAAATGGCACTGTTTAGTGGGGGGAAAAATCTAGGAACAAAACTTATACATAATAGTGATTTGGGGGTCATGGCACTGATATTAATTATGCAAAGTGCAACCCTGAGCTCCCCCATTCTCTAGATTTTCTCTATATGCCATCACAGCCTCTTAACTGCCAGGGAGCTTGGGCAGTATACTTTGTAACACTTTGCCTGGGTTCGTGAACAAAAACGTCTGCCCTATCCCTTGTTTTTTTTTTTTTTTTTTTTTTTTTGAGACAAAGTCTCACTATGTTGTCCTCACTAGGGTGCTGTGGCGTCACAGCTCACAGCAACCTCAAACTCTTGGGCTCAGCCTTCCAAGTAGCTGGGACTACAGGTGCCCGCCACAATGCCTGGCTAAAAATGCCAAGGACCTGGGACTAGATAGAAGATTAGAGTTAAAGGACAACTTTCACTCTAAAGTTAAAAGATAGAAGGTTAAAATTAGACTAAAATGGAGATGTGAAAATAGTCAAACTTATTGAAAGTTTTCCCTGGTATCCAACAGGGAGCCAATTGGAGTAAGAAAACATAGGATTTATGAGGTACCGAGAAGGTCACCATGAGTGATTAAGTTTGGTCTTTTGGGCCAGGTGGAAAGGCAGGACTGTCTAGAGGAAGAAGCAATGTTTCTGGCAAGGCTTTCTCCCCCTTCCCCGGCCCCCACTGAAGACGCAGGAGCTTACACACACACACACACACACACACACACACACACACACACACACACACACACACACACACACACACACCCTGCTGCGTACTGAGGTGGTCTGTGTGCCCAGGGATGGAGGTAAGTATAGCAATAGGGAAGAATTTGGCAGGGACCAACCCCTTACCCAGTGAAGACATCTCTGACAAGTTCCACCCAAAGCAGCACCGTGAGCTTCTCCTGTGAGATGAGCAGCAGAGGTGAGGGGCCCAGAGAGAGCTGAGGCTCATTCCATCTCCATGCAATGCCGCTTTGCCCCGGGGCTGGCTGGTTCACTGCAGTATCTTTGCATCCTGGTACATAGATTAGTTCACAGTAAGTGATACTTAAATAGTGTCTGTGAAGTTACAGAATGGGGTGCCTCAGAGTATTATGTTGTGTATGCCTCTGAAATATGGCCTTGGTAAACAATATTCTCCCTACCCTGCAGAACTGGTTTTGATTTAAGATGTTGACTATAATTGCATTTCAATATTGGATATTGTTTATTCTTTATTAAATACAATAATGTTTTTAAATCTATTAGGCTGAAGATTTTTCAAAATTCTGAAAATATGCCTGTGCTATTTATTTCTATGAAAAAATACCTGATAAATAAATTACAATATGTGTAATTTACACAGTATAAATTTGTGTATTTCTTTTTTAATGATTTTTACTATGATCTACTTTTTCTGCTTTGGGTTTAATTTAATCTTTTGGTTTCTTTTTAAAATTTTTAATATGGGTGGCGCCTGTGGCTCAGTGAGTAGGGCACCAGCCCCATATACCGAGGGTAGTGGGTTCAAACCCGGCCTCGGCCAAACTGCAACCAAAAAATAGCCGGGTGTTGTGGCGGGCGCCTATAGTCACAACTGCTTGGGAGGCTGAAGCAAGAGAATCGCTTAAGCCCAAGAGTTTGAGGTTGCTGTGAGCCATGTGAAGTCATGGCACTCTACCGAGGGCGGTAAAGTGAGACTCTGTCTCTACAAAAAAAAAAAAATAATAATAATACTGGTACATTAATAGTTTTATATTTGTGTATACATATAAAATGTACATATAACATTTTGATACAGGCATGAGATATGAATTAATCAAATCAGGTAATTCTGTTTTTTTTTTTAATTAAATCATAGCTGTGTACATTAATGTGATTATGGAGTACCATACACTGGTTTCATGGACTGTTTGACACATTTTCATCACACTGGTTAACCTAGCCTTCCTGGCATTTTCTTAGTTATTGTGCTAAGACATTTAGCATCCAGAGGGAGGGGTATTGGTGGGATTAGACCTGCGGTGCATCTTACAAGGGTATATGCGAAACTTAGTAAATGTGGAATGTAAATGTAATTGTGGTTCTTAAGGAGGAACATAAGGTCATTTATTTGAGACCTTTCTTCCTTTCTAATATTTTATTGTCTAGTACTAGAAATTTTTCTGTAAGTACTGCTTGAGATCTACTGTACACATTTTAATATGTTGTGTTTCCATCTTCATTTAGTTCAAAATACTTTTTAACTTCCATTTTGACGTTTTCTGTTTTGTTATTATTAGTTACTATTGTGCTTTCTTTGGGGTTATGACACACAGCCTGGATTCCAGAGATGCTGCCACTTTATGTGATTCCATTATTCCCCTCTGGCCTTTGTGTTAAATCATTCTACGTTTTACTTGTAGGCATATTATTAAGACCCATGGTACACTGTTAGTATATAGTCTATTGCCTTTTAAAAATAATTAAATAAGAGAAAACCCTCTTACTTGACAACATAGTTATATTTCTGATGCTAATAATTTCTTTCATTAGATATAGGGGAGCATTTCCTATCAATTTCCTTGTTTTGAAATTGACTGCAGATCTACTGGTGATGAATTCCTTCAGCTTTCGTATCTGAACAAGTCATTTTACCCCTTTTGTTTTATTAAGACATTTTTGCTTTTGTGGAAAAATAAATCTACCTTTTTCTCTTAAAGATGTTGCTACACTGTGTTTTAGGTTGTGTGTTTCTAATTAGAAATATGTTGTCAACATTACCTTTGTTTTCTATGTGTAATGCATCCTTTTACTTCCAGCTTCTGTATCAATGGATAAGAGGGATCTAGTTCTGATGTCCCGTGCTGTAGCTCTCTTCATGTTTCTTGATTTTAGAGTACATTGTGATTCTCTCATCTGCGAGCTTATAATTTTTATCAAGTACAAACAAATTCAGCCATTATTTGTTTTAATATTACTTAGCTGTCTTCTCCCTCAGGACTACAGTTATACATACATTTAATTGCTTGAAGTTATGCCACAACTCACTGATGCTCCATTCATTTTCATTTTTTTCTTCCTTTTTGTGTTCCATTTTGCATAGATTACATAGCTATGTCATTGTGGCGGGCAGGATAATTGCCACTGAAAATTTTCCATACCATAAATACAGAAACTTTGAATATGTTATGTTATATTGTGGAGGAAATTAGTATTGCTAGAATTAGTATTGCTAATAGGATGACCCTTAAAATAGGAGGAAGTTTGTATTGATTTGTGTAGGACCAATCTAATCATAAAAGCTTGAAAAGTGGGAAAACAACAATGAGGGAGAGAGATAGATCATAGTCATGGAACGTAAAATGAATTTGACCCCTCATTTCTGGCTTGGAACATCAAAGAAGAGTCTGATGGCTCAAGACATGAGGACAGTTCTTAGCAGCTGGGAAGAGCCAGGAAA
This sequence comes from Nycticebus coucang, assembly GCF_027406575.1. Classification (NCBI taxonomy): domain Eukaryota; kingdom Metazoa; phylum Chordata; class Mammalia; order Primates; family Lorisidae; genus Nycticebus; species Nycticebus coucang. Next base: position 8,992,947 of record NC_069794.1, on the reverse strand, counting down.
CGGATTCTTCACAAAATCTTCCAGAAGAGTGCAGTCTTTCCAATATCATGACTTTACCCTAATGAGATTTGGATTTCTGATTCACTTAATTGTAAAATAATAAATGTGTTTGTGTATTTTTTTTTTTTTTTTTGCAATTTTTGGCCACGGCTGGGTTTGAACTCACCACCTCCAGTATATGGGGCCAGCACTTTACGCCTTTGAGCCACAGGCGCTGCCCAAGTCTGTGTATTTTTTATGCTACTCATCTGTAATTGATTACAAAAGCAATGGAAAGCCAAGCAAAGCTAGTCATTGATTTCACTGGTCTTTTTTTCCGCCATCTCTAACTAATTTGCTTTCAACCTAGCCAGTGTGGTTATCTCAGATATTGTCATTTTTAGCTCAAAAATTTAAATTGTATTTTTTATTCCACCGTATCTGTATTGAAATAAAAAATATTTCCTCTGTCTCCTTGAACATGTGAGATCTAGTGGCAAACACCCTCGTAACATTCTTGTCTAACGGTTATGTCACCTCTATTACTGATTGACACTTATATTCATCACGACTGGTGTTTTTCAATTTTCTGTATGCCTCGCACATTTTGCTTGGATACTGAACAATGTGAAGACACCATGGTGTTGTACACAGTTTTGTATTCCCAGTATTCTATTTTTGTACTAGATAATAAGTTACTTGGAAAGAATTTTGCTCTTTCACATCTTCCTTTAAGACTCTGTTAGGTGGAACCAGTTCTTCATTTTCTTTAGGGGCTAATTGTTTCCTTTATTGAGGCAAGCCTTTCTTAGTACAATGCTTATTACCTTTATTGAGGCAAGCCTTTCTTAGTACAATGTTTATTACCTTTATTGAGGCAAGCCTTTCTTAGTACAATGCTTATTACCTTTATTGAGGCAAGCCTTTCTCAGTACAATGCTTATTACTCTGGCTGTTGGACACAGGCTCTATTCCTAGCCTTGTTTTATTTCTGCGAACTGTTTCCTTAACCTGTAATTTCTCTGCTTTCAAGTAGTTTTCTGACATGAAGACGTGGATGAGCTTCAGTAAACTGAATTCTTGAGGGAGCTCTTTAGCAGATCAATGCCGTCTTTTCCCTATGAAGCTTTCTTCTTTTTAGTAAGAAGCACTGAAAAATCTTGGCTCTACTGGAATCCAAGTTTTATCCCCTCAATTTCCGGCTTTGACTAAATTTCAATTCCCTGGACTATATCCTAGAATTTTCTTCAAGCTGTAAGGAGGAGCAATCTTAAGGCTCATCTTTTTCACTTTTCATTTCTCAGAAACCACTGTTCTTCCTTGCCTAGCTATCTAGGGCTGGAGTTTCACACCTTTGTTTTCATATTTAGTTGTTTCTAGTGGGAGGAAAAATCTGCTCTATTCCTCCATCTTTCCTGGAAGCAGAAATCTCACATGGTATTCTGGTGCCCATCTTCTCAGACTGTTCTACGTATTTATACATTTTTCTTTTTCAGATTGCTCTTTGCACATAAAATATAATGTGCATTTAATTCTTTTAAAAAAGTTCTCCCTCTTATGATCTCCCTTTTTGCACATCCCTAATTATTCTCTTAGGTTAAGTTGTAAATTAAGTTAATAACTTTAACACAACTGGCAAATGGTCAAATTAGCTCCACCATCAAATAGATCCCTGTTCTATGTCAGCTGTGAAAATTGGGGTTTAAAATCTCATTTTTAGAGAAGTTAATTTCTGTCTTAATTTGTGATTTTTTGATGTTATTGAGATGGAATTTAACAAAAGTATGGACATTTATGGTTCTTTTTGCGTTGTCTATGTATTTCTTCACTTGTTTCTTCATTGTATCACACTTTTCTTGATGCTTTGTTAATAACTTAAAATTTTAAGCGAAATATTCCATGTGCTATTTATTAAAATGATGTACCCAATTCAATTTGATTTTACATTTTAAGCAAATATTTCCATGTTTCATGTTTTTAATATTTATAAAAATAAATATATTTATATTATATTTATCTATTTTTATATTGTTAGTTCCGTCAACATTTTTTCTTTATGTTAAGGTCTTTGCATAGAATGGTATCTGCCATTTTCTATCAGAAAAATAGACACATATAGGCCAGATTAGTTATAATAGCATTTTTGTATTTGATGCTTCATTCTATTAGTTTTTTTACCTTACTATATAGTGCAGGTGAATTTTACTTTTCCCATGTAGTTAATCAAGTGTTTTTCTGCATTTTAACATGATTATGTTTTAAGAGCAGTATGTGTTTAATTTTACTTACTATTCATGCAGTTTTTGGTAATGGCATATGATACAGATATCAAAGAATACATTTGAAATAGGCAAGCGAGTAGTGACTATGAGACATGTAGAAAAAACATACAGACTTCTCTGCAATGCACGTATATTCAAGGCTTTCCTGCTCTCTCTAATATTAATACATCATATGAGATATAAGCCATTATTCATGTATTTTTGCACGGCTGTTTATAACTAAACATAGTATGCTATTATTTTCTTTACAGTCTCTAGGATTAGTGTTTTGTTTCGCCTTAGACCAATGTAATCTCTGGAACTATAATCAGGTGCTTGCAGGCACTAAGGCATACATTTTTTTAATTAGGAAAACAGTGTAAGATTCCACTGGATAGAAACCTTCAGATCAGCAAGGCTAAGATGCATGCTAACAAGATGTTTCAAACACTGTGGTTATTTGCTATTTCGGTAAAAACCCCTCATACAAATTCAATAATGCAAATAAGCAAAAGAACTCATTTGTATATTTCATCTTCATTCATAATAACATGAAATCTTTACATCAAAAGAGCCAGGTTGTTCTTCATTTAAATAATTTCTACCAAATTCAAAAGATATTTAGTTTAGGACTGGGAACAGTATTGGCTTTTGTTTCCATGTTTGTTATTTTCTGTATTAAAAAAATATTCTGAGATAAGATTCATAGAATTCACAGGCTGCTAAAGGAATCCATGGCACAAAATATATTAATAATATTTTATTTATTTATTTATTTTTATTAAATCATAGCTGTGTACATTGATATGATCATGGGGCATCATTCACTAGCTTCACAGACCGTTTGACACACTTTCATCACACTGGTTAACATAGCCTTCCTGGCATTCTCTCAGTTACTGTGCCAAGACTCATCTTTGATAGATATAGATTAGTTTCAAATATTTCTGCTGTATATTTTATTGACGAAATACATATGACATATATTTTAATGAATACATGATTTAAATATGTAATTCTAATATGTGATAAATTTTTCAGCGCCTGATGTGTTAGTTTCTTAATACCACTGCAATAAGTTACCACAAAGTTATGGCTTTGCATAACAAAAATTTAATATTTTGGAGTTACAAAGGTCAGAGATTAAAATTCAGTCTTAGTGGTCTAATGCCAAAATGTCAATTGGACTGATTCCTTCTGGAGGTTCTATGGAGAGTGCATTTGGTGCCTTTTCTTGTTTCTAAAAGGTTGTCACATTATGTGGCTGTGTTCCACCTTGAAAGCCAAAGGCTTATCATCTTCCCATCACTCTCACTGCTTCTGCCATCATGTCACCTTTTCTTTCTCACCTTCTTTCTTTCCATGAATTAAATTGGGCCAATTTAGGTAATCAGGGATAATCTTCCCCATCTGAAGACCCTCAGTTCACTCACTTGGGCAAAGTCCCTTAAGCCATGTAGAATAACATAGGCACAGCTTCTGGGGACTAGAACATGCACACCTTTGGGGTCTTTATTTAGTTTACCCCACCACTCATAGACATATTAGCAGCAGAACTGAGGACAAGCAAACACAAAACCCTGCACCTAAGCACACCTCCCTAACACCCATGTTCTCTCCTTCCGGAAGGCTTTCCAGAGATAGACATGCAGATAGATGCATGAATGTAACTCTGCTGTCTGTGTCATCAGCATCCACTCTCCTTTCCTCTCAGTATCTTTCTAATAGAATTCCAACATATTTTTCATGTTTTTAACCCCCAGCTACATGCTTAGAACTCTAAATCCATTTCTGGAATAAAACAGAAAGAATCAATGAATATTACAAAATCCAGATTGACAGTTCTACTTTTTCCTGTTAACAATTTACATCATTGAAATGGAGCTTAATTTGTTACAACTTCTCCCTTAGAGCTGATTTTAAAGCCTGGTAGAATCACTTTAAGGAGTCTTGTTAAAAATGCAGAGATTCTGATGCAGTGGATCTGCGGAGGGGTCAGGTACCTGCATTTTTTAACAAGTGACTTTTGTGGACTTTGATACAAGTGGTTGAGGCCTATTATCCAAAGTCTATCGCTTCAATCTGTGTAACTCACAAGGGGTGCTCATGGCACCTTACAAGTTAGGGTGCTGCATCTTCAGTTGGCAAGGGTGATTCCAGATCTGAGAATAAGTTGGAAAAGGATATTTAAGTATGTGTCTGTATATCGTTGAGGTATACAAATATAAAGTTCATGTATTTATGCTACAGTTCTACAAGATGATAAAAATACATGGAAAATTCCTGACAAATGTCTAAAGAAAAGATATAAAATGATGCAGATTAGAGGAGGGGATTTTCAGAACATTTAAAGCCAAATTTTACTTATCATAATTCTTGGGATGCTTTTTCAGAAAGAAACAGAGCTCAAGACCCTAGAACCTGGTCTTTGTCAAAAATAAACTGTTGGTGCAGCTCTCTTTTTTTTTTGGCTCTTTATTTCTGCATTGTTTAAAGGAGTAAAAATTTTGATTTACATAAAGGGCAGGCATATATTATACTTCTACTATTGATAGTTCTCTTATCAGAATAAACAGAAACAAAACAATCCATTTCTTTATTCCTTTTCTTCTTTCTCTCGCCCTCCTTTTCTCCCCCCATCCCTCCCTCTACCTTTTTCTTCATTCTTTCCTTTCTCTTTCACTCCCCCTTTTTCCTTCCCTTGATCCCTTCCATTTTCTGGCTCATGACACCAAATGAAGAGAAGGGTACCACAGCACTGGCGCTTCCCTGACCTTTATGTGTTGGTGGTTGATTCTCTCATAGCCGCTTTGGAGAAAGGCTTTTACAAAAAATTCCATAATTTGTGCCAAACTCTTTGGGATTTTTCGTGTGTGTGTGTGGATGTGGATGTGATTTTTGTTTGTTTATTCATTTCTTAAAGACTGAGATTGAGTTGTTTCTTAGTTTCTCCTTCTCTGAAAGGATTTCAAATATGACAAAATATAGTAAAACTACAGCAATGAATTGCATAATTACACTATTTTAACACCTACGCTGTCTACAGCTATTTTTCTTATCATGAGCACAGAGTATCATTTTACAAATGGGCTACTTATTTATTCTTTTACTTTCTACTGAACTTTTAACATTCTATTCCTAAATATTAAAAAAGACTTATATACTCATTGATTTTCTTCAAGCAATATTTCTTCATTGTCTATTGTAAGGCAGGGACTCTATCACATCTTGTACTTAGCTTAATGTCTTGCTGAGGAGATAAACAAGTAAACATGGAATTACAAAACAATATTATTGCTTATATTTTGGTAAAAATAGGCAGAAGGTTGTTTTGACTGCTCAGTAGGGATGCTTAGTCCTTTTATGTGAGATGCTGAAGGCTTGTTTGAAGAGATGACACTTAAGTTGATATCTGAAGACAGACATCAGGCAGTTGAATGTGGATTGGAGGGTTAAGAACAAATTATTCCAAGGTGAAAAAAAGGTCTCAGCAAAAACACAGCTGAGACACTGCCACACCCTACAGGTGTGCAAAGATTCCTGGTGACTGAGTCAGGGATCAAGAAAGTAAAGGGTTAGACTGAAGAGTTAAGTAGGGGGCGTGATCGGGAACGTGGTGAAACATTTAAGGGTATTTGTAATTAAGAGCTGATTCTTTTCAGAGGACAATATTGGGAGAAGTGAACTAAGAATGCCATTGACATAACCAAGGGAAGAAACGATGGTAGATGCAACTTACTTAGAGTAGCAGAAGAAATGGAGAAAGACGGACATATTAAAGATGCTGGAGACTACGTAGATGCTCTGAGGGCTGCCGACACATTAGAGATGCTGGAGACTACGTAGATGCTCTGAGGGCTGCTGCAGAGAGCAGCAGAGAGTTAAGAACAACTCCCTGACTCCTTATCTGGGCTACTGAGTAGATAATATTGCTATTCACTGAGATGGGGTACACAGGGAGGAGAGAACTGAGGATGAGCTTAAGCTGATGATGATTTGGATTCTTGAATATTAATACTGACAAATATTCATTTTCTTGTTGTAACATATTTACCTGCTTCTTAGACAAAACTCCTGATTGACATAAAATGTGAACGAAATTCTCCATTAAGGGTTTTCCTTTGATTTGTGCTTTTCTAAGGCCCTTTCCACAACAATTTTATAACCAACATGTGTTAAATAGAAAAGATTTAATAGTCTCCCCATTTGGTTTGTAACCAAACAAATGAAATCTGCAACTTTTCTTCAAGATAGCAAAGCACTCTAGGAGATACTAAGAAATGTTTAGAGCTGTAGATGTTCAAACTGGAATGGGACTCTAGAGGTCATGTGGCCCAATTATGTATTTTTTGGATGATGCCATCTGTGACAAACATCCAGAAGTTCTGACATCAAAGGGCTACAATTTCCTTTGCCCGTTCTCTATTGATTTCATGAACGTATGTTAAAATTTATTTTGGTTGCATGGTCCAAGTGTTTGTACTTTCCTGCAATCAACCTCTTCCCCAACATGAAATTCCCCATCTCACCATGGGCTATGGCTGGGGTTTTCCAGTTCTCTGAAAGATCTCGCCTCCTGCATTATTTCAACTCAGGGGTGAGGAGGCTTTTTTTTCTCTCTCTGTAAAGGGAGATAATAAATATATTTTCTTTGCAGGCCACATAGTTTCTATCCCTGAAACTCAACTCTGCCGCTGCAGTGTGTAATCAGTCATAGGCAATAAATAAATGAAGGAGTGTGGCTGTGTCCAACAAACTCAAAAAACAGGAGCACAGTGAGTTTGGCTCATGGGCTGTGTTTCTGCTAATGTTTGTACTAACTTCAGAAAAATGATAACATGTTATATTCTTTCCCTTATCTTTCTTATATCCCTCTTTAAATCCCACCATGATCTGTTTCCATATATTTAAACTTGATTCCTATTTAAAGTTTGCTACTTTTGCTTTCAAAAATTGCCTGTATTACATGAGTTTGTACTGGGTAATTACTATATTCCCAGTGCAGTGCTAAGCACTTTGCATGTGTTAGCTTATTTAAAATTACAACAAATATAAGAATTGGACCTGCCATTCGATCCTATAATTCCTTTACTAGGTTTATACCCAGAAGACCAAAAGTCACAGTATAACAAAGACATCTTTACCAGAATGTTTATTGCAGCCCAATTCATAATCGCTAAGTCATGGAAAAAGCCCAAGTGTCCATCGACCCATGAATGGACTAGCAAATTATGGTACATGTACACCATGGAATATTATGCAGTCTTAAAGAAAGATGGAGACTTTACCTCTTTCATGTTTACATGGATGGAGCTGGAACCTATTCTTCTTAGCAAAGTATCTCAGGAATGGAAGAAAAAGCATCCAATGTACTCAGCTCTACTATGAAGCTAAATTATAGCTTTCACATGAAGGCTATAACCCAACTATAGCACAAGACTATGGGGAAAGTGCCAAGGAAGGGGAAGGGAGGGGGGAGGTTTTGGTGGAGGTAGGGTGGGGCCACATCTACAGTGCATCTTAGAATGGGTACAGGCGAAACTTACTAAATGCAGAATACAAATGCCTACATACAGTAACTAAGAAAATGCCATGAAGGCTATGTTGAACAGTTTGATGAGAATATTTCAGATTGTATATGAAACCAGCACATTGTACCCCTTGATCGCACTAATGCACACAGCTATGATTTAACAATAAACATAAATAAATACATAAATAAGTAAATAAATAAAAGAATTACATACTATTATTATCATCATTCACATTGTAAAGGTAAGGAAAATGATATCAGCAGGTTAAGGAACCTGCCCAAGGTTAGAAGGGAATAGAACACGGTGTCCAGACATTTGCTCTGTGGAGCTGGAACTCTCTGCAACCATACTGTCTTCCAAGCTTTTTTGCATGCCTATAATTTTCTTCCTGACTGTATTCACTCAAAATTGACTATTAAAAAAAAAATCCTGACAGGGCGGCGCCTGTGGCTCAGTGAGTAGGGCGCCGGCCCCATATGCTGAGGGTGGTGGGTTCAAACCCAGCCCCGGCCAAACTGCAACAACAACACACACACAAAAAAATAGCTGGGCGTTGTGGCGGGCACCTGTAGTCCCAGCTGCTCGGGAGGCTGAGGCAAGAGAATCGCGTAAGCCCAAGAGTTAGAGGTTGCTGTGAGCTATGTGATGCCACGGCACTCTACCGAGGGCGGTGCAGTGAGACTCTGTCTCTACAAAAAATAATCCAGACAAAATGCCTCCCCATACCATGTCTGTTTTTTTTTTTTTTTTTGCCACTCTAACTTTTGGCTCTTAACACAGTGCCAGGCTCATCAAAGGAAATGTACATGCATTCATTGAACTAATAACTGGTATTTACTGCAGTAAATCCTTCCCTGATCCCTGCAGAGAGCTGTGTCTTTGCCTGTGTGTTCCCACAGAACTTTGTTTCTATCCTGCCCTGAACCTGGAACGTTTCATTATATTTTATCCTTTTCTATAACACTGTGGTTTTGGTAAAAATCACATCTCACATCATATCTCACTCCTCTTTGTTCAGTCAAGGACATAGTGAGCACTTAATCATATTAACCAAATGCAATCAGAATTAAATACAGATTTATTATGGATATATGTATCTCTCCTGCTTGACTGAATTCTTGAGGACAAGCCTCATGTTTTATTTTATCTAGCACCTGATCTGTTCGTGCCCGAAATATAGCGAAAATTTAAATCTATTTACTGAAGGCATAAATGCATTATTATTTGTATGTATACTATTCATGGTCACACACTTCTAGGAGGTGATAATTTAGTTGTGAGACCATGCATATACGATAGAAACTAAAATTTCATTTCCTGTACTATGCAAGCAAGGACCAAAAAAGTAGTTAGAAAAATGTAGAAATGAGAGCTAAAAAAAACAGCTAACTGTACATCATAATAGTCAAAGAGATTCCATACAGAAACTAATATTTATGTTCAAAAGTGAAAAGAGAAAACATTTTAAGAGAGAATTTTTCTTTTGTTCTGAGTTTTCTGAGAAGGTTTTAATCATAAACATGCATTTATTTTTATTAAATGATTTTAGTACACTTGAGATAGATGATCATGATTTTTCTTTATTTTATTAATGTAAATTAATATAATTTAGTGTGTTAACATTACCTTGCATTCAGAAAATAAAATCCACCTAGTCACCATGGGTTTGTCTTTTAATGTTATATTTAAGAATTTCTCTGTCTCAGTAATAAGAAAGATTGCCTTGCAATTTTTCTTTTCCTGTAATTTTTTGATAGGTTTTGGTTATGATGTTTATGCTGGCCTCACAAAATGAGTTTTTAAAACTTCCAGTTTTTGTAATATTCTCTGGACGAGTTTATGTAAAATCAGCATTCTTTCTTCCTTAAATGCTAACGTATATTCCTCAGGAAATTCCTCCCAAAATATTTTTATATGATGGTTTTAATTATAGGTCCAAATTTTGAACAGAGGCTATTTAGAATATTGATTCTTTTTGTTTCAATTTTGGTCAATTTTGTTTGGAAGCTTTTTCTAATTTTGTCTAACTTAGTAAAAATATTGACATAAAACTGTTCTTTGTATTTGTGTTAGACTTTTAATATATCTTTATTTTTGCCTTTTTTATTTATATTATTGTAATTTAGTTTCTTTTTTCCTCAAATCTTGCTATGGTTCTATCAATTTTGTTGTTAATTAAAAAACTTACTTTTGACTTTTGATATTTTTCTATTGAAGAGTTGTTTTCTATTTCATCGATTTCCCATCTTACTCAAGTATTTTATACATCTAGCAGTATGATACTTCAGTTATACAGGCAAAGTTTTAAAGGACCAATGAACCATTATGGTCCAGGTAGCTCCACAATTATTGCATTATATGTACTTTAGTAATCAGATTGGAAAGTTTGACCGTTGGGTTCAGACATGAGTTACAGAAAGTAAAGTTGTGAGGATCACATGGTCTCTGCCGTGGGTATGGTGGGTATGTGAGTGTGTGCAAAGGACTGGACTGGACAGGACAGAGGGTCAGGCAAGAGGAGGAAGGACCAGGACGAATCATAATAAACCACATTGACAGTTTTCCCCTCTAACTCTCATATTAAATCAAACTTCTTTTGTGCACAGACTAAATCACATTTGTCATTTCATTATTTACACATCCTACAGAACTTCTCACATAAAAGATGTTCAATAAATGTTTAAAGAATAATGTAGTCAACGCATCTATGAACCAAGTGTATGGTGCCCCATGATCATATTAATGTACACAGCTATGATTTAATAAAAATAAAAAAAATTAAAAAAAGTATTGGGAAGACAAAAAAAAAAATTACTTTATGTCACAAAATCCTCAGGACATCATGTGACTTCCCAAATGTCCTAGAGCTAGCTGGCCATTAAAAGACCCTGGATTAGAAGCACACTCATCTGAAAGCCAGTCTGTGCTGACACTGAAGGCCAAAGCAGGAGATTTGGGCTGTGGTTGGACAGTGGCTATGGCAATGTGAAGCCACATACTGGAAAGCCAAATTGACATGTATACATATTTTATTGATATCCTTTGTTCTTTAATAAAGAAGTCAAACATAATTAAGCCATAGAAATAATATTCAATCGCATTTAGATGTGGTGTATATGTGTGTGTGTTTGTGGTGGAGGAGAAATAACTTGTGTGGTTGTTTTTATTTACTAACCTTAGTTTTACCACATCTCGGGTTTGTAGTATTTATCTACCAAAGCCTTAATTGTTTTCAAAGCAGCCGCTGGAAAGTAGTCACTGATGAGTTGAGCCCTGGTTTTCTTTAGGAATATACAACTGTATTTTTTATAGTCTTTTAACAATGAGATGAAGTGACCTGTGCTGAAGAAATACGGCACCAGGAGCTCAGGGAAGGAAAAGGGTAGCAAAGCATTTTGTTCCTATCAATTAAACCAAAGCGGAGCTGTGCCCTGGCCACTGACCCACATGCGAGGAGGTCTGTGCTGGACCAAGGGTGCAGGTGCACTGTCAGTCACGCAGCCTGTACCAGCCTGTCTTCCCTTTGTCAGGCTTTACACGCAAATGGTATCTTTTAATTAGATCTTGGCCATTAGGAATCACTTCAGGGTGTGCTAAGTTTTAAGTTCTTTAGGCATTTTCCTTTTTCGATTACTTTGGCCTCTATCAGCATATTGAATTTCAGGTGTCACATAGGATAACTCAACAGTTACTAGCGAATTAAGAAGACCGTCCTGACACCTCCTAAGTCAATTATGCAGGCTTATGGAAGCCGAGTAACTCGGAGAAACTCCTTAGCAGTCCACTTAACTTGAATTGGCAAGAGAAAGAAAAAGTAGCGGAACTGGAACCCTGTGTCGAGTAAAGGAATAGCGGAGATGAGGGAAGGCTGTGTTCTCAGTCCGCAAAAAGTGGTGCCTGTGGCTCAGTGAGTGTGCTGCTGGCCCCATATGCTGAGTGCTGGTGAGTTTGAACCCAACCCCAGCCAAACTGCAACAATAAAAAAAAAATTAAAAAAAAAGAATATTGTGATATTTACATTAATATGAACAGCAATTAGAGTTTTCTACTTGGATAGCATAGAGAGCTTAAATAAGTCACATGAATCAGTGTGATTTTATTTAAGAACTACGTATGTATTGATTTAATTTTCTTGTTTATATTTTCATTATTATCTACTTGATGTCTATTAATTAAGTCTTTTATAACCATGCTAAGGTGATGTGAGTCTCATAACTGGATAAGCAATTTTAAGCTCTACATTCTGAATGCCTGGAAACTAAAAAAACCAGAGTCACATATAAAATCATGAGGACAAAAACAAATGTAGGAAATGGAAATTAGACTAGTGCTACCACAAATAAATGTGCATTAACGTTAGGTGGATATAATTCATGTTGTGGAAAATCAGCATTAGTAAAATTGGGGAGATGGGAAAAGACCAGTCAAAATGTGAGATTTGTAACATTTTTGAAAAAAGAAAGAATGTGGGGTATGAGGGCCTGGGAAGGAAGGGGAGACAGGCACACGGAGGGAAGGCATTTGCCATATTGATGAGAAATGAACATTTATTTTTACTTGGATTTCTTTTTCTTAAGATAATTTCTTTTCAGGTATGATTTAAACCTAAACTCCAATATTGTATAAATTAACATTTAAATATACCATAACTATTTGCCACAGCTAAGGTCAGTTGTCTACACTTCCTTTCCTCTGTAGGGTAAATTTAGGTAAGAGCCTTTAGGGTCAAGCATATGGATTGTCAAACAGCTCAGCAGTTCTTTGGAGGAAGAACTAAAATTGAAATCTTTTCAACCTAAACAAACTTATAATTTTTGAAGGGAGTAGCAACTTAATGGAATGAATTAATTAAAGCAAATACAAATTTAAGAATTACTATAGACGCCAAAGAACTAGTAGGTTTTGGATGATTGTATGAGCATTTTATTGGAAAAACAGTGTAAGAGGTGTCACGTTTGTAGTAATGTGAAAAAGCATCAATAATTTGAATTTCATTTGAGACTAGCTGCCACATTTTGGAGGGAGCATTTGTTGTTTCTAAAGATTTTTTTTTTAAGTTTATCATGAAAAACTGGGTTTAATGTCTGGCTAGAATTGAAATAGCAAGGGAAGTATTATATATTTTTTTTATGTTTTACAGCATATATTTATGTTTTACAGCATAAAGACATTGTAGACTGTTCTCACGTAGATGTCATCAGGAGGTGGCTTCTTCTTGCTGCCTGGTTCAAGGAATCTCTTAATTGTAGGGATATTACTTATTTTCACTGTGTACTCCTGGAGGAAAGGAAATGAACCCAATATATTAGGAATTTTCTCTTCTAGAGCCAAAATGGTTTGGAGAAGAATTATGTCTGCAAGGCTCAGTTGATTACCAACAAGAAAGGTTTGTCCGTGACCCCTTAAGTATTATATTCTTGAAGAAGAGGGTTTCTAAATGGAAAAATGGATTCCTATTAAATGTAATTTCTTCCTCATTGGGAAAGTGAATCAGCATGTGTGTTAAACTATTCAGAAGATACTACCCTAAAAGAAGAAAGTCCCAAATGGCTGAGTGCTTGGTTCCAAAACGGAACAAATAAGACCAACACAGTATACACCAGGAGGACTGGGAGGCCAACTGTGGTCAGTGTGCTTGGCCCTCCTCTGGGGTATAGGAGCACATGGCCCAAAGGAGGGAACACTTTTCTGAACCTAAACAGGAAGATGTGGGGGCAACTTATAGACAACAGCAAGAAAAATAAATATTCAAACACATATAAGGCTTAGGGAGAGGTTTTTATAGGTTCCTAGCATTTAGGCTGAAAATGAGAAGGGAGAGAAGAGAAAAGGGGGTTGGGAGGGAAAGAGAGAGATAGAGATAGAGATAGAGATAGAGATAGAGATAGAGATAGAGAGAGAGAGAGAGAGAGAGAGAATGAAGACCATGGAGGAGAATGAGGGAGAGAGAGGAGAGGACCCAGAGAACCCACAGCCTTAGAGACCTGTTACCAGTACTAATTAGGGCTCTTGGCTCTTAGGATACCAGAGATCCTTCACAAAACCAGGCTGTGCATTTTAGGTAAGTCCCTTAACCCAGGAAAAGAAAGATAAAAGTCATTTTGTGAATAACAAAATGCCTGCCTATTAAAATAAAACAATTATTTATCTTGTTGCAAAATGTATGTTTGTTGCTACATGTATTTCATGGAATATGCTGATTAAAAGATATTTCATAAAGCTTTAATTTTCATTGAAACAGACTCTCATGAGCTATATCTCAAATCCTAAGAGTCACCTAGAGAAATACTGACCACAGACTCACCTATAAACTTCTCCTGCTTAGTGAAAGTTATTCACATTCTACGGCAAAGATTCAAAACTATACTCTGGGACATTAGGGAGTGTCAGAATCCCCCCCCCCCAATATCTTGCTCAAATTCTAGTTGCCCAGAACCCAGTTGGCCCTTCTGCATGGTGAATCTGGGTAGCAGTGGTTTGACCAAGCACCCAAGGTTACACCAAACCACATCAAAATGTGAGCACTGCTTTATTAAATGGGAAAAAAATAAGCAGTACAGACGCCAGTCCCCACGGGTGTGTACCTACAGACTGACTGAGCAGGGCTTGAGTTTGGACTAGAAATTGGCAATATTTGGCTACAGTGACCCTCCAACGAGGTGGTTTTCTGACTAGTGACAAAATGTTGAAAACCAATGACCTAGAAATGAGATATATGATGATGGATGTTGGTCACAGATACAGCCTCAATATTAAAATGACTTATATAGAATTTTGCCAAGATCATTTTATTTTCATCATGTTAGTAATGTGAACTGTCCCAGCATCAACCTTGAGCGACTTTGGTGGAGCTGTTCCCTATCTGACATGACGCAACCAATTCCAGAGTCCACCTCTTAGCGCTTCTGTTGTTTTGGCTGTTGTTTGTTTACTTCTTCACTTCCCACACTTGTGACTGTGGGAGGGAGGGTAAAAGAGATCCTAATTTTAATGCAAATTAATATCTGGGAGGATCAGGACAAGGAAGCAGAGGAAAATGCCCTGGATCCTTTCCAGAACTTTTTCTTTTCAGTGTTCTAAGCACTTTTTATGGAAATTAACCATACTGGACCTGTTTATTTAACTAGGGGAAGAAACTCCCTGGTTGAGCATAACACATCTACACGCTTGCTGGGTTTTCCGGCTTTGCCTTCCCGTCCGCTCTGCGCAGCCCAGGAGTTGACAAGCCGGTGGAGACCCCCGACGCCAAGCAGGCACAGTCTTACTCACACAGGCACATTTTTTTTTTTCTACATGATTTCTTCTTACTGAAAAGGGCTACAGAAATTA
The DNA here is from genome assembly GCF_027406575.1 of Nycticebus coucang. Taxonomy (NCBI): domain Eukaryota; kingdom Metazoa; phylum Chordata; class Mammalia; order Primates; family Lorisidae; genus Nycticebus; species Nycticebus coucang. The sequence continues at coordinate 8,977,844 of NC_069794.1, read as the reverse complement.
GGCTGTTTTTAGGCAGATGAGCAAAGAACAGTTTAGAAAAATTTTGGTTTGCTAACCTTTAAATCACCAAAATTCTCTGGGTTATATATTACAAATAAGTAAGCATTGAAAAATTTCTATATTGACTTTTGAGCCACGATCTTTGAATCCCCCACCCTCACAAAGTGTGAATTTTGATTGTTATGTCTTCTTAGGAATGAGAAGTTACTTCTGAGAGTACTGCCTTCCCGTCTTACATGTTTTACATGTTTGTAAGGTGGTTAGGTATTTTTTTTTGATTAATATTAAATCATAGCTGTGTATATTAATGTGATCATGGGGCACCATACACTGGTTTTATAAACAGTTCAGGGTCAAGTTATTGTTAGAGTAGAATCATTTTCCATTCAAAGGGTTTTATCTTGTTACACACACTTGACAATGAATTTGATTTTTGTTAAAATTTCAAAGGACACCACTGGAGAAGATGTCTTACATGAGAATAAAAAATCCTCCAGACAGTACCCATCTTAAAAATATTTTACTGTAAAAGATTTTTATCAATGTTTTACACATTTAACACCATACCTGAGGTATGTTCTATCAGTGAATGTCTTTCTCTTCCTCCTATCCCCGGTGCTCGGTATTTTTAAAATCAGCCTTCAGGTTTACTAGGCGTCCTGTGCCTCACTTGGCATCTTTGTAGAGCAGCCCAAAGCATCCCGGGGTTGAGTTTGTCAAGCATAGTCATCAGCCCCCAGAAGGCTCTGGAAACTGTTCTGAGACTTAGTATTTTTTTCTTTTTTGAAATAGAGTCTTACTATGTCACCCTGGGTAGAGTGCCATGGCGTCACAACTCACAGCAACCTCAAACTCTCGGGCTTAAGCGATTCTCTTGCATCAGACTCCTGAGTAGCTGGGACTACAGGTGCCCGCCACAACGCCCAGCTATTTTTTGTTGTTGTTGTTGCTGTTGTAGTCGTCATTGTTGTTTAGCTGGCCCAAGCCAGGTTCGAACCTGCCAGCCTGGGTGTATGTGGCCAGTGCCCTAAACACTGAGTTAGGGGCTGACCCTTAGTATTTTATAGATAATCAAATCTGGAGTTTAATATTAGTTTACATATTTTTTCATGATTTTATGCTTTTCTGAATAAACTATACTAAACCCATTTATTCAACTGGCTACATGACTTGGGCGAATAGAGAAAACTAATTAAATTGCTACTAACCAGGCCGTGACTCAAACTCCACTATTAATTACAAGATCCCAAGCACCTAAATTGGCTTAATAGTTTCCCATGGTCAATTTTATGACTAATGTAACAGCATATTTAAAATAGTGTGTCAGAAAACACATACCACTGAAGGACATAGGATTCTTAGTCAAATGAGTTTGAGCAATACCATGTAACGTTTCGGTATAACATAATGATAGCCTGGGCCACCACCGCTCAGATGTGTTTGCGATTTAGTATATTGAAGGCCATAATGCGTGCACTTGGAAATTTAAACATAGTACATTTTATTTAACTATGTTTAAAATTACTAAATTACATACTTCCTTTATATGTTAGTTAAAAAAGGACTTGACTACCACATTGATGAAAATTTGGAATGATAGAATTTCACTATTTATAATCATTACTAAAGGGGATATATCTATTTCTGGTTAGGAAAACTTATAAAACTAGCTCATTCTGTACATATTCATTAGAATAAATTAATGGAAGAAAAGTCTATGCTTTTAAAGGAATGTGTGTTTGGGTAAATTCAAGTGTTTCTCAACACCCATTTTCTGTACCATCATTGAGTATGAATCAATAAATTTCGAACAGGATATTGCAATAGTGATATTAATGTTTAATTAATGCATCAGTGTTAGTGCTTTTAAACTGCAGAAATCAACTGCTTTCACCATAGAACTGCAACTCTAAATGACTTAATATTTAGAGATTTGACACAGTACAATATCCTAGAGCATCTTTCTGATGAATCCTAGGTTAATTTTATTTGGTTCAAGAGCTTATTTGAAGTTTCTTTTTTTAAAAAAGTCCCTGAAAGTTACTCTAGGATAAATGTTTAGCAAGTGATGTCCCTTGGGCCAAATCTGTCTGCTTGTTGTTGTAAATAAAGTTGTACAGTCAACAAACCTTGGTTCACACGTGGTTACCATTGTGCAAAACCACCTGGGCCTGGTACTCTGCAACAGAGAAGTAGCTAAATCACCAGGCGCTTCACAGAGAATGTTCGCCCATCCTGCTTTATGATGAAAATTAATGACATTGTACCCTATTATAATGTTTGTCAAAAATATCTTTTTTTTCCGCCTCTTTCTCTCTCTCCTATGGGAAAAGTATACTTGAAATAAATTTGATTGTGTTGACATCCGTTTGTGTCATACATATTATTTATAATTGTTATTATAAAGGCACAGTTCTATTACACTTTTCTACTTTGAATAATATAATTCTTCTTGGGGAAAAACTAATTTTCAGAAACGTCACAGTCCCCTTCAGTGAAGACCGTCTTGTGAATTTTTTTCTCTGTCATACACCATCCGACATTGTTCCATTTGCTTCTAGTGGTCCCCTCTCTTCTGCAGCGTCAGCATCGGGGTGAGTGTACACCATAGGCTGTTAGTTTTTGGATATTAAGATAATATATATTGAAAAAACATTTCACAGTTATAGGATTATTTTGAGGCATTCTTTCTTGTAGTTGCAGAATGTTTCTAATGCCAACTAAATGATGATTTAAAATGATTAATTCCATTCTGTTATGATAAGATTAGTAAATGAAAACATTTTAAAAATGCCATTTGTTCCTTAATACATGCTCACTTTTGTATATGTGTGCTATAGAAGTAAATTCTACAGTCAATTATTTTCAATTTTTGTGTAATTTTTAACAGTATTGTTTATATCATGGCTATGTACTACCCAGACATACTTCATTTTATAGGATTTAACTTTGTTTTGCCTCAATGATATTCTTATTATTTACAAATTGAAGGTTTGTGACAATTTTGCATCAAGTAAGATGTTGGTGTCATTTTCCCAACACTATGTCCTCACTTCCTCTTTGTTACATTTTGGTAATTCTCACAATACTTCAAACTTTTTTCACTATTACTATGTCTGGTGATCTGTGATCAGTGACCTTTGGTGTTGCTCTTGCAATTGTTTTGAGATGCCATGACCCATGACCATAAAAGTTAGTCAATGTCATGGGCAAATGCTCTGTGTTCTGACTGCTCCGACAACTGCCCATTCCCGCTTATCTCCTCTTTTCTTTGTGCCTTCCTATTTGCTGAGATACACCAATGTTGAAATTAGGACAATTAATAATCCTGCAACAACTCCTAAATCTTCAAGTGATGTTCAATGTCTCTTTTTTTAAATTTGAAGTTTAGTGAGGGCATGTCAAAAGCCAAGCAGGCTGGCAGAAAGTCTCTGGTGCCTGTTCTCCAAATTGTAAATACAAAGAAAAGCAATACTCTAGTGAACATATGGATGATAGGAAAGCAAACAAAACCGTCTTATTAGTGATGTGGAGGAAGTTTTAGTGGTCCTAGTAGATCAAACCAGCCACAACATTCCCTTAAACCAAAGGCTAATCCAGATCAAGATTGTGACATTTGTTTAATTCGATGAAGGCTGAGAAATGTAAAGAAACTGCAGAAGAAAAGTTTGAAGGCAGCAAAGGTTGGCTTGTGAACTTTAAGAGAAGTCATCTCTATAAAAGTGCAAGTTGAAGCAGCAAATTCTCACAGAAGCTGCATCAAGTTTTCCAGGGCCTCCAGCTAAGATAACTGGTACAGGTGCCTGCCCTAAACATGAGCTTTCAATGTCTACTGAACAAACTTCTAGGAAGATGATGCCAAATAGAATTTATAGCTAGAGAGGAGAAGTCAATTCCTGGTTTCAGAGCTTCAAAGGACATACTCACTCCCTTCTTAGGGGCTGAGGCAGCTGGTAACTTAAAGTTGAATCCAGTATTCCTTTACCATCCAGAAATTCCTAGGGCCCTTAATGGTAATCTACTCCATACATGGAAAAACAAAGCCAGGATGAAAGCATACCTGTTTATAGGATGGCTTAATATTTTCGGCTCACAGTTGAGAACTACTACTCATAAAAAGAATCCTTTTAACATGTTACTGCTCATTGGTAATTCATGCAGTTACCCAAGAGTTCTGATGGAGATGTATAAACAGAGATGTCAGTGTCTTCATGCTCGCTAACACAGCATCCCTTCTATAATCCACAAATCAAGGAATCATTTTGAAATTCAAGTCTTATTGTTTGAAAATACATTTTTAAGGTTACAGTTGTCACAGATACTGATTCCTCTATGGATCAAGGAAAGGGAATTGAAAACCTGGAAATGTTTCACTATTCTATATATTATTAAGAAATTTTTTGATTCATAGGAGAAAATCAAAATGTCAACATCAACAGGAATTTGGAAGAAGTTGATTCCAGCCTTTATGAACGACCTTGAGGGGTTCAAGACATCAGTGAAGAAGTTAACTGTGGATATGGTAGAATACAGCAAATGAAGTAGAATTGTAAGTGGAACCTGAAGACGTGACTTAATTGATGCAATCTCATGATAAAACTTGAACAGACGAAGAGCTATTTCTTATTGGTGAGCAAATAAAGTATTTTCTTGAGACAGAATCTTCTCCTGGTGAAGAAACTATGAACTTTGTTGAAGTGACAACAAAAGATTTTGAATATTACTTCAACTCAGTTGATAAGACAGTGTCAGGGTTTGAGAGGATAAACTCCAACTTTGAAATAAGTTCTATTTATGTAAAATGCTATCAAATGGCATCACATGCTACAGAGACATCATTCATAGAAGGGAGAGTCAATTGATGTTGCCAACTTCATTTTGTCTTGCTTTTTAAAAATTCCCATATCCACTCCAATTTTCAGTAACCAACAACCTCCTTTATCAATTAGCAGCCAATTACATTCAAGCAAGACCCTCCATCAGCAAATATGATGACTTCCTCAAGGCTTAGATGATCATAAGTATCTTTTTTTTTAGCAATAAAGTAATTTTTAAGGTATGTGCCTTGTTTTTCAGGCATAATGGTATTGAACACTCAATAGACTACTGAATAGCATAAATATAACTTTTATATGCACTTGGAAACAAAAAGAAAAAAAAAATCCATGATTTTCTTGGTTGCAATATTTCCTTTATTGCAGTGGTCTGGAACCAAATTCTCAATATCTCTGAGGCATGACTATATTTGAACATAGAAAAATCAGGAAAATATAACATTTTTGTATTTTAACAAGGAAATGATTAAAACAAAATAAATCCAGCTCAAGTAGACGTTATCAGTTTAAATTGTGGGAGTTAGATGATCAAATTACGCGGCCCATGTATTAGGAAATGCAGGTTACAGTTCCATAGGTACTTCAGTCTATGTTACTAATGAAGCAATTTGCTCTGCATCCAGTCTCATTTCACTTGCTGTCATCAACAATTAAAGAATGGACGGAAGGGTCACTCTAGATTAGCACCCTTTCTTTGCAGAGATGCCCACTTAACGGAGAAGCATTTTTTCTTTTTTTAATGTTCTGGATGAGCATTAGTGCAAGTCATTCAGCAGGAGTTGTAGTCTCTGAATATTATTCTTAGGTAGTAACCATCAAAAAAGGCATCTGTGGAAACATCCTAGGCTGAAACAATTCTTTGTATGGCTCAGAACTTACACACAGACGTAGGCATACCTGTAAACAATCTTTAGAGAGGAAGAAAGCAAAGCAAGCAAGCAAATGGAAAGAAACAAGCAAAGCCGGGAGTCTTAAAAGAAAAGAACTGTGACCTATCAACTCGCAGATTTCCCACCAGAGCCCGTTATTGAGGGGAGATGGTGCACTGCCTCCAGGCTTCACCAGAAAAGTTCTTAATTAAGATTAAAGCAATGACCAAATCTCATCTCCGCTTCTCTTTTTCCTCATTCTTTCTTCATTACCCATATCTATTTTACGTTTCTTTTAGAATAAGAGAGTAGAAAATGGCATCCACCTTGTAAAATAAAACATTACTAACAAATTTCAGAATTATGGAATTTTTAAAAGATCTACTTAGTTATATAAGTAATTTTTAAAAGATCTACTTAGTCATATAAGTAATTACATCTTCTCTAAAATAAATTCAATATCGTGGCTCATATATATCACTATTGTTTTTTTTAATTAAAGAAAATATACATAATGGTATTACTGATATATGAATAATTATACACATTTTAAAATAATTCATCTCTTAAGAGATTGTAGAATAGAATTTCTATTTACACAAGTATACGGAATCATGCCTTTATATAATAAATATTTATTGATCATCTAATGTGGGTCAAGCATTGCTCATGAATTAAGACTCACCTATTATAACACTGACGATTTTATTAAAAGGTGGAAGCAAGTAGATTTATTTTGGATTTATGATTTCTTATAATTTCTTATCAACTTTGAAAACATTTTTTGAAGGAACATGAATGTAATTTTTTTATTAGACATTGATGAGTTAAATGGCCAGATTTCTTTTGGAAATGTCACATAAATCTTTGGGCCTCAGAAAATGCCTAAGGGAGCAGTAGAGATATTGGCCCTGCTAACTAATTGTGGAAACAATTTTCAAAGGTTCCTAAAACAATTAGAAAACTTTCGCTTCAATAGCATCCCAAGAAATAAGGCATCAGTGAAGCTAATAAGATAAATGTAGGTGTGCAACTTTTATTGCGCCCTTGCTTGGTGCTAAAAACTGATCTAACCCCTTTACATGAATTATCTCATTTAATCTCTAGAAAATCTACAGTGGTAGTTGCCACTGATTTTTACCAGTGCGAGGAAAAAACAAGGCTCAGAGTAGTTTCAGACCTAGGAACTGAATCTTAACTGCAAAGCTCCTGCTTTTAACCATATATCAAATATGGCAAGCAACTGCAATGGACAAATTCGTTTTTTGGAGCAAACATTTGTAACTGACTTCTGATCCAAGAGCCAAATTTGCAATCAATTTCATGTTTGGAGAACAGCTGTGGCCACTAATCAAAGGGCATGTATTCACAACCCCCGGAAGGAAGTTAAGTTTAGCAGCAGCAGGTGCCCAAATAAAAATCAGCATTAGCAATTTCAATTTTGAAAATTAAGATCACAACAGTGCTCCACTGTTCATTCTTATGTTTCCTTGCCTCACACTCAAAAGTGTGACTCCGTGGTTCATGTTTTAACGTATAGCAATGGAAAACCTGTTAAATATGTGCATGAATAGAAATATTTCCCCATTGAAAACATTTGAGAAAGTAATTGGAGAAGAGTCAATTTACTATAAAGGTTGGAACTATCTCATAGAAATTAATGTGTATTAGTAGAATAAACAATATAAATATTTCTCAACTATTAGAAGTTTAGGCTCTGGTCAATCAAAATGGGTATTGGTTGCAAACAACATGTTTCAATGTATGAATTGGACATATGTTTGAACAATTAGAGATGTAAGTGTATCATGGACTAAATTGCATCTCCTTCTAAATTCATATATTAAAGACCCAACTCCTAATGTGACTAGATGGAGATAAGACCTTTAAGGAGAAAATTAAGGTTGAGTCTATAAGGTGGAGCTTGAATCCAATAGGATCTGTGTCCTTAAAACAGCGGTTGTCAACCTATGGGTTGCGGCATTAGGAAGGATGAGAACCAGTGCCTTAAAAGAAGAGGAAGCCATTAGGAGTGCTTGTGTATAAAAGAAGACTGTGTGAGGACATGGTAAGAAATTTGCCATCCATAGGCTAAAGGAAGAGCTCAGTAGCCAACCCCAGTAGTATCTCCATCTTGGAATTCTAGCCTCTAGAACTGTGAGAAAATGAGGTTCTATTGTTTGCAATATTCTATTATAATAGCCCTAGAAGATTAATAGGGTGGGAATAATTATTAGTATTTAACTACATTTTTTTTACTTCAATTTTTATAAATTGGTGTTACTTGAAAAAGAGTTGATACAGCAAAATGGTTGTACACAGTGCTTCATAACAATAAGACAGTAATATAAAAATAGTTCTGGACTCTTACTTCTTAGAGGCAATAATACCATCTTAAATATTTCTCCTGGCATATACCTTCATATTTGTAAACACAAACATATTCTTCCTCCGTACCTTGATGGCCTTGAAATAGCTGTATCATAATTTTCAGTTCAGTCAACACTAAGTGTTTACACTACTATGGCTATGCAAACAAATTTGTCATTAAATCATACCAGTGGTCTATGATTAAATATTTCTATTTTAAAATGTACCTTCACTAGAGTTAATAATAGAAGTTTTAAAAAATTTTGCTTAATGTATTGTATATATGAATCATCCATTGCCCAAATATACATCTCTCAACTTGCAATATTTTCAAATCTCTATCTTTTTTCTTTTTTCCCCTTGGAATTATTCCTTGGGGTTTAACACTGTCTGCTTACTCTCCAGCCCTACTAACTGGCTGACATCTTGGTATATCCCTTCACATTCTTTTGATAATTTCCTTTAACTCTCTCCTAGACAAAATCTTATGTTCTGAATTCCGTGTTCTACCTCTCTCCTTCTCTAATTTACACCTTCATTTTGATAGACACAATCTTATATATCTGAACACATCTTTGTACTTAATACTTTCACTAGGTTGTTTTCATTCAATATGATTAACAAAATTATTGGAGCCCCTGTTTTGGACTGCACTTTTACACAAGGCTTCAACTGACTAGACTAAATCGAAATGGAATTGTAACTGCAGAACCAGCCCAAACTAGTAGAGTAGGTACTCTGTTGAAAACAAAATATCAAGTTACCTTGTAGGTATTACAGAGCCCAAAACTGGAAGTCAAGTAGTCTGGGTATGCACCAAAGAAAAAGCTTTGACCTCTAACAACATTCAGAAGTGATTCTTCCCTTCAAACCAAGAAGACCCAGGACATGACCAGGACCTGAATTCTGGAACCATTTCAAAAGCAAGTTCATTGGCACAGAAAATTCAGGGCTAAAATCCACCTCAACATACCTTATTATAAGTGGTCAAATTTGAAGCCCTCTGATCATTTCCTGGCAAGCCAACATTCCTAAATCCTTACCCTTGCCTTCCAGTTCCATAAAACCTTTCCCAGACCCCAAGTTGAGGAGACAGATTTGAGTCTACCTTCTGTTTCCTTGCTGGCTATTCTCAAAATAAAGTCTTTCTTTTTCTCAAAAACAGCCAATAGAATTGACTTCTATGTGTTTTGGGCAGCAAATCCATTTAGTTGATAACAGTTATTCATGCTAAATGCCACATAACCAAACTGAAAATTTAAGAATAGGTAGATACACAAATAGGCAAGTTTTCCTGGACCACCTGCCTGAGTCAGTGTGGTAAAGAAGTCCTTCCTGTTCTGCCACTTAAAAAAGAAAACAATAAATTAATAAACCTAAATCTTAAAATTTCTTTCTTTGCAAATAATTAATTTCCTTGGTAATTTTGTAATATTCTTTCTCTCCCATATTCTAAAATTTTATAAAGATAAAATACTGTTTTGGTCACTTTCGTTTTGTTGAACACCATAGTATTTTCATATTCAAATCATGTCTTTAGTGGGATATTTTAAATAATTGTTTTCTTTGGCTTTTGTCTAAAGTCTTTCTTTTCATTTTCCACTTACCTTTATTATCTCACTTCTTATCACCTGTAACTCTTAAGAATTAGATATTGGGCTTTCTGGGATTTCTTCACATTTTCTTCATGTTTTCCCATTATTGTCCTACTACTGCAGAAATTGTTTCACTTTTATCAGGTATATATTCTATTGATTTTTAAAACTTAGTTATAAAATTTTTAACTTTCAAGACATTTATTTTTCTGAATGTAACCTTTTCTAGTATCTCTTTCTGGTTAGAGTCTTTTTTTAAATACCTACTAGCAATTGTTCATTCATATTTATGGTTAAATATTAAATTTTTTATTATAATCCTGGAAAGAATGTTTGATATCAAACATTCAGTAATCAGGTTAAGCCAGTTTTTTAATGCTCCCAACTGCTAGTATTGCTATATCATGTTGATTAGGCATTTTACTTATCCAAATTAGAATTTAAATCTATGAAACAGATATATAAACAATTACATGCTCATATGATCAATAAAACATAAATATAGTCTAGCATGGGGGAAGAGGGAGGAAGTAGGGGTAGGGTAGGAGGGCAACTGGCAGAAGGAGGGAGGGCCTTTGTGGGATCTCACCTAATGGGCACAATGCGTGGGTGTATACCATACCCCCAGGGTGAGGGGTCCTCTTACAACTGCAACTTTACCTTGAAAGTGAGAAAAATGTAATGTAAAAATTTGTACCCTCATAATAACTTGAAATAAAAGACAAAAAAACTATTTCTTAAACTACTATTTACATTTCTGTATTAAAGACTCATGAGAACACAAGGGCTCCAATAAGAAGGAGATCAGTTCCCTCTCACGAAACAGATGCAATGCAAGGAGGTAGCACAGGGCAGCTAGAAACCTGGTTTCACAAAACCTTCCTACTTTTGACCAGGGGAAAGAAGGAAGGAGAGAGTGTGGTTAGCAGCTGTATATGCGAGTTGTACACGACACGTCTAGTTGTCTCCCACTAGAAAATGGAACCACATGGCTCTACCAGCTGCAATGGAAACTTAGAAAAGTGATGGTTAGCTGAATGACCATGTGCTCAGATAAAACTTAGAGCCCTGAGAGCTTCTATTACTAAAAAGAAGAAGAAGAGAATGGATATTGATTAAAAATTAGCAGTGACACCCACAGGCGCCAAATGCTGGGAGTTGAGTGAGGATCTCATGATTAAGCGTATAGATTTTACTTAATTTCGCTTATTTTAGCACCATGTGTCTGACATCAGCTGTGCCTGATGTCCAAGTTAAGAATCCCTCTGCTTCCTTGCTTGTTTCCTTCTTAGTTGGCTCTCTTGTTTGATTTTAAAGTTTCAGTTTTGTGTCTTACAGTGGGAGGGGTAGGTGCCTGTGTCCATCACTTGGGAAAGATATATAGTAGCTTACTTCTTTAACTCTTTGCTTTCCACGTTTTTGAGTGAGTCTTCTCTTTCCAGAGCAGTGAGAAACTCTAGTTCCCATGACCGTGCCCCCATCCCTGCCCTCACCAAGGCCCATCAATCACTCTCCTCCTCTTTGAAGTGGTTTCTTTCTTGCCTTAGTAAACTGGCAAGAACCTTCAGTGTCAAATTGAATGGAAGTGGGTGTAAGACGGCATATTAGAAATAGCCTGCTTTTATTTGCTGCTCTCAAGGAGAGGATCAAACGTTGTGCATAGAGTTTCACCTGTGGAAGGCCAGGTCAGAGAGCCTTGTCAATCATCAGAGAGGCAACTGGAGACACCCAAAGTGGGAGAGAGAGGGACACAGTGATCCACTGGGAAACCTCAGAAGGTGTCTGGGGGAGTGTCTACAATGCATGGGGAAGGGTGGGAGAAAGATCTCTCGTTGGGGGAAAGATTTCAGGCACTGAAATCCAAGCTGTGAGGGGACCCCCCTACCAAACCATACCTCCCAACTAATCAGACAGATGGTTAGATACTAGAGAAGTCTTGCACTAAGAGTAGGCACAGTGAAGTCTGGCCAACTTCTTGTCCTAGGTAGCAGCAACAGATGCCACTCTGATCTCAGCCACTCACAGAGAACCAGGCCTGCAGAGAGATCAGCTCCACTGCAGCTGCCTCCCTCTCACCCCTACCAGATCAGGGAGGGAATGGAGAGAGCATGTGCTCTCACTGATACTGTGACTAGGTGTTATGCACCTTCTATACTTACCCATCAGCTGCCTCCAGAGATCAGAGGTGTTCAACTGGCCCTCAGCATCTGCCGTCATCTTGACAGTGCTGCTGCTCCCACCTAAGCAGTACTGCAGTGGCTGTCACACCTGGACTTGGGAAGAGGGAGAGCTCCTGACATGACTCCCTGGCAGTACCTGTGCATATCAGTGGCCCTGCCTGTCATGGGTGTCCTAGCTGCTGCCACCCAAGGAGCCACTATGTCACTGGCTGCAGCCTGACAACCTGCCCAGGCACCAGCCAAGACCTCTGACCTGTTCAGGCATCTGCAGAGTTCCCCCAACCCTCCCTGCCACTGGCTGAGGTGCTGCAATATGCCCAGGCACCTGCCAAGGTCCTGGTTCGGGCCTTTGTCTCACGACCCACCAGACCCTTGCCTAAGTCCTACAGCACACACAGGTGCCCAACAATGTTATGTGACCTGCCCAGGCACTGACCAAGATCCCATGGGGCTCCCAGGTAACTTCTCTAACTTCTGTGACACACTCCTATAGTGGCTGAATTTCCACAATACGCCCAAGTCTCTGTAAAGGTCCTCTGAAAATCCAGTGCCCACCAAGTTTCCACGACCTGCCCAGGATCCAACTATGGTCACACCACCTAAATTTATGGAATGAGACAAACTGCCCAAACTTTTAACAGTGGTGTGGAGACAAACTCACCAATGTGAACAAATAGCCCTCAGCACTTGCTTGGATTGTGACAACCCCAGGGGATTGTGGCACCTGTCCCTCTCTCACCAGGTAAGTCCTCCAGAGCGTGACTCAAAAGCACCATCTAGGGATTCCTTCTCCTTCTCACTAAGTAGAAGATATCCCAGAAAAGGGGAACAGGTGTGCTAAGAAAAAGATCAGCCCTGAACTGACAGAAGAAATTTCAAAAGAGAAAAACCAGAAAATGAATACGGTCACATGAGAAAATATGGTAGTTCAAGATCCCCAAAGGATCACAATAGATCCATAGTGTCAGATCTCAATCAAAATGAAATTATCAGAATTTCAGAATATGGAGAGCAAAAAAGATGAATGGACTTGAAAAGTGAAAACCCAAACAAAGAAACAAGGCATATATTTGTTTTTCAAGAAATGAATGAAAAAGTCACTAAAGAGGCAGATAATATAAGGAAGGATATAACAGAACTTAAAGAACTTAGTCATTTAGAGAATTAAAAAAAAAAATACAGCAGAAAGCCTCAATAACAGACTAAACCAAGCAGAAGAAAGGATCTCAGAATGAGAGAATAAGGCTTTTAAGCCTACCCAGTCAGTGGAAGACACAGGAAAAAGAATGAAAAAGAATGGACAACCATGCAGAGAAATAAGGAACTGGGTGAAATGACCCAATATATGAATCATAGGTATCTCAGAAAGAGAAAAACAAAAATAAAAAAGCACAGAAAACCTATTGGATGTCAATATTGAGGAGACTTTCACTGGTACCACCAGAGATTTAGATATTTGGATATAAGATGGTCATTGAACAATGGGAAGATTCATAACAAATAGGACTTCTCCAAGAGAAAATTCTACAAGCTACAACACAAAAGCGACAGTTAACCTACAAAGAAAAACTTATCAGTCAGATGATTAGCAGACTTCTTAGTGGAGACCTTATGAAACAGAAGAGTTCAGGACCCCATTTTTAGTTTTTTTAAACAGAGCAAGTGTCAGCCAAGAATCTGTATGAGTTTCATACATGATAGGGAAATAAAGACTTTTCCAGACAAGCAAACACTAGGGAATTCCTCACACAGACCTGCACTTCAGGAAATGCTCAAGAGTGCATTATACATGGAATAGGACAATAGATATAACCAGTGACAAATACTTGGAAATTAAAGCTCAGAACTCTATAAAACAATAGCATAAGAGGGAGAAAACAAAAACAGAAATATACCATCAAACAGGATGAAAAGAACTGCATCCTATATATAAATACTAACACTAGATGTAAATGGAATGAATGTCTCACTTAAACAACATAGACTTGCTGGATAAATGAAAAAAAAAAATCCTAATATCTGTTGTCTCTAGGAAACAGACCTAGCCCACAAGAATGTACACAAACTAAAGTTAAAGGAGTGAAAAAAATTCCATGTATATGGAAACCAAAAGTGAGAAAGTGTGCCTATTCTGATATTATATAAAGTAGACTTTACATCAACATGTTAAAAAAAAAGAAAGATGGTATTATATGATGGTAAAGGGAGCAAAACAACAAGATGATAGAACCATCCAAAGTATACGTATATGTGCTTAAGATGAAAGGTCCCAGATTTATAAAAGCAGATTCTGAAATATCTAAGTAAATAAATAAGCAGTAGCATCATAATTGGGGACTTCAACATTACACAGATGTCACTGGACAGATCATCAATGCAGAAAATGAAGAAATGAAGAAACAATCGAATTAAGTGGTATTCTAGAACAAAGGGACCTAATAAACACTTATAGAACATTCTCTGAAAATCAACTGAATAAGTATTCTTTTCATCATCAGATGGGACATTTTTCAAGATTGATCGTATCTTAGACTACAAAACAAGTCTTAGCAAATAAAAAAATATCAAAATTATACCATGTATCTTCTTAGACCAAAGTGGAATAATACTAGAAATCAATTCCAATAATAATGCTTAATTCTTAATTCTCTTAATTCTACAATATTTTAATTATTGTAGAACAAGAGTGAAACTTGCATAATTTGCCTTGTCAGAAATCATGCAGTATTTAAAGTTTTGGGGGGGTGGCGGAGGGGGACTTCAACTGATAATTTTGCCAATATCATTTTTCACAGAATTAGAAAAAAAATTTTAAATTTCACAATGAATCAAAAAAGAGCTTAAATAGCTGGAGTAATCCTAAATAAAAAGAACAAATCTGGAGGCATTACATTACCTGATTTCAAATTATACTACAAGGCTATAGTCACCAATACAGCATGGTACTGTTATAAAGTAGAGACATATGCCAAAAGAATAGAAAACCATATAACTATGACCCAGTGACCTTCTGCACAGTAAACAACACCACACTGGGGAATGGAAGTTCTAGTCAATAAATGGTGCTGGGAATCCCGGATAGCCACATCAGAAGAACAGAACAGGATCCCTATTTCTTTCCCTAAGCAAACATGAATTTAAGATGTAGAAAAGATTTAAATGTACAATATGAAACCACAAGAATTCTAGAAGCAGTCATAAATACAGCAACAATAAAAAGACATATGGGGCTTAATTAAATTAAAAAGCTTCTGCATAGCAAAGGAAATGATAATCAACAGAGTGATCAGTCTACCTACAGAATGGGAGAAAAGTTTCACAAACTAGACTTCTGAAAAAAGTCCAATATCAAAAATCTACAAAGTTCTATAACAAATCAGGAAGAATAAAGAAACAACCCCATACATGCACAAGTCACAATTGCAAAGATGTGAAACCAACCTAAGTGCCCATCACTTAATGAGCAGAAAAAGAAAATATGGTATATATATACCATGGAGGACTCTTCAGCTATATGAAGGAGTGGAATAAGCAGTTTGCAATAACGTGGATGGAGCTGGAGACCATTAGCCTAAGTGAAGTTTCTCAAGAATGGGGAGAAAAAAAAACCTACCGCATATTCTCACTAATGAGAGGGAACTAAACGATGGACACAAGTGCGCACAGAGCATAGTGGAAACCAAGAAAAGGGGGCGCTTTCTCTCAGGGTAAAGCTGTTCTTGCAGGGAAGCTCTACTGACAACTTTCCTCAGTTTCTGTTGGAGGAAGTCTGTATTGCTCTTCCTCTTTTGTCTTTGCAGAGATGGCTTCTTGCTCTGTGGCCCTGGCAGACGTGCAGCAGTGGTACCATCATAGCTCACTGCAGTTTTGAATTTCTGTGCTCCAGGGAGCCTCAGCCTCCGTGCCCCAACCTACGGCATAGCTGAGACTACAAACGCACACCACCATGCATGGCTGATTTTCTTTTCTGTAGAGATAAGATTCTTATCATTCTGTCCAGGCTGGAATTGAACCCCTGACCTCAAGCAATCTTCCTGCCTCAGCCTCCAAAGGGCTGGGAATAGATAGGAGACAGCATGCCTGGCCTATAATTTCACTAAATGCAAAATTATCAGTTCAAGTCCCCCTCCTCCACCCCACCCCCCCAAAAAAAACCCTTTAAATATTGCATGATTTCTGACAAGGCAAATTATGCAAGTCTCCCTCTTGTTCTACAATAATTAAAATATTTCATTTCTCTGGGAAAAAGAAAAGAGAAGAAAGAGGAAAGAAAAATGAGCAGAGAAGAGGAGAGAGAAGAGAGAGGAAAGGAAGAGAAGGGACGGGTAGGGAAAGGAAGAGAAGGGAAAAGGGAGGAAGGAAAGGGAAGAGGGAGGAGGAGGAAGGGAAGAAGGGAAAAAAGTAAAGCAAAGCAAAGGAATGAAAAGCAAACTCCACTTGAGGCAGACTAATGCCTTCAATTCCTGAGCCACCCTGGCCTTCCGTGGTGTGAATATGCTTCCTTTTGGTTTTCCTCCAGAAATTTCTAGCTAACACCTAGGTAGAATTTAGGTGTTGCTTTATCTCACTAAGTTATTTATCCAAACTTGGTAAGAATGTTTTCTCTCCTATTCTCTTTGTCCTTGTAGGTGTATGACTTAAAAAAAAAAAAAAACAACTTATTTTATTTTATTTTTAGCAAAATTTTTAATACTTGACAGAGTACTATTAATGTTACCTGTTAGGGATAATAGAATCAAACAAAATGAGAAATAGATTCTTCTCAGGACTCCTTACCAGTAAAATCAGACAAGGGAAAATAGAGTAATTGGGACCTAAGGAAGATTTATTTCTGTGTGACAAACAGATTGTATTTTTAACCCTAAAATTTTTCCTTTTCATATTGGTGTGTCTATGTAATTTTGTTACCAAACTATATAAATGTGAGAGAATGCTAAATGAGTCTGAAAGCTGATCTAGAGAGAGTGGAAAAGCAGAAACTTCCACTCTCACAACCATCAGAGTGCCTTGCCGGCTGCTGGTGTGATGGGCCAGGTGAAGAGAATCCAGAACGTGGAGACACACAGGCTTTGGAAACGATCTTCATAGGCATTTATAAGTAGAAATATGGCTGCTGGGGAAGTCACAGCAAGAGGGCAGGGCAACTAGTGGGGGCTGCTGGTAGAGCAGAGGAGGTGTTTCTGACAAGGCTGGGGTCTTGAATCTTGGGTCCAGCAATGGTTAAAGGCAGACCCATCTCTTAACTCTACAGTTCAAAATCTGCGATTAAGACAAGTGGTTAACGTAAGCATGGACTAGGAGCCAATGCTATGAACACGGGCATTTGGAAGTCTGATACAAGAAGAAACTCTCATTCCCAGTGGACATAAAAAGGGAGGCATGTTTCAATACTGAATAAACTTGAGTTCCTTGCAGATCAGCCCAAAGGGGCCAGGGCCTCCATCTCAGGGATCTGGTCACTGGGAAGTAATGTCAGAATCAGACCTGAGAAAGTTAGCCAGGTAAATACCCAGTGACTAGACCAGTGCATATAGTGGTGAGATCTATTTAATTTTTAATCATCAAACACCTGAGCTAAGCTGCTTAAAAATAGGGTTGGTACCAGATTTTAACAGGCTTAGTTTATAGATAGGTATTCTGTGGACTCAGAAGTAGAAATTAAAGGAACACAGAGGGTTAGAGTAAAGGAAATTACGTATTTTCCATTTACCTGGAACTATTCCTCATTATTATTTTATGCTTTTAGCTATAATGTATCATTTCAGCCATTATTACATAGAGCTCCAGGAGGAAAAGGACCAGAAACTCAAATTTCTAATTATGTTTTCCGTGGTCCCTTTCCTTGGTCCCTTTCTTAAGGAGTAGGACCTCTGGATCAGAAAAGATGCCCCCAGCCAGGTCTGCCTCAGTCCTCAGAGAGAGCAGATAATTTTCAAAGTGACTAGAAGTTTTGTGCTAAGACCCAGTGAACATCAAGGGGTAGGAAGGTTTTTATTCTCTATGTTTTTAAGAAGAGCAAAGCAATCTCAGCACATCTACCTTTTTTTCTACTTAATCAGATTGGTCCCCAAGTTTGTTTATCTTCAAAACTTTCTTAATTGCAATCCTTCATCTCAATTTCTGTTGCCACTTTCTTAGTAAAGACTCTCATGATGTTTCTTTGTGATGTTTCAAATGACTTATGTCTCATCTCAGTATTTGTAATTCATCCTCTGATATGAGAGCTCTCTGTCTGAAATCTAAATAGAGCTATGTTGTCATTCCAACGCTCAAGATATTTTAGTGGCTTACTGCACAATACATCTAAATTCCACAGCTTGTCATATGGCGTATTTCATAATCTGTTCCATATTTACCTTTCTCAACATCTCCAACCAACTCTAGTCCTACATATCTCTAAAGTCTATGAATATCCAATGCACTTGAAAACGTTCAAGCCTTTTCCTCTTCCCGCAGAGGGGCTAGAATCTTTATGTCATTATCGTCACTTATTTGCCCATCCCAAGAAGCTGAGAACAGATTTTCTTGCAAAGGGAAAACTGTAGGAGTAGAGAGGCAGACTTCTACTCAGTACCTTCCAACTCAAGGAATATTTGTGTGATTGTTGTGCTTATTGATTTCCTTAACTTGTTTTGTCTGTGTTAGTTTTTTGTTCCTTTGTGGTTTTTTTTTCTTCCCCTCAGCAAAACTCTTGGGAATGTAAAGATGATTCTAAACTCTAGACAAAATGTCTTTCAAATGTGTCTCTCCTTCAATGAAGAAAAACATTAAATTATTTTATCAAATTTCTCCACATAAAATTTTAAACTTCTTCATCCTATCTGTTTGAAATAAATTCTTGGCTAAAATATGGTATATATCAGATCTAGAACAGAATGTACACCCCTGTAAATTTCCTACATTCAACCAGATAGATGGAATATGAATGTTCATGAAAGAAAATATTGCTACAGCAAATAAATTCAAAGTAAAAACTGATATAAAATTATATTGAGTTAATTAGTAATCTCTGGAGAACGAAGAATGTGGTGTTAAAACAGATATGTCAGATAAGCACCGACAGACTAGTGTGCAAAGAATGCCTTTAAATGATTTACATGTAAAGATGGGTGTGCCATGCTCTGCGTTTCATGTAGCATATAAAGGAAGCCACTCAGGAAAGAGGTGCATGTGAAAGGCTCTCTATATAGGCATGCCTTTCAATCCATGTACTTGGAATGGAAAAATCTCAAGTTAATTTCACAGTGTATTGTTTTACTTTGACTGAGAAGATATGGCTGAATACTGGAAAAGGTAATAGTCACTGAATACCAACTGTGGCCTTGAGAAAGGGAACCCTCGAAAGCCAGGCCGGACAGTTGGTCAGAGAAAAGAGAATATGAAATGGTCTTTCTAGATCCCTTGCCAGGCTAAGGGTCTGAAGGAACTCCTCCCTCCTCTCTTTTCCTTGGGAAAGGAACTCTGCTTAATTCCTCATCATCTGAAATGCCCTCCTCACATTTGTTTTCCAGAAGGCTGTCCCCAACTGGGTCAGGATAAAGGCAACACCATCAGAGGGAAGTCCATTCAGATTAATCTTATTTGGAAGGAAGCCCCATCATAGGCATCTTTCGCTGATCTTTCGAGATGCCGTTGAAAGCAAATACTTACATTTTAGCTGTTATTAACGTTCTTACTTACATACATTTGGACACATTTTGTCACTTAGCAAAACATTTTTCCCTTGAATGATCTGGATAACTGCATAGTCTGTGCATTGTAATCAACAATAATAAATAAATGATAGATGTGGTGACTAAGGGATCAGCTGGAATGTTCTTCATCCCCAAAAGCTTCCAGCTAGGAAATTTTCCAGCTACAGAACTTGAGAAACACTAGATTATGTGGACTTTTAAACTCTTGCATATTATAGAAATTTAACACTACATGTAATAGAAATAGAATTATTAACTTAAGGAAAATGACAATTATTAACTGGATGCCAAAAATCCCTTAGGACAGACCAGAAGGCTGATGGGCAGGCCTCGTAGCAAGGATAACCTAAGTAGCTCCAAAAGGGCCTCTGTCACAAATATCTCAACTGGATACTGCCTCTGGAATTTGTGAACTCCCCCGAAGAGAGTCTGGGTCTGCACATGGACCAAAACCATGCCTTGGACACGTGGCAAGGATGGGAAGGATCTGAGGAGGGAAACCTGGAAGGGCCATCCTCCTTCTCTAAAGTATGAAGACTTCTGGTTTACCCACTCTCCAAAGCTGAGTTTAGGCAGAGAAAATAGAAGCAGGAAAGCAAAACTAACACACAAAACAAGATAGCACTAAATAATATTAACTAAATAAAAGAGTTGCTTAGAAAGACTAAATGAGATTTTGCATGTCAACTGAGATAGAATGCTGTATCTTCAGTTGCCCCAGGATTGACAAGGCTCAACAACTAAGGTGTAGCAGGAGATCATTTCTCCATATTCCAGGAAGACTCCTTCCCTGAGACCTGCTCAGAGGAAGCCTGATTACCATGTAGTGAATGCTGGACAGAGCTAGTACCCCCAGCCCTCACTTGTGAGGGGTACATGCTATTGGAGCCCCTCTTCTCCAGGAATTTCCCTCAGATAATTGGAGAAGCTCCCTGGGAGATTATGGTCATCTCTACTGCCTACTTCACCCCCATTTTCCCCCATTTCTGGGGTGGCTCATAGACAAGGATGAACGGACCCATACGGGATTTAAGTGGCCAACCCTTTTTTCCAGTTGAAACACTGCTCCAGTGTGAGTCACCCTGAGAGCACCTTCCTGGGAGTCGGGCCCATCTCCTATATCCTCCATACATCTGTGTCCCAAATTGTTTCAGCGGTCCTAAGACATTCACCTCCCAGTCTATATATTTGAATAGATCAGATAGATAGATAGACAGATAGATGAAAGATAGGTAGACAGATAAATAGATAGAGATCTATAGAGAGAGAAGTGGAGGAACATCATCAATGTCTTTGGTTCATTGCAGTAGTGAGAGCACATTTATTCCCAACTTCCCATATTTGTGCTTTGGACATAGTTTCAGTTAGCAAACAGCAACAACACAGGACTGATTAGGCTGACTTGTGATGAAACATTAAAGAGAACTTACATATGTATGTAAAGACCTAGGATTTTAGAAGGAATCTATACTTATATGATATAATAACAGGATTAGACCTTGAAATATACATTGCAGTCTAACAGCATCAAACAAGGCATTTAAAGAATGAAGAGATATTTCCCCTATTATTATATCAGTGAGAATGACTGGGGCCCCAGATAATCTACTGTAGCTCAGACAGGAGTCAGGAACGTAGCCTGAAAAAGCCCCCTAAGACTCTGTGGAGAAGCACCCCTGCAAATCACAGGCAGCAGTTAGAGATGCTTCTTTAAGACTTAGGTAGTCATACTAAGAAACTGGAGAAAATGGAAGTGAATTTCATAGAATACCAGAAAGATGAAGTACAATGCTAATAAAATTATTGGATGAGTTTTATGATGACCCAATTCATGTAGGTGCAAGTGTCATTTATTCTCCTAGAGAACGTGCCTAAGCGATTTACGGGATTAGGACACCTAGAAAAGGCACAAAGAAAATAAAATGCATTTTATACACCTGCATGGTATTTCTGTGAAATTATTTAATCTGGAGGAAATCAATAGAGAAAAATTAATTTTATGAAAACCAGAAAAGGCTAAAATATCAACTAGGTTAAAAGAAATTAAGAATATACTATGATTATATGCAAGATATGATCGATCTTGGATTGAAAAAACAAAATAAATAAACAGAAAATAATAGCTTCCAAGGACAATATTGGGACATTTGGAAAACATTGAATATTTGGGACATTTGGAAAACATTTAACATTACTTAAATGTTAGTAGTATAAAATCCATGCTAGAGGGTTTAAACGCGACTACTCTAATGTGAATATTTAGAGGTTCTTCATTCCTAGGGGACACATATTGAAATATTTAGGTATGAAGTGTCATTATGTTTGCAAATAATTCCCAAATGTGTTAGCGAGAAGTAGCAACAAAAACATACATACATATATGTATGTTCAATATTTGTGTATGTATATAAACAATGCAGCAAAATGTTAAAAATTATTGAATCTAGGGGGAAAGTATTGGATATTTATTGTACTATTGTTATGCTTGCTAACATTCAAATTTATCAGTATTAAATGTTGTGAGATAATTCATTAGTTGATTTGGAGAATTTTTTTTTTGTACATTTACTTTATAAAAAAAGCAAGCTTTAAGGAAAGCAGAAGTTTGAGATCCAGGCCTCAATAAGGAGTGGTCTGAGGGTTGAATGACTTCACAGTGCAGTTTCCCATGTAGAAGTGAAGGTGGAAAAGATTAGTGTGAACCATGGAATTCATCAGTCCACTCATTTTGCCATGGGAGGTGCCTAGGAAGACCTGAGCAAAATTAATGTCTGGGCCAGAAAATATAGAAAAGATAGAGACACAGTTGGGTACCCAAATAGAACCAATGATGCTAGCACAGTAAGAAGTAAGAAAAGAAGAGAGTAAACGAAAACAGCATGAACCCAGCTGATCTTTCCTTATAAGAATAGGGGAAAAAAAGTCAGAAGCAGATGTAACTAGGCCCCAGTGCCACCGGACACACACAGACAACTCCTTGGCAGAGTTCAGGCTAGTTTATTGGGCCTCACTAGGCCCCTGGTGCTACAGCTCTCGGAAAATTGAGAGTAGCTTTGGTTTTTAAATCAAATAAGGGAGATTCCTCAGTTATATAGACATGAGTTTCTGGAAAACAAGTATAATAAGGTTTTGAGGCAATGGCAGTTGTCAATAAAGCGAGAACTGAAATGTCATTGTCCCAGAGGGAATGCAGGTTGTCACTAAACATTTCTGAGGGACATTGATAAGAAAGTTGGTTCTGATGTTTGATTTTTTTAACTTCTTTGGACTTTAAAATTAGAACTTTATATTTCCTTTGGAATTTGAGTTATAAAAGCAATAGGAATTAAATGTTAAAATTTCTCCTTTTGAATTTGCTAAAGGTACGGTTTTGATTTTTAAATTCAAACAACCACTGTTACATCAGTTGATCTTTGTATTATCATTTTTTCTAAGCTGGTAAAACCCACTGGACTAATGGACTTGGCATAATTCGAGAAATATATTAGAATAGAGAGTAGATCTTCAAACTTAG
Source organism: Nycticebus coucang (assembly GCF_027406575.1). NCBI lineage: Eukaryota > Metazoa > Chordata > Mammalia > Primates > Lorisidae > Nycticebus > Nycticebus coucang. The sequence continues at coordinate 8,954,787 of NC_069794.1, read as the reverse complement.
AGTAAAAATTGACTATGGAGTAAATTGATGTCTTGCTCTGAGCAATTTCAGGGCTTCAGAACAAAGAGGTTAATAGACCAAGACTGGTTTCATGACCTTACCCATGGCAGGATGTGCCATTGAAAGAGTAGTTTTTTCTTTTTTTTTCCCTGTACAACAAATATTCATTTTAACATTGAAGATGAGGACTCATATATTCATTCTGACATTCTCATCAGTCTTGGCCACCTATTGAATTATGGGCACATTAGGTGTTGGGAGGTTATTGCACTGGTCTTCAGCTGATGGAGTCAGGATGAGATGATCACTTTCCCCTACACCTAAACTCTGCTTGTCTTCTGCAAGGATGTTTAAACTCAGCACAGACTATGGGGGCAGTGCAGTGGAAGCTTTCCTTGGCATTATGAAGTCAGTAAAATATCATGATTCTGTGGGCAATTTCACCATAGAAGTTCATGTTTACTGAATTGCAATTTTCCGAATGGGCAGGTTGAGTTACTGCCTGCTTGGTTAAACTACATAGATCAATATATACATCTATATCTATATCTATCTACATATTTATATTTATATCTCTAAATATCTACACCTAAAGAGAGAGAGAGAGAGAGAATGATTCTGCTCCAGACTAAAATCAAGCATCAGGCATTCAACAGTATAGTAAGTTTCAGTAACCTGTTGCATCCTGATTATTTAGTAGCTCTGGCTCAGGGAATTTCCATCTTAAGATTATATGCTGGCTAAATCTTAGATTTTTTTTTTTTAATGCTGCTATTTTTGATGAATTTGCTGTGACCCAAGCATGTTCAAGTACTTCTCTTAGAGTCAGCCTTTGGCTCCAATTGTACTTCAACAGTCTTGAATGAGGTTAGGGAATGTGAATGTGACATGTGATATTCTTTTGTAGGTCTCTTGGTATGTGTTTGTTTCAAATGGCTTTGCCAGTGGAAAGGAGATTTCCCTTTCAGATCATTAGTCTCCTGCCCTGAGGATGAACATTGCACAGACTGGTTAATGTAGGCTTTATGGTTCATTTCAGTGGACAGTGAACTAAAGGCTTGAGAAGACTTCCTGACTTTTTGGCTTCCTTCTCCACACCTCATTTAACTGCAGAGAGAGAACAATAAAATTTATTTCTCTGATTGGCAAGTTTGTGGGTTCCCTCTTTTTAATTTTACTTTAGATCAGCTTGGTGATGGAGAGTGCTGTTTTTTTTTTTTTTTTTTTTTTTCCTGGTGTTCACCATGTTATTATTGTTCATTGAGGTGTAGGGTGTGTGTGTGTGTGTGTGTGTGTGTGTGTGTGTTGGGAGAGGGGGTCAGATTAAAGATGTCTAAATCAAAATGAGAGCGTTTGCAAGCCTTTATGACCTTAGATCTAGAGACATGCTTTTTACGAGATCATCAGCAATGACCATGTTTTTATTTCTGGATTTCTTATATACCTTCCTTTGTTTTATTGGTTCTGAATTAAGGAATGGGGAATGTAGAGCTACTAAGGTTTTTTCTTTTTTTTTTTTTTTTTTAGAGACAGAGTCTCACTTTGTCACCCTCGGTAGAGTGCCGTGGCATCACACAGCTCACAGCAACCTCCAACTCCTGGGCTTAGGCGATTCTCTTGCCTCAGCCTCCAGAGTAGCTGGGACTACAGGCACCTCCTAAGGTCTTAATAAATGAATTACCTGTCCATAGTAGGTTTTTCTTGCCTCTCTGTCCAAGACATTCAACAAGGCCCAGGAGCAGGTAGAGGAAGGGAGGTCACTGAACAGGTCAGGGGCAGCCAATTGGGTTTGTTTCCACCTCTCCTCAGGCACCAGTCCGACTCATCTGACAACCTGCAAATCTGAGCAGGGAGAAGAAATTTGGACAGATATGTCAGGTTTAAAATGGGGCAAAAGTGAACCAATTATTCAGTGAATGAGTTTTATTTGGGTAAAGTGGCACCATGATAGGTGTTTGGGCTTGATCACTGTTACTTTTACCCCACTAAGCGGGGGTAGCCTCAGGGAAAGTATCTGCTCAGAATCTCTCTAAGCAGATTTGTGTGATTTTTTTCACATCAAATACCACAAATGAGTATTTGTCTTATAATGATTGACAGAGGCTTTTCTTTCTTAGTGATATATGAAATATTGGCATTTCTTTCCAATTAATAGCAACTTCTAACATGTTCCCTATAATCCCTGCCTCATGAAAGTCATCCCTTCGTGTCTAGGCATGAAAGAGAATTCAAAATTTAGTTGTAAAAGGTCTGTGACCTCCAACTTGGGTGCTTCCTCTCCTTTTCTTTTGGATTGCTCTCCTAGGGGAAGCCAGCCACCAAGCTGGGAGGCAGCCTTGTGTACAGGCCCACCTGGAAAGAGTATCAGACTTGCTAGCAGTCATATCAGGGATTTGGGAAGCAGATTCCTTCTCCCACCTCCAGTCGAACCTTCAGATGAAACCATATTCCCTGCTGGCCACTTGGTAGCAACGTCATGAATGGTACTGAACCAGAGGTATTATCTTAGTTTTTGAGCGCTGCCAGAACAAAATACCATGGACTAAGTGTCTTAGACAACAGAAATTCAATTTCTCATAGTGCTGGAGTCTGTAGGCCCCAAATCTAGAAGTTTCCAGGGCGGCTTTCTTCTGAGGGCCTCTCTCCCTGGCTTGGGGATGGTCACTTGCTTGCTGCCCCTTCACATCATTGTCCTGTGTCCCCAGTCTCAGGTGTCTCTTCATCTCCCTATAAGGACATCATTCATATTGAATTAGAGATTTGTCCTAATGTCTTCATTTAATGTAGTCACCTCTTTAAAGATCCTATCCCAGACAGTCACATTATGAGGTACTGGTACTTAGCCTATGAATTTTGAGGGGACATAAATAATCTCCTAACAAGCATCCAATTAGTTGAGTCTAGATTCCAAATCCACAGAAACTTTGAGTTAAGAAATACAGTGGTAGCCAACTTACGCAAGGAAAGAAATTTATATTTAATGAAGTAGGAAATTAAACTCTCCTAATAATCTCCTCACATCTTTTCTTTCTTGACTTTTGGCAGAAGGAAAGATAAAGATTATATTTTTATATCTATGTCTATACACTTGTACTAGTCTCTTGAAAGATCCTTAAAAGTTTTATTATGGGATTAGATCTCATAACGTCATTTGAGGCACCTATCTTCTCAAACCCATCCCTGAAATGATCTGGTATTGTATTGCCATTTTATTATCCTAATTTTATTATTGTCTGAATAATGTGACATTCTTGATATATAAAATTATGTATTATATGATTTTAATACTATAAAAAGTAGTGACTTAGCTTGATGTGTATTCATTGTATTGTATTATATGTTTTTGAAATGATTATCTTAGTTTTTCATTTACCTAACCTAAATTCCTGGCACAGAATTTTGCATGCACTAAGTTTAAAAAGTAGTAGGCATTAAATTTGAGTTTTCTCATAAAGGTGGGATATCTGTTCTTTCCTCCATTCAGGGGCATGATATTTATAACCTGTCTCCTTCAGCTATTGCTACACCTAGTTTCCTAAGCTGTTGTGCAGAGCAGGCACCTAGCAAATCCAAGCTCTTCGTTCTGAGCATCTGCTTGGCTTTCCCTTGCTGTTCACTTTGCTAACATTTAGGGTATTTTTTCTTTTTTTTTTTTTATTCTTTATGTTTAGGTTAATCTCAGATTCATCTGCCACAAATTTTCTTCTGTAAGGAAAGCAAACATAGCCCTGCAATGTCTATTGAAAATTGCAAAGTAAAGGAAGAGTTGACTACTTTAAAAAATTTCAGAAGGAAGGCGGAGATTATACATCTATGTATTTATGTATGGATTGTTTGTTGCTGCTGATGTTTTTTTTTTTTTTTTATCAGATCACAGTTTCTTGTCAGGGCCCAAAGAAGTGGGAGGATGAGTCTTTATTCTGCAAACTTTACTCTGGGTGAGGAGGTTATTGTGAAGGTGTTGAACAGCTGAAAAAACACCAGCACAGGCTATAGTAACTGTTAAAAAGTAATATCTGCCTCTTAAGCTAATAATAAATTATAATGTTGAAAACAACAGACTCTGTCTAAATTATATGTTTCTCTAACATTTTATAGGGAGCAGCACTCCGTAAAGATTCTCTGACCATTATCAAACTGGCCTCAGAACTTTCCCTGTGTTTGTACATGTCTTTATTTTGTTCTTGTTTGTAGTTTGCAAAATTTCACCAGATGACCTCTGGGGCTACGAGAGTGCTTGAGTGGTAGTGGAAACAAAAAGGCAGAAGCCTTTAAAATCAGCGTGGTAGGGAAAATACCACACAGCCCTGGTGAGAGATTCACTTTTTATGCAAAAGTCTTTTTATTTAGTTTTTTCTTCAAAATTAAAATTTTGGTACGCTCATCTCTCATATCGATAATAGATTTTCATTCTGTCTAGACTGAACAAGTGGAAGCCATGGAAAAAAAAAACAACAGGTTTCAGATTAATAGGAGATGACAACTTGACCAAACAGGAGGTGGCAGCCCTGCTGGCTCCGTGGCTCAGTGGCTGTGACAGGCAATTAAAGATCACCACAGGCCAGATGTAATGGGAGGCAGCACAAGTCACTGAGCGCTCCCTGGCTTCTCCGCTGCTCCCCTCATTCATACTGTTTGTGGAGACAAATAACCACAAGCGCACACTTCTCTAAAAAATGGAGTTAGGTTAAGGAGAAAGGAGAGAACGTGTCGAGAGTGGGGAAACCAGTGAAAAAAGTTTAATGAAGAATGAGCATAATAAAGGAAATGAAGGTTATCAAACTACTTAGCAGCATATTTTAATTTTTTTTCATGACATTATAGAATTTGAAGCGATTTTTAGGTGTCACCTGACAACCCTAGCATATAAAACATTGATTGCTCTTCTACACATAAAGCCATTAGGCACTTTTTCTCTCTAGGTTTGCATTTCACACAGTTCTACTTTGATATAAATAAAATTATAGAATACATAATCCACAAAAATTATATTAGTTTCCATTTAATTAAATATGTAATGCTTTTTCTCTATATGCAGATGGAATGGGTACTGTAGAGAAAGCTGATTTTGTTTCTGCATATCATCATTTGGTCAACAATGTCTATGGTACAGTGTCCTCAGAGATACATCCACAGCTACAAGATAAGCAATGAAATTAACAACACAGTTAGCAGCCTATATCCCAAATAATTTACATCTTTATCCTTGTGTACATGGACACCTCACATCCACATACCACGTACTCTAAAATTAAAATTTAATTCCATCTATTTAAATTAAATACTAAATAGTTGATAAATATTTATGTTTAAATATTGCTAACATTTGAATGTAGGAATGGGAAATATAAACTTCTAAGTAAAAACAGTAGCTTGCATTGTTGATGTATTTATCACATGCTCAACTGACCTCCAAGAAAAATAATCAAGATGACAAACTTAGACCTGTCATGTACACAATGTGGAAGGCAGAAAATGTTAAGACATTAATGAACTGAACATATGCATTCAGAGCAATTCACTAGAATGTGCAACCATTTCAAGTTTCCAAGACTTCGAGACAGATGTTTCTGAACACCCATTTATTTAGACATCAAGTATAATGAAACAAAAATATAGGAATGTTTACTCAAATGCATCCGTCTGCAAACATGCAAGTGGCAAAGAGACATTTAAATAAATGTACCCAAATTTATTTCTCCATATGAGTATTCTTGTGAAATTAAAAAATTTAGGATTTCAGTCTAAATCAATTTAAGAATCATGCTTTAAATCTCATTTTATCACTGCACAGTCATATCCACTTTTTAAAATTAAAGCTTATTTATTTAACAATTTGGTCACTCTTCTCACCATCAAACTAGGTTTCAAATTATTTTTAAATATTTCCAATAAATAAAAAAAAGATACTTTCAGATAATATGTATACAGTATTTTTACAATAACATAGAGATAATCACATAAAGATTATTATGAGAATGTGCCTAAGACTTTCAGCACAATTTTAAACATAAGACTCCAAATAAATCATTTGAATCATGACAGTGACGTTAGTGCAGCAGCTTCTGAATGTTGGAACACACATTCAGATACATACATGCCCATCAAACAGAAGTTTGAGTTTCTCTTCTGTTGCAGTGATGATTCTCTTGAAATAAGAGATAAAAGATGAAAAAAAAAAAGGACACAGTTTCTGTCCACATAGAGCTCTCAGTTTAATAAAAGAAATGAAAGCTAGGATAGTATCTGATAAAATAGAGGAGTCTTCAACACATTGTACCCCACACATGCATAAATGTATTCATGATCTACGTGTATATGACTTAATAAAAAAATAGAGGTGGGTACATGTGAAACTAAATGTAGAATGTCAATGTCTTAACACGATAACTAAGAAAATGCCAGAAGGCTATGTTAACCAGTGTGATGAAAATATTTCAAATTGTATATAAAACCAGTACATTGTACCCCATGCTTGCATTAATGTACACATTAATGTGTACATTTTTAATAAAAAAGAGGAGTATTTACAGCACTAAATAAACAAATAAATAAATACAAACAAAAGAAAAATGGGGCTGGTGGGAAAGCCTCCAGAAAGCCTGTTTGTTTTTTCTTTGTTTGTTTGTTTTTTTCCTGGGAATATGTTTAGTCAAAGTTATTTAGGGCAATCATCCTTCAGGAATAACTAAGAATGAAAGATAAAATATATGATATATCTTCTGAAAAGCATTGAATATGGGGTAACATTGGTATCTGGCAACATTTAGCAACACAGGAATCTACTGATGTTCTAGGTGGATATGTGTTTTAGAAGGACAATAGTTAATGCAATAATATCCAATTTTTTAGAATTTTGAATTGTGTATGAAATTTCTGAATGACCTGAAATTGTGTTAGAAAAAATTACATATTTTAAAATGAAGTTCAAATAGTAAATATGCTTTGGTGATAACTATTTAAGATCATTAAGACTTTGCTGAAAGATGCAAACAATAAAATAGATTATCTCTAAATATTCTTGTGACTCTTCGTTTCATCCTACAATCTAGCTAGGGTAATTACATTGAAAATCAAATCTTCACTACAGTGAACATAATTTTTTCTAAATTACTTCCTGTTTGTGAAATGGTACCATTTTCTATTATTTGTTACTATTTTAATAACAATAGGAAGATTATTGACCACATACAGAACCTACAGTGATACATACACAATTAACTAGAACTTACAGATTAGTAATTTATAGAAACAGCTTCATATTCAAACTGAGTACAAGAGCCCAAAGATTTAGATCTAAGACATGAAATGATAAAAATAGTAGAGGCGAGGGGCAGCACCTGTGGCTCAAAGGAGTAGGACCCCGGCCCCATATGCCGGAGGTGGCAGGTTCAAACCCAGCCCCAGCCCCAAACTGCAAAAAACAACAGCAACAACAACAAAAAAGTAGAGGTGAATATGGGAAAGTCTATTAAAGATAATGACCTTGGGAAATAATTCATGAACTGCGACTGCAACTTTAGCAACAACAAAAATAAGTGAATAGGGCTGATCAAGTTACAATGCTTCCACACAGCTAAGGACACAGTCAACGAGGCAAACAGACAACTTTCAGAGTGGGAAAAGATATTAGTATGTTATGAATTGGACAAGGAGCTCAGGAACTACATAGAAATAATCACATAAAGATAATTACATTATTTACAGAGAACTCAAGAAAATAAACAAGAAAAGAGCTAACAATCCCATCAATCACTGGGAAAGTGACACAAACAGAACCTTTTCCCAAGAAGACAAATGAATGGCCAACAAACAAGTGAAAAAAATACTCATTGTCCCTACTCGTCAGAGAAATGCAAATAAAACCACTTTGAGATACCACCTAACCACAGTGCGACTAACCCACATCACAGGGCCCCAAAGTTGCGGAGAGAGGAATACACTTATGCACTGCTGGTGAGATTGGAAACTAGTAGAGCCTTTTTGGAAAGAAGTATGGAAAATCCTCAAAGAACAATAAGTAGACCTCGAATGTATATAGGACCTCAATTCACAATTGCGAAGATGTGGAAACAACACAGTGCCTACGTGCTCAGTAACTCATGAATGGATGAGCTGATTAATAAATTGTGATATGTGTATACCATGGATTACTCTTCAGCCATAAAAAAGATAGAGCTTTACATCTTTTGTATTTACCTGGATGGATTTAGAGAACATCCTCCTAGTATCAAGTATCAAGAAGAATAGGAAAGCAACCATCTCATAAACTCAGTACTAATCTGAAACTAGTAGATCAACACCTACAGGCTCACACAAGAGAAAAACACAATTAAATTCAAGAAGCGGGACTCGGGGGGCTTGGTAAGGTCCTCCCTCTCAGCTGCAATGTAGAATATATGGCTCACTTCCCAAGTGAAGGACTGGGCTACAACTCAGACTTGGGACTTTACCTTACAACAATGTAACCTAATCATCTGTACCCTCAAATTAACCCAAAATAAAATAAAAGAAAAAAATGATGTTTTCAGAATCCTGGCTGATTAATAAAATGTATCATCTTATTTATATTTACTAATAAAGTTATTTTCTGTTGAGTGTTTAGAGATATCTGAATTTTACTTCTACTTCCACAAGAATAGATATTCAATCACTAAATTTAAAAACTGCATCTGTAGAGAGGGTATAAAGTATTAACCAACACTGTATATTCCCTAATACATACTTAGCTGTGCAAATTTAGGTACAGTGGTAAACACTGATAGGTATTCTCTGCATGAGTAGAAGATGCACAAATATTAAACGAATTATTTCTTTTAGAAATTAAAGATCTTTTACATCTGTATTTGAATAAGTCACATAACTTCTGTTATTAATCTAATATCTCCCATATGTACACTTATACAGAATCATTAAGGATGTTTTCACATTTATAGTCATAATAATAAAGTGTTAGAAAATATCATCTTCAATACATTTGACACAATTTTCTTTATACATCAAGGCTTTATATCATTTAGAAAAGAAATAACTTTGGGCTCTCATAAATAATAAATTGTGGCCGATGGCAAAAAGTAAATAATTTTTTCTGATTAATAAATAGTGTGGTCAAGCTTATTGAAATGTAAAATATGAAGCTAATGCTACAAATACTATCTGATATTCTGACAGTTATTTAAATTATTGAATTAGTTTTTAAAATATAATTATTGGGCAGTGCCTATGGCTCAGTGAGTAGGGTGCCGGCCCCATATACGGAAGGTGGTGGGTTCAAACCCGGCCCCAGCCAAACCACAACAAACAAATAGCCAGGTGTGGCAGGCACCTGTAGTCCCAGCTACTTGGGAGGCTGAGGCAAGAGAATCACATAAGCCCAGGAGCTGGAGGTTGCTGTAAGCTGTGTGACGCCACGGCACTCCACCAAGGTAGAGATAAAATGAGACTCTGTCTCTAAAAGAAGAAACTTTTAAAGTATAATTATTTTACATTTTCTTATTTTATTACCAATGGAAGAAAATTCCCATCAATAAAGTGGAAGTATTAGTACTGAAATCAGTAAATAGTAAAGTCAAGTAAAAATTTGGAAGTCAGCTGGCTTTAGAGCAAACGTGTATCCTCTTATTTTCTTCTTCAGCAATGTGGGCACAAGCTAAGGCCCCTAAAAAGCATTTTAATTAGTAGTAAATTTTTTTTTTTTTTTCCCTGCTGGGTAGATACATCATAATGGAATTACTGGATTGTGGGATCAAATTGGAGGTCTACTTTTTGGTCCTTGAGGATTCTGCATACTTCTTTCCTAAAAGGCTATACTAGTTTGTAATCTCACCAGCAGCGTGAAAATGTGTTCCACTCTACACATCCATGCCCATATCTGCAGTTTGGGACCTCATGACAAAATGATTATCCCCAAATTATCCTTTTATAACTTCAACGAGTGGTTATAAATGGAAATGGACAAAATATTTGGTAATATTTAATAATCGAAGACAGGACATAAATAATGAAAATTATATTACAAAATTTAAAGGACATTCAAAGTTTAAGAACTGAATGGAGAGAAATTCCTTCCACATTTCTGAATTAACACCTTCCCAGATTTATTTTACTTAAAATGCTGTTTTATTCAGAATCTCAGAAGGATTTCAGTAACAGTCAGGCAATATGATTTTAGTTTCTACCGACTCAGTCTTTGGATATTGTACTGGATATACACTGCCATTACAGATTGCCACAGGCTTGGAGACTACAGCAGAAATGTACTTACGGCAGACATATGTTAATTATACACTATGTATAACACAGACAAGATTTATAGAAGAAATACATTAATGCTTACAATAGAAATATACTCTGTCATCATTCTGGAGGCCCAAAGTCTGAAACCAAGGTGTTGGGAGGACGATGCTGCTTCTGGATGCTCGGGGAGAAGCCTCCTGTGTCTCCGTTTGGATGGCTCCTGGCGTTTCCTGGTTTGTTGCTGTGTGACTAATTCCCTCCTCCATTTTCTCCTGGCCTCTCTGTGGGTCTCTGTCTTCTCCTTTCTCTTACCAGAACACTTGTCACTGGGTCTACTAGATGATCCAGGATGACTTCATCTTTGCTTAAATCTATAAAATTCCCACCCCACCCCCTGCCCTGCCTTTTTTTTTTTTTGAGACCAAGTCTTACTCTGTTGCCTGGGTATAGTGCCAAGGCCTCATCATAGCCTCAAACTCCTAGGTTTCAAAAATCTTCTTGTCTCAGTTTTTCTATTTTTAGTGGAGATGGGGTCTTGTTCTTGTTCAGGCTGGTTCCCAACTCCTGAGCTCAAGCAGTCCTTCTGCCTTAATTTCCTAGAGTGCTAGCATTACAGGCATGAGCCACTGTGCTGGCCAGGTCCCTTCTCCAAATGTGGTCATATTCACAGATTCTGGGATGTGGACATATCTTTTGGGGGACCTTCATTCAATCCATTGTAAACAACAAGTCCATTTTATAATAACCAGTCCTGAACTAGTTACTTAGGTGCACCTGATTAGGCCTCCCAACCTAGCAGGAGTTAAGTAACCCAGAGCTGACCAATCATAGATTCTACCTTTCCAGCCACAATAACAGGTTCATATGACTTCAGCCATACTGGGTGGAGGGCTGCATGGCTACACAAAAGGAGGAAAAGGAGCTCATGCTTGAAAATGGGGTGGGGGTTTTAAAAAATAGAATATTCTCAGTGTAAATATACAGCTTTACTTTGTCAGTATTTATTTTAATTTTTCTGATGATTTCCCAAGTTCTATAACAAAGGAGGTATGTTTAAATCTTGAATTATTATTACGATTGACATATTAAATAGTCATAGCTGGCCTCTCATGTAGAACTTTGAGTCTTATGATGGGTAAAATTTTTAAATTGTTCTGTGGTTTAGTCAATAGTCAGTTTGGGGCATTTAATTATAAAATAAATGCATTTAGTTATTTAAATAGAAACAACTTTAGACAAAGAGAATTTGAACAAAAGGGAAGAAACTAAACTAAATCAATGTCACTCTGTAAAATGATCTGCGGTTCACAATTCAACTAACACCATGGCATTTAACTTCACATTAGAATTCATTTAAGTACAATTAAAAATAGATCAAAGCAATAGATTACGTTATAAGCAATAGAAATAAAATAAGTCCATTTGCCTTAAAGGTTCCTGGGTGACTTATAGGCCAAAATACATTGGAATCATGGACAAAAATATTTCAGTGTAAGTAGATGAAACATAAGTCTACCTGAATATTTAGTAGAATTAAAATGTATGTGAAGCCTAAGGAAATGTCAGGGAATTAAATAACAGTCACTGCCTGTGGAATAGAGCAGGTTTCAGTCTGAAATGAATTTTTAGGACGCTTTCTCTCGTCCTTTCACAAGGAGTTAGCAAGTGATATAAAAAATGGTAAAGGCTGGGTGGTGCACACTCACGTGGCTGCTCTTTCCCATCACCCATCTCACAACGTTAGCTGTCACTGCAGTGGGAGTCTAGATTAATGGACAACTTACTGTGACCTGACATTCTCATCCATCTTCAGCTGTCCTGCCAGCCGGGGGCGCGCCGAATGGAAGGCCGCCTAGAAATGATGCAACTCACTCACTTCAGGAAAGGTTTCTCATCCATAGAACAATTGACCAAAGCCCAAGGGCTCTTTGGATTAGAGATGAGGGAAATAAATAAATAAAGAAAGAAAGTCAGAAAGAATGACAGAGTGTGAGACAAGATGGCGGACTGAAGCCAGCTTTCAACAAAGGCTCCCGTCCAGAAGGAGAGTTAAGGGACAGGAATTTAGTAAGTATCCTGGTGGACTTGAGCCTCACCAAGAGAGAAGGCTGAAGAACGCACATCAACACCGCTGAGGCAAGTTGTGATCACAAGGACGCAAACAAAAGGTACAAAATCCACCACCAAGCGGACGGGAGTCCCCCTCCCCCATGAGACCGGCTCTGGAGCCCCACAATTGAACAAGCGGGCAGAAATTAAAGGCCCTCCCACTACACTCCACGGGAGAGACCTTCTAAAAACTGGACCTACCTCCCCTACTGGGGTGCCGTGGCGTTCTCCTGCCGGACATAGGGCTGAATAAAACTTTGGGAATCCTTTGCCGGCAACCCTGAATCCCCGGCGCTCCCCTCCCGCCCACTGAGGTCTGGAGGCCTGTCCCCCAGGAGTTCGGATCCTTGGGTGATTTCTCAAGGGGAGTGGACAGTCCCCGAGTTGCGACTGGTCAGCATTGACTCTGAGGCGCGCCGAGTGAGGAGAGGGCACCGGGCTGAGGGGGAGTCACGCCTCGCGGCACTTCCCTGCGGTGCAGTGCACCAACCCTCCCCGGGCATACGGGGCCCAAGACTGAATCAGACTCTGGCCTCCCCGCTGAGAGCTGAGAACCCCTACTCTCACTCGGGGTCTGAGGGCCTATCCCCCAGGAGTTCGGCTCCTTGGGTGATTTCTCGAGGGGAGTGCACAGTGCCTGAGCTGCGTCAGGTCAGCGCTGACTCTGGGATACGTGAGCGAGGACAGGGCACTCCGCTGAGGGGAAATCAAGCCTTGGCGGCACTTCCCTGCAGTGCAGTGCAGGAGCCCTCCCCGGGCACAAGACTGAATAAGACTCTGGCCTCCCCGCTGAGAGCTGAGAGCCCCTACTCTCACTCGGGGTCTGAGGGCCTATCCCTCCGGAGTTCGGCTCCTTGGGTGATTTCTCGAGGGGAGTGCACAGTGCCTGAGCTGCGTCAGGTCAGCGCTGACTCTGGGATACGTGAGCGAGGAGAGGGCACTCTGCTGAGGGAAAATCAAGCCTTGGCGGCACTTCCCTGCGGTGCAGTGCAGGAGCCCTCCCCGGACCGTAGTATTGCGTGAAACTGAATGAAACTCTAGCTTCCCCCCGCCCCACTCCCAATCCGGGTCTGGGGGCCCATCCCCCAAGAGTTCTGATTCTTGGGGGATCTCTTAAGGGGTGTGGACCCAGCACAAACTGCGGCCGCTCAGTGCTGACTCTGGGGCGCGGGACAGAGGAGAAAAGGGTCGCCTGAGTGCCCACACCAGAGCAGCAGTTCCCTGAAGGTAGATCAACAGCCGTTTTTTCTTTAACGGCAGAACGCTCACTTCTGGATATTCTGAGGCCACACCCCCTGTCTCCCTGGGCAACCAGAGGAGGCTACCGGTGTCACGGCTCACAAACCCACAAGCCTCCAGGGAGGGGCCGACCCAGAGAGGTGTTCAGACGCAATTCTCCAGCAGCAAAGACGTTTGAACTCAAAACAGCCCGTCTCCTGTAGGCGACGACAGGAACAGAGACAGAACCTCACAAAGTTGTCTGTTCTGTTCTGTTAGCAGCATCCATCAGGGACGGGGCTAAGCCTGAGTGAACACCTCCTTCCCATCACCTGCATCAAACACTCAAAGATGTCAGGCCCCATCTCCTCCTGCTAGATAGCGGCAGTCTGCGGGGGCCTGGCAGACTTCCTCGCGATTCAGGCAGGTGCAAACCCCTGGAGTGTCTGTTCACTGCAGGCAACTGGGTTAGCCATCTGCAGAGATACCAGTGACTGGGTCCGACGGAGGGGCAAAGTGGGGAAGGAGACGTCAACCTTCCCAGACTGCTCTGTTTGCGGGGTGGCTCCTCCTGACTCCACGCTGCACTGGGGTGAGCTGTCTCAGAGGAGTCACCAGGCCCCTGTGATCCAGTTCCCAGAGACCTCTTGAACCCTTCCACCTGAGACAAGTGCCGATTGAGACAGTTGATTCGGACCTTTTGAACTGGGCTAATAGACTGAGGACTTTTCAGGTGGTGCCCTGGGTGTGCGATTGTAGGAAGGTTTCATTCTCCTTTTCCAACTGGGGCAAGAGGTGGGCAGGCGGGGTGACTTAATTGCTGATTTTTTCACACAGCTGAGACTTCAAGCCAGAGTAGAAGTTACAATAGGATCGAACAGAAACCAGCTGAAATCAAGACAGAACCACTTTGCTCCACCACACCAGACAGGGCCCCAGTTTCTCAGGCCACAACACTGTACGGGCCCTCGATAAAACCCCAGGGGAAAAACCAAAGGGAGTAAACCATGGGGCGGAATCAGCGGAAAAACTCTGGTAACATGAATAACCAGAATAGATCAACCCCCCCAAGAAAAGATACGGCAGATGTGATTGAAGATCCCATTCATAAACAACTGGCTGAGATGTCAGAAGTTGAATTCAGAATTTGGTTTGCAGACAAGATTAATAAAATGGAATTAGGAATTCGAGGAGAAATTCAAAAACTGTCTCAAGAATTTAACGAATTTAAAGACAAAACCACCAAAGACTTAGACACACTGAAACAAGAACTTACAGCCCTCAAAGATATGAAAAATACAGTAGAATCCCTCAGTAACAGAATGGAGCAAGCAGAAGAAAGGATTTCTGACGTTGAAGATAAAGTCTTCGAACGCTCCCAATCTCTCAAAGAGGAAGAGAAATGGAGAGCAAAAACGGATCACTCACTCAGAGAGCTCTCAGATAATTCGAAAAAAAATAACATAAGGGTTATAGGAATTTCGGAGGCTGATGACGTGGCAGCCAAGGGCACAGAGGCCCTTCTACATGAAATTATGAAAGAAAATTTTCCAGACATGCCTAGAGAATCTGAAATTCAGATAGCAGACAGCTTCAGAACCCCAGCACGATTCAACCCCAAAAAGCCATCTCCCAGACATATCATAATTAGCTTCACTAAAGTTAACATGAAAGAGAAGATTCTCAAAGCAGCCCGGCGAAAGAAAACTATAACGTACAAAGGTAAGAATATTAGAATAACTGCAGATCTCTCTGCTGAAACTTTTCAAGCAAGAAGAGGCTGGTCATCAACTTTTAATCTCCTAAAGCAAAAAAACTTTCAACCCAGGATCTTGTATCCAGCTAAACTGAGTTTCATCTATGATGGAGAAATTAAATACTTCAATGACATTCATATGTTGAAAAAATTTGCCTTAAGTAAACCAGCTCTTCAGGATGTTCTCAGACCTATCCTCCACAATGACCAACCCAATCCTATACCACAAAAGTAAACTCACTCAGAAACTTCGGATCAAACTCCAACTTCCACACTGGCGAAAGGATTAAAAATGTCCACTGGACCTTTGAAAAACTCGATACCCAAAATTCCACCAGACTTATCCTTACTCTCCATCAATGTGAATGGCTTAAACTGTCCTCTAAAGAGGCATAGGTTAGCTGACTGGATACAAAAACTTAAGCCAGATATTTGTTGCATACAAGAGTCACATCTCAACTTAAAAGACAAATACAGACTCTGGGTGAAAGGATGGTCATCCATATTTCAGGCAAATGGTAATCAGAAAAAAGCAGGTGTTGCAATTTTATTTGCAGATACAGTAGGCTTTAAACCATCAAAAGTAAGGAAGGACAAGAATGGTCACTTCATATTTGTTAAGGGTAATACTCAATATGACGAGATCTCAATTATTAATATCTATGCACCCAACCAGAATGCACCTCAATTTATAAGAGAAACTCTAACAGACATGAGTAACTTGATTTCCTCCAGCTCCATAATCGTTGGAGATTTCAACACTCCCTTGGCAGTGTTGGATCGATCCTCCAGAAAGAAGCTGAGCAAAGAAATCTTAGATTTAAACCTAACCATCCAGTATTTAGATTTAGCAGACATCTACAGAACATTTCATCCCAACAAAACTGAATACACATACTTCTCATCAGCCCACGGAACTTACTCCAAAATTGATCACATTTTAGGTCACAAGTCTAACCTCAGTAAATTTAAAGGAATAGAAATTATTCCATGCATCTTCTCGGACCATCATGGAATAAAACTTGAATTGAGTAACAACAGGAATCTGCATACCCATACAAAAACATGGAAGTTAAATAACCTTATGCTGAATGATAGCTGGGTCAGAGATGAGATTAAGAAAGAAATCACCAATTTTTTGGAACAAAATGACAATGAAGACACAAGCTATCAGAACCTCTGGGACACTGCAAAGGCAGTTCTAAGAGGGAAATTTATAGCACTGCAAGCCTTCCTCAAGAGAACGGAAAGAGAGGAAGTTAACAACTTAATGGGACATCTCACGCAACTGGAAAAGGAAGAACATTCCAACCCCAAACCCAGTAGAAGAAAAGAAATAACCAAAATTAGAGCAGAATTAAATGAAATTGAAAACAAAAGAATAATACAACAGATCAATAAATCAAAAAGCTGGTTTTTTGAAAAGGTCAATAAAATAGATAAACCTCTGGCCAACCTAATCAGGAAAAAAAGAGTAAAATCTCTAATATCATCAATCAGAAACAACAAAGACAAAATAACCACAGACTCATCAGAAATCCAAAAAATCCTTAATGAATATTACAAGAAACTTTATTCTCAGAAATATGAAAATCTGAAGGAAATAGACCGATACTTGGAAGCACGCCACCTTCCAAGACTTAACCAGAATCAAGTGGAAATGTTGAACAGACCCATATCAAGTTCAGAAATAGCATCAACTATACAAAACCTCCCTAAAAAGAAAAGCCCGGGACCAGATGGTTTCACGTCAGAATTCTACCAAACCTTTAAAGAGGAACTAGTACCTATATTACTCAACCTGTTCCAAAATGTAGAAAAAGAAGGAAGACTACCCAACACGTTCTATGAAGCAAATATCACCCTGATCCCCAAACCAGGAAAAGACCCAACAAGAAAAGAAAATTATAGACCAATATCACTAATGAATATAGATGCAAAAATATTCAACAAGATCCTAACAAACAGAGTCCAGCAACACATCAAACAAATTATACATCATGACCAAGTTGGTTTTATCCCAGGGTCTCAAGGCTGGTTCAATATACGTAAATCTATAAATGTAATTCAGCACATAAACAAATTAAAAAACAAAGACCATATGATTCTCTCAATTGATGCAGAAAAAGCTTTTGATAATATCCAGCATCCCTTCATGATCAGAACACTCAAGAAAATTGGTCTAGAAGGGACTTTTCTTAAACTGATAGAGGCTATCTACAGCAAACCCACAGCCAATATCATATTGAATGGAGTTAAATTGGAATCATTTCCACTCAGATCAGGAACCAGACAAGGCTGCCCATTGTCTCCATTGCTTTTCAACATTGTAATGGAAGTTTTAGCCACCGCAATTAGGGAAGAAAAGGCGATCAAGGGTATCCATATAGGGTCAGAAGAGATCAAACTCTCGCTCTTCGCAGATGATATGATTGTGTATCTGGAAAACACTAGGGACTCTACTACAAAACTCCTAGAAGTGATCGAGGAATACAGCAGTGTCTCAGGTTACAAAATCAACATTCATAAATCGGTAGCCTTTATATACACCAACAACAGTCAAATTGAAAAAGCAGTTAAGGACTCTATCCCATTCACAGTAGTGCCAAAGAAGATGAAATATTTGGGAATTTACCTAACAAAAGACGTGAAAGATCTCTATAAAGAGAACTATGAAACTCTAAGAAAAGAAATAGCTGAAAATGTTAACAAATGGAAAAACATACCATGCTCATGGCTAGGAAGAATCAACATTATCAAAATGTCCATACTACCCAAAGCAATATATACTTTCAACGCACTCCCTATTAAAGCTCCACTGTCATATTTTAAAGATCTTGAAAAAACATTACTTCGTTTTATATGGAATCAGAAAAAACCTCGAATAGCCAAGACATTACTCAGAAATAAAAACAAAACAGGAGGAATCACACTACCAGACCTCAGACTTTACTACAAATCGATAGTGATCAAAACAGCATGGTATTGGCACAAAAACAGAGAAGTAGATATCTGGAATAGAATAGAGAACCAAGAGATGAATCCAGCTACTTACCGCTATTTGATTTTTGACAAGCCAATTAAAAACATTCAGTGGGGAAAAGATTCCCTATTTAACAAATGGTGCTGGGTGAACTGGCTGGCAACCTGCAGAAGACTGAAATTAGACCCACACCTTTCACCATTAACTAAGATAGACTCTCATTGGATTAAAGATTTAAACTTAAGACATGAAACTATAAAAATACTAGAGGAGAATGCAGGGAAAACCCTTGAAGAAATTGGTCTGGGTGAGTATTTCATGAGGAGAACCCCCCGGGCAATTGAAGCAGCTTCAAAAATACACTACTGGGACTTGATCAAACTAAAAAGCTTCTGCACAGCTAAGAACACAGTAAGCAGAGCAAGCAGACAGCCCTCAGAATGGGAGAAGATATTTGCAGGGTATAACTCTGACAAAGGTTTAATAACCAGAATCCACAGAGAACTCAAACGCATCAGCAAGAAAAAAACAAGGGATCCCATCGCAGGCTGGGCAAGGGATTTGAAGAGAAACTTCTCTGAAGAAGACAGGCGCACGGCCTTCAGACATATGAAAAAATGCTCATCATCTTTAATCATCAGAGAAATGCAAATCAAAACTACTTTGAGATATCATCTAACTCCAATGAGACTAGCCTATATCACAAAATCTCAAGACCAGAGATGTTGGCGTGGATGCGGAGAAAAGGGAACACTTTTGCACTGCTGGTGGGAATGCAAATTAATACATTCCTTTTGGAAAGATACATGGAGAACACTCAGAGATCTAAAAATAGATCTGCCATTCAATCCTGTAATTCCTCTGCTGGGCATATACCCAGAAGACCAAAAATCACAACATAACAAAGATATTTGTACCAGAATGTTTATTGCAGCCCAATTCATAATTGCTAAGTCATGGAAAAAGCCGAAGTGCCCATCGATCCACGAATGGATTAATAAATTGTGGTATATGTATACCATGGAATACTATGCAGCCTTAAAGAAAGATGGAGACTTTACCTCTTTCATGTTTACATGGATGGAGCTGGAACATATTCTTCTTAGTAAAGTATCCCAAGAATGGAAGAAAAAATATCCAATGTACACAGCCCTACTATGAAACTAATTTGGGACTCTCACATGAAAGCTATAACCCAACTACAACTTAACAATAGGGGGAAGTGGGAAAGGGGGGGGTGGGTAGAGGGAGGGGAATCGGTGGGATCACACCTGTGGTGCATATTACAGGGGTATTTGCGAAACTTGGTAAATGTAGAATATAAATGTTTTGGCACAGTAACTGAGATAACGCCGGAAAGGCTACGTTAACCACTGGGATAAAAATGTGTCAAAGTATGATGCCCCATAATCATATCATTGTATACACTTATGATTTAATAAAAAAATTAAAAAAAAAAAAAAGAATGACAGAGTGACATTCCTGGGAGTGCTGAGCCGTCTTTGATTTGGGAAGCTGTCCTTGGGGTTCCGATTTGGATATCAGGTAATATTTACTGCAATCGTATGTGAAAAATTTCACCTTAGGTTAAAGAGAGAAATTTTTCAATAAGAATAAAACCAACATTTGAAAAGGAGTTATTTTTTTTAAAGTATTCCCCCTCCCCTTTTTTTTAATCTATTATCCTTTCTGGTGACTCTAGGTAGGCTTGAATGATAGGGTGAAACTTTTACTTTCATACTTGACGCTCAGTTTTTCATCTTGGAGATGCTAAAGAGAAGTGTGTCAATAGTATAAGGTGAGTTTCTGCATCAGCATCATCTCTCAGGAGATACTGAATTGGTGATGAGAAAGGGTTCAGGACTCACAGTCTGCATTGCCCTTCTTAGCTGCAAAACTGACCCAGGATTCTGAACTTCTTGAATGTTTCCAAGTCCAAAGGGTCCACCCCTTTCCTGTGACACTGGGGAATTCATTCTCTTTTAAAGATGTAGAAGCATAAGTTTATCTTATAAAGAAGAGAAAGAGAGAGAGAAGAGAAGATAGAGCAGAGAGTGAGAGAAGGGAAGATAGAGAGACACTGGAAAATTCCATATGCAAAGCACTTTATAGAGGTTGTCCTGGATTGAATGGTTCCCAGGGAGATCCTCCATGCAACCCGTTTATTCCACACACATTTATTTCAATAAGACTATGTTTACTGCATATTCTGGACACAGTGAAAAAACACAAAAAGAACACAATTGACCTGTTTTGGGGAAGCCTGTAACTGCTGAAGTTATGGCACTTTGGTGGAATAATGGAACTACGGTGAATGCTCTGAACACTTACTTATAGATGAGGTAACAGCCAATTGGTGTGATATCAAAATACACAGTATTTCATGATAAATGTCAAACACTAGAAAATAAGCTCCTGAATGGACAGGTACCAGTAGGAGAAGTAAGAGGAAAACGTCTAGAAACACGAGTTGTACAGGTACAGACACAGCCCAGGGAAGGGAGCCTGAAGGTGAGAACTGTGCACAGGGAAAGGTGTTTCAGGCCCACATGAACTGGCCAAGTCGAGATGGACAGTAATAAACAGCATGAGATAATCATCAGCTTTAAGTGCAGGAATGAAGCAAAAACACAGGAACTAGTAAGGAAATCTGTATGGTGACAGAAAGGTCTTATACTACATACATGAAATGGGTATTTCATGGAGAAGCCATAAGAGCCCATCTGCACTTAAAAGGCTTAGAAAATGCAAGTACACAACGAATCAAAAAAAAAAAAAATTCAGAATTTATAAATTTTTTTTGAGTTTATGTTTAGTTGTCTGCATTTATTTAAAAATTGAGTGTAAAAGCTTTGCATAGAACTCAACCATGTATTCAGCCTTAGAGAGTAGAAAGCCTTTTGAGAAACACAGAGAATAAAAAAAAACATTAAAAATAGATCAATGAGGGTGGTGCCTGTGGCTCAAAGGAGTAGGGCATCGGCCCCACAGGCTGGAGGTGGCGGGTTCAGACCCAGCCCCAGCCAAAAACTGCAAAAAAAAAAAAAATAGATCAATGCATTTTACTGTATGACAATTTGAAACTTTTGTGTATAAACAGCCCCACTCAGCATGCAATTTTGACTACAGTTCTGAGATGCAGAGTGAGAATGTGAATTGCACCCACCTTGAGTAAGAGCAAAACTGCAAACTAACTGCAAATTCAGAACTTCCCTTGACCCTTTAGAAAATTGAGGTGTCAGGGCAACAACTATCCCAAATTGGGGAAAAGGTCTGGGGCATCGGTTTGCATGACATAAACCCTATTGAATTCCACATAAGCTGGTGGGAAGATTCAGCTAGAAAAGTAAGACAAATTGCTAAGGGCTAAGTGTGGTTTAGTGTGAGACAGTGCAGCTCTCAGGGAACACAGGCACAGGGGACTTTAAACCTTCGAAAGACTTTTCCTCCAGTAAGCTTGCCAGGACCGCACAGAGAACTTGGGGCAGAATCCTGAGAAATCTCCCCCGACCTGGTGGGGAGAGGGAAGGAAGCAGCAGCCTCAGCTGAAACGCTCCTGACCTCTGTCTCCATCTCTCTGGGCCAGGCAGAGTTACAAACTAGCTTCCGGGAATTTCCTTGCACCTTGTACACTGGCACATGCTCTGCATGATCCTTGGGAATGTCAACGTGATCCATGTTACTCCTGTGACAAGGTTACGTCCTGCGCCACTGCTGACCTTAAAACAGGGAGATTATTCAGGTGAATCTGACCTCACCATACAAACCCTTTACAAACAGAATTTCTCTGCTCAGAGAAATTCAAAGTGTGAGAGGGATTTGACAGACTGACTTTGGAGATGAAGGGAATCACATGATGGGAATTTGCTGTCCTCAAAGAGCTCAGAGCACACTACCTCCCTGACAGCCAGCAACGAAAAGAGGTCCTCCGTCCCACAGACGCAAGGAACTCTCACCAGTAAGCAATCTCATGGAACTGGATTTTCCAACAGAGTCTCCAGAAGACAACTCAGCCGGGCCAACTTGATTTCAACCTTGTAATATCCTGAGCAGAGACCCAGCAGACACCACGCCAGAAACTATCAGGTCACTTGTTTTTGTTTTATTTTAAGCCATCGAGTTTGTGATGATTCTTTTTGCATCTGTAGAATACCCCACGGGAACAAAACCCTTCATAAATGTGAAGGGGAAAGGTAACAAAAACTAGCGTAGAAGAGCTGGTGGAAACCCACAGTCACTCAGGAAGGAAGTAGAATAACAGACAGACAATGATCACAGGACCAGAAGTACCTGCCACGTCCCGCACTGCTCCGTAGGAGGGGGTCAGGAGAAGGTCCATCCCCTGAAACCACACTGCCTACATGCCTGAGGCTTAGTCTAGAGTTCAGGGCATGTACTAGTTCCCCACCTCCATCTCGCTAGCAAACATCCTGTCAGAAGCATGCTAATACAGCTGAGGGACACACATTCTCTTTAGGACGTAACACGAGGAGGAAATCTCAAAAGGGAGACCCAAGGCCAAAAGGGGAGCATGCACCTGAAAACCATCTCCCCGAGTAGAACACGCCATCCAGAACAAGACCTTGAAGAGGAATCGGGAACCTCTGTAGACCCAGAGTGACCATAGCAACAGCATCTCAACTCTGACTTGCCTCTATTTAGATGAGCGCAAATCCCCACGTGGAAACCATTTACCTAATTTTTCTGCTGCCCTAGACATAACTGGCAGATTTCAACAATAAAAGAAGAGGCATACAACAGGCCTCAAACATATTCCAGAAAATTGACTATGCAAATTATAAATACCATTTTAAATTCAGGCATTGCAAAACCTCTGGAAGTCTCATACCTCTGAGGCATAACTTCATGTGTAGGAGCAGTGCAGAAGGGTGTGGGTATTGGACCAGTACACTCTTTAATCCTATAACTGAGCTACATATATTTGTTTAACTCCAGGTGAAAGGATGAAAGATGCTGTATGGTACCTCAACTGGTATAAACATTAAACGTTACTTTCTTTTATATGAACTGATTTCCAGGCTGATTCCAAAGAAAAGAATCATTAATAAGAAACAAAGAGGATGTTAGAAAATTAGATAAAAATCAGTTCACAGGAAGAACAAAAGTTACCAGTCTACTCAATAATTAGATGACAAGCCCTCTAACAGGGAAAAACAAGGTGTGTTAGAGCTCAACTCCAGAAAAGCTTTTCCTGAATTTGCCATAGTGAATTTTCAGCAAGGTAATACTGTTTGGATCAGAATTTGAAATAAATAATGTCACCAACTGATACTCCTGTGTGAAATGTCTAGATTACGGAACACACATATAAATTCCAAATTTATTACTTTGAATTATATAGAGATGATTACCATGTTAAAAAGAAGTTTGACAAGAAAATAACTTTGAAGACTTCCATTAAATAATCAATATGTACCAATTGAGGACAATAGCATATTTGTAATTGGGCCAACAGAGGAAATTTGCTTACACTGAAGGAAAAGATTTGCTTATTTCTAAATAGTATAATGTAATAAATTAAAATAAAAATAAATGAAAATATGAACTCAAACTGATAAAGCAGAAAATATGAACTCAAACTGATAAAGC
Organism: Nycticebus coucang; assembly: GCF_027406575.1. Taxonomy (NCBI): domain Eukaryota; kingdom Metazoa; phylum Chordata; class Mammalia; order Primates; family Lorisidae; genus Nycticebus; species Nycticebus coucang. The sequence goes on along the minus strand of NC_069794.1, from coordinate 8,930,875 downwards.
AGATACTTCTTAGAAGCAAATTGAATGTACGATGCTCTGATTTAATGTTAATGAATGGATTAATAAATTGTGGTATATGTACACCATGGAATATTATGCAGCCTTAAAGAAAGATGGAGATTTTACCTCTTTCATGTTTACATGCATGGAGCTGGAACATATTCTGCTTAGTAAAGTATCTCAAGAATGGAAGAAAAAGTATCCAATGTACTCAGCCCTACTATGAAACTAATGTATGGCTTTCACATGAAAGCTATAACCCAGTTATAACCTAAGAATAGGGGGAAGGGGAGAGGGAGGGAAGGGAGGAGGGAGGGGGACGGAGGGAGGGTGATTGGTGGGATTACACCTGCGGTGCATCTTACAAGGGTACATGTGAAACTTACTAAATGTAGAATGTAAATGTCTTGACACAATAACTAAGAAAATGCCAGGAAGGCTATGTTAACCAGTGTGATGAAAATGTGTCAAATGGTCTATAAAACCAGTGTATGGTGCCCCATGATCGCGTTAATGTACACAGCTATGATTTAATGATAAAAAAATAAAATAAAATAAAGTTACTGAATGTTAAGTCACCACACTGCCCATCATACTCACAATGCTTGCTTGGTATTTTAAATCTACATTATAAATTTTAATCCTAAGTTTTTTGTGCTTCTCTGTATTCTGACAATTTTCCACTGGACTGGTCTATAGGTTGGTATGTTCTCAGTCAGGCATGTAGCACTTACTTACTTAAAATATCATTCAAAAGAAAACATGGGAAGTATTTTCACATTTAAAAACTTTCCAGACACATTAAAAAATAATCTGTATTCTTACTGAAAATTTTTGGTGGATTTAATATTTAATAGGGCATTGGAGAAAATGGGCAACTTATTCAAGGTTTTTGGAATACCTTTGGGCAAAAAAATCTGAGTTACTTTGGACAAAATAGCTTTAAAAATAATAAAAATTCAATAACTTAGAGTGACCACATATGTGTGGGGGTATCATTAATTCTAATCTACAAATAAAGAATAAAATGTATAGTTCAAATATACCATGTCCATATATGTGGATTTTTAAACAAATAATATATGTATTTGGAGAAGACATTCTCCTACATTCCCATTCCTAAATGAAGGTTAAATCATGGCATAATTAATTTTTTAGGTTATAATATTATTAAGAACTGTTTTATAATTCATTTTTAAATATTCCACTTTTCTTACTTCATTTATTCACATTTCCAATGGTGGAAGGTGTCTCTAGAAGGTAGAATAGAGCTAAAAATTATTTTTTATAAATTGAATCCTATGACATAAAACTATAGTATTTGTACTCAATAAAATTCTGGTAACATAGAAAAATTCTCACTTTATATTGCTGGATAAAAATACACAAGAGCAACTATTGGGCTACTTAAAAGCAGATCTATACTCGATATTGGGACAAAAGGAGAGAAATGTGATTCACGTACCTGGTTTACACATAATTTTCTCTGGAGAAAGAAAGATGAGGAAAATGTAATTTCAAAGTCAATGTAATCCTTTCTGTTCTACAATTGTGTATTTGACTTTTCAATATTTCTTGTTAAGTGAAGAGCTAAGGATGGCATTGATGATGGACATAAAATCATGCTTCCATTGATTAGGGTAGTAATTTATTTTTATTAGAGGCTTATTTTTCAAAGACTAGAACAGGCTACAGCATTTGAAAAGAAAAATCTTTACAAAACTTATGTTTCATAAGTTATATTCAGCCACAGAGAAAGGAAACATTTTATACTAAAAGACAATGTCAACATATATAGGTGATGCTTTCCTTGTTGGAATGTTCTTTATTGCTTATTAGTTCAGCTGCCATATTGTTAAACAAGGGTGCATGGCAGAATTAATGATTTTTATTTAAAAGAATGCCGAGTCTGGTGGATTGCCTGAGCTCACAGGTTTGAGACCAGCCTGAGCTATAGCAAGACCCCGTCTCTAAAAAATACCTGGGTGTTGTGGCGGGCACCTATAGTCCCAGCTACTTGGGAGGCTGAGGCAAGAAAACCACTTGAGCCCAAGAGCTTGAGGTTGCTGTGAGCTAGGATGCCACAGCACTCTACTGAGGGCAACAAAGTGAGACTCTGCCTCAAAAAACATTAAAAAAATTTCCTCCAGTATTTTCTCTTTTCCTTTTGAACCATATAAACTCCCTTTTGCTTTAGATTTGTGCCTAAACTTCTAAATTTTCTTAGATTAGAATTTACCACCATATTCTCTTTTCTCAAATCTTTATTTGATTTGTTTATTTATTTATTCCTTTTTGAGACAGAGTCTCACTTTGTCATCTTTCGTAGAGTGCTGTGGAGTTATAGCTCACAGCAACCTCAAACTCTTGGGCTCAAGTGGTCCTCTTGCTTCAGTCTCCCAAGTAACTGAGACTAAAGGCACCTGCCACAACTCCTGCTATTTTTAGAGGGGGTCTAACTCTTGCTCAGACTGGTCTTGAACCTCTGATCTTTGGCAATCCACAGCCTCTCAGAGTGCTAGGATTACAGGTGTGAACCACCGCACCTAGCCTCTTCTCCAGTCTTTAATTCTGTGTACTTCTGAGAAATGACAATCTCATTCATACCTTTACAAAATGTGTCATTCCCAGACATAACCGACCTCTGTTAGATACATTTTCACACCAACATCTCTCCACATAGCCAGTGGTCAACACAAGACGACCAGACTGTGCGCTGTTTGTATGTTCACAATTGCAATAGTCCTGCAGGATGCTTCTTCTAAGATGTACGTTTTACTCATATGTTCTTTATAAGACCATTAAAGTTATGCTTTTCTCCCAGATATATGTCCTGATATTTATGTGGAACTTTACATGGTATCATCTACGAAATATCTAATGTAATATTGACTTGCATATCCTATCACAGTTATTTTTATGTTTGTTATATGTCTCCATACATGTGTAGTTAGGGTAAGGGAAAAATGCTTTTAATGTGTATGTATTTACTTTATATTTACACACACACAAAATGGGGAGATGTGCTAATTTTATCTTTAAATAATGCCTAAAGCAAAAACAAAGTGAGTTTTCTCCGACAGTTGAAAATGAAAATGCCATTTACATCAAGAGGTGCTTCATTTCTGTTGCATTATTTCAGATGGGAACCTTATGAGAGCATGAATATCAAGGAAGCAACGAAATCAGAACTTCAGTCCCTGGTGGATTAGAAGAGCTTGATAACAGAGCAATCTAATTTTTGCCCAACTAGTTGGAAAAACAGACGCTTCTGTTTAAATTGTTGACAGAGCCATCTCTTGCTTCTCTAATGTGCACAGAGGAGTTTTGAGCATTTATTATGAAGCGCTTTGCAAATCTGGATCTGGAATAAGCAAGTGGAATTACTTATCTATTAAGACGGATGTTGCTGACAAACAGATTCTCCAGTCCAGTCAAAGGATTTCCATTAGGTCCATATTTCTCCAGAAGAAACCGAGTGCTGTGTGAGCAATTAGAGATAAATGCACCAATTAGGAGTCCTCCCTAATGGCCCAAGAATGGCGCACACATTTCATGCAGCACTCAAATCTTTTTACACCACCAGTCTTATATAACATAACTTTAAATAAACAGAGTCAGCAGTTTGCTAAGTGGAGACAATGTACCCCATGAAAGAATCACCCATCAAAAACTTATTTAGAAACATCCTCAAATATGGACTGTGGGAAGAATTTGTGCATAGATGATATTTAGACTAGGAGAATTTCTTTAAAAATTGCTAAGATGGGGCGGCGTCTGTGGCTCAGTGAGTAGGGTGCCAGTCCCATATGCCGAGGGTGGCGGGTTCAAACTCAGCCCCGGCCAAACTGCAACAAAAAAATAGCCGGGCGTTGTGGCGGGCGCCTGTAGTCCCAGCTGCTTGGGAGGCTGAAGCAAGAGAATCGCGTAAGCCCAAGAGTTAGAGGTTGCTGTGAGCCGTGTGATGTCATGGCACTCTACCCGAGGGCAGTACAGTGAGACTCTGTCTCTAAAAAAAAAAAAAAAAAAAATTGCTAAGATGTAATGCAGCTAATACTAGATCGTGCAAAGGTTTTGCAGCACAGTGAAAGCTTTGACTGCTATGTTTTTGTTTTATTGCGAAATTTATGTTTTACAAGTGTCCAGAGATGTTTTAGTTTGCTTTGTTCTATAGTTCTTCAACTTGTTTGTTATGCGAAGACCCTAATTTCTATAATCCACCTATTCTCAATATTCTATCAAAAATAACTGTGGCCGAGCAGAGTTACACTCCTGCTGATGGAGCCGTGGTGTCTGTTATTTCCAGTTATGGATGTACAGAATCTCTGCTGTTGGTCATAGCACCATGCTGAGAAGTCCTATTTAATAAGCAGAAGTATAAACCTGAACATGTGATGTGGGACTGGAAAATAGTGAAAGCAGGGTTTTTATACTGGGCAAATACATAGCCTAATACCAAACACCACACAATCAGTGTGGAGATCCAAAGTCATTCTCTCCCGGTGGTGACATAAAAGTATAAGACAGTGCTCTCGTCTGATGAAGGTGGAATGAGAGCATTTCATGAAATTGAATTTTTAACCTCGATTTAAGGGAAAGAAACCATTATTAACTTTAGAAATAATTGCTGTCATCAGATTTTTTTTCATTTTTTTTTATTAAATCATAGCTGTGTACATTGATATGATCACGGGGCATCATACCCTCGCTTTATAGACCATTTGACACATTTTCATCACAAAGGTTAACATAGCCTTCCTGGCATTATCTCGGTTACTGTGCCAAGACATTTACATTCTACATTTACCAAGTTTCGCAAATACCCCTGGAAGATGCACCAGAGGTGTAATCCCACCAATCCCCCTCCCTCTATCCACCACCCACCTCCCTCCCCTCCCTTTCTCACTTCCCCCTATTGTTAGGTTGTAACTGGGTTATAGCTTTCATGTGAAAGCCCCAAATTAGTTTCATAGTAGGGCCGAGTACATTGGGTACTTTTTCTTCGATTCTTGAGATACTTTACTAAGAAGAATATGTTCCAGCTCCATCCACGTAAACATGAAAGAGGTAAAGTCTCCATCTTTCTTTAAGGCTGCATAATATTCCATGGTGTACATATACCACAATTTATTAATCCATTCGTGGATCGATGGGCACTTGGGCTTTTTCCATGACTTAGCAATTATGAATTGGGCTGCAATAAACGTTCTGGTACAAATATCTTTGTTATGTTGTGATTTTTGGTCTTCTGGGTATATGCCCAGCAGAAGAATTACAGGATTGAACGGCAGATCTATTTTTAGATCTCTGAGTGTTCTCCATATATCTTTCCAAAAGGAATGTATTAATTTGCATTCCCACCAGCAGTGCAGAAGTGTTCCCTTTTCTCCACATCCACGCCAACATCTCTGGTCTTGAGATTTTGTGATATAGGCTAGTCTCACTGGAGTTAGATGATATCTCAAAGTAGTTTTGATTTGCATTTCTCTGATGATTAAAGATGATGAGTATTTTTTCATATGTCTGAAGGCCACGCGCCTGTCTTCTTCAGAGAAGTTTCTCTTCAAATCCCTTGCCCAGCCTGCGATGGGATCCCTTGTTTTTTTCTTGCTGATGCGTTTGAGTTCTCTGTGGATTCTGGTTACTAAACCTTTGTCAGAGATATAACCTGCAAATATCTTCTCCCATTCTGAGGGCTGTTTGCTGGCTTTACTTACTGTGTTCTTGGCTGTGCAGAAGCTTTTTAGTTTGATCAAGTCCTAGTAGTGTATTTTTGAAGCTGCTTCAATTGCCCGGAGGGTCCTCCTCATAAAATACTCGCCCAGACCGATTTCTTCAAGGGTTTTCCCTGCACTCTTCTCTAGTATTTTTATAGTTTCATTTCTTAAGTTTAAATCTTTAATCCAATGAGAGTCTATCTTAGTTAATGGTGAAAGGTGTGGGTCCAATCCCAGTCTTCTGCAGGTTGCCAGCGAGTTCACCCAGCACCATTTGTTAAATAGGGAATCTTTTCCCCACTGAATGTTTTTAATTGGCTTGTCAAAGATCAAATAACGGTAAGTAGCTGGATTCATCTCTTGGTTCTCTATTCTGTTCCAGATATCTACTTCTCTGTTTTTGTGCCAATACCATGCTGTTTTGATCACTATCGATTTGTAGTAAAGTCTGAGGTCTGGTAGTGTGATTCCTCCTGTTTTGTTTTTATTTCTGAGTAATGTCTTGGCTATTCGAGGTTTTTTCTGATTCCATATAAAAAGAAGTATTGTTTTTTCAAGATCTTTAAAGTATGACAGCGGAGCTTTAATAGGGAGTGTGTTGAAATTATATATTGCTTTGGGTAGTATGGACATTTTAATAATGTTGATTCTTCCCAGCCATGAGCATGGTATGTTTTTCCATTTGTTAACATTTTCAGCTATTTCTTTTCTTAGAGTTTCATAGTTCTCTTTATAGAGATCTTTCACGTCTTTTGTTAGGTAAATTCCCAAATATTTCATCTTCTTTGGCACTACTGTGAATGGGATAGAGTCCTTAACTGCTTTTTCAACTTGACTGTTGTTGGTATATATAAAGGCTACCGATTTATGGATGTTGATTTTGTAACCCGAGACGCTGCTGTATTCCTTGATCACTTCTAGGAGTTTTGTAGTAGAGTCCCTAGTGTTTTCCAGACACACAATCATATCATCTGCAAAGACTGAAAGTTTGATCTCTTCTGACCCTATGTGGATACCCTTGATCACCTTTTCTTCCCTAATTGCGGTGGCTAAAACTTCCATTACAATGTTAAAAAGCAATGGAGACAATGGGCAGCCTTGTCTGGTTCCTGATCTGAGTGGAAATGATTCCAATTTAACTCCATTCAATATGATATTGGCTGTGGGTTTGCTGTAGATGGCCTCTATCAGTTTAAGAAAAGTCCCTTCTAGACCAATTTTCTTGAGTGTTCTGATCATGAAGGGATACTGGATATTATCAAAAACTTTTTCTGCATCGATTGAGAGAATCATATGGTCTTTGTTTTTTAATTTGTTTATGTGCTGAATTACATTTATAGATTTACGGATATTGAACCAGCCTTGAGACCCTGGGAAAAAACTGACTTGGTCATGGTGTATAATTTGTTTGATGTGTTGCTGGATTCTGTTTGTTAGGATCTTGTTGAATATTTTTGCATCTATATTCATTAGTGACATTGGTCTATAATTTTCTTTACTTGTTGGGTCTTTTCCTGGTTTGGGGATCAGGGTGATGTTTGCTTCATAGAACATGTTGGGTAGTCTTCCTTCTTTTTCTACCTTTTGGAACAGGTTGAGTAATATAGGTACTAATTCCTCTTTAAAGGTTTGGTAGAATTCTGACATGAAACCATCTGGTCCTGGGCTTTTCTTTTTAGGGAGGTTTTGTATAGTTGATGCTATTTCTGAACTTGATATGGGCCTGTTCAGTATTTCCACTCGATTCTGGCTAAGTCTTGGAAAGTGACGTGCTTCCAAGTATCGGTCAATTTCCTTCAGATTTTCATATTTCTGAGAATAAAGTTTCTTGTAATATTCATTTAGGATTTTTTGGATTTCTGACGAGTCTGTTGTTATTTTGTCTTTGTTGTTTCTGATTGATGATATTAGAGATTTTACTCTTTTTTTTCTGAGTAGGTTGGCCAGAGGTTTATCTATTTTATTGACCTTTTCAAAAAACCAGCTTTTTGATTTATTGATCTGTTGTATTATTCTTTTGTTTTCAATTTCATTTAATTCTGCTCTAATTTTGGTTATTTCTTTTCTTCTACTGGGTTTGGGGTTGGAATGTTCTTCCTTTTCCAGTTGCTTGAGATGTCCCATTAAGTTGTTAACTTCCTCTCTTTCCGTTCTCTTGAGGAAAGCTTGCAGTGCTATAAATTTCCCTCTTAGAACTGCCTTTGCAGTGTCCCAGAGGTTCTGATAGTTTGTGTCTTCATTGTCGTTTTGTTCCAAAAAATTGGCGATTTCTTTCTTAATCTCATCTCTGACCCAGGTATCATTCAGCATAAGGTTATTTAACTTCCATGGTTTTGTATGAGTATGCAGATTCCTGTTGTTACTCAGTTCAAGTTTTATTCCATGATGGTCTGAGAAGATGCAAGGAATAATTTCTATTCCTTTAAATTTACTGAGGTTAGACTTGTGACCTAAAATGTGGTCAATTTTGGAGTAAGTTCTGTGGGTTGATGAGAAGTATGTGTATTCAGTTTTGTTGGGATGAAATGTTCTGTAGATGTCTGCTAAATCTAAATATTGGATGGTTAGGTTTAAATCTAAGATTTCTTTGCTCAGCTTCTTTCTGGAGGATCGATCCAACACTGCCAAAGGAGTGTTGAAATCTCCGATGATTATGGAGCTGGAGGAAATCAAGTTACTCATATCTGTTAGAGTTTCTCTTATAAATTGAGGTGCATTCTGGTTGGGTGCATAGATATTAATAATTGAGATCTCATCATATTGAGTATTACCCTTAACAAACATGAAGTGACCATTCTTGTCCTTCCTTACTTTTGATGGTTTAAAGCCTACTGTATCTGCAAATAAAATTGCAACACCTGCTTTTTTCTGATTACCATTTGCCTGAAATATGGATGACCATCCTTTCACCCTGAGTCTGTATTTGTCTTTTAAGTTAAGATGTGACTCTTGTATGCGACAAATATCTGGCTTGAGTTTTTGTATCCAGTCAGCTATGCCTCTTTAGAGGGCAGTTTAGGCCATTCACATTAATGGAGAGTATTGATAAGTCTGGTGGAATTTTGGGTATCAAGTTTTTCAAAGGTCCAGTGGACATTTTTAATCCTTTTGCCAGTGTGGAAGTTGGAGTTTGATCTGAAGTTTCTGAGTGAGTTTACTTTTGTGGTATAGGATTGGGTTGGTCATTGTGGAGGATAGGTCTGAGAATATTCTGAAGAGCTGGTTTACTTATGGCAAATTTTTTCAACATATGAATGTCTTTGAAGTATTTAATTTCCCCATCACAAATGAAACTCAGTTTAGCTGGATCCAAGATCCTGGGTTGAAAGTTATTTTGCTTTAGGAGATTAAAAGTTGATGACCACCCTCTTCTGGCTTGAAAAGTTTCAGCAGAGAGATCTGCAGTTATTCTAATATTCTTTCCTTTGTACGTAATAGTTTTCTTTTGCCGGGCTTCTTTGAGAATCTTCTCTTTCATATTAACTTTAGTGAAGCTAATTATGATATGCCTGGGGGATGACTTATTGGGGTTGAACCATTCTGGGGTTCTGAAGCTGTCTGCTATCTGAATTTCAGGTTCTCTAGGCATGTCTGGAAAATTTTCTTTCATAATTTCATGCAGAAGGGCCTCTGTGCCCTTCGAGGCCACTTCATCATTCTCATAAATCCCAATTATTTGTATATTGCTTTTCTTTGAATTGTCCCAGAGTTCTCTGAGTGAATAATCCATTTTTGCTCTCCATTTGTCTTCCTCTTTGAGAAATTTGGAGTGTTCGAAGACTTTATCTTCAATGTCAGAAATCCTCTCTTCTGCTTGCTCCATTCTGTTGCTGAGGGATTCTAGTGTATTTTTCATATCTTTGAGGGCTGTAAATTCTTGCTTCAGTGTGTCTAAGTCTTTGGTGGTTTTGTCTTTAAATTCGTTAAATTCTTGAGACAACTTTTGAATTTCTCCTCGAATTCCTAATTCCATTTTATTAATCTTGTCTGCAATCCAAATTCTGATTTCGATTTCTGACATCTCAGCCAGTTGTTTATGAATGGGATCTTCAATTACATCTGCAGTATCTTTTCTTGGGGGGGTTGATCTATTCTGGTTATTCATGTTACCAAAGTTTTTCCGCTGATTCCGCCCCATGGTTATTTTACTCCCTTTGATTTTTCCCCTGGGGCTTTATCTAGGGCCCGTAGTACAGTGTTGTGGCCTGAGAAACTGGGGCCCTGTCTTGTGTGGTGGGACGAAGTGATTCTTTCTCGTTTTCAGCTGGTTTCTGTTCAATCCTATTGTAACATTTACTCTGGCTTGAAGTCTCAGCTGTGTGGAAAAACCAGCAATTAAGTCACCCCGCCCACCCACCTCTGGTACCAATTGGGAAGGGAAAATCAAACCTTCCTACAACCACATACCCGGGGCACCGCCTGAAAAGTCCTCAGTCTATTAGTTCAGTTCAAAAGGTCCAAATCGATTGTCTCAATCGGCACCTGTCTCGGGTGGGAGAGTTCAAGAGGTCTCTGGGAACTGGATCACTTTGGTCTGGTGACTACTCTGATGTGGCTTACTCCAGTGGTGCGTGGAGTTAGGAGGAGCCACCTAGCAAATAGATCAGTCTGGGAAGGTTGATGTCTCCTTCCCCACTTTGCCCCTCCATCGGACCCAGTCACTGGTTTCTCTACAGATGGCTAACCCAGTTGCCTGTAGTGAACAGATACTCCAGGGGTTTGCACCTACCTGAATTGCACAGAAATCTGCCAGGCCCCTGTAGTCTGCTGCTATGTAGCAGGAGGAGATGGGGCCTGACATCTTTGAGTGCTTGATGCAGGTGGTGGGGGTGAAGTGTTCACTCAGGCTTCGCCCCATCCCTGATTGATGTTGCTAACAGAACAGACAACTTTGCGGGATTCTGTCTCTGTTTCTGCTAAAATCGCCTGCAGAAGACGGGCTGTTCTGAGTTCAAACGACTTTTCTGCTTGAGGTTTGTGTCCGATTACCTCTCTGAGTTGGCCCTGCCCTGGAAGCTTCCAGGGTTTGTGAGCAGCATCAGGCAAATCCTTTGCTCACTGGTGGCCTCCTCTGGTTGCCAGGGAGACAGGGGGGTGTGGCTTCAGAATATCCAGAAGTGAGCCATTTTGCTTTTGTTTGCGTCCTTGTGATCACAGCTTGCCTCTGTGGTGTTGGTGTGCATTCTTCAACCTTCTCTCTTGGTGCAGCTCTAATCCACCAGGATATTTACTAAATTTTTGTCCCTTAACTCTCCTTCCGGACGGGAGTCTCTGTGGAAAGCTGGCTTCAGTCTGCCATCTTGTCTCTCCCCCATCAGATTTTTTTATCTAGAGATCAAGTCTGAAACTCAAATCCCATATGATCCTCAGAATTTACTTCAGATCCAACTTTTTAAAAAAGTCACCATACATTTAAAGAATACAATTTTATTTTCCTTATCTGTACCTTTTAAAGTTCTATTGTAGTAAATGCTTTAGGAAAAAAGCTCTGATTGGTAAGACATACATTCTTATCTATAAAATAAATTATTTAATAAAATAAGTACTCAATTACTTCTAACATTAAAAAATGTAACATACTTTGTTTTAAACCAACCTAACTCCTGAGACTCCAAATTTAATGCTTTATTGTTTACAAGCAAATTTTGACCACTTAGCTCCAGTCTGTCAGGAAAATTGTATTTGTGCCTTACGTGACTATTCTTCTGATTTCTTTGTTATAATTAAAATAATTGGTAATGTAAAACTTACCTGAATTTTATTTTCACTTATAAAATACATTGAATAAATATTATTTTCTCTTTATAAAGTAATGTAAGGCTAAAACTTTCATATCTTTAGAGAAAGGGAGATTAACAGCTTCATTTCTTAATATTTTTATTATCTGCAGTTATGGAAGTGATTTTCATATGAATTAGGTAAACTTTTAACATTAATAAGAACAACTTTGTTATTGATGCTTTGAAGAAACTTGCTTTATTGTTTTTCTCTTATGAATGTGATATGTTTTTATCTCTGTATGATTTCCTTAAGTAATAAAATGCTACAAGTGCGGCTCATCTCCTTAAAAATGGCTGTTTCAGTATTGTTTCTGCCTAAATAAATGTTCACTATAATATATGTCATATTCCTGAGCTTATGTGTGTTCATTGCTTCAAATTATACTACCATTTTGATAACACACACTAATTGAATATGTTTTTAATTTAACTTCAAAATTCAAATTGATTCACAATGTTTGTAATGAATGGCACAGTTATTAGGGTAGTAATTAAAGAATAAATCATTTTGTCTATATCACCGTCTACAGTGAAGAAAATTCACTATGGATTTTTTTTTCTAGTAAAGTAAATAAGTATATAAATCAGGAATATAACAATCAGAGGCATACACATAATTAGAGTAATATTTTATACTTAGAATGTTTATTTCATTTGCTGAATATTTAAAATTCTATTTATCTCTAAATCTTACAAGGAATAAAGATAAGTATGACTTGAGTAAGATAATGTAATGATTATATTTTGAAAAATATTTTCCACATTAAACATGAACACGATCATTCTCTAATAGCTTCTTATTAATTTTAACTTCTCAGCTAGGTGAGCGGAATACCATGGTAAAGAGCAAAAAATGAGTCTCCCTTACACGACTGTTGCCCTCTTTCCTACATATTTGGAACAATTTTCATCCTCTTCTCTAGAGTTTAGTCATTCAAGTAAATTACTAATGACAGAATCATATTATGGGATAGATTTCATAGCTATTTTATAAAAATTACTTGAATATAGTGGTACTTCCAACTATACCACCCACCAAAAAAATTATTCTTGACATTGGAAAGAAATCTTAAATTCCAAATGAATATGTACAAATCATATGGCTTATTAAATCAATTTCCAATGGCGTCAACAGTGAGAGATAGGTGAATTAAGACTCAAGCTGAACTTGTTCTATGGGAGAGAGACAGAGAAACATTCCAGGCCAAAGGTGTCTCTTGCTAATTAGTAACTGGAAAACTGGAGATCTACATATCTTGGGGAAATATATATGTGGCCAGAATATCCATGTGCTGTCTCTAAAGATTGTTTGGCCTAGTGGTGACAGCGCTGTCTGCCTAGAGGTGGTATAACAATGACTTCATCTTACCCTTCATTTGTATTTTTAGGTGATATTTGCATTCATTTTATCTTTTTTTCTATTAATTTTATTTTTCTCTAGCACGTCTTACATATTGGTACCTTATTATCAATATTTATCACTTCTTGAGAATTAGATCTGTCTTACAATGAACATGTTAACTTACACATCCTTAACAATTCCTGTTAATTTTGCCTGTATCCCCAAAACTCCTCAGTTACTCTTTAGACTTAATGTTTCTTGTGAATTTCATCCATTGCACCTATTTTTTATCCTCCATAGCAAATTTGTTATTCTCAAATAAATAATTAAAATTTTGTCATGCATCATTAAACATGTCCTTAACATAAAAGAATAGAAATGATCTATCATTTATGTATGTATGTATCTATCATCAAGCTTATGTGTTAATTGGGAAAATTTAAAAGCGATTTGTAGAACTTGCACAAGAGAAGAAAATGTGGGTTATGAACAGGTAACAGAGAAAATGAGGTAAACCCTCAACCATGATGTGCTACTTTTAGTTCAGTGCCTGGCACTTAACTACATTCAATAAACATTGGTTGAATAAAAAAATCAAGATGGAATTTGTGAAGCAAAAGATAATTAGATTAGAAAAGCCTGCCTAACTTATCTAAGTGAGTTTGTTTCACGGATGGTGAATACCATCCCAGCTCCTGAAGAAAAGAAAATGTATAGATGTAATTATTAAGCTTTACTTAGCATTTTTGAGGGATCATTGAAAATATCTCATAGCATTCACAAAAGGAAAATAAAATCACATACACTATAGCCAAGTACATTTGAAAAAAATCTGGAAGTGGTTAAAGTAATTGAGTTTGAGAGTTTAGAAACCAAGATCAATCTTTCTGAGCAACCATTGTTTAATTAAAACCAATTTATGCCTTATTAACATCATTCCATGGTTACTAGAATGGTATAGTGGGAGTTGGGCAGTGGCAGTCAACACAATTTGCTTAGAGTTCAATGTTATTGGAATATTCTTTTAATTTTCTTGGGGCCAAGAAAGAAAAATATTAACCAGATTATAGTATTTGATTAAGTTGTACAATACAATGCCCATCACAAAAAGTATTGACTAATAGCAATCTCTGGGGTTGTCAAATTCCAACAGTTTTATTAATGACTTGAAAAGTACAGCGAAGTTACTTGTACCATATTTGCTGATGTCACAAATCTCACAGAATTAGTGGATAAATTGCCCAGGCCAAATTAGATCACAATGTTCAGAGCTGGCCATTATGTCACAGGAAAGATTTTGAAATGTGTGAATGATTTTGCAGAAGAGCACCGGAAAGATTAGTGTGCTTGTTCATCAAGTTGCTGAAGTAGACAGGTGGAATAGCGCACACAGGGAAACTGTCCTTAACATTAGCCTTGTCTTCTAATTCACTCTGACAATCTCTGTCTTTTCATTGGCATATTTAGAGCATTCACCTTTACAGTGATTATTGAAATAGTTGGATTAACACTTATCATTTCTGTAACTGCTTTTGAATTCATGGAATTTGTTCCAGTTCCTTATCTGCTTTCTCTGGTTTTAATTGACCATTGAATATGATTTTTTTCAAACGTATCACTTAGCATATCATCTATATTTTTTTAAAACACAGTGAGTGGTGTATTTATATTTTACAACACACATTTTTAAATAACACCATCCACTTTGAAACAACTCCATATGACTTCTTTACCTCTAGTGCTTGTAGCTTATAAGAGCATATCCCCATCTGACAGACACTTGCCTTGATTCACAATCTTGGCAATTGTGAATTGAGTTTCAATAAACACTTGAGTGCAAATATCATTATGGTAAAATGATTTTTTTTTCCTCCTGCGTAGACATCTAGTAATGGGATTGTGGGATCAAATGGAAGGTCTAATTTTAGCTCTTTGAGGAGTCTCCATAATTCTTTCCACAGAGATTGTATGATGTGGAATCAACTCAAGTGTCCAAAAACCCGAATAGATTAATAAAGTATGGTAGATGTGTAACATGGAATAAAAATTCAGTCATTAAAAAAGATCAAGACTTTACATCTTTTTTATTTATCTGGATAGAGCAGAAGCAAATTCTTTGTGGTTAAGTATCACAAGAATGGAAAAGCAAGCATGCAATGTACCCAGTATTAATATGAAACCAATAGCTAAACAATTACATGATCACAACAGAGAAAAATACAATTATTTTCAAGTGGAAGGGAGGGAAGATGAGGGAAAGGGGAAAGAGGAAGGGAAGAGAAGGTAGGGGATTGGTAAATTCTCACTTAATGTGCACAATGTAAGGATATATATATGTATATATATTGTAATATACATTTTTAAATAAATGTATATCAATCACACCTCCTGGGTGAAGGGCCAGGTGAAGGGCCCAACTAAAACTTGAACTTTAATTTAGAAATGCAAACAATGTCACCTAATCATTTGTACCCTAATACTAATCTGAAATAAAAAAATCATATACCCGTTCCTCCTTTCTGGAATTGTTATTATTCACTTCATTTGCACATAAACTAAAACATTTTGCTATTATTGCTTTAGACAAAGAGTAACTCAAATTAATCTATTCCACCCTTTGTCATGATCTAAGTTTTTGCCCTATAGCTTAGTGGGTCAGTTAGCAATGAATGCCCTTACTTTTTGTTTGTGAAAGTTTTCATCCCTTCATTTTTGGAGGATATTTTCATTGTATATAGAGTTTTGGATTCAATTTATTGTTTTTTCATTTTATTTCAACACTTCATCAAATTCACTCCACTCACATATTACTTGGTATCTGATGAGAAATCCACTATGATTGTTATTCTTGTTCCTCTAAGAGTAAAATGTTTCTTGGTTTTCTCTCTCTCCATTCCTTTGAGCTTCTCTTTGTTTTTTGTTTTGTTTTGTTTTCTACAGTTTAGATGGTATGCCTAGTTATACTTTATTGGTATTTATCTGTTTTGTGTTCTTTAAACTTCCTGAATCTATGGTTTGTTATGTGTTATTTATTTTTTTTTGTTATGTGTTATTAATTTTGAAATATCTCAGTCATTATACTTCAAATATTACTTCCACTCTATTTTCCGATTTTTTTTTCCTTTGGTGTTCCAGCTATTCTTATGTTACAAATTCATTTTGGTTTGGAAATTTTTATTGACCTCATTTTAAGTTTATGATTCTTCTCTTAGCCATGCTGAGTTTATTGGTGGTTCCACTAAAAACATTATTCATTTCCCTGTGTGTGTTTTAAATTTTTAACATTTCCCTTTAATTGTTAGAGTTTCCATTTCTCTGCACACAACACTCATCTGGTCTTGCATGGTATCTATTTTTTCCTTTATTATCTTAAATATATTACCAGCAGATCATTTTAAGTCCCTGTTTGATATTTCCAACAATTGTGTCCAATCTTAGTCTCACTTTGATGATGATTACTTCATATGCTCCAGAATGTTCATTTGTCTCATTTCTTTTTTCTTTTTCTTTTCTTTTTTTTTTTTTTTTGCAAAATAAACCTTGACTTTTGTTGTTTTTGTTGTTGTTGGAAGCGAGACATGGTGTCGTAGGTAATAAGTATTGAAGTAAATAGGTATATGTGCACAGATGTAAATTAATGCAGCTAGAAGTTGGCCTGTATTCAATGTTTTTGTAGCTGTGGGTACCAGAGACTTCAAATGCTGCTAGTGTTTTGTTTATGTGCTGTCTAGGCTTTGAGGGTATCCCATGCACTGCTGCAGGAAGAGAGCCTCTGTCTTGAAATTCTTTCAGCTACAATTTAGTTACTAATCTGTAGTTTTATTGGGTAGGGTGGTAGGACATGGGACAGGGAGTGTTACATAATTTTCTGATTAATATTAGTCTTTTAGTAGGCTTGTGCCTTAGGATTCTGGCCTTTTCTGCTCCACTGTGAGTAATGAAATTTTTCCCTCCTTATCTTTTTCCCAGCTGTAGCATTCATAAGTTATTTCTGTGAAGCCCTGTTCCCTCTTGACTAAGGTTTTCATTTTTTTTTTTTTTTTTAATGTTCCCTCCTTTTGATACAGGACAGCCAAAGAGGGCTGTTAAAGGGAGAAATTTCTGTACCCTGGCTGGGATAAAACTTCAGAATCATACTCTGGTGAAGTGCTTTACTGTAGGGAGTGAAAGAATTTATGGAGAAGTTGCTGGTTGGGTTTTACTATGCTCTTAGATGCAGAGAATTTCCATTATTTATCTTCATATCCCCCCAAATATTTCATATTGAATATCACCCTTAAGAAGTCTTCAATATATATTTGATTGATGTGCTTATTAAAATCAATAATCGACGATAATTGAGATTCCTGTTTAAATCAGGTTTTGAAATGGTCACAGAAGACAAGCTTGAGGCCAGGTGCTATGCTACATCTGAAGTTCCACCTCTTTGGGAGCCCATGGCAATAGGAACCTCTTAGCATGGGAGTTTGAGACTAGCCTGGGCAACATAGAAAGACCATGTCTCTACAGAAAAAATTTAAAAAATTAGCTGGGCTCAGTGGCTTGCACCAGTAGTTCCAGCTACTCAGGAGTCTAAGGCAGGAGGATTGCTTGAGCCTTAGGAATTCAAAGTTGTACTGAGCCATGATATGGCCAGAGCCTTCCAGGTTGGTTGAAAGAGCAAGACTAGGTTAAAAAAAAAAAATAAAAAGACATGCTTGAATAATATTAGCATCATCTTTCCATGATGGCTTACTAATTATGAAACTTTTCCACAATCCTTTGATCAATTTACTCCTGCAATCATGGCATTAGGTAGGCAAAGATTATTAGTTTCAGTTAATCAATAAATTAGGGTGAAATTTTCACTTCTATCTCACAAAGGTAAAAATTTAGTATTATAAAATTTTAAGAATGAATTGCTCAGTGTAACACACCTATCAACTAGGAGTATTTATGATCATGAGACCATGGAATTCCACCCTTGACACATACACATCCACAATTATTAAGATTAATTGTAAGTGGTCTCTGTCATTTTATTTCTATTATTTTTACTTCTATGATTGTCTATTGCCTTTGACATATTTGAAACAGGAAATACATCTAGCAAATCAATATTGTATACTTATAATTTAATGAGTTCTGGGCAATGTCTTACAGTCTGATTTATAGCCCATTTTACAAAAAGAAGCTTAGGTGAGGACTTAACAGAATCTATATTGAAACGTGGTGGGGTCCTTACTTATCTAGAGGCTTTTAACACTTTACCCTAAAGATTAGGTTTTTAGAACAGCTTAGCAGCTGTGATTTCAGGAAATGTTATATAATTTAGGACATATATATATATATATAAACTTTAAAGTATTTTACCCAAATTCTAAATCGCCACTCTATTTTCTTTTGAATTCTCAGTGATTTTTTAAACTGATCTTCACTGAGTGCTACACTAAATACTCTATTTTTAAAAAAGACAAAAAAAAAAAAAAAGCAAAAGTACACTTTTCCCACTCTGTAGAGTTTATGGGAAGTATTTTCTTAGCAGGCCTTCAACACCCTTTATACTTTTCAGTTTTGTTTATTCGTGGTCATAATAAGGGCAAACAAAAGTATTAAAATCTCATTAATATTTGTTTAATCCAAGATTTTAGTGTATGATCCCTTTATCTTGGAAGAAATCTATAAATTTCTTATAATTCAAGTGTATATTTAAGTATTAATCATGAGAAAGAACACATTAATTACCTTTTAGTTGTCTTCCTCTGTTTCTTTAGTTGAAATGGTGTTGATAATATGTATGTAAATGAAGTCCAAATTCACTTTGCGTTTTAAAAGTGACTCAGAAAATGACTTACAGTATTTTCATTTTGAAAAATAAAGTAAAAAGACAAATAACACTCCCACTCCTACATTATCTCCTATTACAAAATGAAGTTTCATACTGATGACTTTAAGTGGTGATTCTGTAAGCCAATTTAAAATGGTTCAAATTTAATCAAATTAAAGTACATTTGTTCTAAACATTCCATCAAAAAATGACAAAAGCATTATCTTATAAACTCTACATTATTAGGACCCTATCTTCTGAATTCTTGTTATACAAATGTTTATTTTTTTGTGTGTAATGAAATGACCTATGTTAATTAAATTTCACTTTGGTCAACCAAGGTCCCTTATGTTCCTCTTTAATGTCACATAGTTGGTAATTGCAGGTTATTCTATAAATTATTTATTTTTTATTTTATTTTTTATTGTTGGGGATTCATTGTGGGTACAATAAGCCAGGTGCAATTGTTAGGTAAAGTCCCTCTTGCAATCATGTTTTGCCCCCATAAAGTGTGACACACACCAAGGCCCCACCCCCTTCCCTCCTTCCTATTTATGATTTTATAGAAACATCATCACTCTTGGTGTGTATACAGTTTGGACATATTTGCAACTATTTCTTGTCAAGACCAACTTTGTCTTTAAATTAAAAAATTATGATTGATTAGTATTAGTTAGCCTAAACAAGTGATACAAAAGGAAGAGCACATATCAGGAAAACAAGACAGTATGCAGAGGTTCATAGGCTGAGCTTATTTTGCCTCATTTGAGATGTTTTAAAATTTTGAATAAAAAAGAGGTGTTATTCCCCCTTACTAGTTCCACCTATTGATGACAGTGTTTTTCAGCCAACCCACGTAAAGGCATTTGAAACTACGTCAGATTGTATTAAAAAAAAAAAAATCAACACATTGTACCCCACATACACATAAATGTGTTCATGATCTATGTGTATTTGACTTAAAAAATTACATGAAGAGAAGATATTATTATTCTCTATTATTATTAGTGTGTGTTTTTACATTATATGATGTTTGTAAAATATAGGGCAATGGGCATTAGGAATTACCAAGGATAATCTCTGATGGGCATTTCTCCTTAAGCCCCTCCCCACGGGAGGTTCCACATGTAATTTCTCAATAACTACTGTCATACACAGTGTCACCTTAGAGGAGGGAGATTCTAATACATTTCCCCCTAAACATGACTGGAAATATTTCAAAGACTTTCATGAATTGTTTGGACTACGAAATCTCCATTATTTTCCGTTTAACCTGGAAAACAGAAAGAAAATTATATTTCAAAGCTGACCTCAAAGCCTTTCACGTGTTGGGGCAAAGTTCGGGCCCCACAGAGTGAGTGTTTCCACAGCTGCTCAGGGTGACATCGCTCACACCTCGTCAGCATCGATCCCTGCTAAACTCTCGCTTTCCCATTAGCGAGGACCCCGGCTCTCAGAAGGGAAATAGAAAACTCAAATATTTTTACAGTACAGAATGTATTTTTTTGGAAATGCAAGTTATCTAATGTGTTATTTCAATAAATGGAATTTTTAAATAGATATTTTTTTAATAGGATGAAAACAGTTTTTACCATCCCTAAGGAGAAATTCAGGGATTTCATCATGAAAATGATGAATAATCCCCAAGTTAGATTTGTTCTGCACATTTAAATATTATTTTTTAAAATAGCTCACGAAATCATTGAAATGTACATATTTCCTTACCTTGACCTAATGTCTAATATTTCAAATTTAATTTTTTTTTTTTTGGTGATAAAACTTACCTTAAATACTTATTTTATATATAAGATACAGACTTTTTATGGAAAAAAGAAAAATTAAGATTTATTTCTGTTATTATTTAGGATAACCCTGGATGCTGTACCCAATTTCAGAATTTAACATATTGCAGTTCATGTAAAACTTATGTAAGAGTCCATTGCGGGTCTTCTTTGCCAGCAGATGTCTTCTTCCACATGGTGACTCAGGGATCCAGCCTTCTTGTTTCTTTTGGCTCCATCATCTAGTTCAACGGTTAGCAGAAGAGGGAAGACCATGCTAAAGGTAAGTCTACTTGGTAACAATGGCAGAGTCATTGCCACCCGGACCCTGTTGGCAAAGAGTTGGCTTTCACGGAGCCACCGCTGATATCACGTGGTAGTGGGTATAATCTCTGACTGGGCAACCATTCTCTTGTGAAAATCACAATCAACATTGTGTGTAGGGGGGTAATTTTGCTAAGCAGCTATCTGTCCTTGCCACATTTCATGATTTTAACATCCTCATTTGTAACCAGGGATAGGCCATAGCTGGCTCATTCCAGCCCCCAAGACCCAATCATTATATTCTCAGAATCTTTGTTTGTCAATTAATTGTTAAACATAACCGCATTTAAAATTAAAGTTTATGAATTACAATTATATTATAAAGAAAGGTTGTAAACAACTTCCATGACTTTCCAATTATTTTACCACATTTCACTACTATCTATGCTTTTGAGATAATTTACAAGTATTATACCAGTGAGATACTCTCACCTCAGCCTTCCTGGGTAGCTGGAACTACACACACAGGTGTGCACTCCCACACCTGGCTCATATGTTGGAAATATTCTATAATGTTTTGCCATGTATGTCTCTTCCCAACTGATTACATTTAATGATGTCACATTATTAGCTTTCAGAACATTGACCACAGTAGATATATGTGTAGCATGAACAAATGGAAACCGCCAAACTTTGCAAATCAGAGCTTCCTCCCTTCCCACAGACAGCCAGTCATTAAACATTTACCAGCACACTATCAAGCGTGGTATTTCAGATATGTCATTGTCTATGTCTTTCTTTTCACCTCTATCTCTATCCCTGTTATTATCCACCCATTTATTTCTCTCTGTGTGTTTTGTTACTATCTGTAAAAACATTTGCTGCTTTTGTGCAATGATATGACACAGAATTTTTGTTACCTCTGTGTCTGTAGTGCCATGTTTAAAGATTGTATGCTCTTTGCTGCTGCTTAGGTAATTTTCTAGCATTGGACTAGAATATCTAGGGTGTAAGACATGTGGAAATTCATTGTTTAATTATTTAATTAAGTGGAGATAGATAGATAGATATCTTTTATGCTCAATTTAGTTAATGGAAAACTTTGAAGTATGTTTGAAACAACTGTGGCATGTAAATCTAATTTTTCCACTTTATGTCATACTAACTCTAAATACAGATTGGTTTTTCTGATGAAAATTTAATGTGTGAATTGAGATGTATTGTTGGTATAAAATAAATTGAGGATTTGGGGATTTACTTAAAAATTATACATAACATCTTATTAATATTTTTATCTTAATTACATGTTGAAATTAATGTTTGGATACATTGAGCTACATAAAATATATTACTAACTCTAATGTTGCCTTTTTTTTCTCTTTTATAAATGTGCTTATTAGAAAAATTAGAATCTCATGTGTGCCTTGTTATCATATTTTTCATGGAGAGCACTAGAATCTAGACCATGTGCGTTGACATTCATTCTTTAAGCATTTATCCCAAACAAAATTAACGATTATAATTATTCTCAACTAAATAATAACTTACTACGAGAAGTCCACAGGGCATAGAAATTTTTTCTAGCCTCACGCATGAATGTGTTCCATGTGATTGTCCTTCTAACTTCTGCAGTCCCTGGTGGAACAATGCCTGTCTTCAAGGACACAGCCCAAAAAATACACACATAGAGTCAAAATGGTGTTTAGCAATTTTAGATGACTCCTAAATTCTTGGTTTAGTCAATATTTTTGTTTCTGCAGGATTGGAATGCTGTTACTCATTTGATACCTGGACTTGCATACTCATCATCCAAACTTGTATAAATAACTTTTCCATTTTTAGTCAAGCAAGGCAAGGGTGCCTAAGTCAACTTTTGGCTTGACTGCTGCCATTTCTACACGATTGAATAACCTGAACTATGATTGCCCAGTAATAAAGTACATGGCGAAATTGTGTCTCCAGTATTTTGCTGGGCATTGTCAGAGTCATAACCTGGGTATAATGAAGAGCTGATTATGAAACAGAAGAATTAATATGTCTGGTGAGGACTCACTTTCTTGTCCATAGATGGGACCTTTTCACCGCATCCTCAAATGATAGAATGGGCAAGGAGTTTCTCACAGGCCTCTCCTGTAAAGGTGCTAATCTCATTCCTGAGTTCTCTGCCCTGTGGTCTAATCCCCTCCAGAAGGGCTGACCTCTTAACACCATCACATTGGGGGTGAAGATTTGATCACATATCTTTTGCAGGGACATTCAGACCATAGCAGATAACAAAGTCATAATCTCTGGAAGCTGTAAATGTGTTACTTTGTGTGGAAAATGAGACTTTGCAGATATGATAATTTAATCATTTGAAATGGGGAGATTATCCTGGGTTATCTGGTTGAGAACAGGATAACGACAAGGGTCCTCATCAGAAGGAGGTAGAAATAATAGTGTCATAGAGAGATCTGAGGATGAAGTAGAGGTCACAGAAAACAGAGATGCTACACTGCTGGCTTCTGAGTTGGAGAAACCATGAAGTGTCATGCACAGTAGCTGGTCTCTAGAAGCTAAAAATGGCAGGGGAAGAGATTTCTCCTGGTGTCTACAAAAAGAATGCAGCACTGTGCCTCCATGTCAGATTACTGACCTCCAGAACTATATGAGAATAAATTTGTGTTGCTTGAAGACACTGAGTTTATTGTATCAGCAATAAGAAATACTTTTACAATCAGAGGAGTGAGTTTTGAATGGAGTCAGTACTCCATCTGTTCATCTGAAAAAAATTGAAATTCAATAAACATTCATTAACCATATTTTCTTAAATGTTTGGCATCAGGGATACTGAGGTAAATGCAGAGGAACCTCTCCTTTCAAAGATTTAGCAACCAGCCTAGCATTTAGGTAGAAAGAGTAGGTCTGGTGGCGGGTGGAGAGAAGTGCTCAGCTTTGCTGCAGTGCATAGAATGTTCTGCGATGTACACAGGTAATAATATAGAGAAGAGTGTTTCGGGCTAGAGGAATAGAGTGAAAACCACTAAAACTTGAAATATCATTGAGTATGCAAGGAAAATGCATTGTTTGTCCATCCTGTTGTGGGTAGTGGCCTAGATTAAGACTGAAGCTGATGACAACAATGTGAGCAGATGGTCTGTATTCTGTGTTGCAGGCGATAGCAGGTCACCTAATTCTTTCTAACAGGGCAGGATCAAACGTCTTACGAGCTGGGGAAACCTAGCATTTGAGAAAGCCTTGAGTCAGGAAAGACAATTGAAGACTGAGCAGTTGTGCAAATCAGGAGCGATGAGGCCTAAATTAAGGCAGTGTTAACAACAGTGAGACAGAGATGACTGAGAGTCAACAGATAAAGCTAAGGAAGCTGGTGATTAATTAGACATAAATGAGTGACCTTAGAGGATAGTTCAGTTTTCTGGCTTGGGTAACTGGTGAATTTATCATAAATGAATTTAGAAGTAATTTAAAAGAGGAATACATGAAAGAAATCGGATGAATTCAGCTTTTGAATAATTCAGCTCTGCGGAGGTATATTTGACATAAAGTACATATTTAATGCATACAATTTGACAACTTTGGACATATGCATACACCCAACCATTGCCAAATCAAGGTAACAGATACATCCAACACTTTTAAAAGTTTCTTTGTGTCCCCTTTTTGTTTGTTCTTGTGATAAGAACACAGAACATGAGATCTACCCTCTACAAGTTTTTTTTTTTTTTTGACATTATGGAATTTTTATTAATTTGTGTAAGAATAATGATAGTACAATAGTTTTATAAAACTGAAAAGAAAAAACCTAGATCTTGGGGAAAATAAAACATAAAGTAAGGTAAATATCAGAAATTCAATTCCTGAAACATTTTACCAATGTTGACTTTAGCTGAATTTCATGTAGACCTTTTTTAAACATAGAAAGCTATGTAGAGTGGCCTACTGATGCTGCCACCATCCACCATAATGTAAATGAGGACAGGAAAGATTACCCAAGATCTTTTTACCTCTTAACAGGTGGAAATGGCATTAGTACAATTAACATACACAATTTTTACAAATAATTTAAGACTTTAATATTAATACATTTTAAAGCGTAGTGTGTCTAAGTGCTTATAACTCTGCAACCTGGCTTGGCGCCTGTAACTCGGTGGTTAGCGCTCTGGCCACATAACACCGGGGGTGCTGGGGGACCTGACCTGGGCATGCTGAGCAATGACAACTGTAACAAGAGCAACAACAAAAATAGTTCCGCGTTGTGGCAGGGGCCTGTAGTCCCAGCTATTCGGTGGCTGAGGCAAGACAATCGCTTAAGCTCAAGAGTTTGAGCTTGCTGTGAGCTGTGACGCCAGAGCCCTCTACTGAGGGTGACACAGTGATATGAGGACAATTAATGACAATTAAGGTCATGGGGGGGAGGAAAAGCAGAGAGAGGGAAGGAGGGAGGGGGGTGGGGCTTTGGTGTGTGCCACACCTTCTGGGGGCAAGACATGATTGTAAGACGGACTTTACCTAACAAATGCAATCAGTGTAACCTGGCTTATTGTACCCTCAAAGAATCCCCAACAATAAAAACAAACAAACTCTGCAACCCACTTTTTTTTTTTTTTTTTTTACTATACTGAACACTGATAATGATATAGTCAGAAGATGAAAGAGTTTAGGATAAAAATTAATCTAAAAATGGCACCGCATTCCAAATGAAAGTACATACACTAATACGGAGTACCATTAGCTACACCGATTAAGTAGAAAGGTAAATATTTGACGGTAAAGTGTAACCACCTATTCTCATGATTTCCTCTTCACATAAAATTTAAAATGCAAGCATGTGAGGAACAAAAGGCATCTACCCTATAATGCTGGTTTATTAAAGGCATAAATTATGTTTTAAAAATTCGGTTTAAGGAGTCGTGTATAAGGCTGGGGAAAGCTACTCTGTGCAGGGCACTTCCACTGTCCATGAAGACTAACCTCTGACGTCAGACTCATCTTTACTCTCCTGATAGTCTAAGAAAAACTACATAATGTGCCTAGATAAACTGTCTTCAGGAAACTTCATGATTAACGTGTTCTTGAGAAA
The DNA here is from genome assembly GCF_027406575.1 of Nycticebus coucang. Lineage (NCBI taxonomy): Eukaryota > Metazoa > Chordata > Mammalia > Primates > Lorisidae > Nycticebus > Nycticebus coucang. The sequence continues at coordinate 8,905,105 of NC_069794.1, read as the reverse complement.
CTATCCTTTTAAAATCTCACTACCATTTATTTCCATCCCTGACTTGTGCGCATGGAGAATAAATTCAGGCTTCCCCAATTTTGGTCCTTCACGATCGTTGCCACATTTCTTTCTTTTTTTTTTTTTTTTTGGCCAGGGCTGGGTTTGAACCCACCACCTCTGGCATATGGGACCGGCGCCCTACTCCTTGAGCCACAGGCGCTGCCCCGTTGCCACATTTCTATTCCTTCTTTATTAGTATTAACAAAACCAACTCACTCTTTTAAATGTTGCTAACCTTAACATCCCCCCGGAAAAGAGCCTGTATCATGAAGTTAAGTCGCAAAAATTCTAACTAGATACAGCGGCCTACGCAGGGAGGCTGCACTTGGGGTCCCTCCCCGGGGCAGGGAGACTGGCCCGCAGGCTGGCTGGGCCAGGTAAGATGAGACCTCGGCAGCAGCTCGCCCACCCCGCCACAAGTTTTTAAGTACCTATTACAGTACTATGCTGTACAACAGCTATTAGAACCTATTAATTCAAATTTGAGCATAGTAAGTTTTAAACGTCTACTGAATATGCAAGTAAGGATATTTGATGAATAGTTATACACATGTCTCTGAATCTTCGTGGATGTATCACAGAAGTTATAGCAGTAAATATTGATGCAAGTAAAAGTAGGAGAATGGATGTAATTGTCTGAAGCAGGATATATATGGCCAAGAATAGCACAGCAAAGGAAAGTGCAGGCAGGAGATTTCAACATTCACTGCACTGCAAAGAAATGAAAACCATTAAGGTAGAAAATTTCAGAAGAGAGAAATGTAATGAGATTCAAAGGTTTGGAGACTTTTGTAAATAATAGTAACAAGTATTAATTTATTTCAGTATTCAAGTATTAATTTATTTATGAAGAAAAATTTATAAATATTGACTACATGGACACTTTTGAATCTGATGATTCTATGTCTTGATGAAAGTGGAAGTCAGGCAGGGAACAAGGTTTGGAACTGAGAAAATTCATACACAGCAGAATGAGGGTGGTCTACTCTGTTCACGATTGTAGCTTAGACAGGAAGGAAAGAGCACAGTCTTGTAGTGAAAAGCAGGACCAAGTGAATTTTCTTTTTCTTTCTCCTCCCCCCCCCCACTTTTTTAATCAAGGAGGGCTTAAACAGACTGATGTGAAATAAACTGTAGGGAAAATAGAAATTTTTCAAGACCAGTCTGATCAAGAGCAAGATCCCATCTCAAAAAATAGCCAATGTTGTGTCAGGCACCTGTAGTTCCAGCTACTCTGGAGGCTGAGGCAAGAGGATCACTTGAGACCAAGAGTTTGAGGTTACTGTGAGCTATGACACCATGGCACTCTACCAAGGATAACAAAGTGAGATTCTGTCTCACAAAAGAAATGTAAAAACAATTGGAAGGAAAAAGCCACTCCCCCAGAAGAAAATGAGAAAGTAGGCATGGAAGGACTGATAATGACTGGGATAAGAGAGACTTTATATTATTTGAAAATGAAGGAAAGGAGGAGAGATGGTTGTTACTGGTAGGTGTTAGTGGGAAGCAGAGACAGTTCTTACCGAATTCCTTCCGCTTTCTCTACAGGAGGAGAAGTGAGCTCCCTGTGTGGATGGGAACAGTTAGTAGAATGCTTGAGTAGCCACTCAGGGTAAATGGAGTGTTAACTCCAAAATTGACAAATGAAGGATCACTAGATGACAATAATGTCTTGTGTGTTTGGGGATAAAATTATAATTATTTCACTAGTGGGCAGAATTCAGGGGAAGCATCTGGTAATATGACTATTTGAAACAAAGAAATTTTCAAGACTGGTTCAAGGTAGCCATTTTGTGGAGTGGTCGACTCAGGACTGGCTTTGACTGCAAGTAAAATGAGAACCTCAGAAAATGGAGACAGGCTATTCTGATGGAGAGGGGTGGAGGAGCCGAAGTTTCTAACTGAAACTTTGATGCTAACACAATCGCAGGAAACTCAGCTTCATGCCATCTGGAAGAGGCTCCTTTTCAGTAGACTACCCATCTGGGTTCTTGGAATCGTGGTCTGTGAAAAGCTACATCTTTGGATTGACTAGAAGTTCAAACATGTAAGATGGTTGCCAAAGGAAAGTTATTTTAGCCTATAACAATAGGAATTCAGTTTATGAAAAAGAAATACCACTATTTTTCTGATTTAGAAGGCTATGTTGGAATTTTTGTGTTCATTTCTAAATATCACATTTTCAGACAGGATTCTGGCTAATGAGGACATATCCAAATAAAAGACGCCATAATAGTGAAGAGGCTTGAGGAGAAGATGCTAGGAAAATTGGGTAGAGAAAAAAGACATACACAGAAAAGAGAAAAAGATTAGTCACTTCTAGATATTGACCTTGTATTTAACAAATGAGATTGATTGGATATATTCCCTATAGCTCAAAAGGAAAGATTCAGAACCAATGAATAGAAATTACATTGATTCAGGTTTAAGCATAAAGAGGGAACATTTGGCAAATACTAGGGCTCCCATACTGAATATGTTCATTTATGAGGCCGTGAGCTTATTTGCACAGGGCATTTCAGGTGGAGTCTTAAGAATATCAGTCAGTAATGTACAATAGGAAATTTCCTGATATGGATGGAAAGGTAAGATGGAAATCCTTTGTAAGTGTTTTGTCTACCACTCTCTAAGATTCCAAGAGATACCCTTATTCTCCACAAAAGTTTTTTTTCTTAATTTATTTCAGGTTAATATGAAGCTACAAATGATTAGGCTACATTGTTTGCATTTGTTAGGTAAAGTTCAAGTTATAGTTAGCCCTTCCTTCAAGGGGTGTGCTGTGTACCCTTACATTGTGCCCATTAGGTGCAAACTTACCAATCCTTCCCTCGCCTCCGTCATTTCCCTCTCCCCTACTTGCATTTAATTGTGTTTTTTCTCTTGTGTGGGCATGCAGTTGTTACATCTTTTCTATTGACCCAGATGGAGTTGAAGAACATTCCTCAAAACCTTCTTAAAATAACTTGCATCACAAAATCCCCAAACCAGAGATGTTGGCGTGGATGTGGAGAAAAGAGAACACTTCTACCCTGCTGGTGGGAATGCAAATTAATACATTCCTTTTGGAAGGATGTTTGAAGAACACTTAGGGATCTAAAAATAGACCTGCCATTCCATCCTACAATTCCTCTACTAGGTATATATCCAGAAGACCAAAAATCACTTTATAACAAACATATTTGCGCTAGAATGTTTATTGCAGCCCAATTCATAATTGCTAAGTCATGGAAGAAGCCCAAGTGCCCATCGACCCATGAATAGATTAATAAATTGTGGTATATGTACACCATGGAATATTATGCAGCCTAAAAAAGATGGAGACTTTACCTCTTTCATGTTTACATGGATGGAGCTCGAACATATTCTTCTTAGCAAATTATCTCAAGAATGGAAGAAAAGGTATCCAATGTACTCAGCCCTACTATGAAACCAATTTATAGCTTTCATATGAAAGCTATAATCCAATTATAGCCCAAGAAGAAAGGGATAGTGGAGAGGTAGGGAGGGGAGAGGGGAGGATGGCTGGAGAGTGGATAATTGGTAGACCATACCTATGGTGCATTTTACAAGGGAACATGTTAAATTTACTAAGTGTAGAATATAAATGTCTTAACACAATAACTAAGAAAATGCGGTGAAGGCTATGTTAACCAGTTTGATGAAAATATTTCAAATTATATATAAAATCAGCACATTGTTCCTCATGATTGCCTTAATGTACACAGCTATGATTTAATAAAAGAATAACTTGCATATATTTCTCTCTCAAAATGTACGCAGGAAAAATATTGCTGACTGGAAAGGTAGGGATGTGAGTACCAGTCCCGCTTTTGATTTAATAAACTAAATCTTTAAATAATTACTTAAACATTCTGCATCTTGTTTTGTTTCTATTTTGTGTTTTTTAATCTTATGCTCTCATTAAAGAGTGTTAATATCTAAAAAGATCCCTTCCATGTCTATGAATCTGCATTTTCCTGGTAGAAACAACCATGTTATCAAACTGCTTCCTTGTATGATATTGATATAATTTATTGTAAAGACACAACAACACAACTATGTGTGCAAAATGATTTATATGTCTGTTTCTCACTAAAGGAAGAGTTATATTTGTATTTTCTTTCCCAGTAATGTTGTACACAGTATCTTACATGTAGTAGATCTTTGATGAATATTTCTTCATTTAAAGAGAATGATATCCTGTCTCATAGCCACTGTAACCACATATGAATGGGGTATTTGATAAAATAAATTCAGTTAAAAATGGTGTAGATTTTATTTGGTTGGGGAAGAAGGGACAAAATAATCAAAAGGCCATTTAAACTTGTATAAAAATAAAACACTGTATGAAAATAAGTTTGGACAGCTAGTTGGCCACATGAATTTACACACATCTATGAAGGACAGGTTTGCTAGCTACTCTGAGATAAACAATGCCCACTGTTCAAAGCAGGTGCATATCTTCCATTTCACCCCAAATCCTGATATCTACACTAAAACATGAGAGGATTCTATATTTTCCTTCTTCGTCCTTAGCAGAAAGCAGTGTTTAGTGTCAGAAAGAGCATTGAAGTTAAATGAGATAACTACACATCCCATCCTGCCTTCCTTCCTTACTAAATATGTGATTTTAAACAAAGCAATAGAAATCTATAGAACCAAGTTTCCTTGTCTCTTCAATCACTCTGTCTAGAATTTTTCTTAGAATAAAATGAGACGATGATGGGCGGTGCTCGTGGTTCAGTGAGTAGAGCGCTGGCCCCATATACCTAGGGTGGCGGGTTCGAACCCGGCCCCAGTCAAAATGCAATAACAACAACGACAACAACAAAAATAGCCGGGCATTGTGGACAAAAATAGCTGGGCATTGTGGTGGGCGCCTTTAGTCCCAGCTACTCGGGAGGCTGAGGCAAGAGAATCGCCTAAGCCCAAGAGCTGGTGGTTGCTGTGAGCTGTGACGCCACGGTACCCTACCAAGGGCAACAAACTGAGACTCTGTCTCAAAAAAAATGAGACAATGAGTGTAAAACCACTCACCCCAGTGTCTGCCACATGCTATGCATTGGCGCGTGTCACATGGGGACAAGGGAATAGGTGACAAAGTTTAGCTCACACACTTTAAGGACTGGGTTGTGACTCTTGGGTTCTTTCCCTTATAGGGAGCTCCAAACTCCAAGGAAATGGCAGTACCTAAAACCATGCAAGATTTCTTTCCTTTCTTCTAATATATGTGAATATTTTTTCCAGTTTATTGAACTGTGTGCTCTGATTTTTACAATGTGTATTTTATTTTTCACTGAGGCCGTTGATGGAGGGAAATGTTATAAATTTTTTATGGTCAATCAACCCTTTCCTTTTTTTACCTTAGTGCAATTTTTTCCTATCAATAAAGTCAGGTTATCCATTTTAACATTTTTTTAAACATTGTCTTGTACAGATATTTTTTCAAATTATCTTACATTTTCAATGGCAAGGTTTTCTTTTAAAGAAGATTTGGAATTTTCGTTTCCCAATAAACATCTAAAATAAAGACTTTTGAGAATTTGATGATTTCCAATTTCTCAAACCACGTTTTTCTGTTTGAATTAAGGACGTTAAATGCCCTTGTTATTTGCTTGTATGAATACTTCCCAATTTTCATAATTCATCTTCAATTTTCACAGTGTGATTTTCCTTAGAGCAGGCGCTATAATTTTCATAGGTCTCTGAAACACTTCAGGGCACAGTGTAACCGCTCCGTAATTGATAAATAATCTTTGAGAAACGCCTTGTGGTTTCCACATTGTGAGGCACATTGATAAAGAAGAGGGAAGTCTTATCTGTGTCTCTTTTTTATGAAAAAAGTCCATTCAAATACTCCGAGTAATAGATTATTTCCCTGCATGTTCCTTTTTTTGGGGGGGGTGGATCGCTATTCCAAGTATTTCTTCTCTCTGGAATAAAAACATACCTCTATAAAAATTTTCACGTATGTCAGTTTGTATACACAAAATAAGACAGGTTAGCTCAATTGAATAATGCATTTGAAAACGTAATGGAGTAGGTACTCAGGAGAGTTGTTCAAATGGTCACTTGTTCGTGCATCAAGTCACTGATTATATATTGAACTACAGCTTTTATTTCCATATAAAAAACAACTTTGCTTTTTTATATAACACAGAACTTATGAAGTAGTTTATTTTTCAAAGGTTAATACATTCTATTCAGATTAGATTTTACACAAACATTTTAAAATCCATAGTTCTCGGATCCCTATCTTTATGGAGTAGATGCCTAATGATTCCTATTTCACAGAACAAATAGTTTTTCTGTATAGTTATATAAAACATGTATGGAATCAACAATTCAAATTTTAGCATACGCCTCTATTTTAAAGGCAAGTCCTAAACCATCCTGAAAATTTCTCTTCAAACTTTTCCAAGTGTCATGAATGAATCCGCTCAGTTTTACTGCCTTCCCTTGTACCTGTGGTAGCAGAGAGCCTATCTGATCATATTTAATCAATTTAAAACCTTTTGTTCATTCTTCACACAATTATTTCTATAAACACATCCTAATCTACATTCAGCTGTGAGAGAGGAATATGATTTTCATATGCTTGATTTCTTGCATTTTATTTGAAAAGCAACAATGAGATTCACTTTCCTTGATTTTTCAAATATGTTGTTCCAAATAGGATTATTTCCGAAGAGGGAGAAGAGGGCTGTGCTTGGAAGATGCCCCAGGAGGCCTGCAGGTGCTCAATGCCCCCACGGGTTTCATAGTTGCAGTCAGCCGAGGTCAAATAGACAAAGAAAAGAAAGATGAGGCCAGAACCCATACCCCACGGGGTTGTTCTGCGATAAAGAAAACGCGCATGGAAATCTTGTGTGCTCAGGAATATAACATTGAGTGTCCACGTTACTGTCTTGTAAACTATTTTGTGTATGGTATCAGAGAGAGATATTTAAATCTTTAATGTACTTGAGAAATCCTTTGACAGGAAGCCACTGAAACCCCACTAAGTGTAACAAACAGCACTTGCGTGAAATACAAACTTCCTCTAGGAATCTGGAGTGATAACCTGGGTAATGGCCTGCCAAGATGTCCAATACTACTCTGCAGACCCTGGGAGCATATATCACCAGGCATGATAAAAGGGGCTTTGCAGAGGCGAGAGCTGTAAATTAGGCATCATATCACCAGGCATGATAAAAGTGGCTTCACAGAGGTGAGAGCTGTAAATTAGGCATCTTGAAATGGGAAGATCATCCTGGTGATCCAGGTGAGCCTGATGTCATCACAAGGCTCCTTACTAAAGGCAGGTAGTGCGATCAGGGCTGGTAACAGGAGAATGTGATGATGGAGCCAAGGAGCTGAAGCTATGGGAGGATGGAGTAACCAGGTGAGGGATGCGGGCACCTTCCAGAAGCCAAGGAAGATTTGCCACTCAGCGCTTCTGGAAGGAGCCCACTGAAAACCTCAATTTTAACCCAGTGAATTAATTTTGGACTCATGCCCTTCAGAACCCTGTAGTAAACCTGTGTCATTTTAAGCCACTAAATCTGTGGTAATTTGTTACTGAAATAAGAGGAAACTATTAATAGAGCTCTCTGAAAATATTCGCTTGATAAAGTAGGGAGGAATAGGATTTTAAAAAGAGTCAATTATACCAAAATTGTTTTCCACACTTGTTTACTGATATCGTGTCAGCCACTGACTTCACACACACACACACACACACACACGGGAATCTGGTTTGCCTGCTCTTGCTTTCTCCTGGTTCGGGGACGGCCTGCAGCCTCAGTCTGGAAGACATCTGCTTGCATTACTGGGAGTTAAGATTGTGTTTTACAAACAAATGTTTGTGATTGTTTTGATCATTGGGAACTCCAACTTTGAGCCACACTAAGTAAAATATCTCGTCCTTCAAGAAAAGAAGTCTATTCCTCTCGTTAGCAGACCTGTTTTACAAAACAACAAAAACATTACTCATTTTCATTGCATTTTGACTTTCATCAATAAAAGTACTGTGAAACTTTCTTTCCTCTTTTTTATTGTAAGTTCTGATATAACAATCTTGACTTTGCGTCTTGTCCTGCAAAGTCTCGTGGCTCTTTATGGAGTTTCCTGATTGAGTCACCAGTGGATCCACATTATAAAGAGCATTCGTAGTATAAATTCTCCCTATGTTGCCTAAGTACATGACAAAATATATGCAGTTCCTCAAGTGCGTTAATGGACAAACTAAACAAAGTGATACCAATCAATACTCTGAGAAAGTATTTTGATAGTTTACTGAGGTGTTTGAAACTTGCCATCCTGTTGCAAAGCCTGCCTTCAGAATAATCAGTGAGAGTGAAGGTCATAAAGCGACGCTGAGATTCAGCAGTAAGTTTAGACTCACCAGTGAGTCAGTGAAAGAGACAATTTTGAACACTAACACACTTGATCGTAACTCCTTTCCTTGCAGCACATAGCTGAAGCTGCATATTTTAAGGATCACTTTCTATCAAAAAGTTCCCTACTGTTAGACTTCAAAGGAAGGAGGAATGATGTTGCAAACTTTCCACAACTCTAAATTCCTTTTTGATGCTTTCTTTACCTTCAGACTAGCCATATAAAGGGCAATGCAAACTAAGGAAGGAATTCCTGATGTAGAAAGAAGAGTTTTTGAAATCCACCCCTTTAAGAAAAATAATCAGTGAACACTGAGAAACATTTTAGGAATTACTGTAGACTTTAAATAGGTCGTAATCTCTGTTTGCCTGTAATCAACCATATTATCTGAGCCAAGATCATTGAGCGAGTGGTATTTTTCAGGAATAAGACATATTTTGAGGTCTCAACAATATTGCCTATATACATTCAATTAAAAAATACAATATCTTATTAAAGATATCAGGCCAGTTTACTGCTTTAAGTGTGAAGAAAGAAAATCTATCACCTAGTGAGCCTGAGCAGAATGCTGCAGATATGAGAGAGGATCTGGTTGCTTGTTTTCTCTTATTTTTTACCACTATTGTGCAACATGATAACCATCTACCACACCTGGCTGTCGAGAAGAGCTCAGACATAGCATGTAAAAAGTGAATGAAAATACTGTGTTAATTATTTTACGCTGACACACGTCAGTCACAATGGGAGATATTAGAGATAAAGGAATGATGGAGAGAGACGATCCCAATTGCCGTGGGGTGTGTAACCCAGGATGGTGGTCAACTCAATAACAGATTATTACAAAGTGTGCCAATTTCCACTTTCCAGAAACTACAAGTAGCTTTGTGACAGACAAGAAATACATCACTTGGAGGATAAGATTTCAGGGTAGCTTTCAGCTAGGAAGCAATCAGACTGAAGCTTTTGCAGATTTGAGATTATCACATAAGGAAAGGTCTTGCAAACTATATTATAGCAGTAGACGAAATCATAAAGAGTTTGGATAAACTAATAAATAACCAAAGGCATGAACACATTTGTAATTTAGAATCATCCTTTTGGTGAAAATGTGAAGGCAAGATTTTAAAGGAATACCACTGAAAAGGGATCACTCAGGGCCTTTTGCAACCCTATACACTGAAGGTACTAATAGGCTGATTTGGGTGATAGTGGTTCTGTTATTCTCAATCACATTCATCTCCCACTGATCCAATTCATATTGTTTGTTCCAATAAAAATCAACTAATCTGAACCTGCATTATTCATCTGCATGTTCGTTTTGCCTCCTTAATTTGCTCTGCTTTTTGTTTCTTGTGCTTGTGTTAATAATACACTTCCTACTAATTCTATTCGCCAAAATTCTGCATAGCTATTAAAACACAGTTCAGGTACTTCTTCATCATGACACACTCTGATACTGGCTTTTTGAACTCTCACTACAATTTATACTTCTTTTGCTCCATATGGTGCATTCTGACGTATGTTATTACCCTACACACTTGCCTCTGTAGAGTCCCATTTGAGCTTATTAAAGAATAGCCTACTTCCGGGCGGCGCCTGTGGCTCAAGGAGTAGGGCGCTGGTCCCATATGCCAGAGGTGGCAGGTTCAAACCCAGCCCCAGCCAAAAAAACAAAAACAAACAAAGAATAGCCTACTTCCTTTTGTGATTGTGTTTACCACAGCATAGGTAATAACATGGATAGTATGTACTCGAGAATGTATTAATGCCTTTTCAAGTAATGAATTAATTAGTATGGCAGAAAACTATATCAGTTAAATAAGTAATAAAAAAGTTTATGATTAAGCAAACTATTTGCTACCTGATAACATCTCAAAGATTTTCAGAAAAATGGCAATAACATACTTGTAGCATCTAAAAATTGGAAGTGAATTATACCAACCATTTTGGATTAAATATCTACAACAAAGTTTTCACTATTAAAAATAAGTTCTTTTGATATAATTACTTCTTTTCCTTTGGATAGGTATCTACTAGGGGTGTTGCTAGATGAAATTATAGGTCTATTACTTGTTTTTTGAGGTATGTCCATACCGTTTTCCATAGAGATTGTACCAATTTATGCTTCTGCAAACAGTGTATACACATGCCCTTTTCTCCATACCTGTGCCAACATCTGTTGTTCTTTTTCTTTGACTTTTTTTTTTAGTAATGGCCATGGTGACAGGGCTAAGGTGGTGTCTGACAGTTCTTTTAATATGCATTTCCCTGATAATTAGTGATGTTGCCCAGTTTTTTCATATTTCCCTTAGCAATTTGTACATTGTCTTTTGAAAAATGTCTGTTCATGTGTTTTGACCACTTTTTGATAGAGATTTTTATCATATTGATTTATTTGAGTTCCTTATAGATTCTGAATATTATTCTTCGTGGTATGTATAGTTTGCAATATTTTCTCCCATTCTCTATATTGTCTATTTACTCTGTTGGTTATTTCTTCTTCTGTATGGAAACTTTTGATTTAATTAAATCCCATTTATTTATTTTTGTTTTTGTTGTATATGATTTTGAAATCCTACTCATAAATTGACCTACAGGTCAATGACCAGAGAGTTTTTATAATTTTTTCTCCTAAAATTGTTATAGTATCAGGCATTACAAAGTCTTTAATTTATCTCGAGTTGATATTTTATATGATGAGATATAGGGTTTGTTCTTCTGCATTTTTTATATGATGAGATATAGGTTTCATTCTTCTGCATGTGTCTCACGATTTTCCCAGCACTATTTATTGAGTAGAGCATCATTTTCCCAGTGTATGTTCTTGTCTGCTTTGTCAAAGATCATTTGGTTATATGAACATGATTTTATTTCTAGCATCTCTAGCATCTTATTCTTTCCCATTGATTTATGTGTCTTCTTTTATACCAGTACCATTCTGTTTTGGTTATTATAGTCTTATAGTATAATTTAAGTTTAAGTAATGTGATGTCTCTAAATTTATTCTTTTTTTTGCTTAGGATTGCTTTGTCTGTCTGGGCTCTTTTTTGATTCCATATACAATTTAAAATTGTTTTCTGTTATTGTAGATCAATTCACAATTTCCAAGATGTGGAATCAACCCAAGTGTCCATCAACCTATGAATGGAATAATAAACTCTGGTGCATGTATACCATGGAAAACTATTTATACAAAATAAATAAATAAATAAAAAGGATGGAGACTTTACACCTTTTGTATTAACATGGATGGTGTTAGAGAACATTCTACTTAGTAAAATATAACAAGAATAGAAAAATAAGTATCCAATGTACTCAATACTAATATGAAACCATTAGAAGACTAAATACATGCCCACGCAAGAGAAAAACACAATTAGACTCAAGTAGGGAAAGAGGGGTTGATGTACTCTCACCTAACAGGCACAATGTAAGGGTATATGGCACACTTCCTGAGTGAGGATAACAACTACAACTTGGACTTCACCTAACAAATGCAAGCAATATAACTTAATTGTTTGTACCTTCATATTAATCAGAAATTAAAAAATGAAAAAAAAGTTTTCTAATTCTGTGATAAATGATATTGGTGGGAATTACTTTCAATGTACAAATCACTTTGGACAGTATGAACATTTTAACAATATTTATTCTTCCAATCCTTGATCATAGGGTGTTTTTCAATTTATCTGTGTTATCAATAATTTCCTTCATCAGTATTTTGTAGTTGTCCTTGTAGAGATCTTCCACCTATGTGGTTAGCTGTTTTCCTAGGTATTTTTTTGTAGTAATCATAAATGGCGTTTGGTTCTTGATTTGATTCTCAGGTTGGCTATTTTTAGTATATAAAAATGCTACTGATTTTTATATATTCATTTTATATCCTGGGAAATAACCAAATTATGAACACTAGAAACCTCTTGGAGCAGACTTTAAGGATTTCTAGATTCAAAATTTTATCATCAGCAAACAGGTATAATATGACTTCTCATCCAATTTGTATACACCTTTTCTTTCTTTCTTGTGCCTGGTTGCTCTAGCCAGGAATTCCAGTCGTATGTTGAATAGAAATGGTGTAAATGGACATCTTTTCTTTGCTTCAATTGTGAGAACGAATGCTTTCAATTTTACTCCATTCAGTATAATGTTGGCTGTGAGTCTGCTGTATGAATATTTGGTATCTTGAACTATACACTTCTATGTTTGTTGCAAAATAATTCACAATTGTAAAGGTATGGAATCGATATAAGTGTCCATCAACTGATGAGTGAATAAAGAAAATATGGTACCCCCCCACATACACACAAAACATATTGCACCATGGAATACTTCTCAGCCATAAGGAAAGAATGAAATAATGACATTTGCAGGAAGGTAGATGGAACTGGATGCCATTATCCCAAGTGACGCATCTCAGGAACTGAAAAACAAATACCACACATACTTACAAGCGGGAGCTAAATGTTGTATATATATATATAGCCATACAGAGTGGTATAATGGACTTGGAAGACTCAGAAGGGGAAAGGGTGGGAGGTAAATTAGGAATCAAAAATTACCTATCAAGTACAATGTACTCTATTTTGACAATGGTTACAGTAAAAGCCTTGACTTCACCACTAACATTTAATTCACTTAACAAAAACTACTCATACCATCTAAATCTATTTTAATTAATTAATTAATTAGAGAATAATAAAATTTACCATACTTTCATTTCTCAGCACTGGAAATTATGCATAAAATCCACTTGTAGGAAAGGAAGGTGAGTGAGCAAACTCCTGTGAGAAGACATAACTGGACAAGATGTGGACTTCTCTCTCCAATGTATGATAATGATAAACTTAGTAGTCTAGGATGTTGGACAGCTGTTTTTTGACTGTTTTCTTAGACAAAATCACAAACAATTGTAAATAAACAGGACTTTTGAACAATATACATCTATTCCTTAATCAATTTTCCAGTTAAAACTAAAATGAGCATTGCAGATCGAAAAGAATTCAAATAATGCACTTTTAATTCTGATTGTTGATTTATGGTAAAGATAATTTTTCCTACAGGATTTTTTATTTTTCAAATGAGGAGAAATAATCATTTTATTGATGAGAATCTATATTTTATTTTCTGAGAACAAATCAATTTTTTAAATGCATAATATTTTGTATCAAATTATTTTATGTTTAACTTAAATAGTGAAAATATAATTAAATAAATTAAATGAATGGAAAACTTCAGATTTCTGAAAATAAACAGAGATTTTTATTGTAAAAGCCAGCTGACTAAGGGTGGAAGCAGGCTATGCCAGATAATGAAAAATGACTTTTCATATTTGGAAATGTAACTCATTACATAATAATGAGGTTTTATCACATCTCTCATATGTAAGCTTAGTAGTTTACATAGATGGAACATTCCTTAAAAGATACAACCTACTAAATAAGCTTAGCAGTTTACATAGATGGAACATTCCTTAAAAGATAGAACCTACCAAAGCCTATTCAAGAAGAAATAGATGCCTTGAGTAGCCCTACACCAACTACAGAAATTGATGTTGCATTTAAAATCCTTCTACAAAAGAGGACTTCACTTTCAAATGATTTTACTGGTATTTTACATTTTAAAAAATATTAGAAGTACTACACTACTTTCTCCAGAAAAATAGAAGAAAATGAAACAGTTTTGAATTTCATAATGACCATCATTGTTCTGATACCAAAACTACAGAATGAAATTACAAGCACAGAAAATTCCAGCCCAATACTCCCCACAAACATAGATACAAAAAGTACTTCCTAAAATATTAACAGATTGAATCTAGTAACATGCAAGAAAGATAATTCACCATGATCACATGGGGCTTATCCCAGTTATGAAAATAGACAATGACCATTAGAACATTAGAGCAACAACTCCCATAGGCAAGACTAATTGAAGAATGCTGAAATATCAGAGCATGATGAAGAAGAATGATCAGATTTGCATAATCTTAAGGCATGTTACCCTAAACATGTAGCAGTTGTAATGGGAAAATGTCAAGTTTACAGGGGGGTAATCCTGGCAGACACCACCTTCCCTAAATGCTCAAAGTGTGCGTCACCCTACCGTATCCAGTAATGGATATCTTTAATATGATCAGGAGAAAATACCCCATAGACCCCAAATTAAGAGATGCTATGCAAATCGGGGTCACAAAATACAAGGAAATTCTGAGGAACAGTTCCAAATTTTACAGGAGTCCGAGTAGGCAAGAAAACACAATGCAAGGTAGACTCTTGAATTAGATTCCAGAATAGAAAAACAAACAAAAAAAAATGGATGTTAGAACAAAACCCTGAGGAGATGTGACTAGATCTATAGTTTAGTGATTATCATTTCCACCCCAGTTATTTGTGTTAGTATTGATAATTCTTCTACAGTAAAATGTCACAATGCTGGGGCCAGCTGAATGAGGGGTACCTGGGGATTGTCAGTTGTACTGTGTAACTCTTCTGCAATTATGAAATTGTGTCAAACTAAAAAGTTGAAAAAAAAAATCACCAGGAAAAGATCTTCAACTCTTTTAAAAAGAACTTCAGTTTATTTTATTGCATCACCATGGATGTGTTCCCCATAAATAGTTATAATCATGTGCTATTATGTGTGAATGAGGTAATGTGTCTATAGATAGCATCATTAAATCGGAGAAAATCTGGTTGAAAAATGTCAGTTATTTTCTTTTCTCTTAAAAAAAAAAAAAGAAAGATATAAAGAACATTGCATCACACAGATAACAACACATTTATTTCCATATCTCTATTTCTGTCTCTCCTGTCTCTGCCGCTAAGAAGGGTAACATTTCCATATGCAGTGGTCAATGATGGACCTGATTCTTCCTCTGTGTTTAAATGTTGACCTAGGTAGCATAATATGTAACTCTGTGTTTTAATATAATGGTGTAATCCATCTTTCCCTAAGTAAAATAGGCTTTGTTGTAAGAATCTATAAGTATTCCTCAACACACATGATCTTGGGAAATAACAGAATAGAGCCATGAAATATTTAAAATTCAGCCATTAGATAAACAAGTTTAGCACAATTTACCAAATAATGTCCATTGTTGACTTTATTGGAGACCTTTGTCTTGGCTGCTAGCAATAATAAAGAATGTGTATATGCACATAAATAAGTACAGTTATAATAACAATATGTACAGTTACCAAGCCGCAGGAGCTGCCCTTAGTGCCTGGTCCACATGCTCTCAGCTCAATCTCAAGGCCACTTTCAGCTGCAGTGAGAGTTCACAGGGGCTTTGGCTTCCTTTCTTGAGCACACTCTTGCTTTAACAAAGAGCATCCTGTTCACAAGACCATGCTTAGCTAGACCTGAAGTGCCAGGCAGTTAATGTCTCCAGCAGCACCGTTAATCATGAGGAATAACATGGCAGGTGAATATTCTAGTTTTCCCGGCCCTTGGTAACCCATGTAGACACGTTTCCCAGACTCTCACAATTTGCTGGTGGGGCTGGCCATTTCACATCCCCAGTCACAGCCTGCTCATTTCCTCAGTCTCTTTATTTTCTCACCTTCTCTCTCCCCCTTCCCCATTCCGCCATCATTCTTTCTGAGGTCATCTCTTCAATAACTACTTCCAACAAAATCCTTGTCTCAGTGGGGAGACCAAGTGAAGACAAATAGGAATTATAAAGATGTGTGTGTGTGTTAATGTATGTCTGTATGTATGTTTGATAACACACATGAAGATTATATTTGTTCATGTGTGTTTGTGTATTTGTTGTCTAAGTCTACTATATAAAATTGTAATGAACTTGACGGCTTGAAAAGAACAGAATTTTTTTTTTTTTCACAGTTCTGGAGGCTGTGTCCAAAATCCAGTTGGTGGCAGGGCCAGACTCTCGACTTTCTCGTCTCTTCTGGCTTCTGGTGGAGGCTGGCAGTCGCTAGCCCTCCGTGGCTCACAGGGAAAGCACTCCAGTCCCTGCCTCTACCTTCACATGGTGTTCTCCATATCTTAGAATTTCCATGTGACTTTCTTATAAAGACGCCAGTCCTTGAATTTATGAGCTTGATCTAATACATTATGACCTTTTCTTAATTATAAATGGAAAAACTACTTCCAAAGGCGTTTACAGTCACAGGTATGGAGGTTAAACGTTTTAACATATCTCTTAGGGGGAAAAATTTCAAACCAACCAGTATTTTAGGTACGTTTCATCATTATAATATTTCATTATTTCTGTATTATATTGAATAATAATAACCCATCTTCCCTTAAACTGACTTCCACCCCCATACTTAAAACACAGTCCATGTTTCAAATTCCAGAATAATAATTTGTCTTCTTTCTGCTCCTAATCAAATATGTTCAGATATTAACAACTTAGTGACTAAACTATTGGCATTTTCTACTATTATTCTTTTATTCAAGAAACAAAAGGATTAAATGTATATATGATCCTGCCTAACTGTTTTTGTATCATCAAACAAATTCTGACAATTAAGTTCGTGAACTTGCCACCATACATTTATAATACAAAAACTTAAGAAAATGAAGAGTTTCTTTTTTTATTGTTTCAGGTTAATTGAGGGTATAATGAATTAGATTGCACTGTTTGCATTTGTTTGGTAAAGTGTCTCTTTTAATTGTGTCCCGTCCCCAGGAAGTGTGCTATACACTCTAACATTATGCCCCTCAAGTGGGAGCACCTCCATCCCCTCCCCTGTTCCCCTGCTCCCCACCTAAACCAACCCGAGTTTTTCTCTTGTATTGGTATGTATTAGATCATCTACTGGCTTTATGTTAGAATTGAGTACATTGGATTTTTTTTTTTTTTATTGACATACTCTCACTTTGTCACCCTTGGTAGAGTGCTGTGGTGTCACAGCTAACAGCAACCTCCAGCTCTTGGGCTCAGGAGATTCTCTTGGCTCGGCTTCCTGAGTAGCTGGGACTATAGACGCCCATCGCAATGCCCAGCTCTTTTTTATTGTTGTTGTTGCAGTTTGGCCAGGGCTGGGTTCTAACCCGCCACCCTCTATATGGGGCCAGTGCCCTACTCACTGAGCCACAGGCGCCACCCAGTACATTAGATTCTTGCTACTTCATTCTTGTGATACCTTACTAAGAAGAATGTGTTCCAACTCTATTCAGGTTAAAACAAAAGTTGTAAAGTCCCCATCTGTTTTAATGGCTGAATAGTATTTCATGGTATACATGTACCATAGCTTGTTAATCCATTCCTGGGTTGGTGGGCATTTAGGTTGTTTCCAGAGGTGGAGTTTTAAATATATATATATATATATAAAACAAAATTGACAAACATTTAGCTAAACTAGTAAAAAAAATTCAAATAAATAAAATCAAAGGTGAAAAATGAGACATTACAAGTGTTATGACAAGAGTTGAAATGATCATAGGAGATGATACCAACAACTATATGCCAAAACATAAAAAGAAGGAGAAGAAATGGATGAATTTCTGTACACACACGGCTTATCTAGATTTAATCGTGAAGAAATGGAAAAGCCTGAACAGATGAATAACGAGTAACAAGATAACGCCATAAAAAAAGGTCTCCCGTCAAACAAAAGCCCAGGACCTGATGGCTTCATGATTGAATTCCACCAAATGTTCAATGAAGAAACACTAATTTTGTCCAAACTACTTAAAAAAAAATTGAAGAGGAGGAAATACTTACAAACACATTCTGTAAGGCCAGCATTATACAGATACCAAAATCAGACAAAGAAATAACAATAAAACTGCAGGTCAATATTCTTGAGAACATTGACGCAAAAAATAGTATTAGCAGGCTCGGTGCCCATAGCTCAGTGGGTAGGGCGCCGGCCACATACACCAGGGCTGGTGGGTTTTAACCTGGCCCGGATCTGCTAAACACCAATGATGACTGCAACAACAACAAAAAGCATAGCCGGGTATTGTGGTGGTGCATATGGTCCCAGCTCCTTGAGAGGCTGAGGCAAGAGACTCGCTTAAGCCCAAGAGTTTGAGGTTACTGTGAGCAGTGACATCAGAGCACTCTACCCAGGGCAACATAGTGAGATTCTGTCTCAAACCAAAAATAGCATTAGCGAATCAAATTTAGTAACACATATAAAAAAAGATGGAGACTTTACATCCTTTGTATTGATCTGGAAGGAAGTGGAACATATTGTTCTTAGTAAAGCATCACAAGAATGGAGAAGCAAGAATCCTATGTACTCAGTTCTCATATGAGGACAGTTGATGACCTAGTACATAGTGGGGGGTGGGGGTAGGGAGAACAGAGAGAGAAGAAGGGGTTGGGGGAAAGGAAGAGCAGAGAGAGGGAAAGAGGGAGGGACACAGTTAAAAGAAGGACTTTACCTAACAGATGCAATCAATGTAACCTGGTTCTTTGTACCCTTAATGAATCCCCAACAATAAAAAAAAAAAATTAAAATCCTTCATTAACACCTGGGTTTCATCCCAGTGGTGCAAAGATGGTTCAGCATCACAGTAACAGAATCAAGGACAAAAACATACAGTCATTTGATCTAACACTAAAGAAGTATATGGTGACAGCATCCCTTCCTGATGCAAATCCTCAGTAAACTGGGTATAGACTAAACATATTAATACTTCAACACAACAAGGAAACAATATATAACGAACCTGTAGCTAACTGCATCACGAATGGGAAAAAGGTGAAAGCTCTTTCTCTAAGATCTGGAACAAGACAAAGATCCTCACTCTCACCACTTTTATTCAAAGTAGTACTGGAAGTTCTATCTAGAGGAATCAGGCAAGTGAAAGAAATAAAGGGAACCCAAATTGGAAAGGAGGATGCTAAATTGTCCCTGTTAACAGACATCATGGTTACATACATATGAAACCCTACAGCCCACCAGAAACTGTTAGTACTGATACCGGAATTTCTTCTTCAGTAGGTCCTCTTCCTCATTTGAAGAATGAATCCATGGATGACAGATCAGTGGTAAGACAGGATTTATTTTACAAAAAGAATACAGGGGAAAAACACCCAAGCTCCTTGCAGAGTGAAAAACTCAAGTGGGAAGAAAGTGTGCTCTCTGTCTCTCTGGCTGGATTCTTTGTCCAGGGGTCTATATAGGCGTATGGGTCCTCTGCAGTCACATTAGGCCAGGACTCGGTAACAAATGAATGGATGCAGTCCCTTCCGCTGGGGTAAGATGAATGAGTGCATTAATGAATGAATGGATACAGTCCATTCCTGAAATGGCCAGGCCTAGGTTACATGAAATTGACCTAGGCTGGGAAATGAGTGGGTTCCCTGTTCAGCTGTAAGTGCAAGGGGAGGGAGGCACTAAGGTGCAGGTGTCTCCAGAGCAGTTGTCTAGCCCCTCTGGCTACTGCAGCCCCTTGCTCCTCAGATGAACCTGAAGGACATTCTGCTAAATGGAATAAAGCACAGAGAGGTGATGTCGCTTATCTGCAGAGGTTTACATCATAGCAGGTGAGAGTAGTCTGCATGTAGTTGTTACAAAGCCTGGGGAAGAGGGTGGGGAGGGACCTGGAGAAGTTGACCAACGGGAACCAAGGTACAGTTAGCAGGAGAGAGGTTTTGGGGGTCTGTTACACAAGAAGATGACTCCAAAATAGCACATATTTTAATATAATTAGAAGAGAAGAATTTCAATGTTGTCATCACAAAGAAATGATAAATATTTCAAGAGATGGATATGGTAATTATCCTAATTAGATCATTGTATTATGTATAGATGCATGGAAACATCACATTCTACCCTGTAAGTATGTACAATTATTATGTCAATTATAAACTTAAAAAATAGTGCAAATGTGTGTGTGAATATGTTTGCATTCGTGCATGTGCTTGCATGTGTGTTTGTGAACATGCCCACGTGTATTTCATTGTATGTGCACTGAGCCTTTTTTCACTGACATGCGTACTGTGTACCATAACTGCATGCTTTACTTTAGTATTTGGCTGTCACATTTTAAATCTGTATTTTGGATGTGTGCTATTCATCTTATCATAAGGCATGTGTCTTTAACTTACCTTGAAGCCTTTTTGAAATTAAGCAGGGTATAGTTTTAAATGTATAAAGCAACCAAAAAAGAGAATAAACAAAATAACAAGTCATAGTAAGTAAATATTGTTTCTATTTGCAGATGAGTTATTTCCAGTGGAAAATAGTACCTAAGACCAGGAGGAAAAATGATTTTTTAAATTTCTAGATGTTAAAGTTAGGTTATGGAACATATTAACAGCCATGCATTCATATTATTTTGGTTGAGAAAGGCAATTTCAAATTCAATCAAGGATAGAAAAGTGGCCTCTTTGTGAGATCAACTGCTCTAGTTATCTAAAAGGTCAAGGGCATATGACCTTCTACAAACCACTCATAGCTTATGAGGGACCATTGCATCTACGGGCCTATCTTTCTGCTTTTTTGTTAACTAGAGCATCTTATTAACCAAAGGGTTTTTATGTCAACAATGAAAACATTATTTAGAACACTGTAAGAAAGTAAAGTGGGTCATTTATAATATTATTTGAGAAGGAAACAAAATGGGATAGAGGCAGAAATGTTATTGGATTTAAATTCTCAAACACATTATAATATTACTTTCATTTCTGTTGTCACTAAGAAAGAAAATATTTCATCAGGCCACCATCCTCTCAGGATGCTGGGTTTTTTTCCAGATAATTTGAAAAAATTGGCATAGACAGTACATATTTTATTCTGATAATAGACATAAATATAGATGATTTTAAAAGAAGAAATTTTTAATTTTGGATTTTCTTTTTACACAGATATTATGAGAAAAGGTTAGAGGCCACATTGAAACAGCATACTCATAAACTTATAGTGTCAGTGATTAGAAAATGATGTAAAGTTGTGCAAAATCTTTATTGTGAAATATTTTAGGTATACAGAGGGCAAAATAGGTAAATATTTTGAGATTTCTTATGGTAGACAATGCAATTTTATATTTTAGCAATTTGAAAATACTCTCCATTTGTAGTTTAGTAATTTCCCGACAAATGTGTAATCTTGGCTTGAATTGCCTCCCAATCACGTCGTCTGGAAGGGTGATAACATACCTTTGCAGTTTTTTATTGTGAATGTGTACATATTAATTAAAAGTTTAGGTTTCTCTGGGAATTTATATTTACCCTAGAAATGTCTTTCCTTTCAAAGATAAATAATACAAGCTTCTCATTCTTCCTTGTTCCTAAAATTTTAATCTGATAGTAAATGGTTGTGGCAAACTTTCAATAGATATTTGGGAGTATTTATTCTATATATAATACAACAAATACTCAATAATTATTACTTAGAAATGCAACAATATGCAAATATCATTCCTAACATTTCTTATGAGTTACAAAATAAGAAACACAAGTGAAGGGCTCTTTAGGGATAATATCAATTAAAAAGACATGAATGGTAAAATTATTTATTAAATAACAGAGTTAGCGTTCATTTAATGTTAATTCGGAGGGGTCTTTTTGTTATTTCACTGGCATGCATGTTGGTGTATCAAACTGGATTTTATTTTTCTCCATCCATATGGATTCATATTATAAAAGTTGTATTTAAAATAACCTATATACATGTAAGTACAAAGTATAAATATATAAAATAATATATAAACCCAGAGACAAACAAATATTTTTCGACCGATTAACAATTGTATGGTCTCCATTTGTGTGTTGTGCTGTGCTGTTGATATTGTCGTGGAAGGAAGAGGTTCCAAGTGTGAACGGGGAGGATTTATGCAGCAGCCTGGTGGGCGCTTCCTACACTGATCAGAGGACAGCTGGGTTTCCGCTCCCACTGCTTTTGTGATTCTGTGCGGTGGACACCACTGAACTTGGAATTGCACAGAGACTGTAAGTCTCCTTTTACTGACTGTCACTCGCACTTCAGACTGTAGCAAGTTTTAGCTACTATTAACCCAGTCTAGATCCCAATTGTTGACCTCTAGGTCAGGGGCCTCTTACTAATCCCTGGAGCAATTCAGTCTCTCGGTATGACGTGTCCCACAGGAAGCTCGACTCGTGTGCACTTCTCTGAGCAATAATAGTAGAGATCCTGTGTGCAGATCAAGAGGGATGACGGCCCGGATTGTATTGAAAAGATACAATAGAAGACTCGGAGTAGTTTTGTGATTTTGTGACATGAGAGCCTGTGTGTGCATAAAAACCAATGTGTCCATAGCACAAATTACACATGAGACAGACAGTTTTATAGGTGTATCAAACATAAATGATTTTCATTATTCTCCAATGGATTTAATGTACATATGTAAGTAAGCTTTGCCACTTTTAATCCTCATTTTCTAGAAAAAGGTTTCCATTTTATTGGATTTGTTTCTAGGAATGATTTTTGTACAGATTGCTCTCCCAGAAAACACATTATGCAAGTTAAATAATGCAATATATTACAATAGCCGTGAGACAATATTTTGGAACAATAAGCAGTTAGTAGTTATATGAATAGTTTTGGGGGCAAATGCATTCTTTTAGATGAGTTCTTCATAAAAGTAGGAAGGTCACAGTTATTAAAGAAGCAGAACCAGAACACTTAGGAAAAGCAGAGAGTAAAGGGATTATGTTCAGGTCTGCGAAAGTCCTCAGAGCAGTACAGCCACGGTTGTCCGTTTTCAAGAACTCTACAGAGCATGGATGCAGTACAGGAGAAGTACGTCAGACCTGAGATCAGGTGCGTTCAAGGAAAGGTGGTGTCCTTCCTGTTAACAGAATAACGAAGTAGTGACTGCTAAAATGCTTACTGGGCGTTAAACCATTTAAGACTCACAAAGCAAAATGAAGCGATCATGAGCATTACTGTTCTTCCCAATCTTAAAGAGGAAGCAGGTGGTGGTCAGAGAAGATAAATCATTTTCCCAGGCCTGTACTACACTGGAGCTAGTAGATGAAAAACTCAATGAAATTCAAGTGGGGGTGGAGGGGTGAGATAAATTCCCACCCAATGGTACACTGCCCTGGTATACGACACACAGCCTGGGTGTGGGAAACGACGACAAATCAGACTCTGACCTCACCAATGCAAACTATGGAGTCTGTTTGTACTCCCACATTAATCCGACAATAAAGAAATAAATAGCCCAGGGTTATATTGCTGGTGAATCATCGATCCCAGATTTGAATGCAGGCAGTCAGCCTTCAGAGCGTGAACTCGTGTGTGTGTGTGTGTTTTATGGGACAGAGTTTCACTCTGCTGCCCAGGCAGAGTGTTATGGCATCATCCTAGCTCACAGAAACCTCAAAATCCTGGGTTCAAACCATCCTCTTGCCTCAGCAGTAGCTAGGATTATAGGGACCCAGCACGATCCCCAAATCATTTTTCTATTTTTAGTACACAGTCTCACTTTTGCTCAGGCTGGTCTCGAACTTCTGGACTCAATCCACCTGCCTAAGCCTCCCAGGGTGCTGGGATTACAGGTGTGAGCCCCCTAGCCCAGCTAAGAGCCAGAACTCTTACCACCCTGCGATGCCTTCTCTGTTCTCTAGACCAGTGGTTCTCAACCTTCCCAGTGCCGTGACCTTTTCATATAGTTCCCGTGGGTGATGACCCACATGGTGAGAACCGTTGCTCTAGACTGTAAATTGTCATAGCCCTGTAACCAGTGTCATCATTTCTCCCAGACCTGCATCCTATTTCACATTTCCTTGTTTCTCCTTCTTGTCCAGTGGAGGCTCTCAGAGTCATCCCTGAGTCCTTGCTGTCCTCTGGGCCTTGCCTTTTACCATCTATAAAGTCCTGTCCTGACCCCCGTGGGTCTCTCCTTCACCCTCCTGCTTCCCCTCCAAGTTCAGACTCCATTGCATTTCTCCTGCAAGATTGTAAAATCTTATCTCCTCTCCTCACCAAAGATAAATCATTTTAAGGCTCAATCATATTTTGTGACTTCTCTAATTAAAACTTCCTTTTTTTTATTAAATCATAGCTGTGTACATTGATATGATCATGGGGCATCACACACTAGCTTCATAAACCGTTTGACACATTTTCATCACACTGGTTGACATAGCCTTCCTGGCGTTTTTCAGTTATTGGGCTAAGACACTTACATTCTACATTTATTAAGTTTCACATATATCCTTGTAAGAAAAAAAGAAAGAAAAAGTTCTTGAAAGAATTCAGAGATTTCAGTGAAATTTTCTGTGGTGGATTTGTGCTTTGTGAATGACCGACATCATTTCAACAGCTTTATCTGAATTAAATAAAATTCAAGGTGATTTATCTGAAAATAAATAAATAAATAAAACTTCCAAAAAATCCTTGATTGCCCATGGAGCAAAGAATCAACTGAGAGTTCAGCCTGATGTTCAGTGTTCCCTGTGACCTTCCAGACTCATCACCCATTGTCTTCCACGGGAGTTCATGTGCATCCTCTAACAAGCTGGGCTGTCTGCATGCTTAGACAGTGCTCCAGTCTTCCTCTCCCCTTCCATCCACCCATGAGAAGGCACTTGACTCCTGTGTGACATCCCCAAATCCTTGCCTTGCTTCCAATCTCCAGTGATTTCCTTTCCAGTCTCAGAGTGTTCCTTTGTCCTCTGACTTACTCAGCGTTTAGAATTGTCTTGCATTATTGCCTACTTTTCCTTGCTCTCTGTAATCTTTTCATGGAAACACAAATACTACAGTGGAATTTAGGGATTATTAATCAGTTTTCTCAGTGTAGCCTACACAATTAACTAAAATTTCAGATTCTTAGTTCCTGTCCAACATCTTCAGAAAGAGAATTTCTGGCATCTGCATGTCATATTACTGAGCAGGGCTGCCTCTTTCCAAAGGGGGTTGCCTGCCCTAAATTCACAGATGACAGCAACAATCATTTTATTTGACAATTGTTCAATGTCCCTTCCTACCCTTTGATTCTGAACGTGGTTCACTGATTCAATTGTGGCGCGTGACAGGATGGGTAATAAAAGCAGATGGGCTATGTTTCCACTGTGTTTTTTAATTTACTGTGTGATATGCAACAGGTTAACTGATGGGTTTTCTATTTGAGGAGTGTAATTAATGAGCCACATTTTATTTTCCTCTCCCCTGGT
The DNA here is from genome assembly GCF_027406575.1 of Nycticebus coucang. NCBI lineage: Eukaryota > Metazoa > Chordata > Mammalia > Primates > Lorisidae > Nycticebus > Nycticebus coucang. Next base: position 8,879,613 of record NC_069794.1, on the reverse strand, counting down.
TTCACACAGTATCCTTATTAGCAAAATCACTCTTAGAATCTAGATAGTGAAGTAGACTACCCAAAACATTTTCTTTCTAAAGTAAAGTAGACTTCCAAAAAACATCATCTTTCTACCAAAGACAAGACAGTCTTCTTATTCTTGGTTAGGGTTCCATATTTAACCTCTCATACATAAACCCCACAGTCTTGATATTAATGGACAAAGGTGTCTCAGAGGCAAAGTGCACGTAGGGTTCCCATCTTGGCGGTCTATCAACTCCTGAGTCCTAATTTAGGAAAGAAAACAGAAATTTGTGGGTCCACATCCTGGATCTTCATTTGTACTAACACAAGGTGTGCATAATGGTTCCCTGATACACAGCCAAGGACCCCTGTTGGATTTTGGAGGGAAAGCTAACCTCTCACAACTTTTGATGAAGCTCATTTTTTCTTTACTTGAGAATGAGTAATGAAATAATAATGAAATAATAATGAATAATAATAATCCTCCACTTAGAGGATTCAACAAAGCCTCACTTGCCCTCTTCCTTATCCTTTATCTTCCTGAAAATAACGAAAGGAAATACTGAGAAGAGATAATTTGTGCAGGTTTCTTATCAATCAGTAAAACAGATATGAGTCTACTGCGTATTCACTGCTACAAAAAGGAAGAAAGGTAACCAACCCGTAATTGGATGGTTTCAACATCACTGCTTCAGAACTGTCTTCAGATATGTAATTTTCTTCTTCCATACAATTCATTTCATCTTATAATTTTGAAATTTTTGCTAAAATTTCATAAAGGAAATATAACTGTAGCTACCCACACCCCAGTTGATTGTATCTATCTTCAAAAAATAAATACATTCTTGGCTTTAATGGAAAACAACAACAGCAAAAAAAAATTCATGGCAAAATGCTTTCACATAAGATAAATTTTCTACACAAAATGGGATGTCTCACAAAATACAGCGTCATTCTGCTATGAATGAGGTTAAGATAACTTCAGTTAGTAATCAAAAAGAACCTAGCATGTTTTCACCACTATTCGTATTGACCTAATGGAAAGCTAGAGAAGGCAAAGGAACAAAGATATTTGCCCCTGTAATTATCACTAGTCGCAGAGGAAGCAAGCCTTTCTGAGCATCTCAGTAGACTATAGGCTGCACTTGGTAACAGAAGTGCTTGACAATTAACAACTTCATTTGCACCTTACAGAGTAACACCTTACATGGTCAAAACAGAAATAAAAGGCACTTTAACTTTCTCTTTTGTTCTTTTTTGTTGAATTTATTCATAATTGAGTTAACATTTATGTTTTATTTCTAAAAGTGTGATGAATTTTAAAGTACCCCTGTAATTTTAACGTATTCCAATGTATTTAATAGCAGAGGCACAGTAATGTGTCATAGGTAGCTCTGAGCTCCGTGATGGGAAACACTCAATGAAGATCTTTTTCACCTTAGAAATGCTTCGTGCACCACTTTTTTAGTTTTTTTAATCTGCCAAAGCAGAAATTATGCTATTTCTCTTTATATTCCTTTTTTCTCTGACTTCCTGTAGTAATTTCAACTTTTTCCAATCCAGCTATTTCTTCTGTCTTAATTTTATTTAAAAGTTTGCCCATTAACTAGCCTTTTATCGTAAGCCATATTTCTTTTTAGCGACAGAATTTTCTCTATGCAGCCCCAGAGTATACATAAATATACAAAAATATAATGACTGTGAACAGAATCAGAACTTCAACAGGAACTGATTGTTATTCAAATGCTGTGGAATTACAAAGCAACGAGTGACATCTAATATTTGATTCAGCATACAGAATCGCACATGTTAAAATAATCTGGACCAAAACAATGAGGCAGATAATTGCAAATTTTATAAATGAATTTAAAGTAAAAAAGTCCGTTGCAATTTTCCCTATAGTATGACTGCATATGTCTGGCTTAACTGGCAGCACTTATTTTAAGTAAAAATTAAAGGATTTAATTGATTTTTTTTTATTCTAGTTTCATTATATGCCACCACTATGGTCAGGACTACCAAAATAAGAATATTGTTTTTAATCCATAGTAATCAGAGTACAGCACATAGATTGAAGGGGAAACCAACCCTCTGTTCCTCACTTTGAGAACATGTGCAGGCCCTAGTGGCTCATTTATTTTCAGTTTCAAAGAATGTACGGGGTACACATGTTTTCTGTTAGGTGGATGAAAATATCACACTGAAGTCAGGACTTAGCGGATCAGTTGGAAGACAACTAAAAATCCTGTGAATGGAAAATCAAGTCAAGACCCGCAAAGGATTTAGAACAACAGAAAGTGAGGGCATTTGAGGAAAGCTGAGATAGAAATCTTCTGAAGGAAAGGACTGCCTTGGGCCTGTTGTCTTGCAGGAACCAACAGTCCTGGGTACTTCAGAGGGGCTTTATCATGTGTTTTCACAAGGGGTGAAAGTCGAAGTTGACTTCCCAGGTAACGTCCCTACTCAGCATATTTTCTCTACCTTTGCCTGCCTTTGTCTTACTGTATTTTCTTTGTCTATTCCATCAATATCTTCAATAGACAAGAAACTTGAAATCACTTTGACCTCTTTCTGTATCTCACTTGGCCACTTGCTCAGCAAACCTTCAAGATACACCCAGAGCACGGCTGGGACTGGATGTGTGCTCCTCCACCTGCTGCGGACCGTAGGTCTCTGTTTTTTTTCATTTGTCCTCCATCATGATCTCCCCCAAATTGCCAGAGAACTTTTTACTAAGTCCCATAGCTCCTTATTTACTCCAATGCAAAAGCCAAAATTGCTGACATAGGAAACAACCTTCCTCTCTTCACCTCTGGGCTCACATGTCATTCTCTAAACGAGACCTGTCCGAACCACCCTTTAAAAAAATAAAAATAAATAAATACAATCCAGCCCTCTGCTCCCCAGTCTGGTCCTCCCCATTCATTTTCCTGTGCTACACATTTTCATATTTCCATATCATTTTCTTCTATACTATAAAAGTCACTTGTTATGTCTTTTGTATTTTTGTCTCTTGAATGAAATGTATGCAGAAATTATTTTCTAATTGGCTCACTGACCTATTCTAAGTACTATAAATAGTTGCTGTCACTTAAAAGATTTCCAGTAAATATTTGTCAAATAAATTGCTATTTTTCATATATTGTGAACATGCTTTTGTCTTGGGGCTTGATATTTTTCATCTATGTTGTAAGATTTTATCAATGAATAATTGAACAGAGGTATAATTAACGTAGCGTGATGTATCTATTTCAATGATTTTTTTGACAAACGAGTGTCACCACATAACCCATTACTCTACCAAGTTATAAAACAATGTGAACATTGATTTGATTTCTACACTATTGAATAGTTTGACATGTTCTAGAACTGAGTCACATAATGGAATCACACAGTATGTGTTTGTTTACATTCTTTGAGTCTTCTGTCTTTGGAGCTCATTCGTGTTGTTACATGCATCAGAAGTTTCTTTTTGGTGCAAGGTACACTTTTTGGTTTCTTTTTGGTGCAAGGTACACTTTTTTCCAGTACACAAACCACAGTTACAAATGAAAATTCTCACCTTTAGATTTTTCAAAAGGATTCATTCATCCTTCGACTGCTGGCCTTCCAGATGTGTGCCATTTAGCAATTTTGATGCAAGCCGTGTACCAGTTGCTAGTCGCACAGGCGCAGTGTTTGAGATGAGCACAACCGCCCATTTTCCCTCTTGTTTATATGCGTTGCATCTCTCGGAGGGACGATGGATGTAAATGCGTGTGGATTTATCTCGCCCGCCCCCGTACTTAATGTCCTTTGATTGTCTTAAAAGCTCCTGGTGCTGTTTGCTCTCAGAACATCACCTCTCCCACTTCTTCGGTTTCCAGGACTTCCTGGTATTATTCATTTTGTTTAACAAATAACATCACCAGCATTCATATTTCTAGCAGCTCTAGAAATTTTATTGAAAAGGAGAATACAAAGTCTCAGCAACCCGGATTAAAGTAATCTTGAAAATTAATTTTCAATGCAACTTTTGCTATTTTGCTCAACTGGTTTCAGCGCGAGCTGAGTTTTATCGAAGTTCAGCACCCGGTACTGGCTTCACTCACTGCACATTTAATTTCAGTCAAATACCAATGGAAAATACTTAAGGGGGAAGGATTTTGAGTGTTACAGGGTTATTATTTGATAGGGCCAATTTATAGAGTTTTATAAATATTCTTTTCTCTCCTTAGAAGAAAACCTTCTCTTATATGTAACCTGTGTACACAAATCCTATCTTCAAATAGGCCATCATATCATGAGCGGCAAATGTAAACAAAGCACATTGTTTAAATATCAAAAAACTGAAATTATTTTTCAAATTAAATATAATTATGAAAATTCGCCTTTAGCAACTCTAATACCAGCAAAACGTTTTCCTGAAAATTAAAAAAAAAACAAGATTTATAAAAATAAGAGAAATGGGAACATTTTATATGTTCCCCAAATCAAGTTTTGAAGAATTCTTCATAAGGTTCTTCTCTGTCCCTTTAATAGTTACTTACAGAAAGACAAAATACTTTCTGGGTTTTATTTTGTTTATTTATTTATTTTGAATAATAAATTTAAAGATTTCATAAATGACTACAAAGAATCTGAAGGGGAAATCATTTCTATTTTCCAGAAGAATTGTCATAATTGTTCATTTAAGCCATTGGGCTAGAACAGAAAAAAAGGCTGAACCATAAGATGCTCCACCGTTCAGAACAGGTGTTTTCGGAAGTGTGTCTTGAAACCAAGTTACCAGACTGCCGTTTGAAATGAGTGCTGCCATGGATGAGAGGGGACTGACCACACACCAGAGAATGAAGCAGGAAGGGAGAAAGCTGGAGAAATGCCTCATTTTAGACACAAAGCTAGAAGGGCTGGAGTAGCTCGGAGTTTAGAGAAATAATACCCCAGGTCAGTAAGAGGCGGGAAGGAGGTACTGAGCTATGAGCAGCTGAGGAACAGAACCTCGGATTCCGATGGCAGGTTGTGCAGCTTATTTTGTGGGAAGGACCTTCGACCTTCGAAATTACACCATATAAGGCACACTTCAGTTTTTAGTCTCTTACACCATTGCTAAAATTTAGTGGAGAAGCACATTAAATGAATTTCTCTTTTTGAAATGTAGAAAATTAGCACACTACTTATTCCAGCCCCCAAACTATTTCGAGGTGCACTTTGCAGCATTTCAGATTTCCTTTCAGCCTCCATATTCCTTTATGAAGACATCAGTTCACACACGCGACAATGTGGCTGGGTAAGGAAGCTCATAGTTTACCAAATGTAGTTGAAGACTTCTGCTGTTACCAATTTCCCAACTACATTCCTCATGGGAAGTTACCTTAATTTTTCTCTTTACTTAATGCAAACTCAAATGCAAAGAAAATATACATGAGCTCCAGCTGTATGCATATTTTTTCTCTTATCTTGAATATTCATGTCTACATAGAGCACTGTACACACGTCAGGGGTCCAGGTGGCTGTTTTGTGTGCTTTGCACTAACTAAAGTGAATGAAAATATTTAGGGACCTTTTTTCTCCTTGATCACATCGTTAGAGTCTCCGGCCGAAAGCTGGTACTATGTTTCAGCAAAGTTACTCTTACTCGTAAGGAAAAAACAAATGGAGAGAGAAGCTTCTCTTGGACTCATGCATTAAAATGAGCCGATGTCAGTGTACCTTCATGCTCAACTTTCTCCTAATCTGTAAGGAAAAGGGTGAAAAGGGAAAGTGGGGCGGCGCCTGTGGCTCAAGGAGTAGGGCGCCGGTCCCATATGCCGGAGGGGACGGGTTCAAACCCAGCTTCGGCCAAAAATCGCAGAAAAAAAAAACAAAAAAAAAGAAAAGGGAAAGTGACCTTACGTTGCAAGGAGTCCCACCCGTTGTGTTCATCTTTCTCTTCATTTATCTTATTAATGAAAAACCTGATTTCAAAAATGATAGAGAATATATCTTCCCAGTTAATTCTTCAGTACGTGCTTGCCATCAGGGGCACTTAATTGTATGGCATCTTTGGCTCTTGTATTTAAGTTTAATTAAAAAGCATGTTCTTATCAGTCATAATTCCATTTACAAAGAAGCAACAAACCCAATTTCAGGAAAAGGATGCTGGTTTCACCTGAAACTTAGGAATACACTTTTTCTTCCATTAAAATATGCCTCTTGTGAAAGTCAAGTGGGTATTCTGTGTCTGTTTTCATAGCCTGGTGTTGGCAGGTCATCAGCAGGGAGGACTGACTTGACAGAGTGTCTTTGTGACAGATTTCATTCAAATGAAACATTCTTTAAGAAAAAAACAAAATAGAAGGGAAAAATGGGACAAGCGAAGTAAACAGTCTCTCGTGAAATTCAGAGAACTTTCTGTCTAATAGCTCAATTTTTTCTGATGAGACAGAAGCCTTTACTCTATAAAGACCCAGTGTTTCAAATGTAGCAGCCTCTCGGAATGGCTCTGCGCCTAGGTGTGCGAGGAGATGGACAGCGATACACACGCATATGAAGAAGTAAATGGTGTGCATAGAATGGCCTTTTAAATCACTGCCTGCCGTTATTGTAAAATATTGACTTTCTTGCAACAGCAAATTCACTTTTTGGGTTCTCAGCCACCACCTGAATTCCAATGTGATGTAAATGAAGAAGTGACACTTGGTGACTGGCATTCTCCTCTACGCCAGCCTCTCACTGGGCACCCATACGTGGAATGCCATTGATTTGTATGCACTGCTAAATCATTCCGTCCAGCAGCTAGCTCTGTGGCAGATGTATTTCACCACAGCCTCCGATAGCCTTCAGTAAGTAATTTCTTGTTGAACTGTTTACTCAAGTGCTTGACTTTTTGACTCTGTTTGCCAATGGTTCTGTACACCGAGGCTATAAAATCTACCCAAAGTCATTCTTCTTTCAAAATTCTTTATTACAGTCTCTTCTGGCTACAGAAAACCAGTGCGCAATTGGTTTTCAACAGGAGACATGGATTTGATGTTTTAATTTTTATTTTTCAATTAGACAGAAGCACAAAAGTGGATTGCGTTTTTTTAAACTACCATCCTTTATAGTGTTCAAAATTTCTACCGTTTATAAAGATCATCTTGATTTTACCTAAATCTTGACAGCAAATAAATGGCCAGCTAGTATTTAAGTTTCATAGGCAAAATTTTTAGCACATGCTCCTGAGAAAAAACTATAGTATGGGAAAAATAGAAACACAGATGCACAAATGTAGTTACAGTCTTTTAAATAATGAAGATACTGAGAATAATCTTTAAAGAAATAAAAGCAATAGCCAAGTGTCATAGGTTTTCTTTCTCTATGGAGAAATACAGTGATACAATGGAGAAAATTAATAGTTTGTGATTATTTCTTTGTAAACTATGCAGAATTCTTGAATTGCTCATTCGTAGCATATGTGTTATCTCTTAATTTCTTTATTTTTTAACGTGGCTTTCATTGATCCAATTTCCAGAATTATTTGGAAGTGGGTATTATAAAATCAAAGAAATAAAATTTATGACATTCAGTTTACTTCCTGACAGTCTAAAATTTTCAAAGATAATGTTCAGTAAGGCAAGTATTTAAAAAGTTCCTTTACAATACACTAGGGGATGAATCTTCAGGAAACCAGATTCACCTGTGCCCAGGCTATTTCTTGGTTGAGAAAAGTATTTTCCTCATGGAAAAAAAATGCCTTTGATGACAAGTTTACCTCTGTCCATTCACCATAGCAGCATTTACACCACACACTTTAACTGAAAGCAAGTTCACCAGAGACCTGTGCAGATGCATTTTCAGGAATCTGGGGCGTAGCTAGGATTCCTCGAAAAGAAAGTACAAACTCTAAATAATGCCTCACGCATGACTTTTCTAGATGATGGGCACTCTACAGTATCCACGGCTCCTCCAACTGCGGTTCTGAACAAATAAAAACATACGAGGTACTGACTAAGGTGACGGTCATTAGTTGCCTCTTGGTGTTTGCAGCCATTCTGGTCAATGCAGTTGTTTTCTCAGTTTTAATTATATGAACAAGCAATGCACTGCTTTACCCACTGTTATATGTTAGTGCTGACATACAGAGAGCATGCAAGTTTCACAAGATCAATGCCGATTACAAATCTCTATAATGTAAATTAGAGGGTTTTTTTCCCCTACCCATTAGACATGAAAGAGTATTTGCCACAAATAAGTAAGGTAGAGTTCTTGAAAGCACATCTGGCCATAGTTAACCTGGTGTGAGTGCTACCTGTTACTGCTTGGCTGTTCTTATTACTTAGGTCAAAAACTGAAGTGGGTGGATTTCCCCAAGCCTCTTATGCTCACAGTCTAAACAGAGGTGAGTGAATTTTCCACATATAACTTCATGCAGTTTCCCTCTCTATCCTACCTACATTCTAGCTTTCTCTTGAGTTGTTGCATGAGTCAACCAAATAAACAATTTTAATGCCCTGGCTTCATAGAAATGTTTTCTTTGTCTCAGAACTTTATTATTTTTTTAATGGATTTAGGGGAAACAGGTGCAGTTTTGTTACATACATGTATTGTGTATCGGAGAAGGCTGAACTATTATTCCAATTTCTGGTTTTGCCTGTTTTTCTGGTAATGAGACACTAAAGGATATCCTTCATATAAATGAAATAATATATAAAGCTTATATTCTTTATTCTGGCTTGTTTTGTTCAGGATAATATTTTTATACCGATATGCAATGTTTATTCTATTTTTTTATTCCAAATACAAATACCTTGAGACAATGTGCCACAATTTATCCATTCTTTTATTGATTGACACATGTTGAATTCAGTTCTTGACTATTACACTAGTCCTGTCAGAAATACTTTTGAGCTAGTCTTTTGTGGGACATATGCTTTCACTGCCCTTGGATAATGACCCTTGAGTGAAACTTCTGGGCAATAGGGTTCATACATGTGTAGTAGTATGAAGAACTTCCAAAGACCTTTTTAAAATAGCAGTATAATTTTATGCTTTACTAGCAATGTACAAAATTTCCAGTTCCTCTATTTCCTGATCAATGCTTAGTTTCATAAGAGCTTTTAATTTTTAAAATTTAATGAGTATAAAAATGGTTTAATTTGCATTATTTCTAATAACTAATGATGCTTCATTTTTTATGGGTATACTCAAACCTTCTGTGCCCATTAACTCTTTGCTTATTTTTTAATTGGATTCTATGTCTTCTTATTGATGAGTTGTAGGAGTTCTTAATATTTTCTGGGTATGATTTGTTTCATATTAAAGTATTAGGTGTATTTTTCACATGCTATCACTTATCTGTGTATTTTCTTTATGGCACCTTTCAAAAAACTATTCGCATTAAATCAATTTTATCAATTCTTTTATTATTCATGCTTTTTGTGTCCTAGCTAAGAAATAATTACTTACTTCAAGATTGCAAATCTAGTCTATGTTTTCTTCTAGAAGTGTTACAATTTTAGCTCTCAAATCCTTCAGCTATTTAGTTCTTTCCATTAAGGATCGAATCCTTTTTGAATTTATTTTTGTGCGGGACATAAGTCACATTAGTATTTTTCCCCTTGTATGTATCCAGAAGTTCTAGCACCATTTGTTAAAATAACTTTTATTTACCTTTTAAATTGCTGTGGCCCATTTGGCAGGGTCAGTGGACTGATTTCTGTGCACCATTCTCTTCCTTTGGTGTGCCTGTCTACCTTAACTTGAACACTACATTGCCTTAATTACTGTGGCCTTATAGAAATTTTGAAACTAGGTAGTGTAAACCCTACACCGTTGTCGTTCTTTTTAAAATTTGCTATGGCTAATCTAGGTATTCATACTTTACATATACTTTTCCAATTCAACTTGTAACATCTAGAAAATATTCTGTGGAAATTATGACTGTGTTTGAGATGTGTAGACCCATCTGGGAGCACTGAACTTGTAAAATAAGGGAGAATATTGCAATTCCTAGTTTTTTTACTATGGTACTACCTCGTGTGATATTTAGAAAATATGCAACCATAAGGATAGACTGGCTACACCCTCTTGTATCTTATCTAGCATATCAGTGCACTTTGAAAAAGCACATGAGCAAATGTCATTATTTTTCTTTAACCAATTATAAGTATTTACAATTAACAGAAAATGTAATCGTTCATATTTGCCTATATGTTTGGCATTTCTGATGAATCTCATTCATTTCTGAAGACACAAATTCCCCTCTGCTATTATTTCCCTTCAGTCTTGTTAGTCTCCTTCAGTAATGGAGTGTGGGTCTGATGGTGGCAAATTACCTTACTCATTTGCAATTGTCTAAACAATCCTGTCTGAACAGAATTTTGGTGTTACAGTTTATATTCTTTCCACAATTAAAAAAGGATTTTTAGGGCGGTGCCTGTGGCTCAAGGAGTAGGGCACCGGTCCCATATGCCAGAGCTGGTGGGTTCAAACCCAGCCCTGGCCAAAAAAAATAAAAAAATAAAAAAAAACCAATAAAAAAAAAAGGATTTTTATATGATAATAAAACCTCAATTAATACAGAAAACAAACCCTTCATAGATTAGATCTATGTATAGCTGGGCCTTGTTGTGGGTGCCTGTAGTCCCAACTACGTGGGAGGCTGAGGCAAGAGAATCACTTGAGCCCAAGAGTTTGCTGTGAGCTGTGACGCTACAGCACTCTACCGAGGGTGACATAGTGAGACTCTCTCTCTCAAAAAAACTATTAGATCTACGTAATAAAAAAGTATGAAAACATGAAATGAAAATTTATAAAATTAAAGCAGAAGGTATATAACTTCAAAGTCAGTAGATTTCAGCACCCTTCTCTAGGAAGTTAATAGAATAGCTATAAAAATAATAAAAATATAGTCTTAATTGATATTTATAGACTACTTTATTCTTTATAAGTGAACATTTTTGTATTTACCAGGGCAGACTGCATCATATATTGAGCCGTTAACCAAGTCTCACTGTTTTCTGGCAGAGATCACTTTTAATGGGAATTCTAAAGCCATTCAAAATTGCTGCTTTCCTGTAAATATTGTGCTGTTTTTCTTTGGCTGCCTTCAAGATATCCTCTTTATTTTGTTTTCCATAAGTTTAACTGTGATGTGCCCAGATGTGGTTTTCTTTACATTTACATTGGTTTCCAGTGAAGTTCTTGAATCTATAAATTTGTATCTAATATTTGTTGTTGAAAGTTTTCAGCCATTCTGGTTCCAAAGACCTCTCTGCTGACCCATTTTCTCTCTTCTCCTTTGGAACTGCAATTACCCATAGTTTAGAACAACTGAAGTTACTAGTAGAGTTTCTGAGGCTCTGATTATTTCTTATTCAACTTTTATTTTCTCTTCTTTGATTTATGTAATTTATATTGATCTAACTTTAGTTTCCCTGGCTCCTCTGTCATCTATGGCCCTTTATTAATCACTTTAGGTAATTTTATATTACATGCTTTCTCTGCATATTTCAGGTGACTGTGTTTCCACTGTGGGATACAAAGGGGCCTGAGCCACTCAACACAGTTGTTCTCCCACCCTCCCCTACACCACTGATTAGATTAAAAGGAGATGATGTAAGTCAGGTGGCTTGGTGACAGCAAGCCTCACTTATCGGATTACTTTCACCTCTCTGGGACAAGATTAGAAAAAAAAAAAAAAGGGTATTTTCCAGTTTTATTTCCCTAGTATACTAACTTCATGTACAAGCTATTCGAAAATTCTATAATACCTTGATCTCATCCTTTTGTTTTTTTGTACACACTCTCTTATTTACAGGCTTTTCAGCTCTCAGGAAAGTGCTTGGCTTCCACACACCTTGGAAACTTTTATTTGTTAATTAACACAGCAGAGTTGTCATCTCCGGGAAGACACCCCTTCTCTACCCCATCAGATACAGTCCTGTGCCTCACAGAAAAGGAGAACACAGCACAAACAAATATAATTGGAATTTAATTTCCAAAGAACACTAATATTATTCAGATACAGAATCACATTTTAATTCATGCCGGCAACTCATCTAAAAACGATTGTACTCCTGAAATTAATTGGAAAGTTCAGCACACCATAGCGCCTATGAAATAGCACAGAAGTAGGTTCTTTCATGAAAGAAGCTAGAAGTTTTTGTATCTACAATTACCAATGTTGTGTTAGTTTTTGTCCCTTAGACTTATTATTTTTTTAACTCATTATAGAATCTAGCACATTGTTCTGACAGTTCTTTTCTCAGATATATGTTAGTGTTTTGTTTTGTTTTATTGTTTTTTTCATTCCTTCCATTTTTATAGCTGCTCCTCTGATCTAGTACACATCATTTTATTTCTAAACAATTATCTCAATATTTTACCAGAATTTCATTTTTTCTCCAATGATAAACACATTAATTCTTTGTAGAATCATTTTATGAAGACTTAATTACATGGCTGTATAACTAGTCACAAAGGAGAAGCGGGAATATATATATTTACAGGGCCACACCACCTGCTAAACACCAGTACTTCTCTGCTAATGTGACAATTTTAATGCCATAATAATTACAGTGCTCTGATTGTCCTGTTGTTACTTCTTAAATGTAGGCTTATTTTTAGCATTGTCCACGCTTATTTCTCCTTGTAGTGTTGAGTATTTCTCTGTGTCTGATAAGAAACCTCAAAAAATGGGTCTATGCTTTACTTCTTAAAAATCAGCTTGGCTTGGCATGGAGGTTCATGCTTATAATCCCAGCACTTTGAGAAGGCAAGGAGGGAGAATTGTTTGAGGCCAGGAGTTACAGATGAGCCTGGATAGCTTAGTGAGGGCCCATCTCAATTAAAAATCAAAAATGTTTTAAACAATAGCCAGGCGCAGTATTGTACACCTGTAGTTCTCGCTACTTGGGAAGCCAAGGCACAATGATTGTTTGAGCGCAGGAATTTCAGGATAAAGTGAGCTATGATCAGGCCATTGTACCTCAGCCTCCATGACAGAATGAGACCCTGCTTCATAATTAAATAAATAAATAGTACACTTTATCCAGGTTTAATTCAACATACTAAATGAGCCCATTGCTTTTTTTTTTTTTATTGTTGGGGATTCATTGAGGGTACAATAAGCCAGGTTACACTGATTGCAATTGTTAGGTAAAGTCCCTCTTGCAATCATGTCTTGCCCCCATAAAGTGTGACACACACCAAGGCCCCACCCCCCTTCCTCCTTCCCTCTTTCTGCTTTTCCTCCCCCCATAACCTTAATTGTCATTAATTGTCCTCATATCAAGATTGAGTGCATAGGATTCATGCTTCTCCGTTCTTGTGCATTGCTTTTTAAGGCGCATGTTCGCAAGTTCTGGTGATATGAAGTATCCAAGCAATTTATGCTACAACCAAATTGCAAAATAATTCTATCGCCTCACAGTCCTTTACCGAATCCAATACCTGAGGATCAGTTCTTCCTACTGTGCTTCCTATCACTACGTATTAGTGATACATGGAGACATAACATGTAAATTTTTAAAAATATATGATTATTTTTTATCATAAAAATGGTTGTGATTTATTTATAATACACATAAATTTGTAGTGTCATGAGTTCATTAAATCAGTCAACAAAGTTTATTAAACATGTGCCATTTATAAATACCGGGCTATATACAGTTATCAACTCTGGTAGCTTAGCCCAATTACCAGAAAGATTTAAGTGATAAATATATTCTTGAGAGGACCATTTCTCTCTTCTAAATATTCAAATTCCCTTGTTCTGAAATACAGAATGTTTTCTATTAAAAGTCTCCATTTTATGAAGAAAAAATCCCAAATTATGTAAGGAATTGGCTCTTAAAGAAGTGATTCCAGTTAATTCACTTTATCAGCCATGTGATCAAGGTTAACATCACTAGTAAGAATAATCAGTGCCTTTTGCAACAATTTGGATAGAAGTGGACAGCATTTTCTGAAGTAAAGTGCCTCGAGAATGGAAAAACAAACACCACATGTTCTCACTATTAAATTGGAAGTAACCGATAAGTCAGTTCCAATTCATGAATTTTGCACGGGATGAAGCAAAACTCAGTGGAAATCAAGCCGGGGTCTGGGAGGTAGGGGAGAGGCAGAGCCCACCAGCAGGTATAGTGAACACTATTCAAGCGATGGGCACACCTACAATTATGACTCAAACGTTACAGAAGTGAGCCATGGGACCAAAAAAACTCACACCCTTAATATTCTGAAATTAAAAAAATAATAATAAAAACAGTGTCATATTGATAATAGGAACCTTTGAAATGATGTGAGGAGCATGGCACTTCACCTCTGCTGTCTTTCTTCTCCAAACATACCTACGGGCAAATCACGAGAAAACCCTAATCACTCCTAGACACATTCTTCAAAATACCTGTCCAGACTTCCTGAACACTGGTGAAGTTATCAAAAACAAGAAAACTCTGAGAAGTTGCCACAGCCAAGAAGTGGCTAAGGGAATATGATCACTATGATTGTTAATTTTATAATATTATATGTCAACTTTACTGCGGTAAAGGATGCCCAGACATTTGGTCAAATACTGCTCTAGGTGCCTGTGACAGGGTTTCTGGAGGAATCTGACATGTGTCTCAGTAGGCTGAATAATTCACATTGCCTCCCTAACATGGATGGGCTTTGTCCAGTCAGCTGACAACCTGCATAGAACAGAGAGGCTGAAAAAGAGAAAGTGCCTCCTGCCTGACGGCATGAGCTGGAGCACTGGCTCTTTCCAGCTTTTAAACTAGGAGTGAAACCTCGGTTTTCCTGGCATATTGAACCTGCAGACTTTCAGACTAGAACTTACCCTATCTGCCTTCCTGGATTCCAGGCCTCTAGAGACAGATGAGGGCCACGACATCACTTTTCCTGACTCTCCGCCTCTTTGACTGCAGATATTAGAGCCTCTCAGCTTTCATAACTGCATGACCCAATTCCATATAATAGATCTTTTAAATATATATCCTATTGCTTCTGTTTCTCTGCAGAGCTCTATTACAATGACAAAAATGCAATATGGTATCCTGAATGGGGTTCTGGAACAAAAAAATGAAGAAGTAAAACTGAAAAGAATCTGGATAAAGTATGGATTATGTGACAAATGTATCATACAAATGTAAGGTAATAATAGCTAAAACTAGGTGTGTGGTGCATGAGAACTCTCAATACTCACTTGGAAATTTTTGGTACATCCAAAATTTTTCTAAAATGGAAATTCCATGAAATATAATCTCCATAAGTAATTTTAGTAATTGGCCAGATTTTAGAATTACTGCCATTGAGAATGCAAAAAATGAATCAAAAATTTAGCAATGGAAAGCTCCTTATAGGTGCATAATTGAGGCCAAGAATAGTGGCTCATACCTGTAATCCCAGCATTTTGAGAGGCTGAGGCAGGATGATTATTTGAGGTCAGGAGTTCAAGACTACTCTGGCTGACATAGCAAGACCCCATCTCTATTAAAACTAAACTAAAATAATAACAATAATAATAATTAGCTGAGAGTGCTGGTGTACACCAGTGGTCCCAGCTACCAGAAAGTCTGAAGTGGGAGGATCACTTGAGCCCAGGAATTCAAGCTTGTAGTGAGCTATGATTGCAAAATTGCATCCCCTAAGAAAAAAAAGTGTGTAATTGAAAACCTCCTTATTAAAACCAAAGCATAAAGTAAAAATTTAGCTTCTCTAAGATGATGAACAGTGAAGTTAATACTTGACACTACATTTGTTCATTCCAAATCTGTTATATCTAATTCTATTTATTTTTTTTTTTTTTGAGATAAAGTCTCACTATGTTGCCCTTGGTAGAGTGCCTGGTATCACAGCTCACAGCAACTTCAAACTCTTGGGCTCAAGAGATTCTCTTGACTCAGCCTCCAAGTAGCTGGGACGACAGGCACCCCACCCCTGGCTATTTGTTGTTGTTGTTATTTTTGTTATTGTTGTCATTATTGTTTAGCAGGCCCTGGCCAGGTTCGAACCCACCAGGCCCAGTGCATGTGGCCAGCGCCCGAACCCCTGAGATACAGGTGCCATATATCTAATTCTAAATGTCCTTGTTTTCATATGTAATTACATATGAATTCTTTATAAAGACAAAGAGTATTTAGAGATATACTCCCATGCCCTATCAAGTTAAATAATTTCTACTTTCTTTTTTTTTCTTTTTGGTTTGTTTTTGCAGTTTTTGGCCAGGGCTGGGTTTGAACCTGCCACCTCCAGTATAAGGAGCCAGTGCTCTCCTCCTTTGAACCACCCTAAATTATTTGTATTTTATTACTAAAATGTATAAAGGCATAACTCTGTTCATAAACCTGAGTTCACAAATAACTACAAATCCAGCTGTAAATGTATGAGTTTTGTATAAACCAAATGACAAAGCTGAGAAAATTCAATCAACAAAATTAATGTCAATTAATTTTTTTTGTTTTATTTTGGGTAAAGCTAAAGTGCTAATAACAAAATAAATGGGGTACATTAACGTTATTGAAGGTAGTTTGACACCCACTTCTTTTTTCTTTCTTTTTTCACTTTGTTTTCCATTTTAACTACACTGAAATTTTCATTCACATTTTACTGTGACATTAATTGGCCTTCACTTTCCGTCTAAAGCATCACTTCCAGCCTAAGACCTCCTTTATTTCTGAGCTCACTGTTCAGGAAATTCCATGTAGCACCTCTTCATGCTGAGATCATAAGTACAAACAAGTATAAATAAGGACATTGACACTGAGTGGCTCTACTTGGCCATAAACTTGTATTTTGAATGGTTGTCACAAAGGTCTGTTATTTTTTATCATAGTGTGAGACATAATGAAAGTGTGAAGCATAAAATTTGAGTATTTTGGAGAAACCTGAGATCCATGAACACATGTTCATATACCCCAAGACTATGATCATTTTCAGGCAGGCGCTGTACCCTCATTGAATTTACTGGCTAATAAAGACATACATCAAAAGTGATGATTGCCTGGGTTAATTGTGCTGGGTTGTAGGAAGCTTTTGAAAGACTGTGGTCCCACCAAACCACCTACCCTGCACATGTGGGCAGGACTGAGGCTTTTAAGAACTGGGCTGTCAGGCTGAGCAGTCTTCTCTTTGTAGTGAATCAATTGGGATTCACTAAATATTTTTTGAAATGATTCTGAAAATTTAAAATAGAAAAACATCATATATTTGCATGTGGGAGAAATTGGAGATATGGAAGCCAGGGAAAAGGACAGCTTAAATGCAAATATGGGAGGGTAAGAATTCAAACTAGGTTAGTCAAGTAGCAGGTCAATAAAATCAACACAGCTTGGCAGCTCATTGCAAATAGGAATGTTAATGTCAATATTAATATTTCACATCAGGGTGATGGAAGAATGGATATTCCATTAGATTTCTATTGCAGCATAAAAATCACCATAAGCTAGAGGCTTAAAACAACAAAAATGTATTATTTCATAATTTCTACAGTTGGAAGTCTGGGCACTCTATTACTGAGATTTTTGCTCAGGGTAATATTGGGCTGAAATGTGGATGGCGGCCATGATTGTGGCTCTTCTCTGGACGCGGGGGTCTGTTCCCAGCTCTCTGGTTTGGGCCAAACTCATTTCCTGGCTCTGCCTTTAAAGAGCTCAGGTGTTCAGAGCTTCTGTTAGATCAGGCCTGTCCAGATAACCTCTCTGTTTTAAGACCAATTGATTTTGTACCTTAAATACATCTCTAAACTCCTTTATAGCAGTACCCATATCAGGGCTTGACTGAATAGAAGGAGGAGTGGGAGCCCCCGGGCTGGGTGTCATGCAGTTGGTGGTGGGTGGCGCCTACCTACTATTCGAGGAATATGAATTAGATGGTCACGCAGTCACAAATTATAGTTACAATTTTCAAATAGTGCAGTGATACTCAAATAATTACTGAGTTTGTACAGATACGATAAATTTATAAAGACGACTGGGTATTAGGAAATTTTAACAAAGCAGAGCAATGGAAGGAAGGTGGGATCACAGGGAACTGATTGCTGATAACTCGGATACAAATTAGATTTGTCAGGAGAGAATGAATGCCCAGTCTGCCAGATCTTTGGACCTTTTTAAAAGAAGCCAGAGACGCAGGTTTTTATAGCTTTCCCAATTTTAAATGTTGGCAACTATTTCAAAAGATTTACAATCCTGGACAGGCTAAAATAATGCGAGCCAAACAAAACATATCTCAGAGCAAAATCTGGCCTGAAGCCTGCTGGTTTTTGACCTCTGCTCTACAATTACAAGATTGATTTTTTAAAAATTACTTATTAAATCATTCTCATTAATGTGTAGTCATACCTCAGGCTGGTGTTCATAGTAATTCAGAATTTTTCTAACTAACTGAGTGACCTGCAAATTACACTTTCATACTTTCCTGAGTTAATTTAAAATACCCTAATTATAGGTATTTTGTAAGGTTCTTGCTACAGAAAACTGAAATTCTAATTCAGGCTATTTTTAGAAATTCTTAGAGGGTTTCTGAGGATTTAATTTTGTTAGTTTTTCAAGTATTGTGGATGAAAGTGGAATTGTAGAATTTGCCATGCGGTCCAAATCAGATTTCTGAATAGGTAGACCAAGAGAAAAAAAATAAGAAACTAAACCTATAGATGTACCTTTCAGTTTTTCTGAAGCATTGCTCCTTTAGCGGGCTTTGTCACAGACTTCCTAACATCTGTGTTAGACATGTTGTATCAGTGTTTACAGCATATGTAGTTAAGTACACCTGTGTGCTTTGTGTGTACACATGTGTACTTACACAGATATGCACAGGTTAGAATACACCATGCCACATCATAGTGACTAAGTAAAGGATATTTGTTTCAGATTCATTAAATTCACCAAAATTCATTCCCAACTTTGGGTAGTGCCATTGGACTCTAAGCTTTATATTACTTATCTGTCAAATGGGGGCTAATACTACTACATTACCCCCCTTTTATAGTTGAAAATAATGCAAGTTATGCAAAGCACTTAGAACAATGTTCGGCCCTTAGCAATGCTTAAAAGTATTAGGTAATGTAATTTAGTATAAGCATGTACAAATGATGCCTAAAATATATGTACACATTTTGAGAAAGGATAAAAACTGTATTCAACTTATAATACTCAAGTCACGCACCACCTCTGCAATTACAAGAGATACAATATACAAGATAATAAAAGTTATCAGTATATGTCAAGTATTACAAGTTTAATGCAGTTGTTCCTTTCTTAAAATACGTATACATTTTTGGCACTCGCTGTATTTTCATGTAGATACATCTATGTTAATTTATAGAGGTGTATGTATTCTGATAAAGTATCATTTAATACAATTAACAGTGCCAGGAAACATCAACTTGGTCTGAGTATCACGTTTATACTATTTTTGCTACTTTCCCATTAACTTTAACATTATTAGGTTTGTCCTTTTGGTTAACGAACAGGGCTAGACAAAGAACCTCTGAAGGAGAAAGTGTTATTTTCAAGGTCATTGTGAGTGTTATTTATTGGAAAACAAGTGGTGAGGGCATCATTCAATTATGTGGAGTACATAATAGGAAATTGCATGCAGCATATGTGGGTGGGATCCCTGAAGACCATGACATCACCGGACAAAATTTCAGCTGCAGAGAAAGGTCTTGGTGTATTAGTATCGCAAATTAAAAACTCCCATTACTGAATATCACACTCACTGAGTCATTAGAGAAGACGTAAGTCTCCAGTGCCAATAACTAGGCATTCAGGACCGTCACCGTCCCAGCCAGTCAATACGGTACTGGATTTGCCCTTGGGAGGACAGTGTAGATTGTTTGGCACAAAGGTGAGAAAAGAATATCTGTGGTTGATGATCTGGGTCTTTGGCACATTTCTGGGACCTTTAGAGGTCAACATTTTATGGTGGTTAAAATGTCAAGTTCAGAAAACATCCCTATTGTGTTTTCCGTTACTGCTTTGTGGGGTTCTTTTCAATGAATCAGTTTACCTGTATTATTGAAATATCTCTCTTCCTTGCTTCCTGTACCTATCATTTTTTATACCCATTTCCTCTCTTTGTTTTAGGCCATTATCACATACCTACTTGGATTATTTCAACAGTATTATAATTGATTTTTCTGACTCCAGCCTTTTTACTTTCATATACATGGGCCATATTCTCTGTTTTCAGAAGTATTTTGAGAAATACGATGATTTTCACACTTGTCTATTCTCCAGCATCCTTGATGGCTCTTAATTGTCAATAATAGGATCTAAAATAAAATTTTAGTGTACTCATTTTAAAATTTATATTTTTATTCCAACTCTGTCATAATGCTGAATTTATTCAGAAGCTTTGTAGCTCCGTGGATTTGGATATCCTGCTTTAGCAGCTCTGAATACACCTGTGTACCATGACATTCCTGCTTCTAGAAAGCCGGCTGTCCCCAATGCCTACATTTTGTGAAAAGCACTTGGTAAATAATTTTATGATTGATAACAATACTAACGATCATCTATCACTTTGTAGAATGTTATGCGTGACACACTTGGCTAAATGCTTCACATGAATAAATTGTCTTCATTTGAGCTTTATAGCTCTTCATTGGAGATATTATTTGTATTTTGTCCATGAGGAAACAGAATTTTGGAGATATTAATAACTCAATAATACACAGCTAGTAAGTGCCAGAACCAGGACTCTCAGCCATGTGTTTCACAGCAAGGCACTTACTACCATAGAATCTATTTCTATCTCATCCCTCTTGTCATTTATTGAATGTGTATAGGTCTAAATGTCTTTCCAACTAGTTATCGACCTATAAGACAGACGTGAACCTCTGTTTCTCTCAAAACTAGAGAAATTATGCTCAATATAATTTAACAAATTAAATAAGTTTGTCTCTATATAATCATAATTTTCAAAAAACAAAATTTGAAAAACATTGTATTCTATCCTTTTTATCTTCATTGTGAGATACTCAACCGATATTATTATCTAATTTAATAGATGAAGAAATAGGTTCAGAGATAAAAGGTCTACTCCGAGTTCACCCAGGTAGTAAGGGAATTTGCATCCATTTTGTTTCCTCATATAATGTTCTGGCAATTGTCCCCATTTTCCTTTCATAGAAATATTAGCATTAAATACATTAGAAATAATCTAGATTTTATAATAAAACGTTGAGATCTCATGAAGATGTTTGGCTATATATAAAAGATTGGAAGGAGAATTATTTTGTTCTTTGGAGCTATAATTCACTAAATCATATAGCCAAAGCACAAAGGTTTAACAAATAATACTTGTATTAGTTAATTTTTCCATTGATTTACTTGGTTAAGAAGATAACTCTTTTCTTTCAATACCAGTGAAATACTGTGCCATTTCTTTCCTTCTAGGGTTTCTGATGAGTAATGTTTTTACTTACACTGTTTTTTAAACTGTTTTTCCTCTACAGGTAGAATGCCAATTCTTGTTCACTGTGTTTAAAACTCTGGCTTATTATACCCTCAATGAATCCCCAACAATAAAAAAAAAAAAAAAAAGACCTTTTCCTTCCCTTTGGATTAACATGTGTCTTTGCATGGATTTTATTTGGGTTTATTCTGTTTGAGAGTCTCTCAGATTCTTGAATCTGTAGGTCTTTGTCTTTCTCCGAATTTGGGGAGTTTTCAGGCATTCATTATTTAAAGCACTTTTGGCCTTTCTCTCTTTTCTCCACTCCTTCTGAAACTGAAATAACGTTGTCTTCTTCAGCACCCAGTATGGAGTAAAACTAAGCTCAGGAGAGTAAATACGGCATAACTCCTTGGATCCCTAGGTTCCTAAAAGCTCTCTGTTTTTCTTCATTTTGCAAAGTCTTTTTCTCTTTATTTTATATGTATATATGTGTGTGTATAAATACGTATATGTATGTGTGTGTGTGTGAATGTGTGTGTGTGTGTATATATATATATACACACACACAGGGTGTCCACAAAGTTTGCTGTGCAATTTAAAATAGTGCAAAATTATATAGATATACCTGTATACATATATTTATGCACACACACATACATAAAATATCTGGCTTTTTAAATAGGGAGAAATACTTCTACTGCATCCTGTCCTAAGAATATTTGTATAATCATAGGCAACATTAATAAATAGAATTTATTAAACTTGAAGTCTTCTGGCTAAATACAAAAAAATTAGGGTCTACGTGGTTAATATGGAATAAAGGACCAGATCCAAGCCTAGGGTTGTGCTAATTCATAGAAGTTGTCTAAAAAAGCTAAAGCTAGTGAATGAGACTGGATATGAATGTCTAGGGAGAAAATGGATAAAACTAGACGGATGTGGCTTCGAAGCCAAGATTCATGTGATTTTCGAGAAGCTCGCAAGGATCGACTTCCAGCGTCGCTGGAATATTGAAGTAGCATGAGCACTGAGAATAGATCACTGTACATTGTTTAAAACATTATTAGTGATCCTAGTGGGAATAATTATGAAGTAGTTGGCGTAGATGCCTTTAAAGGGGTTAAAAACTGAAAATCAAAGGCAAAACTGTGACAACAGTAATAAAAAATATGCCAGGCACTGGGGGAGAGTGAGGGATGAACCGTCAGAGCACAGAAGATTTTTAGGGCAGTGAAATTATTCTGTATGATACTAAAGATGGTAGATACATGTTTTTATGCATCACCTCCAAATTTACAGAATTTGCAACAAAAACCCAGAGAGAACCATAAAGTAAAGTATGCACTTTGAGCAATAATAACCTTCAGTGAGGGTTCCTAGATTGTAACAAACGTGTCTCTCTGGAGTGTGTTGTTGATAGTGGAATAATCTGAGTGTGCGGGGTTTGGGGGGGAGAAAGAGGGAACATGGGAAACACTGTACTTTCTGCTCAGTGTTGCTGAGCAGAAATATAAAGCTATTGTAAAAAACAAAGTCAGTTTTTAAAAGATCACTTGAACTTTGCCTAAGAAATGCAAAAATGGTAGCTTAATCATTTGTACCCTTAGGTTAACTTGAAATTTAAAAAATTAAAAATAAAAACATCCAAAAATATCAATCACAGCTTAAATGTATTATTTTCAAGGGAAACAAAAAAACACAGTATTTGAAATTGAAAAAGAGACCAAGAGGGATTTTCCAAGAAGTTTTGCTCTGAAGAGAAGCACGCAACGGACGGACGTGCACAGGGCTGCAAGTCAATCCACTTCTTTTTGGGGAGGAAAGTTTTTATTTCCCCCAAGATGGTACCTATTGAAGCTGAACATAGGAAGAAGAAAAAGATGGGAAGTGTGTAAGCAGGAACACAATTTCCAAAGCAAAAGCCTCCTGCAAGTGAAAGGGGTAAGACCCAGGGGGAGGGGAGAAGAGGCCCGAGTGTGGAGACAGGACTCCAAAGAGAGTGATAAAGACAGTCATTAACGGGGACGGTCATACGGAGAGGAGCCCCGAGAGAAGGACTTTATTGGAAAAATATCTGAGTCATTTATCTTTCAAGTTATTGGCACTCAAGACCATTTTGGTCTTAATGTTTTCAAAACCAGGGATGCTAACTTGCCCAGGGAGTCAGATAAAAAAGCTGGGAAGTCAAAATCTAAATCTGGTTCAAATTTGTTAGGAAAAGGGGACAATGCCACAGTAACACAGTTTTATAGACAGGAAATAAGATTTTCCTGGACAATATGAACAGATATTATCATATTTATGATGCACCGTAAATGACAGAAATCTAATAAACAGTGTTTATTTCCTTTGAAAAGTCCTGAAGAGAAAAACAGACATTTCTATACTGTGCTCATGTAAAGCCATTCACCATATTTAGTGTTTGGCAGAACAACAACAATTAGCTTCTTTTTCATTCTTGACAGTTTTAAATTTTGTGAAATGTAGCCGCTCATATTTACTAACTTCCTAAGCTCTTACTTTGCTCAAAAGAATTTTCTCTATTTCCTTTCCTTACTCTGCAATATTGGTCAAAAGAATGAACCCCATTAAGTACAAGAACAATAGACGACATTATTGGTTATTTCAATGGCAGATAAGTTAGTGTAGGGCAGTGCAGTGCCAAGTCAGCTGTGAAGTGGTGCGATGTGACGCTGGGAGCTTCTGAACATATTTTATGCTTGACAGTAATAATATTGAATTAATATGTCTCTGCAAGGCTTGGAAAATCTGGTTCAAATTTAGCACAATTTATCAAGGTTTGTCAGAGTTATAAGAATTAACAAATCACGCTGTGACTTAAAATTAGCATTATGAATATTTAGGAGCTGTTAAAACTGTGGGCTAAATATATAAAATGTGACTGTCACCATATAAAAACTGTTTCAAACAGAAGAGAGGAAGGCTTATTATACAGTCCAATGTGGTACAAAGTATAGCATTTAATTTTGCTTTTGAGATCAGCGTCTATATAAATGTTTTCTTTTTAGTAATAAAAAGTCCCCCACATCTGCCGCCAGGATGTGAGTGAGCTCAGGATGACTTTCTGTCCTACACATCTGATCTTGTGTATAAATTTTATAATGTATAAAAATCAGTTCTGATGAGTGATCTTCATTTGCCTTAGTCATCCCATTTAAGGAAAACATAAAGACATTTCATCCTTTTTAACAAGCAGAAGAGAGTCCTGCCAAAGGGTTTATCCTCGGTCCTACTGTAGACTCCATGGAGAATTGAAAGGTTATATTCAGTTGTTTGAACTGTGAAGTAAATAAAAGTGGAAACACAATTTTTTTGACCATTAAAGGTATGTGACATACATTTGTCGCCTAAAAGTCAACTATCCACGCTTTTATTACAGAAAACTGTGAAGCTTTTTTTTTTTACTTTACTTATTTAGTCTGGAATTTAAAATAAAAAATAATTTACCAAAATGTGTAGAGTGATTTTTCCTTTCAGCAAAATGAGGTCAAATAAATTGGATAGTATGATGGATGAGTGACCATGTCCGTGGAGAGCTTGTTAAAATGTAACTTACGGTAGGTAATAGGGTTTGTGAACCTTGTGAAAAGCCGATAACTTTATTTTTCACGAAAAAAAAATACTTCTAAGTGGTGTTTTGTTTTTGTGAAGTCTCTTTTTCTATTTATAAAGTCAAAAGTGAAGCTATTAAAATTCTTTTAGCCAAAAAAGTTCTTTTTTTCATTCTAATTGGGGTAGTCACTTCATACAATGTCTTTTTTTCTTATCGAGTATGAATTAGCTAGATAATTTACATTTTCATTTCATATTTTGCATGTAGTTTAATCATTGCTTAAATTCTGAAGCAATGTTTTTAAACATGTAGGGAACACTCCTATGCATATTTTAAACCTTGGAGTTTGTAGATGTTATCAATCAATAACAAACTGTTAGGGTTATTATTCCTTTGGAATATAGTTGACAAGCAATCTTTACATTAAAAAGGACAAAAACTAAAGAAAAAAAGTAAGGCAAAATAAGAAGTAATACATGATTAGAAGTGCAGTTTTGAGCAAGGTGGAATAAATTAACTCTAATGGTATTATGAAAATCAGATTTTTTTCCTGAAATAATCAAAACATGATAATGTATAAAAATGAGTTCTGATGAGTGAATTGCAATGTTGCAACTTGTGTGAAAAACAAAACCGACACCCAAACTATTTCTTCATAATTCTTTTAAGTAATAACCAAAACAGCTCTGACACTTTTGAAGTGAAAATGAAAAGTAAATATCATGTATTTTTGAGGAGTAGCCCAGAAATGATGCCAGGAGTCTTTGACTAGAAAAAGCCTTAAGGAGACGCCCGAGGAAAAGCCCTGACAATCTGGAGAAGGGGTTGGTGGGGGAACCTCTCTGGATTCTCAGTCGTGTGCAAGAAAGAGGAGGAAATGGCACAATTATTTGCCAGACTCTTTCATTTCTCTGGGTGGAGTGAGGCTGGGACTTCATCGATGCTAGAAATGGGGGTTGCTTCTGGCTCCTCTGGGGTGAGAGGTGCCACACTGCGGGAGTGGGGGAGAGAAATCCTATCAAATTACAAAGTCAGTTTTGCAGAAGGTGGCGCCGGAATTCAGCTATTGACTCAGTCTCTCTGTCACGGTCTCTTTGTCAAGGTCAAAATAATCACAGTATGTCCCTGTTTTTGAGGCACAGAGAATATGTAGTAAGGGAGTGGAGAGAGAACACAAATGCAGTATTCATACGGAGATTTGTACTGTGAAACAGATTTATTTATTTATGTATTTATTTATTTATTAGAAACAGAGTCTCACTTTATCACCCTCAGTAGAGTGCTGTGGCGTCACAGCTCACAGCAACTTCCAACTCCCAGATTTAGGTGATTCTCTAGCCTCAACCTCGTAAGTAGCTGGGACTACAGGCACCTGCCACATCGCCCGGCTATTTCTTTCTTGCAGTTTGTCCGGGGCTGGCTTTGAACCCACCACCCTTGGAATATGGGGCCGCACCCTACTCACTGAGCCACAGGCACCACCCCAAATAGATTTGTTTGCGATCAATAGTACTTGATTTTTGTACTTTTAGAATGGGTATTGCTGAAGAAGAGGGTTGTTACATATGTGAGTCGGAATTTTTTGAAAGCTGATTTATAAGTTTCTTTAGGTTGTATGCTACCACGAATGATTAAGCTTACAAATCAGAGTTTATTTAATTTCAAATGTGTTTGCAGTAATTCACAGACATGCCATAAACTCTCAAATAATATATTTACAACACACATTAATGGGATTTTGTCAGAAGGTGAAAATTGGGTACTAGAGCCCCAAATTGGAGCACAAGATATGTAATGCTAAATTTTAACAGAGACAGACAGCTTTCACATTAAGTATATTATTGTTGCTATTTTTTCCATCTTTTTAATGACAAAGAAATTAACCCAGAGAGTTTCTGTCAAATAATGTAAAAGGATATCTTAAATTTCCATATCTGTTGGTTCAGCCAGTGAGTATCCAGGATGCTAGAAGTAAATGCAAAATGGAATGTTATTCAGTCATGAAAAGAGGAAATCCTGTTAGATGCTCCAGTAGGGATGAACCATAAGGACCTCATCTTGTGTGAAATAAACCAGTCCCAGAACAAGAAAACGTCCCGATTCCTCTGGGTGAGGCATGCGGAGTAGTCGCACAGAGCAGGGAGTAGACTCCATCACCTGGAGCTGAGGAAGGAAGAAATGAGGAGTTACTGCTTGACAGGTATACAGTGTGAGATGAAAACTTTCTAGAAAATTGCTGAAGGCATCGTGCTCATAGTAGTTCTCAGCTCTCCACAGGTGTCTCGTTTGTTAGGAGGGCAGATCTCCTGTCAGATGGCTTTTCCCACACACAACACCCTCCCCTCTACACATGCACACACACACACACGCACATGCACACAGCTAGTGATGAAAACCAGCATTTTTGTGGGGGGTAGCATAACTGTAATTTTTATGCTTTCATGTCTATATTAGCTTCTATGTAACTCTGATCATTTGAGTGACATGCCTATTTCAACCTCAAAGTGTCCAGTCAAACAGGGCTTAATAAACAAGGAGATGATGTTAAACCTGATGTAGAATGGAGTAGATGAAACTGGCTGGTGTGATCTCCGCCTGTTCTGAGGTTAAACGCTGTGCTAAGGTGGGTGTTTCCCTAAAATTCAAAGGATGGAATCAGGGAAGGTATATGGTGAAACACATGTCTGCTATGAATATACAAGGTACAGTTCTGAACTTGGGTAAGTGTAAATCATCATCCTTTAAAATGTTTTCTTCCATTTAAATCTGGCTCCCTAAATTCTATTGATTCAATCTTGGAAATGATGTCATAACGATTAGGAAATAGTATCCTTGACAGATTAAAATTGCCTTAAGAATTTATCTTCTGGTGTAAGCCAGTCATGCTGGTTTTATCCCCTTGCAATCCAATGACTCTTGTTTTCTTTCTTTTTTTTTTTTTTTTTTTTTTATTGTTGGAGATTCATTGAGGGTACAATAAGCCAGTTACACTGATTGCAATTGTTAGGTAAAGTCCCTCTTGCAATCATGTCTTGCCCCCATAAAGTGTGACACACACATGACTCTTGTTTTCAAATGCCCTAACCCAGATACCCACCAGATGCCTGTCCTGCGTGTCGCTAATGTGAACTCAATCTCTTTACTTGCTGTCCGTGATGTGAGAATTTTCTCATCAATATACTCGAGAAAGTGCCATTATTGTCCTTGTGTAAAGTGTGGAGACAATGTTGTCAGTGGTTTGGTGTTTTTGGAAGTTTGGTCCTAGAGAGTTCCTATAGTAACTGGTTGCCTGGCTTTGGGGTAATGTTAGCTGAGAGCTCTTCCTTCTGCACTAAAGACTGTATTGTTGAGAGACCGCTTATTGCTTTAGTGTCCCATTCGACTCAGCCCTCCACCTACTAGCCTTTCCTGATAAATCCTACTATTTAATCCTTTTATAATTGCTATTTCTTTCTCTTGAAAGGGTCTTTTTGTGTGTGTTGAGAGGTCAGAATTGCACCAGTTAATTTAATAAATGTGTCGCCCTGTAACAGTTTTTGCAAAGAGAACATTCCTTTAAAAAGAAATTTTTGTCCTTTTCTTTAAATTCCTTCAAATGTTTTATGCTACATATTTACATTTTACTACATGGCTTCCTCTGGAAAAGATATATGGCCATGTTGTTGCACAGCTTGCAAATTCGACATGAGATTCCTCTGTGGAAGCCTGCAGATGCGCAGAAATTAAATACAGTAGAATTATGTAGGAAATGAATGATCTGTAAATTCATTTGAAAGGCCCATAGGTCCCCCCTTCCAAACTGGGATACTTTCCGTGATATGCTGCATTGATTTTCTTGTATGTCACATTACATTGGGTTTGTATGTCTCATTATGTGATGTTATCACTTTATGGTACTGTGGCTTACGTGGTGCCACTGTGAGCATAATGTAATGTGATGTGCCATGGCTGTGAAATGCCATTAAACTATGACACTCCAGAGAGTCAGTGAATTATGCTATGTCACTATCACAGCTCCAGAAGACATGGAGAGCTGTGGGAGGCACTGGCCTTGGAGGATTATCTGAATCTGTTTATCTCCCTCATTTGAGTCATGCAAAGTTGTTTGCTGGTATAATTACGAACCCTGCTAATACCACCACCATTTGAATTTCTACCAAGAAACTCACCTGTCCCCAAATTGGTTGGTGTTATATTTACTTTTTCATGTCAGCAATTACGGAGTAATAATGAAAGAAAGTAGCCTGGGTCATCTGAGCCAGTATTTTCCTCATGTTATGCAAAGAAAGGACAGACCGGCTCTTCCCGGGAAGTCTGTACAGAATGCTACAGAACAATTCATTTGTCTGTGATTATCATTTATCACAGGGCTGGCCTCTCAGTTTTTTGCTTCTTCAGGAGTCCTCTAATCCACCGATACCTTCAAAGTCATATAACCTTGGGCTTTTCCTTCTTTTAATGCAGGGATTCGCTTAAAGAACTTTCATGTCGCCAACAGCGCTGAGCTGGAAGCAGACAACCTTCAGGCTTATCTACAGTCTCGGCATCTTCAATTAAAAGGGAATACTCCTTTAAAACCAGTTTTTACTGAGAGCCTTTCGAAATGGAATCAACCGTGAAAACTACCATTTTTATTAAAGGAAATGATGGCTTTGGTTTCATTTAGAGACTGGATGACAAACCAGCAATGACATTTGAAGAAATGGAATTCCACTTCATTTTAAGATATATTTACTAAATATAGCATTTTTTTGATTCCCACAATAAGTACATGTATTATTATTGTATTAGATTAACCTGCTCCCTCAGTCATTCTTTTAAATTCTGTCACAGAACTAATTCCTTATTCTTGCTGTTCCCTCACCATGGCGAGAGGATTTGGGGGGTTTCTACTTGGTTGTTTATCATAAGCGCAAAAGCAACATCAACGGTATCAGTCTGGGCAAAACAAGCCAGTGGTTCCGACTGTTACAAAAGATTCAGAGCCACTAAAAGCCACGGGTTTTGTTTGTTTGTTTTTGACAAGTGGAATCAACATCCCTCATTTGAAAATTCTCTTTCAGCCTAGATTCAAGGAAAGGGCCTATGGAAGGCGCGGTCAGCTCCCTAGGAAGTTGTGTCCCTCCCTGGGTCCCGAACTCCTCATAAGACAAGTGTTGTCGTTCATTTTTCTCCGACTTTCCTCTTCCAGGTTTTGCCCATTATGGGCAGAAATGTAACATAGCTTCATAGTTGTCAGGTGTTTTTTTTTTTTCCTTGAAGATTATGGGAAAGAAGATGGTGAAATGACTTTCTTTTATATTTATCTACATACTTCCACAATTGATAAATTTTCCGAGTCACTTGAAATGCCCCCTCTGCTGTGCTGATGAAAAACAAAAGGTGTAAATGCAACCTTGTACTTTTTAAAAACTTGGCCTTGACTCTGGCATTATTCAATCATAAGAAGGTTTTATCGTTAAGTCTGTTTAGTTTGATATATTTTGTCAATGAATTCCAGTTTTTCATGTGGACTTTTACATTCTTATAATATTTATTAAGATATTAATAACTTTGAAATATTCACCCACTGCATTCAGATTACTGGCATGATAATATATTGTAGGAGTATTGCTAATTAAAAGAGTTCCTACTTATTAAATTGGTTTTATTGATTCTGGTTTATCTCCATAGGACACAGAATTCTTGCATGGAAACAGATATTGTGGATTAGTCCTACATTGTGAGTAACTAAGTATAAAATAGTTTCACAGTTGGGATAAGTGTTGTTCTCCTGGGTACCTTGCATGTGTGTGTGTGAGTGTGTGTATGTAAATCAGACAAGAAGACTGTGAGCTGGACCCGTCCAGGTAGGTGGGGATCCATGCATGGCTCATGGAACCCACTCTTTTCCTAGTTTGACTTAACAATCCTCGGATACCTGAAATACATAAGATTTCACTTCTACTTTTGGCCAATGTTTCTGTTTTAGTTTTCTATTGCTACATACCAAATTACCATAAACTCAGTGAGTTCAAAACATTATCTTTTAATTATTTCACATTTTTCGTGGATCAAGATTCTGATTGAGGCTTAGCCATGTCCTCTGTTCAGGGTGCCTTTGAGTGAGAATCAGTATGTTTTCTGGGCTGTGGCATCATTCAGAGGCTTCAATGGGGAAGAATCCTCTTCCAAAATCATGCAGGTATTGGCCCACCATAGATCTCTGTGGCTGTGTAACTGGGGGTCTCAGTTCCTTACTGGTGGAGGCCACTCTCAGATCCTGGAGGCTCCCTGCAGTCCCCAGCTCTGTGTCCTTCCCCAGAGACAGATCACAATGTGGCTGTTTGCTTCTTCATGGTCAGTGAGATAATCTCTCCCTCCAGACAGCTGAAGGAGAGTCTTACATAGTGGGACATAATTGTGGGGGTTACAAATCTCCTTTGCCATATTCTGTTGGTAGGAAACAAGCCAAGTTTCCACCTCCACACAAGTAGAGGGATCACTCTGGTGCCATGTACTGGGGTCTGTCTGAGGGTTTGTACGTGTCACATCCCTACCCCACCACATCAGGGAACTTACTTAGTGAAAAATACACCAATCACCTATTTCATCAGCATTTTTCTTTGTTTCACATGCAATATAGTTTGGCCTTAGATACATTTTCCATGATGCTATTAATATAATAAGAGCGCTTTGTGAAAGCAGCCAGGTCAGCAGGAAATTTTGAAACTTGAGAAAAAATGTGATTTTTAGCCCTTTTTTCTTATTGCTACCTCCACTAGAGCATTATCAGTATTCTTTAGGCTTTTCCAAGCTTAATTGCATAAGATTTAAGTAGAGTATTTCATCCTATATAAAATAGTGAAATAATAATAACAGTAATAGCGCCATTGGGTGTTATTTGCCTTGTGTGGCCCCCCTGAATATCGTCATTAACTCCGCATTGCATTGTTGAAATGTAAGCTTCACAATGTCCATTTTCTGTGATGAGAAAACTAGAACTAGAGTTTAGTGTATGTGGCCAAAAAAAAAAAAAAGTAGCAAATTAGAAAAATGAATGTTTTAACTAAAGTCTGACTGAAATCTAAGCACTTATTTGTACTCATTATAGGTGCTTTTAGAGTGTTGTAATTGATAAGTTTTCCCAAGAAAAATTATCATTGTTTTCATTTAAAGAAACTTTTCTGAACTTAGGTAAAATTGAGTATTTTCTTGTCCTTTTTGATGTGGGCACATATCAAACAGGTGCAATTCTGAAATTCTGGGGCTGCCCCTCCGCCCCCGAGCCACAGCCCCTGCTCTTCTTAACATTCTGTGCTAGATGACGCATTGTTTTCCGGGCTCTTCTGTGAACTGTAAAGATGTTTAACATCATCTCTTACTTTAGACACTGCCAAAAGTCTTGTGAGGTGAGGTTGGAGAGGTGAGGACCAGTCTCCTCAAAGCCAACCTTAGCTGTTAGCGCTGAGCTCTTCTCCCTGTGAGTATTTTTTAAGCCAGATAAATGAAAATTCTAAATACGACATGGTACCTGCCATTTTTCATTCATTTACACCTTTTCAATGCCAATATTTTTCTACGATTACCTGCATTAACTTGTCATTTAAGTGATTTAACTATTGTGTTTGTCAGATTTTCAAACAGTGGTTTGGGCACCCAGTGACTTGAAGATCTGGAAAGGCGATCTCGTCAGGATTAAGACTTAGGTCTCCAGAAAGGATTTACCTCCCTTGGCAGATGGAGAACGCACTCTATTCTCATTAGACTTACCCAAGAATTAATTCCTATTCCTATGGTAGATGTAACAACTCCTGCCATACAAGTACCATATCTGACCCAGAATTAAAAACTTAAGACACAGGCGGTGCCTGTGGCTCAAAGGAGTAGGGCACTGGCCCCATAAGGTGGAGGTGGGGAGTTCAAACCCATCCCCAGCCAAAAACTGCAAAAAAAAAAAAAAATCCTAAATACACATGGCCTGATAGAACATGATCATCAGATGAACTTGTGTATCCTTTCCATGCTTGTTCTGAAAAGCAACTTTAATCTCAACACCTACCCAACCTTTTTTTTTTTTTTTTGTAGAGACAGAGTCTCACTGTACCGCCCTCAGGTAGAGTGCTGTGGCATCACACAGCTCACAGCAACCTCTAACTCTTGGGCTTACACGATTCTCTTGCCTCAGCCTCCCGAGCAGCTGGGACTACAGGCGCCCGCCACAACGCCCAGCTACCTTTTTTTTTTTCTTAATAACATTTCTATCTCTGTTGATGATTAAATTGAACTAGATTTGCTCTGTGACTAACAGAGGAAATTGGTATTTGGGTATTTGTACACCTCCCTTAGAATAGCAACATAAATAAGTATCTTCCTAATTATCTTAGACCTTACTAATTTTATAGCACATCTAACCTAGAAAATAAAGCCAATGTTTATAGAGATGGACTCCTGCATCCTAAGCTTCTAACATCAAATTTAAATGAAAAAAGTAGAAAGTAAAAAAAAAAAAAAGCATTTAAAGTTTAAAGTTGTGTGACACACTTTTTGGGCGTGGACAGAACTATGAGAAGTACTTTACCTAACAAATGCAATCATGTAACCTGGTTCTTTGTACCCTCAATGAATTCCCATTAATTACAAAAAAGTTTACAGGAGTCTAGTATAGTATGATGTACACATTTAGAACTTTCTCAGTAGTTTCTTTGCAAAAGATACATCAAAATGATAAATGAGATTTTGCTTGCAGTTTTTCCTCATTTGGAAATGTAAGCATTTAGTTCTAATCCTTGTTTACTTTGCTGGGGAAATTTTCTCAACCATTTTTGTCTTTTTAATTCATATAAATATTCTTTGATTTCCCTTCATTAGTATGCTTATTTATTTCTTTGGTGTGTTAGTTAAGCAAACTCACTTTCAGAAAAATGAAGTTAGATCCTTAATCTTATTAACCATCTTGGAGAAATGAAATTCTGTGTTAATTCTGAAGAAACTTAATATAAACTTGCCTTTGCATTATTCTTGAAAAGCTGAAAACTGCTAAAACATAATAATGTAAATCAGAATAGATTGTAAATATTTACTCTCTTAAGAGAGTAAATCAAAGGAATAATTGTAGTGATAGCAAAGAGTCTGTGTGTTTACACGAGGGAGTTAAGTAAGGGACTTCCAAGACAATACTGTCTGTAAACTGAGGATGAAGCTTACCTTGGAATGGTTCCAGTTTACTAAGTCTACTTTTATAGACTGATAAAATTAACTTTATAAATCAGATTACAGTTCAATAAAGTTTTAATGTTATTTGCCAACATATTCCTAATCCACAAGGATCTTTTCCCATGGACCCATATCATTGCTTTCCCTCATACAGGTACACAAAGCAGTAAGCGTACATCACTGGCTGTGTAGATTCCCCCTCTTTAGTTACTAAGCATGACAATTGGACTTAAACCCTAAATTCTAACCAAAGCTATTGTTTTACTTACAATCACATGTCAGTGTCAAATTGGCAGTCTACTCTGGGGTTTGGTGTGCTCTTGACCAAGAATGACTGGACATGGAAAGAAAGGTGATTATGGGAAAAAGTTGACTGAGGAAGAGTAAGACACAGTCGCCTCTGTGTCACATGGCCCCCCAAGAGCCCTGGTTCTGGTCGGGGCTCTGCATTGAGCCACTCTGATGAATAGCTAAGGACATGATAATTAACCTTAGGTTACTCTAGGTCAGCGGTTCTTAACCCCACAGGAACTGTGTTAAAGGGTCGAGGCATTAGGAAGGTTGAGAACCACTGCTCTAGGTGGTTTTCCAAAGCCCATCGTGCCTGGGCTGCCTGGTCTGTGGGCTGGGGAGTTCCCTACAGATTACAGGGTGTTCCTCCTTCCCACAGGCATGGCAGCTTCTGGGGCAAGATCAAGGTGTGCCAGCACCAAGTTGGGGAAACTACACTCCTCTTTCTTTCTCAGATGTGGCAATTGCTCAAGAATGGAACAAGATGGGGTGCCCACCTTTGTCCCTACGGGAGCTGGAGGTTCCTTTTTATCTTCTTAACATAAAGATTGTGCGTAGATTTTATTTGCATTTTTATATCCTATTGCTCTCTAGTTCTGGCTCTTATATTTGATCTAAAATCTTAGTTTTAAGGAAACATACTTCCCATTTTTTTTTTTTTAACATTTATGTATTTATTTATTTGAGACAGAGCCTCAAGCTGTCACCCTGGGTAGAGTGCCGTGGCATTACAGCGCACAGCAACCTCCAACTCCTGGGCTCAAGTGATTCTCCTGCCTCCGCCTCCCAAGTAGCTGGGACTACAGGCGCCCGCCACAATGCCCAGCTATTTTTTGGTTGCAGCTGTCATTGTTGTTTGGCGGACTCTGGCTGGATTTGAAACCGCCAGCTCAGGTGTATGTGTCTGGAGCCTTTGCCGCTTGAGCCACAGGCACCGAGCCTCTATATTTCCCATTTTTTAAAAGGTATCAGTCTTCCTTTCTCCTTATCCCGCTCTTCAGCATGCCCATGCCCTGATTAGAGATCAAGCTTCATGTCTCTATCAATCAGGTGGTCTCTTATGCTATCCTAAAAACAATGACCTTGACATTTCAGCAGCCTAATACAAGAAGGGTTTTATTCTTGCTCTTGCTGTGTGTCTAGGAAGTGTCACTGAAAATTCTTTTCTGCCTTATTGACACTTTGGTTCCTGGGCTGGTGGAACAACCTGTATCTTAAACATTATCTCTTTGGCAGAGGGGAAGACACAGCAGTAAATCTCTCACCATCTCTACAGCTTTTCTACCCAAGTGACACCTTTGGGCAAACAGTTAAAGAATCACTCCTTCCATCTATGGCACAGGCAGCACCATTATAACTGCGCCCTGCAGGGGAATTAGAAATATTAATGGGCAGCGCTAATGAGATGTGTGAACTAGGGATAAAAGAAACCTGCTGTCCTCTCCTCTTCTTTATACAGCCAACAGGCAAGGGCACAACGGGTATAGGATGAACCCCCAATAGATACTCTTATCCTGAAAAGGGGAGAAAGGAAGGAAGACAGCACCTGTGACACTCAGGAGTGTCATTGAACTGGTACCCTTGCTGGTTCTGCTTTAAGGCTGGGCACGCTCTGGTTGTTCTTTGAAGGTGCTTCCCCATCCACTGGTGTCCAGGGCTCTTCCTTTCTGACTCTCTTTGAAGGTGCTTCCCCATCCACCAGTGTCCAGGGCTCTTCATTTCTGACTCTCTTTGAGGGTGCTTCCCCATCCACTGGTGTCCAGGGCTCTTCCTTTCTAACTCTCTTTGAAGGTGCTTCCCCATCCACCAGAGTGCAGGGCTCTTCCTTTCTGACTCTCTTTGAAGGTGCTTCCCCATCCACTGGTGTCCACGGCTCTTCCTTTCTGACTCTCTTTGAAGGTGCTTCCCCATCCACTGGTGTCCAGGGCTCTTCCTTTCTGACTCTCTTTGAAGGTGCTTCCCCATCCACTGGTGTCCAGGGCTCTCCTTTCTGACTCTCTTTGAAGGTGCTTCCCCATCCACTGGTGTCCAGGGCTCTTCCTTTCTGACTCTCTTTGAAGGTGCTTCCCCATCCACTGGTGTCCAGGGCTCTCCTTTCTGACTCTCTTTGAAGGTGCTTCCCCATCCACTGGTGTCCAGGGCTCTTCCTTTCTGACTCTCCTTGAAGGTGCTTCCCCATCCACTGGTGTCCAGGGCTCTTCCTTTCTGACTCTCTTTGAAGGTGGTTCCCCATCCACCAGTGTGCAGGGCTCTTCCTTTCTGACTCCCTTTGAAGGTGGTTCCCCATCCACCGGTGTCCAGGGATCTTCCTATCTGACTCTCTTTGAAGGTGCTTCCCCATCCACTGGTGTCCAGGGCTCTTCCTTTCTGACTCTCTTTGAAGGTGCTTCTCCATCCACTGGTGTCCAGGGCTCTTCCTTTCTGACTCTCTTTGAAGGTGCTTCCCCATCCACCAGTGTCCAGGGCTCTTCCTTTCTGACTCTCTTTGAAGGTGCTTCCCCATCCACTGGTGTCCAGGGCTCTTCTTTCTGATTCTCTTTGAAGGTGGTTCCCCATCCACCAGTGTCCAGGGCTCTTCCTTTCTGACTCTCTTTGAAGGTGCTTCCCCATCCACCGGTGTCCAGGGCTCTTCCTTTCTGACTCTCTTTGAAGGTGCTTCCCCATCCACCGGTGTCCAGGGCTCTTCCTTTCTGACTCTCTTTGAAGGTGGTTCCCCATCCACCAGTGTCCAGGGCTCTTCCTTTCTGACTCTCTTTGAAGGTGCTTCCCCGTCCACCAGTGTCCAGGGCTCTTCCTTTCTGACTCTCTTTGAAGGTGCTTCCCCATCCACCAGTATCCAGGGCTCTTCCTTTCTGACTCTCTTTGAAGGTGCTTCCCCATCCACTGGTGTCCAGGGCTCTTCCTTTCTGACTCTCTTTGAAGGTGGTTCCCCATCCACCAGTGTCCAGGGCTCTTCCTTTCTGACTCTCTTTGAAGGTGCTTCCCCATCCACCAGTGTCCAGGGCTCTTCCTTTCTGATTCTCTTTGAAGGTGCTTCCCCATCCACCAGTGTCCAGGGCTCTTCCTTTCTGACTCTCTTTGAAGGTGCTTCCCCATCCACCGGTGTCCAGGGCTCTTCCTTTCTGACTCTCTTTGAAGGTGCTTCCCCATCCACTGGTGTCCAGGGCTCTTCGTTTCTGACTCTCGTTGAAGGTGGTTCCCTATCCACCAGTGTCCAGGGCTCCTCCTTTCTGACTCTCTTTGAAGGTGCTTCCCCGTCCACCAGTGTCCAGGACTCTTCCTTTCTGACTCTCTTTGAGGGTGCTTCCCCATCCACCAGTGTCCAGGGCTCTTCCTTTCTGACTCTCTTTGAAGGTGGTTCCCCATCCACCAGTGTCCAGGGCTCTTCCTTTCTGTCTCTCTTTGAAGGTGGTTCCCCATCCACCGGTGTCCAGGGATCTTCCTATCTGACTCTCTTTGAAGGTGCTTCCCAATCCACTGGTGTCCAGCACTCTTCATTTCTGACTCTCTTTGAAGGTGCTTCTCCATCCACTGGTGTCCAGGGCTCTTCCTTTCTGACTCTCTTTGAAGGTGCTTCCCCATCCACCAGTGTCCAGGGCTCTTCCTTTCTGACTCTCTTTGAAGGTGCTTCCCCATCCACTGGTGTCCAGGGCTCTTCCTTTCTGCCTCTCTTTGAAGGTGCTTCACCATTCACTGGTGTCCAAGGCTCTTCCTTTCTGACTCTCTTTGAAGGTGCTTCCCCATCCACCGGTGTCCAGGACTCTTCCTTTCTGACTCTCTTTGAAGGTGCTTCCCCATCCACCGGTGTCCAGGGCTCTTCCTTTCTGACTCTTTTTGAAGGTCCTTCCCCATCCACCGGTGTCCAGGGCTCTCCTTTCTGACTCTCTTTGAAGGTGCTTCCCCATCCACTGGTGTCCAGGGCTCTTCCTTTCTGACTCTCTTTGAAGGTGCTTCCCCATCCACTGGTGTCCAGGGCTCTTCCTTTCTGACTCTCTTTGAAGGTGCTTCCCCATCCACTGGTGTCCAGGGCTCTTCCTATCTGACTCTCTTTGAAGGTGCTTCCCCATCCACCAGTATCCAGGGCTCTTCCTTTCTGACTCTCTTTGAAGGTGCTTCCCCATCCACTGGTGTCCAGGGCTCTTCCTTTCTGACTCTCTTTGAAGGTGCTTCCCCGTCCACCGATGTCCAGGGCTCTTCCTTTCTGACTCTCTTTGAAAGTGCTTCCCCATCGACTGGTGTCCAGGGCTCTTCCATTCTGACTCTCTTTGAAGGTGCTTCCCCATCCACCAGTGTCCAGGGCTCTTCCTTTCTGACTCTCTTTGAAGGTGCTTCCCCGTCCACCAGTGTCCAGGACTCTTCCTTTCTGACTCTCTTTGAAGGTGCTTCCCCATCCACCAGTGTCCAGGGCTCTTCCTTTCTGACTCTCTTTGAAGGTGGTTCCCCATCCACCGGTGTCCAGGGCTCTTCCTTTCCGACTCTCTTTGAAGGTGCTTCCCCATCCACTGGTGTCCAGGGCTCTTCCTTTATGACTCTCTTTGAAGGTGCTTCCCTATCCACTGGTGTCCAGGGCTCTTCTTTTCTGACTCACTTTGAAGGTGCTTCCCCATCCACTGGTGTCCAGGGCTCTTCCTTTCTGACTCTCTTTTAGGTGCTTCCCCATCCACTGGTGTCCAGGGCTCTTCCTTTCTGACTCTCATTGAAGGTGCTTCCCCATCCACTGGTGTCCAGGGCTCTTCCTTTCTGACTCTCTTTGAAGGTGCTTCCCCATCCACTGGTGTCCAGGGCTCTTCCGTTCTGACTCTCTTTGAAGGTGTTTCCCCATCCACCAGTGTCCAGGGCTCTTCCTTTCTGACTCTCTTTGAAGGTGCTTCCCCATCCACCAGTGTCCAGGGCTCTTCCATTCTGACTCTCTTTGAAGGTGCTTCCCCATCCACTGGTGTCCAGGGCTCTTCCTTTATGACTCTCTTTGAAGGTGGTTCCCCATGCACCAGTGTCCAGGGCTCTTCCTTTCTGACTCTCTTTGAAGGTGCTTCCCCATCCACCAGTGTCCAGGGCTCTTCCTTTCTGACTCTCTTTGAAGGTGCTTCCCCATCCACTGGTGTCCAGGGCTCTTCCTTTCTGACTCTCTTTGAAGGTGCTTCCCCATCCACTGGTGTCCAGGGCTCTTCCTTTCTGACTCTCTTTGAAGGTGCTTCCCCATCCACTGGTGTCCAGGGCTCTTCCTTTCTGACTCTATTTGAAGGTGGTTCCCCGTCCACCAGTGTCCAGGGCTCTTCCTTTCTGACTCTCTTTGAAGGTGCTTCCCCGTCCACCAGTGTCCAGGGCTCTTCCTTTCTGACTCTCTTTGAAGGTGCTTCTCCATCCACTGGTGTCCAGGGCTCTTCCTTTCTGACTCTCTTTGAAGGTGCTTCCCCGTCCACAAGTGTCCAGGGCTCTTCCTTTCTGACTCTCTTTGAAGGTGCTTCCCCGTCCACCAGTGTCCAGGGCTCTTCCTTTCTGACTCTCTTTGAAGGTGCTTCTCCATCCACTGGTGTCCAGGGCTCTTCCTTTATGACTCTCTTTGAAGGTGCTTCCCCATCCACTGGTGTCCAGGGCTCTTCCTTTCTGACTCTCTTTGAAGGTGGTTCCCCATCCACCAGTGTCCAGGGCTCTTCCTTTCTGACTCACTTTGAAGGTGCTTCCCCATCCACCAGTGTCCAGGGCTCTTCCTTTCTGACTCTCTTTGAAGGTGCTTCCCCATCCACCAGTGTCCAGGGCTCTTCCTTTCTGACTCTCTTTGAAGGTGCTTCCCCATCCACCAGTGTCCAGGGTTCTTCCTTTCTGACTCTCTTTGAAGGTGCTTCCCCATCCACCGGTGTCCAGGGCTGTTCCATTCTGACTCTCTTTGAAGGTGCTTCCCAATCCACTGGTGTCCAGGGCTCTTCGTTTCTGACTCTCTTTGAAGGTGGTTCCCCATCCACCAGTGTCCAGGGCTCCTCCTTTCTGACTCTCTTTGAAGGTGCTTCCCCGTCCACCAGTGTCCAGGACTCTTCCTTTCTGACTCTCTTTGAGGGTGCTTCCCCATCCACCAGTGTCCAGGGCTCTTCCTTTCTGACTCTCTTTGAAGGTGGTTCCCCATCCACCAGTGTCCAGGGCTCTTCCTTTCTGACTCTCTTTGAAGGTGCTTCCCCATCCACCAGTGTCCAGGGTTCTTCCTTTCTGACTCTCTTTGAAGGTGCTTCCCCATCCACCGGTGTCCAGGGCTGTTCCTTTCTGACTCTCTTTGAAGGTGCTTCCCCATCCACTGGTGTCCAGGGCTCTTCCTTTCTGACTCTCTTTGAAGGTGGTTCCCCATCCACCAGTGTCCAGGGTCCTCCTTTCTGACTCTCTTTGAAGTTGCTTCCCCGTCCACCAGTGTCCAGGACTCTTCCTTTTTGACTCTCTTTGAGGGTGCTTCCCCATCCACCAGTGTCCAGGGCTCTTCCTTTCTGACTCTCTTTGAAGGTGCTTCCCCATCCACCAGTGTCCAGGGCTCTTCCTTTCTGACTCTCTTTGAAGGTGGTTCCCCATCCACCGGTGTCCAGGGATCTTCCTATCTGACTCTCTTTGAAGGTGCTTCCCCATCCACTGGTGTCCAGCGCTCTTCCTTTCTGACTCTCTTTGAAGGTGCTTCTCCATCCACTGGTGTCCAGGGCTCTTCCTTTCTGAAACTCTTTGAAGGTGCTTCCCCATCCACCAGTGTCCAGGGCTCTTCCTTTCTGACTCTCTTTGAAGGTGCTTCCCCATCCACTGGTGTCCAGGGCTCTTCCTTTCTGACTCTCTTTGAAGGTGCTTCACCATTCACTGGTGTCCAAGGCTCTTCCTTTCTGACTCTCTTTGAAGGTGCTTCCCCATCCACCGGTGTCCAGGGCTCTTCCTTTCTGACTCTCTTTGAATGTGCTTCCCCATCCACCGGTGTCCAGGGCTCTTCCTTTCTGACTCTCTTTGAAGGTGCTTCCCCATCCACCGGTGTCCAGGGCTCTCCTTTCTGACTCTCTTTGAAGGTGCTTCCCCATCCACTGGTGTCCAGGGCTCTTCCTTTCTGACTCTCTTTGAAGGTGCTTCCCCATCCACTGGTGTCCAGGGCTCTTCCTTTCTGACTCTCTTTGAAGGTGCTTCCCCATCCACTGGTGTCCAGGGCTCTTCCTTTCTGACTCTCTTTGAAGGTGCTTCCCCATCCACCAGTATCCAGGGCTCTTCCTTTCTGACTCTCTTTGAACGTGCTTCCCCATCCACTGGTGTCCAGGGCTCTTCCTTTCTGACTCTCTTTGAAGGTGCTTCCCCGTCCACCGATGTCCAGGGCTCTTCCTTTCTGACTCTGTTTGAAGGTGCTTCCCCATCGACTGGTGTCCAGGGCTCTTCCATTCTGACTCTCTTTGAAGGTGCTTCCCCATCCACCAGTGTCCAGGGCTCTTCCTTTCTGACTCTCTTTGAAGGTGCTTCCCCGTCCACCAGTGTCCAGGACTCTTCCTTTCTGACTCTCTTTGAAGGTGCTTCCCCATCCACCAGTGTCCAGGGCTCTTCCTTTCTGACTCTCTTTGAAGGTGGTTACCCATCCACCGGTGTCCAGGGCTCTTCCTTTCTGACTCTCTTTGAAGGTGCTTCCCCATCGACTGGTGTCCAGGGCTCTTCCATTCTGACTCTCTTTGAAGGTGCTTCCCCATCCACTGGTGTCCAGGGCTCTTCCGTTCTGACTCTCTTTGAAGGTGTTTCCCCATCCACCAGTGTCCAGGGCTCTTCCTTTCTGACTCTCTTTGAAGGTGCTTCCCCATCCACCAGTGTCCAGGGCTCTTCCTTTCTGACTCTCTTTGAAGGTGCTTCCCCATCCACCAGTGTCCAGGGCTCTTCCATTCTGACTCTCTTTGAAGGTGCTTCCCCATCCACTGGTGTCCAGGGCTCTTCCTTTATGACTCTCTTTGAAGGTGCTTCCCCATCCACTGGTGTCCAGGGCTCTTCCTTTCTGACTCTATTTGAAGGTGGTTCCCCATCCACCAGTGTCCAGGGCTCTTCCTTTCTGACTCTCTTTGAAGGTGCTTCCCCGTCCACCAGTGTCCAGGGCTCTTCCTTTCTGACTCTCTTTGAAGGTGCTTCCCCGTCCACCAGTGTCCAGGGCTCTTCCTTTCTGACTCTCTTTGAAGGTGCTTCCCCGTCCACAAGTGTCCAGGGCTCTTCCTTTCTGACTCTCTTTGAAGGTGCTTCCCCGTCCACCAGTGTCCAGGGCTCTTCCTTTCTGACTCTCTTTGAAGGTGCTTCTCCATCCACTGGTGTCCAGGGCTCTTCCTTTCTGACTCTCTTTGAATGTGCTTCCCCGTCCACAAGTGTCCAGGGCTCTTCTTTTCTGACTCTCTTTGAAGGTGCTTCCCCATCCACCAGTGTCCAGGGCTCTTCCTTTCTGACTCTCTTTGAAGGTGCTTCTCCATCCACTGGTGTCCAGGGCTCTTCCTTTCTGACTCTCTTTGAAGGTGCTTCCCCATCCACTGGTGTCCAGGGCTCTTCCTTTCTGACTCTCTTTGAAGGTGCTTCCCCATCCACCAGTGTCCAGGGCTCTTCCTTTCTGACTCTCTTTGAAGGTGGTTCCCCATCCACCGGTGTCCAGGGCTCTTCCTTTCTGACTCTCTTTGAAGGTGCTTCCCCATCGACTGGTGTCCAGGGCTCTTCCATTCTGACTCTCTTTGAAGGTGCTTCCCCATCCACTGGTGTCCAGGGCTCTTCCGTTCTGACTCTCTTTGAAGGTGTTTCCCCATCCACCAGTGTCCAGGGCTCTTCCTTTCTGACTCTCTTTGAAGGTGCTTCCCCATCCACCAGTGTCCAGGGCTCTTCCTTTCTGACTCTCTTTGAAGGTGCTTCCCCATCCACCAGTGTCCAGGGCTCTTCCATTCTGACTCTCTTTGAAGGTGCTTCCCCATCCACTGGTGTCCAGGGCTCTTCCTTTATGACTCTCTTTGAAGGTGCTTCCCCATCCACTGGTGTCCAGGGCTCTTCCTTTCTGACTCTATTTGAAGGTGGTTCCCCATCCACCAGTGTCCAGGGCTCTTCCTTTCTGACTCTCTTTGAAGGTGCTTCCCCGTCCACCAGTGTCCAGGGCTCTTCCTTTCTGACTCTCTTTGAAGGTGCTTCCCCGTCCACCAGTATCCAGGGCTCTTCCTTTCTGACTCTCTTTGAAGGTGCTTCCCCGTCCACAAGTGTCCAGGGCTCTTCCTTTCTGACTCTCTTTGAAGGTGCTTCCCCGTCCACCAGTGTCCAGGGCTCTTCCTTTCTGACTCTCTTTGAAGGTGCTTCTCCATCCACTGGTGTCCAGGGCTCTTCCTTTCTGACTCTCTTTGAATGTGCTTCCCCGTCCACAAGTGTCCAGGGCTCTTCTTTTCTGACTCTCTTTGAAGGTGCTTCCCCATCCACCAGTGTCCAGGGCTCTTCCTTTCTGACTCTCTTTGAAGGTGCTTCTCCATCCACTGGTGTCCAGGGCTCTTCCTTTCTGACTCTCTTTGAAGGTGCTTCCCCATCCACTGGTGTCCAGGGCTCTTCCTTTCTGACTCTCTTTGAAGGTGCTTCCCCGTCCACTGGTGTCCAGGGCTCTTCCTTTCTGACTCTGTTTGAAGGTGGTTCCCCATCCACCAGTGTCCAGGGCTCTTCCTTTCTGACTCTCCCGCCTGGCTACCTCTGAAGTTGGAGGATTTGACCTTCTTTGGGACTCAGCAACTTTGTCAGCCAGCTTTCAACTTTCACACTACCAAATGGCCAAGGGTCAGTATATGTCTCAAATAGTCTTTTTCAGTTCTGGCAAACTTGAGTTTTGATAATAAAACATTCTGGGAACTAAGTCAGTTTTTGGATTTGATTGCAACGTGGCTCTTCGTACTAGTGAGTATTCTGTTTCATTCAAGACAAACTTTTCCTGTTTGCTCTATGAAATGTCATGTCCCTATGCCTCTCTTCTCTCTCTACCTCCCTGCCTTTCTCTCCGTCTTTCCACTTAATTATGTGTACATAAGCTGACCAGGCTTCAGAGAAAGCATCACACACGCACTCTCCTCTGCCCAGGATATTCAGCCCAGCTGAAATGAGTTAGTGGAGGCTTCACGTCTCAGTTTTGCCTTTACTCAAACCCTGTCTATGGAATGATTCTTTGCTGCTCCTGCACCTATTCTGAACACCATTTCAGTGATGCAAGCTGACAATGAAAGGATACCTTAGTCAAGATTTTTGTGTTGCCAAAAC
Organism: Nycticebus coucang; assembly: GCF_027406575.1. NCBI lineage: Eukaryota > Metazoa > Chordata > Mammalia > Primates > Lorisidae > Nycticebus > Nycticebus coucang. The sequence goes on along the minus strand of NC_069794.1, from coordinate 8,834,970 downwards.
CAAAACTGAATCTGGCTGATCAAGCAGAAATGGTGTCTATTAAAAGAATATTGGGTAGCTTACAAAATTTTTGGCATGAAAGAACCATGCTTCAGGCTAAGTTTCCAGGAATCATGCCAATCTCTTTCCTGCAGAGTTCATCTGATGAGACATGTCTGACACGGCCACCACTTCACAGAGCAGCGTCAGCAGCAGCCAGCATTCCACTGCCCAAGTGAAGCTGGGTCAGTCCCAAGGAATCGGGGTCACCACTGCCCACATAATTGGATGCTGTTGCCACTATTGCCCTTGGGAACAGAATAAATTTTTGATGAGTATACTTCCTATGGTTTTTGACTTAAATTGAAGTTCTTGAGAACTTTTCCGAGTTGTACCTTTAGGAGGTCAACTCATAAGTCTGGAAATGAATCAAACATGGTGAAGATGCTCAAAAAGTGCTTGGCAGAGGAAATAAATGATAGCCACTATCTCATATTCTTCTCTATATTGAAGATGTAGTGGCTCCTTTCTAACACTGAAAAAAAAAAAAAGAAGAAAACAATTATGGCATGTAATGTGGGCTCTAGAATTTCACAAGAATTCTATTTGTTATCTATCTTATATGCCTGAGGTTTTCAAATTATAACAATTTCTAATGAGGATCCACACCCGATTGTGTTAACATGCTAATAACAACTAATAAGGACATTTATAGGTGGAAAATCATTTTCTATATCTTTACTAAAACCCTTCAATTTTAGTGTAATTATTACCATCACTTCACAGGACAAGAAATAAGTGTAGAGAAGTTTTGTAACTTGCTCAGAATTGATTTCTTCTTCATAGCAGAGCTGAGAACTGAGTCCAACCTTTTGTTTCACAACATGTTTTTAATATACGAAATTGCAATTATGCAGCAATACTAAAAAAGAGGATAGGAATGGAGGGTGTGAGATACAAGAAAACCAAGCTTTATTCTTGTGGATGGGAGGGTTACAGTGAGAAAGGAGAATAAGTATATGGATATTCTGTCATGATGCAGTGTTGAGAACCCAAATTATCTGTACCATAATGCAAGTCCACAGAGAGAAATAAAAGGATGTGGGAAGAGAGATAAATCAACATGATATACCTCATAATTATTTGAAGACTCCATATTGTCTATTTAGTAAACTCTCATCTTTACTGGAAATTTTAGCCAATATTAATATTATACCCAATCAGCACCCTAAAAGACATATTGGCTGTTTTCTTCAAATTCAGGTTTTTTGTTTGTTTTTTTTTCCTCCCTTGTGAAGTTAATTAGTTTGAATATTGTTTAAATATTAGCATTTCCTGATAGCAGCTTTCACTGTTAGTATTAAGATCCATTCGTGGGCTTTAAACAATCAAAACCATGGTTTTAAAATTTATCAAACCCTGTTGTCCTCATCTTTTGCCCAACAGCACTGTGGTTTTCTTCTTGTTTTATAGTTTTATTTACCAACTACTGTTGCCTGCTGACATCCCTTAAATAAATCTTTGCCTTTTATAAAAGGTTTACAATGTTTCTTGAAAAATGAAGTGGAAGAAGGTGAAAATTGCCTCAATGTTAATTCATCTCTTAGATATTATGAGCTGAGTAGAAGTTCAACCATTTGAAGTTGTTTTGGTTAAGAAATTGAGGGCGTCTGCGGTTGGCCCCCTCTGAACACCATTATCTTTCGTCCTCACGTTGAGTCGGCCACTGATTCTGACCTGCTTATTTCAGTTCTACAGCATATACTGAAATTTTTGCAGTGCATTTTATCACCAAAGGAGCACAAAACTCCTCTCAAGCCTTGCTTCCAGCATAGCTCATGGTGACGGCTCCTGAGAGGTGCTGTCGTCTGTAAGAGCATTCCTGGTTCCAGTCACTTTATTGGGTAGGAGAGCCTGTGGTGCCTCAATAATGCACGTGGCTTCCTGACTTCCGAAAATTAATTAGGTTTTCTCTCTTTTTAAAACTCACCCTGTTTTTAAACAAAGATTTTACTGTATATTATATTATATTTCCAATTCATGTGTCATATTGTATTCTTCACATTAGATTCATTCAGACATTGGGATTGCGTGGATCAAATTATTACTTAAATGTCATGGTGAATTTGGTCCTACAGAGAGTTCTTATCGGAGGGAGAAGCTTATTATTTTTATTATGTTGCCCCTTTCACTTTATGTCTTGGATTTTTTATTTTTGTTTGTTCCCTAACTATAATTACAGACTCAGGATGTTCTGAAAGTTGCAGGAAATGTTTGAAACACATGATTCGATGTGCGTAAGTGTGTGTACAGGGGGTGGGGAGAGGTTGAGAGTATTATTTCAACCTTCAATGAAATTTTATATTTACTTGATGGTTACATGGCTTTTGTTCTCTTAAATATCTTAAATTCCCGAGGCTTACTGTTGAGCCTCCTATGAGAGCTTTCCTCCAGCATCCCTACTTCGTTTGGTTATCTTATTTACCATGATGATGCATTGTCTTTTTTATGCAGATGATATACTGATGTATCTCTTTCACTGAGCTTTTCTGCAGCAATTTCAAAGCTGTCAGGCTGGCAGACTAAGATTAAAGACTAACAGACCCAGTATTTCCACAACAAAGTACATACAAACACTACTGCCTACAAGAGATCTTTTCTTGATTTAGCGATTTTTCTAGTGTGAGAAGGGACTCTTGTGTAGAAGTGCAAACCAAGGTCAAGGAGGAATGGACTCTTGAGTTACTCTAGAGGGGTGGTGGTCACTGGTTGCTTAAATGTTTCATTTAACTTGTAAGGAACATTGATCAACCATGACCATTGTTCTTTAAGACTGATTTATAAGTATAGGAATAGTCTGGGAGCCCCACATTACTAGATTAAAAATCAGGGGAAATGAGGAAAAAAACATTAAGAGAGAAAAGAAAAACAAAAATATTCTGTGATCAAAAATGCCCCTTTACCACCTTGTCATGTTGAAGCTGGTGAGGGCTTGGCTTCCCTTGTCATTCTTCACTCTGATTCTACACTGTCCCTTGGGGCACCATACTCATTCTCATGGCTTTAATGCCATCAGTATTTTCTGATGCTTAAAAGTCATCATACATCTTCAGCCCTTGTGTGTTTTCTGAGATGCATAATTATGTAACGGCTCATGTGAATATTACATGGAAATGTCACCAATATTGTTCAGGTGACATGTCACTAACTGAATGCTTTAGCTCTTATTCTAGTGTTTCCAAATATACCTCTCTAATTTCACTGATCGTACCAGCAACTCTTGAGAATTGCCTTCACACGTCTCTCATCTAATTTATTAGAGAATTCGGCCACTTCTACAATTCCCAACTCAACCGTTTCTATTTCCAATACAGACCCTCTATTTTGATATTTTGAGCTACCATCTTTTATTTGGTTTATTGGTTTTCCATTCATCCTTGCCTTGCTTCAATCCACATAACAAGCAGAAATAGATTTTAAAAAGTTAAAGCACACTTACTGCTCCACTGCCCAGAACCCTGTATTTACTTTTTATTGCATTTAGAAGTCAAGCTGAAACTCATCAAGTATTTAATTTTGGTGACAACCAAGATGGACAGCCTGGATTTCATTTGTGGCTATTCCCAGTTGTTATTTGTATAAATTTCAGCACACAATCTCTTTGTCCCTTAGATTGCTCATCTTTAAAATGGGAATGTTAAAGGTAAAATTTTATTTCTCACACAATTCTTGAGAAAATTAAACAAATTAATTATGCCTGAAATTAGAATAATGTCTCCAACCTACAGCCCATGGGCTGGGCCACATGCAGATTATTTGAGGCCCATTTTGCTTCTCTGTGGTGTCAGAGAGCACAAAAGTCAGCATGGACATTGTGTTTTGCTCAACAACTGTGATTAGTGTTTATGTATTTCGTGTGTGGCCCAAAGCAACTCTTACTTTTCCAGTTTGCTGAAGAGAATAAAAAACACTTGAACACCCTTGAAGGATTGCCATTGGCTTCACCTTCGGAGTCTTCCACAGCCGGGCCTCTGTCTTTCTCTTCAGTATCACCCGGTACCCTTCTCCTGCTCGCCAAGACCCTGCCACATGGCCCTTTGTCTAGTTATTCACTTATTTATTCTTATAAGCCAGTTTCTTCTCAGTTTTCATCAAGTTTCCATTAAAATAGGGTCCTAAATATCACACAGTAAAAATTGAATTCTTTCACCCTTTGTTACTTTTCTTTGCTGTAGCCTGTTATTTCCTTTATGATACATATCACAATTTATATGTACATATTTGGTGTCTGTTCCCAGCATCACCTTAAAAGTTCCATGTGAGTAGGGTCACGACCCTTTTGTTTACCACTAGATATTCAGGGCTGGACAGAGGATCTGGTAAACAGGGGTTCTCAGTAAATACTAGTTTAACTAATGAATGAGTGAATTTATTATTTAATTTTAATTATGTATGGTGATAAATCAATTTTAATAAATTTTATAGCAATACCTTTTATGATGTTACATGTTGCCAAAAAAATGTTTTTAACATTGTCATCTCTTTGAAGCAGTAGAGCTTGCCTTATTCCTTTTCTCTTCCTCCTTCCTTCTATTCTTGTTTAAGAAAGCATCGTGTATTTACTTATGTCCAGTAATGGGCCCCTCTTGTTCTTCATTAATGTGTGTATGGGCAGTTGATGCTATGTCTTTATTTTCTTTTTCTTACTCATTTCTACACATTGCTCTTAAAAGAAAGAAAAAAAAGAAAAAGAAAGAAAACAAATCTGCCCTTGCTCTCCTATTTTCATATGAGATAAAAATAAATGAATATTCTATAGCAATTCTCAATGCTACAACTATGCAGTAACACAAAATAGAAAATTGATGAGTGAAACCTTTGAAAATGCAGCTGTTTCTTCAGCCTTTAACTGCAGCAGTCCTACGAAGGCAGAGGAAATATAAGAGAGAAACACAAAGAGGTAACCAAATGAGGGAGCTGTGCTTTTACAAACACCTCATCACACCTCTATCACTTTAGGACGTGTACAAGTCAAAATCCAAATTCCACAGCAGCTGATAAATAACCAAATAGGAATCAGTCGAATAGGGATCTGAATCTTAGTTGTATTTGCAAACCTGTCTTTCTTGTGAAGGACTGAACCATGGAATTGTTCCAATCCTATTTTGTTCTGTTTTGTTTTAATGTACTTTAGCCATATTACACTGATTCTTTTCCTTTTCTCATATTCAATTTTATTTTCTTTTTAATGGGAATAATAGTGTGTGCAGAGATAGTGTGTCATGGTGGTTAAGAGACATAGTCTCACAGAATTTTGTTTTTTTCTTTGTTTGTTTAATTTCAGGTTAATACGAAGGTGCAAATGTTTGGGTTTTATTGTTTTAATTTCTAAGGTAAATTTCAAGTTGTAGTAAGGGTATACAATATACATTCTGGGTGAAGGCTTAATTACAAAGTTTTGACTATACGCTTTCATAAGCAAAATGTCTGAACACAATGTAAAAATCAATCAATAAATTTATCTGATCATTGATCTCTCTGTCATTTATTCATTTATACCAATTTATTTTGTACATTCATTAATATGCAGAAACTTTTGTAATTTGAATGAGTAAATATAAAATAACCATCACTTTAAAATAATTTACTTAATTTTTAAATAAGATAAAAACCTTTCCATTACATAGAAAATATTACATTCTATTAGTAATAATGTTTGTATGGCGGCCATATCATTAAAGAAGTGTAATTATTGTTTTAATATCATGTGATACAGAATTGTGAAAGTTTATAACTAATTTTAGTTTATTAATGTATGTATATTTTGTTTCAAATTTTGCTGTGGTTTCCAGAAATGTAACTGTACAAGTTATAAAAAAAGTAAATAAATAAAGTTCCCCGAGGACTTTGCTAAATTACCAGGCTCACTTTTCAAAGTTACCTACCAACAATACTATTTCCTAGATTTGGCTGGTATCCATTTGATTTACTTGATATCTGTGATCTGTTCATGTAAGCTAATTGGAAAGCTTTTTTCTTTTCTTCCCTTTTTCTTCATTTGTTTGTTTTGCTTTTAGCAAATATATGTAATATACTCTCAAACTCTTTTTTCTTTTTAGAGACAGAGTCTCACTGTCACCCTTGATAGAGTGCTGTCGCATCACTGCTCACAGCAACCTCCAGCTCCTGGGCTCAGGTGATTTTCCTGCTTCATCCTTGTGAGTAGCTGGGACCACAGGCGCCCACCACAATGCCCAGCTATTTTTTTGTTGCAGTTTAGCTGGGGCTGGGTTTGAACCCACCACCCTTGGTATATGGGGCTGGCGCCCTACTCACTGAGCCACAGGCGCCACCCTCCTCTCAACTCTTTTTTCCCTTCAGCACCTGCCTGCCCCATTCTCTGTCATTATGTCAAAAGGTATTGAAAAACCGGGATTTCTGAATGTGCTTTCTGATTTCTCCAGAAAATACTCCATTCAGGTTTGCGTTTTTGTCTTCCTACTGACCCCGATCTGCCAACAAAATCCCTCATTGCTACGTCCAGGGCCGTCTTAATTCCCATCCAATCTGACCCTTCATCAGCACTGCGCCAGAGTAATCAGTGAGTTACCCTCGAAAAACTTCCTTCGCTTTGTTTCCAGGATCCTTGCATGTCATGCTACCCTCCAGGCCACATCTGGGCTCTTCCACTGGTCTCTATCATACTCCTGACCCCTTTAGGTCTTAGATTTATCGGTCTCAGTCCTTGAGCCTCTTTTTATTATTAATAGTCTCTACCAGCTGCATTCCAGCAGCTGCCTGGTGATGTGCTGCAACCACCGGCCACCAGCCCATGGACTCCACTGGGTTATCTCTTCCCTGTTCCGCGATCAGCAATGCCGCCTTGGTAACCTGAAATCAGCCATGGCCGGTGCATTGACACCCTACAAACTGCCAATTATCAAATACGTGCATTGTGTGTGTGAGGTCCAGATCTCTTTTTTGAATTTCACACTCGCCTAACTGTGCACTTGACACATCCCTTTATATATCAAATGTTTTTCTTAGGCTTATCATGGCCAAATCTGCGCTCCTGATACCCTCCCACTTCGAAAGTTCTATTCCCTCTCTGTAACCATCCAAGTCTCAGGCCAAGGAACTTGGAGTCACCTTTGATACTTCTCATTGTCTCACACCCCAAGTCAGTCTTCAGGAAAGGCTTTGGCTCATCCAAAGCTCTCTCAGAACGTGATTGCATCTTATCAGCCTCACTCTCGACGCCCTGACTGACCCACCATCATTGTCCCTTAATGTATTTCCCAGCGGTCTGTTGCTTGATTTCCTCACTTCTACTTTTGCCCCAGTGAGTCCATTCTATGCACAATTCAGAGCGCTCCTGTTAGAACCTCAGTTAAAGGATGTGCCTTTCCTTCTCAATAGCCTCCAGATAAGAGGCCTTTCAATCATCTCCTTACGGGACTGGTCTCTTGTTTCTGCTCTCTCTGACTGCATCTCCAGCCCTTCTGCTTTCCCTCCCTCAGACCAGGCATGTTTCAAACTCTGGGACTTAATATTTGTTCTCCATCTACTTGGGCTGTTCTTCTTCAGACAGACACACAGTTATCCCCACACATCCTTTACATATTTCATAAAAGTCACTTTATCAGTGACGTCTTCCCTGGCAACACTAAAATGTCAGATTCAGACTAAGTGTTTATAATCCCTATTTCTGGGCTAGTAGTTATCAATACCTTATATAGAATTTACTTTTTAAAAATTATCCGTCATCTTCACCAGGGTATAAGTTCCTATTAGCAAAGCTTTGGGTTTATTTTTATGTTTTTATTTTTTCTTCATCATTTTTCTCTCCCTTTCTTTCTCCCCTCCTTTCTGTTTTCTCTTTCTTTCTCTCTGCTATATTCTAGGGTCTGCAAAATTGTAAGCACTAATTCATTTGTTGATGAGGGCATTCATGGGTGAATGAATAAAAAGGATATAAATGAAAACCTGCTTTAAATCTCCATTTAAAAGGTTTTCGGGCAAGAAAAATCTCTTAGTATAAAGCACTTATAATTATGAGAGCTTTAATAATTTTTGCTATCTTTTGGGGGGCTGTCTGGTGTGTGCAGAGCCCAGGGTGAGTCCCTTTTCCACCTTCCGCTTTTCAGAAACCCCTCTCTGTGCTTCTGCCTGCAGCATTCCCATTCCCTGGTATTTTAGCCAGAAAGACTGAGATTTATTTGCACTGCCTCCTGTAGCTTCACTGTCGGGACTGCCCTTGGGACACAATTAAAAGAGCAGAAAGAGAGAGAAAGGACCCCTCTCACGCTCTCTTGCTCACAGTGACCTGTATTCCAGGTCCTTTGTCCAGAAAGACAAGAGTCTTCTCGAAGCTTTTGTGGCCTACACAATCTTGATGAGGACTCATCCTCAGGTCAATGTCAGGGTATCAAGTAGAAAAGAGGGAAAAAAAGGCCTTGGGCTCTCACCCCACGGAGAATCTGGCAATTACTTTTTCTGTCTCACCCAACTTTCCAAGTGCAGTGAGCTTACTCCATCTTAGCTAATTCTGAATGTTCGTGAGACATATTCATAAATTCAAAGACTCTAAATTATTTTACTATGAATTACTCAGCGACCTTCAGTAATTGTACAAAATGTTTTTAAACGTATCACATTTGATTCCAAAGTACTATAAAAGTTCAAGCATTAATAAAACTAGTGTTTACTGAAATAGTCTTATACATGATAACTTGCACCAGATACATTTAAAAAAAAAGCCAAAATAAAATCGGCACAACTGCCAACTTCTAAAACTATGGAGTTTTAGAACTTCCACTTTTCCTGTGGGTGTTTGGCTCACCGTGAAAGCATTATGTAAAACAAGTATGAGTTCTTACAGCAATCTGAGTATTACATATAAATGAAACATTTTTTTCCCCATTTTAATAGAAAATGATTGGGATAACAATAATAAATGATTTGCTTCCTTCAATTCAGTGGGTCACCTCGCACATCCCTTGAAGTAATATCCGTCTGCAGATGTCACTGCTTACAAGCACATACTTTGGAGTCAGACAAAACTGAGTTCACATCCTGACTTGGCATTTATTAGCTATGTCAGCAGAGACAAAATTCCTATTCTGAATGCCAGTTACTCCATTTGGAATATGGGTATGTATTATACTGCACAAACCCTCTCTCTGTATACGTAAACATACACATATATTTACCACATATCTGTATATATTTTGCACGTTATATACTTATACTAAGTATAAGTTATACTTAGTATACTAATTAGTATACTACTTAGTATACTAATTTATACTACATTAGGTGTTACCACTCAAAGTCATTCAACCTTTATGAGCTACAATTACCACATATTTAAAATAAGATAGTGTATAAATGAGGACTCTTCATATCTGACTCCTTGTGACAACCCTGTTCAGGAGTTCGGGTCCCTTGCCCACTCAATATCACCGCTGCTTGTTTAGCTTTTGTCTTTGCATGAAAGCGGGCATCTTGGAATTAGAGTTTCCTAAAATCTCTTGACACTTAAATACCATCACTGGGAGACATGGAATGAGAAGCGTTCCAGCCAGGTGGCTTCAATCTCAGTGACAACTTCTTTTGTCTTCTTAATTTCTTCTCAACCACTTTGGAGTTGCAGACCCTGGGGATGACCATACACAGCTGCCTGTAGTTCTTGAAATTCCACATTTCCCAATTCTTCCAAGTGTTATGTAGTCCCTGCCTATATTAAATCTCTTAACAAAACAACTAGTGCAATTTTGGATTTGCTGATCTTACCCTGACTGATACATGCACAAAAGACAGAACACTCGTGAAATTTCTATTAGATCAGTGGTTCTCAACCTTCCTAATGCTGCGATGTATTTTCATTGTAAAAAAGGGGTCGTGACCCACAGGTTGAGAACTGCTGTGTTAGACAAGAGTAAAATGTACATGTCTGGGAGATGTTTCCTTCTCTCCTCCTACTATCTTGTCTTCTTAGGAAAAACATTCTCATTTCTCATCTGAATTACTATGCGTTTTATTTTGCATTAGCTTTCTGAGACATAACAAAACAATGTGGTAGAATGTAAATGTCTTAGCACAATAACTAAAAAAACGCCAGGAAGGCTATGTCAACCAGTGTGATGAAAATGTGTCAAACGGTTTATGAAGCTAGTGTATGATGCCCCATGATCATGTCAATGTACACAGCTATGATTTAATAAAAAAATAATAAATAATAAAAAAACATAAGTAATACATTGTTATTTTCCCACTGTGGAAATCTAATGTGAAAATGTATCTTATGAAAAGAAATTTTTTAAATGTTGTATAATAAAAATATATTCTACTCTTTTCTCTTTTTAAAAAATACAACTTATAAAGGAAAAAAAGTCTCAAATATAAACCAAGAATTATCTATACTCTATAGAATGTAAAAAAAAATGTAGAATACAAAACATAAAATAATTTCAATAAAAACGTAGTGTTTATGCTGTGTTAGCTATATGACATTTTATTATTATAAACTTATATATCAGGTGACTTTTCTGTGAGTAAAATGAAGTATTTGTAAACATTTTGCTGTCACTGTTGGCTTTACTGCTTTTTTAATACTCTGATGAAAATGATGGCTCTAAAGTAGAGATGCCAGTGAAAGCACTTGTCAAGAAACTGTTGGTAAAAGAAATGAAACTTTGTCATTCATAAGACAGTACTGGGTGCACACAAGGCAGCTCTGCTATCTGACAAACCTCTCATCCATCTCTTCACAAAGGGATACTAAATGAAATGAGAAATGAAGCTTATGTTGATTAAATTACCAAAGGGTCTGTAGCAGAGAACACGTAAATGCCAGATTCAGAAAACATGGGTGATAACGTGCCATGACTTAGAAGGCAATATACAATGAATTTTAATGAGGAAGAAGGGTGATGGCAAAATGTAATTTGGAGCAAGAACTGGTGTGTTTGGGGAAAGCAGCTCCAAGTACCAGATTAACCTGCTGCCTTTTGCGACAAACCAGGGCCGCTTTTCCTGGAGGGAGCCAGAAAGGCCGCCCTGGGCTACAGTGGGACAAGCTGGTTCCCAGAGAAGCCGAAGACTAGGGCATTGGTAATAACATTTCTAATGTTTATTGCCTGGGGAAAGATTTTCAAAGATGGCATGAAGCCAAAAATAAATTGCTTTTAAACGAGTCCCTGACCCTTTGCTCTCAGCGTCTTCCCTCAGGGCCCTGGGAGACGCCTCCGGTCTCAGGCCCCACTTCATGTTGAGACTGGGAGCATCCAGGATTTATCCAGGGACTGACACGGCACATCCATCCATTCGCATCCTACTCAGAAATTCTCCCAACCCGTACGGCAATATCATCCTCAGGACTGAAGTCAGCAACTAGTCATGGTTGTTCCTAGGCATATTTATTTCTGCTTCAAAATTTATTGTTGAGAAAAACAAAAAAGTGAATGAATAAACTATTACAAAAGTGTACACATTGCTTCTTTTTTTCTTTTCTAATCTATGGTGCAAATATACACGTGACATAAAACAGGATGCATACTAAACCAAATCCATACACACACCAGGTATCCCAGGTATTTGAGTAAAACTTTTAAAGATTCATTAATTTGAGTCTATTTAATGTTTGAAAATTCAAAAATTTTTATACAATTTCAAAATGTGCCTCAAGTCAAACTGGATAAACTAGAAATATAATGTATAAGAGTCTGACATAGAATAGAGTGTTTTTCATACAGAATTCCTTGTTTGCATATTTTTAAGAACCCAAATAAACTGTAAGTGAGAACGTGGACTTGTGTCTCCATGGATGTGAAAGTGACTCAGGACTCTTAAGACCATACCAGTTGTCAAAACAAAACAATACAATATAAAAAACCCTGGCATTACCTAATCACTAAGAAAAAATGAAAAACAAAAACACTGCCTGTAAGAAAGAGCAAAAATTCAACTGTTCTATTGCAGCTTACAAAGAAATGCATCAGCCTTTTCACTTGAGGTACTTATAGCTGTCTCTTATTGAAGGTATGTTTTAGAATCTCCATTATCTTTGCTAAAATTAGAATTTGATTAGATGAAGAAAAAAAACCCACATTCAAATGCACTGTTTTCCAGGTCATGAGAAAATACTTTCTATCAAAAAGTTCAAAAAGTTGGCTCAGCACTTTTAGCTCAGTGGCTAGGGCGACATGCACTGAGATTGTTGGGTTCGAACCCAGCCCGGGCCTGCCAAACAACAATGACAACTACAACCAAAAAATATCTGGGCATTGTGGCGGGTGCAGCTACTTTGGAGGCTGAGGCAAGAGAATCACTTAAGCCCAAGAGTTTGAGGTTGCTGTGAGCTGATACCCCACAGCACTCTACCGAGGGTTACATAGTGAGACTCTGTCTCAAAAAAAAAAAAAAAAAGGTTTATGTGATCCAAATTATTAATCAAGAGTGATGGAGAATGTAGATCATTTCAGAAAATGTTTTCTCTTTGTTATTTCTTATGAAGTAACCTGAGGTTACACTCTAGCAAAATGAGAGAATAGGATCCCCAAATAACAACTTAATAGACTCGGTTGGAGGAGAAGATAGCATTCTCTAGGACAAACTGGTGGTACGAGAAAAACTGCATAATATAAATTTAAAACCTAAATAAGAGAAATCCCGTTAAAATTAAAAGTAAATTAATTAAACAAATAATATTACACAAACAAATAGGCAACCGTGAACTCTAGCACAAATGCTCTATGAATGTCACGACAAAATTAGAACACAAACTAAAAAGTGACAATTTTAAGTAGCTCATTGAATATCATTATGCAATTCAATTTTATTTCACCCCTAAATGGTTATCCTTTGAGTGGCATGGCAAAGGGAACAATTAAAGAATTAAATCATTGAATCCAGGAGGATATATCTATGTAGCTTCCATCTAAGGGTGATCAATATTTACGTATTTTCCTTTCAAGAAAAAAGTGCTTACTAATTTTTCTTTTAGAATCAACACAGACATACCACAAGCTAATTGACTGAGACTAGAGAATATGAATCACTTGTTGTCCTACCAATAAAAATTTACATACTCGATGTATAGAGATTGGAGGGAAGAGTGAAATGAGAAAGGTCCGGGGCAATATCAGAGTCTGTCTTTTAAAGTGGGCATCTGCAACTTCTTTTTCTCTTACAGGAAGAAGAAATAGAAACATTAAGTATGAGTTTTTAATTTCTTAAATTGAGTAGCTAGCGAATTATACATTTCAAAGTAAGTGAATTAGAAAAGGAAGGGGATAGGAGAAAATATAGTGATATAAATTCACATGTATTACCAGAAAGTGCTTAAAAATTTGAGCATTTTGTAATTAATTAAAAATATTGGTCTTTTAGGATAGAAACTGTAAGTTGGCGTTAATTGGAACTCATGGTCTTTATGAAAGTTCCCTCTGCTATTAAATATTTTAAAAACCATATGTGCGTGTGTGACTTCAGTTCAATTATAAAACGTTTGAAAGCAAAAATTTCGTGGGCAGGTTGACATACGACATATCAAAGTGCTTAATAACGGAAAGTTTAGTACACATTAGTCCTAGCCTGTACGTATCATTTATTCATTTCCTATCCCATTCCCCAACGTGGGTTCTTATAAAACAAGAAATATTTTACATCCCTCTCACAAACTTTGATCCTCAACTTCTAGGAGAAGTTTCTCCTTGTCTGTTTCTTAAAGAAAAAGGTGGAAACACGGCATAAATTTCCTTCTCCTCACCTCAAAATGCTTCTGCAGCTCGTGGGCATTCATTCCCTTCATTCTCCTCTGCCTGGTGGACGCGCGTCTGTTCTCTCCAAGGCATACGCCTATGTAAGTGCCCTCAGTCCATCCTGCCACCCATCCTGTGATTTCCACTCAGCCCCAACCTTTATCCCCTTGGTCTCCCTTCTGTCCACTAGCTGCCCCTGGGCAGTCTGTCTGAGTTTCTCAGCTGCCCCCTGGGCCTTGCCTTCTCCTTGTCAAGGCCAAGCTCGCAATGAATTGCGTATCGTACACTCAGTGCCTATACTTTCTTAAATTTTGAGCTGTTAAATTCTGACATGATGTCTGTTGGGCGAGAGAAACTACGTGCGTGCGTGTTAAATACTGGTCTCTAAATATTACGTGAAAATCATGTTTCTCAGTTTTGTCCTCATTTGCTTTGTCCTCAGTTTGACAGTTTTGACCACCCCATCGTGAGTCAGATTTTCTTTTCTTTTGTACACTGTCTCTCCCACTTTGTCCTCCCAACTTTTTGAACTTTGTTGACGTCAGTAGAGTGCTGTGGTGCCATAGCTCACAGCAACTTTAAACTCTCAGGTTCAAGCAATTCTCTTGTCTTAGCCTCCCAAGTAGCTGGGACTGCAGGAACTGTCCACAATGGCCGGCTATTCTTTGTTGCTGTTGTTGTTTGTTTGTTTAGCAGGCCTGGGCTGGGTTTGCACCCACTAGCCCCAGTGCATGTGGCTGATGGCCTACCTACTGGGCTATGGGCACCACATCACATTTCTTAAAATTTAAATGACATCACCCTGCATTTCAAACATATTTTGCTACGTTTTCTCTTTTGTACGTTTTGTGGTGTATTCCACAAGGCTTTAGCATTAGTTGTGACCTGTTTTTATGGTTACCATGCTGTATTTGACTTAAAAACCATACTTTAATTCATCTTATCTCTTACGTCACTCATTACATTTCACCAACAAAGCAGTTACTCCTCGTGACTGTTTATTTCTATTTGCTTTTTTCACCAACTAAGCTCAAGTGCTCATGGAACTAATCTCGGCTCCTCGGCCTCCCCCCTCTGTACCTTCATCCACCTGACTACTCCAGACGTGAACGTCTTCACATTTCCATGCCCATGTACCCTCTGCCTCCATTTCCAGCTTCTACATTTTTTTCCTTATACTTTAATCACTCACAAATACTTATTCATCACTCAATTCTAGGCCTTAAAGCAATCTCTACTAAGTTAGGATATATTTCAACAGCTTCATACTACAGTCTGACAAGGCTTGCATGTAAGTCATGAAGTCCATAATTTAGGACAGATGCAAAGTCTGAAAGCCAGCCTGTATTTATAGACTCCATTTTGCACTAACATATTTTCCTTTTTTCTACTTAGAAAACCCCATCCAAGCGCCTACCAAGGCTATGACATTCAGTGCCCTTCGCTCCTGGAACCTAGCTCGAACCCCTGCATTTGGTTTCTGACTTAGCTCAGTATCTCTACTATCTTCCCCCGTTACCATCAAGAACAGCACTCTGCTGCTGAGTTTGAGTCCTGCTCAGCCTGAAGCACTTCTGTGTTCTCAAATACGTAATCTACTTCTTACCTGCCCATCCTCTGGCAAAAGTTCTTTTCTAGTTGGATAAATGTCTCTGAAGAGACAGTCACTCATGGGCTTCTGATTTCAATCTGCAGCCTGGTGTCCCCACAAACCTTGTGTTCATGTAATCTGTACCACTCGATTCCAACGGTGCACCAAACCATGCTTGCTGCTGAATTTTAGGTAATATCCATACTACTTCCCTCTGACATAAACTTTTGTAGTGGGTCTATTTTCTTTTGCTCATACCTTACCCCAGTGATACATAATCCAATGCAGGTTTCCGATCCTTTCCTCTCCTGTTCCCCCCCCCCCACCTTAGAGACTCATTAAGAGTACACATTTAGACAAGATGTTATCTACCCTCTGATCTTTTACAGTATATTAAAAGAGAAATATTCAGCATAAAGATAATAAACCAACATAAAATTGGTTACTACAAATGGTCAAAGATCCATGTAACAAATTATCTCAAAGATCTCAACAGTATAAAAATAAAGAATTCAGAAATTACTGTTTTTCTTGTTCACAAAGAACCAAAAATAGCAATCTTATTTTAAAATACAGCATCTACGTAGAAAATACTAGTACAAATTAGAGCTGAGTAGTTTCAATGTAAAAGGTAAGGAAACACATGTAAGAATTGCTAAGAAAATGAATTCATGGAAAGAAAAAGGAAAAAGAGGTTTGCTGCCTTTCAGGCAACAAATTTAAATGAGACGCAAGGATAGAACAGTTAATGGAACAAAGAATATTGCTGCTTTCATAATTATTACTGTTTTAGTAAGGAAGGCAAATACTAAGCTGTTAAAATAAACAAACATGATGACATTATATGGTGGTCACTGATAAGAGGGAAATGCTATACCCTCATTTGAGACCAAAAGGAGGAAAAAGAGAGTTACCTCCCCTGGGAGCTGAGAGACAACTTGTCCGAGGCGACATGGGAGCTGAGAGTAAAATTCTGGAGCATCAAACAGGAGAAGATTCTAGACAGTGGAAAGTGCAAAGACCCTCGGGTGGAAATGATGTCAGATTTCTAAAGAAAACAGAAAGTCGGTGTGGTCCAATTAAAGTAAATGAGGGGAAAATGGTGTAAAATCAAATTGGAAAGAATAAGTTCGTGTGGTAGAGTCTGGTACCTCATGTTAGGGAGTTTTCCTTTCGTTCTAATATTTTATTAAGCCACAATGTCTTCTCTTAGGTAGGAATAATGTCCAACTGCTCTTTGACCATCAACGTCTATTTCTGCATAATATAAAACAAATGTATCCTTAAAAATGCAGACATCTTTTTTTTTTTACTCTTTATTCATTATATCTTATGAAAAAGTATGTACACAATTTTATTTTATTGGATTTTTTGCTATTTCGTAGAGTGGCATATTGGCTAAATTTTTAATTGCACCTACATTTTATATTTGCTTTAGGAAACAGGTAAGGATATTTTCATAGAAGGTTAATGTTATTGAAAAAACCATTGTGCTTGCTAAATTAACTGTGTCACACTCATAACTACTTAGGTAAATCACGTTCCGGCACCAAATGGGATGTGTCAGGTTGAAACATAGAGATTTCCATTTTCCTCTGATATGTGACCTCTGGTATAGCTGGAAGAGAGAATGGAATTTCATCTGCCTGTGCCCATCAGTATGAATATAACTTAATTTGTTGATCTAGATTGCTTTCTCCTCAGTTGCTAAACTTTAAACCCATAAACACTAACAGTTGTACTTCCAATATGTACAATTTCTGGTGGGTGCACTATTACCTGTCATACGAAAAGGGAATAACATAAAATAGCCACCTTTTATATGTCTGCCATTCCTTAGCAACTCTCACAGAGCTATTGTATATTAGCACAACACCAGGCCTCCTTTGATGATTTCTCTGGCACAACAATCATGGGATTGAATAAGTTTTTCTACCAAAGTTGTTGATCACAACAAATATCTCTTTTATTATAAGTCATTTATACCTTCAAAAAGAAAACTTTAGTTTCTGTTACATAATAATAACTCTGAAATGTGAGGATTTTCTTTAACTAAGTAAACAAATATATACATAAATGATGTTTTTCATTTTTAGTAAAGTCTAAATTATGTAACTTCCAAACATATTGTCTATTTAACTATATAAGGCATATTTACATACCTAGCACTGTAATTTATTACTTCTCTCAGAGCAAATTTAGCATATTGGATGTGTTGCCTAGAATTAGAAACTTCAGACTGCCAATAGCCTGATAGTTACCTTCCTTTTTATTTTTGCTATAAAAATAATGCTGAACATGTTAACTAATTCTATTGTGCAAATTTTAATGCAGGAATTCTAAATCATAGGTTATTAAATGATTGTGCAGGTACCTATTTTACTTTGTTGTTGAAAAATATTTATATTAGAATCCAAATAGCTATGCTATTATTTAAAAAAAGTAAGATATCTGAGGCCTAAAATTGTCCAGTGGCTAAAAATGTAATGCAATTACGGTCCAATTCTCTCTCTCACTAGACAAGTGCAACAGGGTCGGGTGAGATGGCTTGCTCTGTGTTATTCTCACTCAGAAACCAGGCCTGGGAAGGCCTGATCCCATGATTGGCAGGAAAGAAAAAGGGGTCCTGTAGCTCACACCTGCCCCTTACAACCTCTGGCTCAGAGTGGCATCTACCACTTCCGTTCTCTCTTTTTGGCCACATCTAACTTCAAGGAGGTGGGGCCTTGCAAAACTTACTACCTCCTGCCCAGGGGGAGAACCAGAAATATTTAGCTAACCGTGCCACTGACCACTACAATCCTTGATTCTGGTTGAGTCCCAGGATTACACACTAAACTCATATTGTCTAAATCTATTTTCAACCTACATCCCTAGTGCCACATCCATTGTGTCCCCATGTCACGATGTGCTCATCCATGGCAGATTTCCCACTGTTCTGTGAACACGCCATAGCACTTTATGTCATCAAGGTTCTTTATGGACAAAACTGTTCTCCTTTTTATGTCTGACATTTTCTTCCTCCTCTTTTTCCCCATTGGTCTCATAACTATGCTTTAACACATACATTAAGTCCCAACTTCTCTGAGAATCCTTCTTGACTTTCGCTAGATGACTTAGTTGTCTTAGTCTGAGATGCTATAAAACCTATACAAATATTTAATTAATCTTTGTTCATCTAGATTTTATGTTCTCAAAGTCAATTTAATTATTACAAATATTTGCTGCAACACCTCTGCGCCAATGATATTCTTGATGCTTCAAATGTAAGTGTGAACAGGACGTACAAAATGTCCTGCACCTTGTACTCAAAATGCAAAAAATTGGTATTTCATACAAAATCGTTATAGTATATCATGTGTATACATTTTATAACATAAGAAATAAATATAATAAACAAGCATGTTATGTATAGGGAGAATATACTATTTGATTTTTACCACAGGACACTTTAGAGACAGAAGGTTGACGTATTTGTGATTATGTAGCAATATAACCCAGGATAATCTCACCCAAACTGTGATGTTTGGGTACTTTCATGCTGTGGAAAGTGAAAACAAAAGTAGAACTAGGCAAGAGTACCTATTATTTGAGGTGTAAAGTGTAGTTTTAATACCATAACCACTGAAAAGATGATATTTATTCAAAGACTTAAAGGAAGTAATGGAGGGAGCCCTGGGGCTATCTGAGGAAAAAAAAAGTGCTATTTTGAAATTTGCAATAAATTGTTATTAACCACAGTCACCCACTGTATTATACAACAGTAGAACATATTCCTTCTACCCAACTGTGATTTTATACTTGTTAGCCAAACTTTCCACATCCACTTTCTGGCCCTCCCCACCCTCTGCTAAACCACTGCTCTACTTCCTACTTTTTTTTTAAATTGGGGATTCATTGAGGGTACAAGATGTGTCACACAGTGAAACCTCCTTCCCTCTCTCTGCTCTCCCCTTTCCTCCTCCCCTGCCATGTCATTAATTGTCGTTAATTGCCCTCAAATCAAGATTGAGTACATAGCATTCATACCCCTCCATTCTTGTGATGCTTTACTGAGAATAATGTCTTCCACGTCCATCCAGGTTAATACGAATGCTGTGAAGTCTCCATTTTTTTTAATGGCTGAATAGTATTCCATGGTGTACATATACCACAGCTTGTTAATCCATTCCTGGGTTGGTGGGCATTTAGGCTGTTTCCACATTTTGGAGATTGTAAATTGAGCTGCAGTAAACAGTCTAGTGCAAGTGTCCTTATGATAAAACTTTTTTTGCCTTATGGATAGATGCCCAAAAGTGGGATTGCGGGATCAAAACGGGAGGTCTAGCTTGAGTTCCTTTGTGGACTCTCCGTACTTCCTTCCAGAAAGGTTGTATTAGTTTACAGTCCCACCGGCGGTGTAAAAGTGTTCCTTTCTCTCCACATCTGCGCCAGCATGTGCAATTTTGAGATTTTGTGATGTGGGACATTCTCATCGGGGTTAGATGATATCTCAGGGTGGTTTTGATTTGCGTTTCTCTGATAATTAAGGATGAGGAGCATTCTATTTTTTTTTTATTGTTAAATCAAAGCTGTGTACATTAGTGCAATCAAGGAGTACAATGTGATGGTTTCATATACAATCTGAAATATTCTCATCAAACTGTTCAACGTAGCCTTCATGGCATTTTCTTAGTTACTGTACGTAGACATTTGTATTCTGCATTTAGTAAGTTTCGCCTGTACTTTTATGAGGTCAACTTTTTTGGCTTCTCCATATGAATGAGAACACATGATATTTGTTTTTCTGGTCCTAGCTTATATCACGCAACACAATGCCTTGCAGGTTTATCTATGTTACTGTTGTCCTCAGAACTAGATGCTCAGAGACTCAGAGATAAACCCTGCACACAGAATGATTATTATGAGAGGGAAACCAAGGTGCGCTCAGGCCTGTGGTGACTTCCCACACTTATTGGGTGTTTTTATAAACAGCACTAGTCAAAAGAAAAAAGGTATATAAATAGAAAAAGGAACATTTAATGGTGAAATCATAAAGACTGCTGAGAAATTCTTTGTTCAGCACATAGGCTGCTAGACACATACATAGCTAGTTCTAAATCGACACCCTTTGCTCAACACATTGCGCAACACAACGGCTTCTAGCTGCCTTGTACTTGATTGATTAGTTCCCCCAAACTTAAGAAAGAATCGTTTGCTAAAAGGAGAATAGAGTGGAGCACTCTTCCCGTAACCTCCGCAGGTGCCCAGCCCCCAGCTGCAACCGTGCGAAGCCCTCCGGTAACTTTCCTTTCTGTGAACATTTAACTGATTATTCGTACTAGTCCAGGCATGTCCACAAAGAAAGAAGTTTTTCCATCTTAGGGCAACATTACTCTGAGAGCACATGAGGCCATGTCACTTGCTTTGGTTGGGAAGCCAGTACCTCTCCATATTACCACAAATGACAGGGTATTATTCTGTCTTTATGACTAAATAATATTTAGTCTATGTGTGTCATTAGAAGTGAAGTGAGTCTCTTGTAGGCAGCATAGAGCTGGCTCTTGTTTTTTCTTTTCTTTTCTTTCATTAATCCATTTAAATTCCTGGACACACACACACAATCTTCCAAAATTGTACCATGAAGAAATAGAAAAGCTGAACAAACCCATAACAAACAATGACTTAAAATCAATAATAAAAACATTTCCCAGTGAAAAAAATCCCAGGCCTGAGTAGCTTCACGGATGAATTCTACCAAACTTTTAATGAAGAACTAAAACCTATTCTTCCCCAACTATTCCAAGAAATTGAAGGAGGAGAGTAAATTCTTCCAAACGCGTTCTCAAGGCCAGCCTTTTTGATATTAACACAAGACTAGAGCACACAAAAAAGAGAAGATTGCAGGCAGGTTAATATCCCTGATGAAAATTAATGATAAAAATCCTCAACGAAATTCTGAACAATTGGATCTAAGAGCATATTAAAGGATTATATGCCATGATCAAGTAAAATTTATTCCAGGAGTGCAATGAGGGTTTATAACCTGCAAATTGGTAAACATGATACATCAGAGTAATGGAGTAAAGGACAAAAACCATCAGGTCATCTTAGATACAGAAAGAATAGTTTCTTTAGAGTAATTGGTGGCAATGATTTCAATGGATCAATTTAAGGGATCATAGGTGATGAGAAATTGTGATAGTTTTAAGGGAAACAAATAAATGGGGGTAGATAACAAATAATAGAGGTTGTGTCAAAAGAAGTTTTTTCTTTTTTCTTTTCTAAGATGGGGAAATGAGCAGGATTATATTTTGGTAGACATATTTAATATACAGCAAAAATGACGATGAAATAGATTGCATAAATTAATACCATGATTTTCCATGACTTAATACATTATGTTTTCCTGACCTATCTATCTCCATTGCCCAGGAAATTTTATAGTTATAGGTCATGAGTTCACAAAATTCTTCCCTCAGGCTGAACCCTCCACCCTGTTTAAGATAAAATTTTATTGGAACATAGACGTACATGGTATATATTGTCTGCGATTCCTTTTATGCAATGATAGAAGAGTTGGGTAGCTGGAATAAAGACTGTCTTCGCCAGCAAGGTCTAAAGTATTTCCCATCTAACTTTTTGCAGTAAGTTTGTGGAACACTAATCTAAATGAAACATGACATTTGCAGTATGTGAAAGGTTGGTAGAAATTTAACACTTGTTAAACACCTTTATCATCAGGCATTATGCTATATTGTTTGTATTTTTTATTTTCTTTAACTCACAGAATAGACAAATATTGTACATCATACCTACTTGTACATGAAGAAATTATAGCTGAATTAGGGCAAGCTCTAAATCGCTTAGCTCTACTTAGGATTGAAAATTTCAACCAACAAGAACTTTATGGTTTTCTGTTCTTTTATATCCTTTCTGGGGTTCTTACATGTAAGAATCCCTTTGTAGTACTTATTTTATTGAATCAGTTATATATATTTGGATGGATAGGTAGGACAAGTAATATTCTGAATATGGCGAGAGACACAGGATAGTAACCGAATTCTCTAATTGAAGATTATGTCCAGTCATGTTCACATCTAACTGCGTATTTTAGTATCGGCACCATAATTCTCCTTAATAATCAAAAACATACCTATTAAGTATCTTTAACCTGTACCGATCTCTATTGCTTACTTTCTTTTTTTTTTTTAATCTTTTTTTTTTTTTTTTTTTTTTGTGGTTTTTGGCCGGGGCTGGGTTTGAACCCGCCACCTCCGGCATATGGGACGGGCGCCCTACTCACTGAGCCACAGGCGCCGCCCTCTATTGCTTACTTTCTTCCACCTGACATACTGCGTGCTGTTAGAACCACTATGTTGTCCTCTCTGTCTCAAATATCTTTACTGCCCAGTCATAAGATTAACCTTAACATTTGCTTCTTCCCTCATTTAAAAATAAAATTTATCTAGTCTTCTAATATAAGACTCAGTACAATAATGCCAAAATTATTGAACATACATTTCATTTTTAAATACACATAATAAGATATCCTATACTCTGAATCAATGAGGTGGTAAGCTATGGTCAAAAATAACCAATAATACCCAGGATCGAAATTTTCTTTCATTGTTCCATTCACCTGGATTTTTTTTTTGTTTGTTTGTTTGCCTTCACATTGATCTTTCTACTCCTTATCTTGGCCCCAAGGGTTGCATTAAAGCTAACATTTTCTCCGAAATGTTTCTCTGATGTCAAAGGTACAGATGTGAATTTTAATAGAATTATTTATACATTATCTCAAATAACAATGATCAGATCTTGTTCAATAATAGAGTTATTTGTACAATTGTCAATTGCTTTCTGGATGAATGTGGTCTAATGTACCAAATATGGATTTTTAAGTCCACCAGACAAGATTCAAATCCAGCTATTTCACTTGCAACCCACTGACTTGGGGAAAATCTCCTTATTTTTCCGATGTTCAGTTTCTTCATTTATATAATTGGGGTCATGATACTTTTGAAGACTGCAATAAGGATTAGAAATAAACATAGTTTTCAAAAACCTAAGATAATGCATAGTCTTAAGAAATACTTGATTAATGGCGACTATGATTAGAATTACAGTAAAAGTGGTTAAGTTATGTAGCATATTATATTCATTCCCTTACTCATCATAATGCAGTATAATGCCTTACTCCACCCTGCACTCATTTGCTAAATTTAATGAGATTTGTCATTGTGTTTTTATTGATCCAATCACGGCATACATGTGTTATGAAACTTGCTTCTTGCAGTGGTTGTGGTGGAATCTCTGTATCATCTGTCCCTCTGTAATGGTCGAAGATAAAGCAAATCTGTGAAAGTGCAAAACTGGCCTTGTCTCTGAAATAGCAGTAATGTGAGTGAGAATCATAAACTTTATAAACTGAATGAATGATTTCCTACCATGAATTAGTCAACATGAAAATATTAAATATTAATATTTAAATATTAAATAATATTTATGAAATATTACTCAAATATAGACATTAAAAGATGAGATGCCAAAAAAGCACAGACAGGAGTCCAGTTGTTTCCCAAATGGGGGTTTCATCATAGTGGAATTTTATTGAGAAATTGATCTTTATCAAATCAATCCATGCGGGTAAGTGTAAATTTCCTTTTGTGTTGAAACTAGCAGAAAAAGAGACAGCAATTCCCAGATGACAGGCTGAGCCTTGGGCCTGTTAAGTTTTTGAGTCACATTAACCATTTTGTTTATTGGCTGCTGTGCTTTTTTTTTTGTGTGTGTGTGTGTGTGTGTGTGTGTGTTTCAACCTTTTTTTTTTTATTAAATCATAGCTGTGTACATTGATATGATCATGGGGCATCATTCACTAGCTTCACAGACCATTTACCAAGTTTCACAAATACCCTTATAAGATGCACCGCTGGTGTAATCCCACCAATCCCCTTCCCTCTACCCATCTCCCCCCTCCCTTCCCTCCCTTTCCCCTTTCCCCCATTCTTAGGTTGTAACTGGATTATAGCTTTCATGTGAAAACCCTAAATTAGTTTCATAGTAGGGCTGAGTACATTGGGTACTTTTTCTTCCATTCTTGAGACACTTTACTAAGAAGAATATGTTCCAGCTCCATCCGTGTAAACATGAAAGAGGTAAAGTCTAACCTCAGTAAATTTAAAGGAATAGAAATTATTCATGGCTGCTGTGCTTTAGATCATTTGCAAGCTGAGAAGTAAAGACCACTGAAGTCTTTCTCCTTGGTGTTAATATGCTGTTTTCCTTAGGGGATCATCAGCCAATTTAACTCCTTAGCAACTAAGAAGAATTGTTTTTTTTTTTTTTGACCAGAGTCTCACTCTGTTGTCTAGGCTAGAGTGCCATGGCATCAGCCTAGCTCACAGCAATCTCAAGTAATCCTCCTGCCTCAGTCTCTCAAGTAGCTGGGACTACAAGCACCCACCACAATGCCCAGAGAGTTTTCTATTTTTAGTTGAAACAGAATTTCACTTCGGCTCAGGCATGTCTCGAACTCCTGTGCTCAAGCGATCCTCCTGCCTCAGCCTCTCAGAATGGTAGGATTACAGGCGTGAATGCCTGACCTAAATAGATATTTCAGATTTGATAAGGAGTCAAAGGCAATAAAGAAATGAGGGCCAGGCATGGTGGCTCACATCTGTAATCCAGCACTCTGGGAGGCCGCAGTGAGTGGATGTCTGAGCTCAGGAGTTGGAGAGCAGCCTGAGCCAGAGTGAGATCTCGCCTATAAAAATAAATAAATAAATAAATAAACAAACAAACAAATAAATAAATAAAATAGCCAGGCTCTGTGGCAGGGACCTGTAGTACCAGCTACTGGGGTGGCTGAGCTAAGAGAATCGCTGGAGCCCAGGAGTCTGAGGTTGCTGTGAGCTGTGACATCATAGCATCTACCCGGAGTGACAGAGGGAGACTCTGTCTCAAAAAAATAAATAAAGAAAGACATGAGAGCAGATTCTTTTGTCTTAGAAATTACTGACAAGAAAGGAAACTCCCACAGCACTAGTTATTTACCAGATAAAGGCATCACACAAAAAAAATACTTTTGATCAGAATCTTATTATGTAATACACTGCTGATTGACTATGAAAAATTATTTAAAAATCAATAAAATATCAATGTAATAAGATTGGTAATTCTAAATGGCAATTTTTAGCAAAGAACTTGAATGAAATATTACTAAAAAAGTTAAATCTTTTACCAAATGCCACCTTCACCTTGCATTTGTATATCCCTATATATTAGTTTCCAAAGTTAAACATGAAATCTTTAACTTCTCTTTTACTATAATATTTATATGGGGGGGGAGAGACAAGATGGTGGACTGAAGCCAGCTTTCCACAGAGGCTCCCGTCCAGAAGAAGAGTTAAGGGACAGGAATTTAGTAAGTATCCTGGTGGATTTGAGCCACACCAAGAGAGAAGTTAGAAGAACACACACCAACACCGCTGAGGCAAGCTGTGATCACAAGGACGCAAACAAAAGAAAAACGGCTCACTTCTGGGTATTCTGAAGCCACACCCCCTGTCTCCCTGGGCAACCAGAGGAGGCCACCAGTGAGCAAAGTATTTGTCTGACGCTGCTCACAAACCTGGAAAGCTTCCAGGGCAGGGCCGACACAGAGAGGTAATCGGACACAAACCTCCAGCAGAAAAGTCGTTTGAACTCAGAACAGCCCGTCTTCTGCAGGCGATTTTAGCAGAAACAGAGACAGAATCCCGCAAAATTGTCTGTTCTGTTAGCAACATCAATCAGGGACGGGGCTAAGCCTGAGTGAACACCTCCCCCCCACCACCTGCATCAAGCACTCAAAGATGTCAGGCCCCATTTCCTCCTGCTACATAGCAGCAGACTGCAGGGGCCTGGCAGATTTCCGTGCAATTCAGGCAGGTGCAAACCCCTGGAGTATCTGTTCACTACAGGCAACTGGGTTAGCCATCTGCAGAGATACCAGTGACTGAGTCCGACGGAGGGCTAAAGTGGGAAAGGAGACATCAACCTTCCCAGACTGATCTATTTGCTAGGTGGCTCCTCCTGACTCCACGGAGCACTGGAGTAAGCCATATCAGAGTAGTCACCAGACCCCTGTGATCCAGTTCCCAGAGACCTCTTGAACTCTCCCACCCGAGACAGGTGCCGATTGAGACAATTGATTTAGACCTTTTGAACTGAACTAATAGACTGAGGACATTTCAGGCGGTGCCCTGGGTATGTGGTTGTAGGAAGGTTTGATTTTCCTTTCCCAATTGGTGCCAGAGGTGGGCGGGTGGGGTGACTTAATTGCTGGTTTTTCCACACAGCTGAGACTTCAAGCCAGAGTAAATGTTACAATAGGATCAAACAGAAACCAGCTGAAAACAAGACAGAACCACTTAGCCCCACCACACAAGACAAGGCCCCAGTTTCTCAGGCCACAACACTGTACGGGCCCTCGATAAAGCCCCAGGGGAAAAATCAAAGGAAGTAAAATAACCATGGGGCGGAATCAGCGGAAAAACTCTGGTAACATGAATAACCAGAATAGATTAACCCCCCCAAGAAAAGATATGGCAGATGTGATTGAAGATCCCGTTCATAAACAACTGGCTGAGATGTCAGAAATCGAATTCAGAATTTGGATTGCAGACAAGATTAATAAAATGGAATTAGGAATTCAAGAAGAAATTCAAAAGTTGTCTCAAGAATTTAACGAATTTAAAGACAAAACCACCAAAGACTTACACACACTGAAGCAAGAATTTACAGCCCTCAAAGATATGAAAAATACAGTAGAATCCCTCAGCAACAGAATGGAGCACGCAGAAGAGAGGATTTCTGACATTGAAGATAAAGTCTTCGAACGCTCCCAATCTCTCAAAGAGGAAGAGAAATGGAGAGCAAAAATGAATCACTCACTCAGAGAACTCCCAGATAATTCGAAGAAAAGCAACATACGAATAATTGGGATTTCGGAGAATGATGAAGTGGCCTCGAAGGGCACAGAGGCCCTTCTGCATGAAATTATGAAAGAAAATTTTCCAGACATGCCTAGAGAATCTGAAATTCAGTTAGCAGACAGCTTCAGAACCGCAGCACGATTCAACCTCAGTAAGTCATCCTCCAGGCATATCATAATTAGCTTCACTAAAGTTAACATGAAAGAGAAGATTCTCAAAGAAGCCCAGCAAAAGAAAACTATTACGTACAAAGGAAAGAATATTAGAATAACTGCAGATCTCTCTGCTGAAACTTTTCAAGCCAGAAGAGGGTGGTCATCAACTTTTAATCTCCTAAAGCAAAATAACTTTCAACCCAGGATCTTGTATCCAGCTAAACTGAGTTTCATTTATGATGGAGAAATTAAATACTTTAATGACATTCATATGTTGAAAAAATTTGCCATAACCAAACCAGCTCTTCAGGATATTCTCAGACCTATCCTCCACAATGACCAACCCAATCCTATGCCACAAAAGTAAACTCACTCAGAAACTTCAGATCAAACTCCAACTTCCACACTGGCGAAAGGATTAAAAATGTCCACTGGACCTTTGAAAAACTCGATACCCAAAATTTCACCAGACTTATCAATACACCCAATTAATGTGAATGGCTTAAACTGCCCTCTAAAGAGGCATAGGTTAGCTGACTGGATACAAAAACTCAAGCCAGATATTTGTTGCATACAAGAGTCACATCTCAACTTAAAAGACAAATACAGACTCAGGGTGAAAGGATGGTCATCCATATTTCAGGCAAATGGTAATCAGAAAAAAGCAGGTGTTGCAATTTTATTTGCAGATACAGTAGGCTTTAAACCATCAAAAGTAAGGAAGGACAAGAATGGTCACTTCATGTTTGTTAAGGGTAATACTCAATATGATGAGATCTCAATTATTAATATCTATGCACCCAACCAGAATGCACCTCAATTTATAAGAGAAACTCTAACAGACATGAGTAACTTGATTTCCTCCAGCTCCATAATCATCAGAGATTTCAACACTCCTTTGGCAGTGTTGGATCGATCCTCCAGAAAGAAGCTGAGCAAAGAAATCTTAGATTTAAACCTAACCATCCAATATTTAGATTTAGCAGACATCTACAGAACATTTCATCCCAACCAAACTGAATACACATACTTCTCATCAGCCCATGGAACTTATTCCAAAATTGACCACATTTTAGGTCACAAGACTAACCTCAGTAAATTTAAAGGAATAGAAATTATTTCCTTGCATCTTCTCGGACCATCATGGAATAAAACTTGAATTGAGTAACAACAGGAATCTGCATACTCATACAAAAACATGCAATTTACATAACCTTATGCTGAATGATAGCTGGGACAGAGATGAGATTAAGAAAGAAAACGCCAATTTTTTGGAACAAAACGACAATGAAGACACAAACTATCAGAACCTCTGGGACACCACAAAGGCAGTTCTAAGAGGGAAATTTATAGCACTGCAAGCCTTCCTCAAGAGAACGGAAAGAGAGGAAGTTAACAACTTAATGGGATATCTCAAGCAACTGGAAAAGGAAGAACATTCCAACCCCAAACCCAGTAGAAGAAAAGAAATAACCAAAATTAGAGCAGAATTAAATGAAATTGAAAACAAAAGAATAATACAACAGATCAATAAATCAAAAAGCTGGTTTTTTGAAAAGGTCAATAAAATAGATAAACCTCTGGCCAACCTAATCAGAAAAAAAAGAGTAAAATCTCTAATATTATCAATCAGAAACAACAAAGACAAAATAACAACAGACTCATCAGAAATCCAAAAAATCCTTAATGAATATTACAAGAAACTTTATTCTCAGAAATATGAAAATCTGAAGGAAATTGACCGATACTTGGAAGCATGCCACCTTCCAAGACTTAGCCAGAATCGAGTGGAAATACTGAACAGGCCCATATGAAGTTCAGAAATAGCATCAACTATACAAAACCTCCCTAAAAAGAAAAGCCCGGGACCAGATGGTTTCACGTCAGAATTCTACCAAACCTTTAAAGAGGAATCAGTACTTAGATCACTCAACCTGTACCCTGATCCCCAAACCAGGAAAAGACCCAACAAGAAAAGAAAATTATAGACCAATATCACTAATGAAAATAGATGCAAAAATATTCAACAAGATCCTAACAAACAGAATCCAGCAACACATTCTACATCATGACCAAGTTGGTTTTATCCCAGGGTCTCAAGGCTGGTTCAATATCCATAAATCTATAAATGTAATTCAGCACATAAACAAATTAAAAAACAAAGACCATATGATTCTCTCAATCGATGCAGAAAAAGCTTTTGATAATAT
The DNA here is from genome assembly GCF_027406575.1 of Nycticebus coucang. Classification (NCBI taxonomy): domain Eukaryota; kingdom Metazoa; phylum Chordata; class Mammalia; order Primates; family Lorisidae; genus Nycticebus; species Nycticebus coucang. Next base: position 8,805,312 of record NC_069794.1, on the reverse strand, counting down.
CCAGCATCCCTTCAGGATCAGAACACTCAAGAAAATTGGTCTAGAAGGGACTTTTCTTAAACTGATAGAGACCATTTACAGCAAACCCACAGCCAATATCATATTGAATGGAGTTAAATTGGAATCGTTTCCACTCAGATCAGGAACCAGACAAGGCTGCTCATTGTCTCCATTGCTTTTCAATATTGTAATGGAAGTTTTAGCCACTGCAATTAGGGAAGAAAAGGTGATCAAGGGTATCCACATAGGGTCAGAAGAGATCAAACTTTCGCTCTTCGCAGATGATATGATTGTGTATCTGGAAAACACTAGGGACTCTACTACAAAACTCCTAGAAGTGATCAAGGAATACGGCAGTGTCTCAAGTTACAAAATCAACATCCATAAATCGGTAGCCTTTATATACACCAAGAACAGTCAAGTTGAAAAAGCAGTTAAGGACTCTATCCCATTCACAGTAGTGCCAAAGAAGATGAAATATTTGGGAATTTACCTAACAAAAGACGTGAAAGATCTCTGTAAAGAGAACTATGAAACTCTAAGAAAAGAAATAGCTGAAAATCTTAACAAATGGAAAAACATACCAGGCTCATGGCTGGGAAGAATCAACATTATCAAAATGTCCATACTACCCAAAGCAATATATAATTTCAGCGCACTCCCAATTAAAGCTCCACTGTCATATTTTAAAGATCTTAAAAAACAATACTTCGTTTTATATGGAATCAGTAAAAACCTCGAATAGCCAAGACATTACTCAGAAATAAAAACAAAACAGGAGGACTCACACTATCAGACCTTAGACTTTACTACAAATCGATAGTGATCAAAACAGCATGGTACTGGCACAAAAATAGAGAAGTAGGTATCTGGAACAGAATAGAGAACCAAGAGATGAATCCAGCTACTTACCACTATTTGATCTCTGACAAGCCAATTAAAAACATTCAGTGGGGAAAAGATTCCCTATTTAACAAATGGTGCTGGGTGAACTGGCTGGCAACCTGCAGAAGACTGAAATTGGACCCACACCTTTCACCATTAACTAAGATAGACTCTCATTGGATTAAAGATTTAAACTTAAGAAATGAAACTATAAAAATACTAGAGGAGAGTGCAGGGAAAACCCTTGAAGAAATTGGTCTGGGCGAGTATTTTATGAGGAGAACCCCCCAGGCAATTGAAGCAGCTTCAAAAATACACTATTGGGACTTTATCAAACTAAAAAGCTTCTGCACAGCCAAGAACACAGTAAGCAGAGCAAGCAGACAGCCCTCAGAATGGGAGAAGATATTTGCAGGGTATATCTCTGACAAAGGTTTAATAACCAGAATCCACAGAGAACTCAAACGCATCAGCAAGAAAAAAACAAGGGATCCCATCGCAGGCTGGGCAAGGGGTTTGAAGAGAAACTTCTCTGAAGAGGACAGGCGCACGGCCTTCAGACATATGAAAAAATGCTCATCATCTTTAATCATCAGAGAAATGCAAATCAAAACTACTTTGAGATATCATCTACCTCCAGTGAGACTAGCCTATATCACAAAATCTCAAGACCAGAGATGTTCGCATGGATGCGGAGAAAAGGGAACACTTCTGCACTGCTGGTGGGAATACAAATTAATACATTCCTTTTGGAAAGATATATGGAGAACACTCAGAGATCTAAAAATAGATCTGTCATTCAATCCTGTAATTCCTCTGCTGGGCATATACCCAGAAGACCCAAAATCTCAACATAACAAAGATATTTGTACCAGAATGTTTATTGCAGCCCAATTCATAATTGCTAAGTCATGGAAAAAGCCCAAGTGCCCATCCATCCATGAATGGATTAATAAATTGTGGTATATGTACACCATGGAATATTATGCAGCCTTAAAGAAAGATGGAGACTTTACCTCTTTCATGTTTACATGGATGGAGCTGGAACATATTCTTCTTAGTAAAGTATCTCAAGAATGGAAGAAAAAGTACCCAATGTACTCAGCCCTACTATGAAACTAATTTGGGGCTCTCATATGAAAGCTATAACCCAGTTACAACCTAACAATAGGGGGAAGTGGGAAAGGGAAGGGAGGGAGGGGGGTGGTGGGTAGAGGGAGGGGGATCGGTGGGATCATACCTGTGGTGCATCTTCCAGGGGTATTTGCGAAACTTGGTAAATGTAGACTGTAAATGTTTTGGCATGGTAACTGAGATAATGCCAGGAAGGCTATGTTAACCATTGTGATGAAAATGTGTCAAATGGTCTATGAAGCGAGTGTATGATGCCCCATGATCATATCAATGTATACAGTTATGATTTAATAAAAAATATATTTATATGGAATTGCTTTTTAAAATCACAATGCAAAAGCATTGATTTTGTACTTAGCTTTCTTTTTTTTTCTTTTTTCTCATGATAGCTTTTCCTTTGTTAGACTTTGTCTACAATTTGCAAAATCAGTGAAAACATAGCTCTCCCCAAGAAGAAAAAGTCCTCTGGAGGTTTACCCAAAAGTGTCTAGGGCAAGATTTCTGTGACCTTGAACTATTTGTAAAGTACCAGTGGTGACTTTTCAGAGTGTCACATCAAAATTGGTTTTGTGTCTCCAAGGAAGGTTCCGCATGTAATGTCAGTAACAGCTGGGGTAAAGGCAGCAATTATATGTCAGCTCTGCTTTCTTTTCAAAGAGAGCATTTTCCCAGGCTGACACATTGCTGGGGAGAAAAAGGACACGTATAAAAGTTTGTTTTCATTTTCAATTATTTTTGGAGGTATGGACCTGTGACAAGCCAATAATAGTAAACAAAAATGACAAGAATTGACACCAGTGACCGTAAGACACGGAAGCCACTGTGGGCAGTACCCGTTTGGTTTGACCGCTTTCAATTGTATGAGTTTGGAGAAGAGGAAGAAAAGAAATCCAGAGAACTGTACCTGATATTTCTGGCTATAAAAATATACCCTTCTCTGCTTTTGCAACTTCCACCACTCTAAGGGACTGGAGACATAATCGCTCAGCATGAAATTATTTCAAAACAGCTCAAGACTGACTACGCCAAATATCTGGGTGTCTTTTATTAACCAAAGACTCTGCCATTGCTCACACATTATAGGACCCTGTTTGTGTTGTTTGAGAACTTGCTATAAAAAGATCATTGTAAAAGGTAAACGTTGAAACTTAGCTATGACTAATTGATGTTTAATGTACACTTTATGAAAGGGAAAAAAATAAAAACTGTTTCATTGAAAACAGTTATGTGGGCTTGTTGGAAGAAGGAACTGCTGTGTTATGTTATGAAATAGTCAGAGGGAAAAACGCTCTAATGCTCTTTTTATCACACTTGAAGGAGGTATTCTAAAGCACAGAAACCTTGGGGGAAGGTTGCAGACAAAAAGCAACATAATTAACTTTCTGTTAAAGGCCTGCTAGAAAGAGATTAAATCAATGGTACTGTTATTCTTGGTAGACTCTGCAGTAGGGGCTGAGCCAACGCAGTGAACACTGATCATGATAAGTTGTCTTGGTTGAAGTTTTGATGGATCAGATCAGGACTTTCAACTACTTACTTTCAAAATTGACTGCAGATTTTTAAATGTAAGGGTAAAATGCTCAGTGACATTTTAGCTAAACCCCAGATTATTGTCAACGTTTGCTTCCTTACATTTGAGGGGGGAAAAGGCTGACAGAGAGAAGGAGAAAGTGTTTAAATCTGAATTATCCTTGGTTTGTGATATATCTCAGGCTGTCATTTACACTGGGTCGAGTCCAGATTTGGTTGTTTGTTGATATTTAATATAGAAGCACTTTCCTTCAAGCATTAATTCAGTCTTCCCCGCAATGTAGGGTGAAATAAGTGGGCATTGAACCCCTGGAGGTGCCCAGCAGGAGACTTGCATGAGTTTCAGCCAGTACGCTTGTTCAGTAAGATTATCTGCTGCAGACCAGTCTGATAGGAGGTTGCAAATCTTTCCTGTCCTTCTGTGCATGGGAAAACAAACAAATAAAAACAAACAAAAACTCTAAACACAAACCCTAACCCAAACAAACAAACAAAAAAGGGCAAAGAAAAGAGCAAAATTCCCTGATAATTCTTAATTTGCCAATAGTGCCAATATTTGGATGGGCCGGGAGCAGCAGACCTGACCCTCTTAAGTGGCATCAGTAGTTTAGGTGAGGGAAGGATGGAATATCAGAACATAACTAAAAATAGCCATTTATGCTTATTTGCATTGAGCGTTCAGAAAAAAAAGGAGTTAGGAAGTTTTTCTTTGCTTGCCTGTCACCACAGAGCTCTAATAGTTCTACCATTCCAGCTGCGGACAGAAATTCAGAGAAATATTGAGCCAGACATTTTTTTTTTTTTTTTCTGAGTGCATTCACAAAACATTCCCGGCTCTATTTAAAGAGCCTCAGACAAGAGGAAAGAAAAACTAAACATCCCCCCAGATTACAAATTGCTGCTGATGAAGTTTATACGTTTTCAAAAATGTAACTTGGAAGTGTTTAAGCCATCAAGGGTGATCCCTCTCGCAAAAATGTGTTAGCTCTGAGGTGAGAAAAAATCTGGACATTGGGAAGGAGGTTAAATCACTGAAAGATATATAAGCAGATTGGGGTGGACTGGAGCCAGAGATGAAAATAGAGAGAAATGATTTGGGCCTAAATCCCGTATCACATATAGCTGAAGATTTTAAAAATATTCTAAACTGGTGGGATTGATAGGTAATATCAGATCCAGAAAGTACCTGCAATGTGCATTGTTAAAAAAGAAGAAACATATACATGTTATGTGTATATAATGTGTATATATATGAACATAATGCATCGTAGCATTAAGTATACCCTAGTATTTTATATGTGTTAGACGCCTACATATGTACATTTAAATGTATCCTGAAAGACTTTATTTTTCTCAGCAAATTGTTTTATTCCCTTTAACATATCCAGATTAAATTACTTGTTCAGATTTTTTTTTAAAGAATGCCTCCTCAAATTCATCTGTAATCACAATCCACAGGTCAAAAATAACTCATGTCAACATTGCTCCTTACAAAACAAAGCCCACATAGATTGCTTTTGACACTAGCACTCCAGTTTTGTTTCTAACGGTCTGTAGACATGGCTCTTCAAGATGCTGAACGGCATTCTCAGCCTGCATTGATATGGGAGCATACTCAACCCATTAACTCTTAGTTCTGTGCATATGCCAGTAATAATCTCCAAAGATTGACTGTATATAAATTAAATAAAATCTCTAGAAATTGGGAAAGTAGTAAAAAATAGCATTAGCTTCAGCTTCTTTTTTTTTTTCTTTTCTGAGTAGGAAACCCATTTGTGAATACATACAATACAAAAAGAAGCAAAATGTGTTCAGAGGAATTGTTAAAGCCACTGACCTTCCTCCTTAAAACATGGCAGCCTGGCTCATCTAAGATGTAGCAGAGAAGGAGATCAAAAAAGTTAACTTTTTTGTCATGAAACAGTAAAATTTCAGGCATATTTATAACATTTAAACCATCACCCCCATGAAGGCCTGCATTTGCATATGACTGCTTTCTTTTGCAGGTTTACAAATAATTTATGCTAGAATTTAAATTTCACATTTTAATTGAACCTTATAATAATTGTTGAAATAATGAGCCAAAGTGTTTTATGCACATTCTGTGTGCCAAGCTTCATCCTGAGTTCTATACTCTTATCTTGTTTATCTTCACCACAACCTGGTGCAGTAAGAAGTTTATGTTTCATTTTGAAGGTGAACAAGTTGAAGCTTTGAGTGGTTTGGTCCATTGTCAAAGTCACAAACATATGTCTGTCTGACTCCTGGGTGTAGTCTTTAAATTCTATATTATTTTGCTGCTCTATTCACTGCAAACCATTTATCTGATAAAGGATTTGCATACTGAACATTTCAGAAATTCTTCAATTTATTAATAAGCAAACTATCCCATATGTAAATGCTTAAGTTCCTTAAAAAGTACTGTTTGCAGAAAAGATGTACAAATGACAACTAGGCACACAAAGGTATCATCAACATCACTCATGAAATGAAAAATAAAACTATAGTTAGATATGACTATACCCCCTAAGTGGCTAATTTGTTTATTTTCATCAAACGTTTTTGGGGATGTGAGCAACCAGAAAGCTCATACACTGCGGGTTGAAACTCAGAATCATGGACACACTTTGGAAAACAGCTTGGCAGGTAAAATCCTGAAACCTAGCATTGCCACTTACTGTTATTTAACTAGAGAAATGAGGGCGTGCCTGTTGTAGTGTTACTGATAATAGCTTCAAACTGGAAATAACCTGCACTGCTGTCAAAAAGATACACAAATTGTACTATGTTCATAAATAGAATATGAGGCAAGAAACAAAAACTCTAATATATGGAAAAAGGAAAAAATCACTGATATATGCAACATGATCTCAAAAAATATTATGACAAATGATATAAGCCAGTCATAAATTATATATAAAATGGTCCATTTAAATGAAATTCTAGACCAAATACAAGTGATGGAAAACAGATCAGTGGTCGCTGGGGTTGGGATGGAGAGAGATGAACCCTGATAAGGGACAAGAAGAACATTTGGTGGTGATAAAATTGTTCTATATCATTATTGTCATGGTAATAGTATGTCAGTACAATTGTCATTGTACAGCAGACAAAAACACGCAATAACAATAATGAATGCTTTTCAAGACACCACTAAATGACAACACAAACAGCGCTATGAGATGCTGATAGAGCCAGGTTATGAAATCTGACAGAGTTGTTTGTATGGTGCTGCAGAAGTAAGAGCATTGTGGCCAGTTCTTCATGAATGTAATGGTCAGGCCACAGATGATGACAGCTCTGATAGTCATTCCAGAAAAAGAGTTCTAAATTGCTTTGAAGGACGGTGTTGGGGCTAGCATCAGTGCACAGCTTCTCAGGCCTTTTGAAGGTGGTGGTAGTGATATTCACTAGTGAGACATGTAGCACTTTCTGTAGGATAAGTTCACAAACTTAATTGTCAGACTTCAAATTTGTTAAGACTCATAAAATTATACATTTGAAAGTGATGTACTACAATACCTCAATAGAGCCACCTGGAAATATTTCATTGTACTCTCATAATACTGTAGTTATAGAGTCAGTGCTAATTCAGTTTTATAGAAGAACAAATGAAGTAAATTGCCCAAAGGCATACAATTTAGAATAATAGAATAAGCATGTGAACAAAGTATTCTGGAGAATAAATTGACACATCTCTGTATTGCACCAACTTCCTCAGCGTCCTTATTTCATTATCCTCAGCCACTACACCCACCTGCTTTTGACGTGAAGCCTAACCCTCAGGACACCTGAGCACCTGCTGGAGACGCACACGCCACAGTCCTCAACTCTGTCACACACGTTTTCTCTCGCTTCTCTTCCCTTGCTCTCTACACATCATGGCTTTTCTGTTTTTGCTTGTTGATAAATTAGACATGAGACTCCTAAATTTCGCACGAATACATTGAATTAAGCAATAGATAAGACTTTTGGTTAAGTGTTTTTATAGGAAGGCAAATTCACAAAGACCTGATTGACCTGATTTGAAGCAGAAAAATAATAATAATTTTGTGAGATCAATAAAATTAATAGGTAATGTCAACTTTTTTCTTTTTCTTTTTTTTTTTTTTTTGTGGTTTTTGGCCGGGCTGGGTTTGAACCCACCACCTCCGGCATATGGGACCGGCGCCCTACTCCTTGAGCCACAGGCGCCGCCCAATGTCAACTTTTTTCTATGGCATTATCAACAGCAATTGATGTCCTTAATCATATTTTTCCCTAGTAGTGATAAATCAGAAATGGCAAAGCTTTTATCTTTAATATAGGACACAATCTTTTAACCAGCTGTGTATGGACTGACTACTGGGAGAGGAGCACAGAGGCCTCTCAGGAACACTCAAATCAAGAGACTTAGGAAGAGCAGGGGTTAAGCATATCCTTATATAAGCAATAGAGTTACTGTGCTATTTCCAGGTAGCCAGAGGAAATCTAATGAAAAAAGACTGGGACCCAAAATATTGGTACTATTTTGATGTATTTATTGATAGTGAGGCATGGCACACACACACAAAGTAAACAAAAAAACACCTTTCTGAAAAGTCTGACTACAATGGTATTTGCTTCCTTTCCAGGTTCCTGCAGGTTCCCGTGGAGAAATGGCAGATAGACAGTTGGCTTCATGACTGACTGGTTGAGTAAGTGATGGGGGTGCAAACGGAACAACTAGAGGGTGATAGAACTGGAAGGAGAATTACAAATTATGGGTTATTTTCCTTTGTGTCATAAAAGAGTGAATCGTGAGGGCTTTGCTTAATTTTGAATGTTTAATACTAAAAAGAGACGTACTGCCACTATATTTTATGTTTGGAAATTTGTAGTATAAATGACAGACACCATGAAGGAGCTGCAGGAAGAGCTTCTACATATTCTTTATGTTTAATTTAAATGAAATTAAGTGTGCAATTGCTCACTCTAGGACTTGCTAATTAACGTGTTCATCGTATTCATTCTCCCCTATAGAAGGATTACTTAACGGAGAGAACGGTACTATTTACTACCATCCTATAGAATTTAGTTTTTTAGTTATAACTTTTCTTTTCTTCATAGAGGTAAAAATCCTTACTAATTATTTTTTTCAAATTGGCTTGACAACCTAAAAATCATATGATGAACACTTTTGTGTATGTTTTTGTATATGTATCAGAGTAAAATTAAATTATAGTATTGGAAGGGTTTTAATCCAATATTTGGATTAAATATTTTACAAAATAGCGAATACTTTTAAGCTTTCCCAGTGTGAATTGTATACACTATCAAGGAGTCTATAAGGCTTACACGACTAATAGATCCAATTTACTCAACCATCATAAAAAGAACTGCAGATATTTTTACCGTGGAGGATAATAATAGGTAACACCAGACAAAGTAGTATGTAGTCGACAGTATCTAAATGGTTTATACATTAACAGCTAATCCTCTCAAAAAGCGTATGATGAAGGGATATATATATATATATATATATATATATAATAATCCCCATTTTACAAGTGAGAAAACTGAGCTTAGAGGTCATACAAGCAATAGCAGGGCTGGGATTTGGAACCAAGCAGCAAGGCTCTAGAATCCCCTGCTCTGAAGGACTATTTTATATTGCTTTTAAATTAGCATTGTAACACAGCTAAATACATTATTGTTAAGTTATTTTAAAAGTTCAGTAACTATGTAGGTAGCTGAAGATCTATGTAAAATTTTTTTCCTTCACACCTCACAATAAACATGCAAACACACACACATTTTGCACTCTTTTTAAAACCTGCAATTAGAGAGGCTTCAGATGAAGACCTTCACAATTAAGTGGACATCATTAAGGTTTCTCTAGAGTGCTGGTATCCACAGATAAATAACAGTAGCTACACCACTGACAACAAGAGCAAATATTTGACTCTGGAATATCATCCTTGCCAGGCAGTGACTAGCACTGGATTTAAGCAAATGTTCCCCATGAATGATGCCCCCCCAGGAGCCGAGGCCCTGCACGTGTCTGCCTCTCCTCCACTCTCTGGGCTGCTGCATCTCTCTTCCTTCTGCAACTGAGATTCTTCTCTATAATTTCCTCGGTGCCTGACTTCTTTATCCAGACAAGAAGCTTTGGAACGACTGCACCTCTCAATTTTGGTCACATTTAACATAAAATCGTTTCTCTTTATTTTATCAAAAATTTTCATATAAAAAGGAGAATCTTCCCAATTTTATGTGTGGCATTTTAGATGATTTCGGTAATTTCTTAACATCTTTTCCACCTTCTTCAAGAAACATCACAGGGCAAGCATGAAATGCTCTTCCTGGCATCAGTGGGTATCTGCCACCGGCCTGCAGGGGATAGAGGGAAAAAAAATTCCCGTCTTGGCAATGTATGATATAAATTCTAACATTGGATTTGACCCCATTAGTGCGGTGGCATTATTCAGTGATATACTTTTGTGATTCTTTATTCTTCATCAATTGCATGAAGTGAGTAAACTAAAATATGTTACATTTCTTGTTGAGCTCCAAATTCTGAGGCTCCTTGATTCCAGAATGCTCAACTATTTGTCCTGTGTTAGTTTCTTGTCAGACTGGTCTGTCATGATCCTCAAACCTCTCTCTTCTCTAGGTTAGAAGTCAAGAGCAGAGTGGTCTTGTCAGATACTTTCTGGTCTCTGAAACTTTTTGCCCTCTTGTAAAATCCTACCAAAACTATGAGGGAACTGAAATTCCACCTGACCTGACTCTTACTCTATTGCCCTGAGTGCGATGACCCGTGCCATCCGTGGGGCTTGTTTGCGATTATGGTCTATCTCAAATTCTTGCTTTGTCCTGGGTTTCTTTAAAATTTGGATAATGTGGCAGTTACACTGTGAGCTCTCGAGACTGAAGATGGACATATTCACATTTTCAATGTAGCATTTGTATTTTCTGGTAGCTTGGAAATTCTTTTTTATACTAAGGTTTGGAAACATGCAGAGTTACTACAAATGGGTAGAGTTCTTCTATAAAAAAAGAAAGGGTACAAAGACTTACAGTACAGACATTGTGATAGGTATGAACCACCTGCACACAGAAAACAGGGACGCTTCTATTCTAAGTTGGAAAGAGACGGAATTGAGCATGAAGGAGAAAGATTGAGACGGAGTGAACAATAAAAACAATAAAAAATTATGTTCACAAATTCTGCTCCAAGTGATTCTTGTTCTAATTATAACATTGGCCAATATTAAACCTGAAATGTAACAAGTTATAACTTCACTAAGTATTAGATGAATTTCTGATTGAATTCAAAAGGAATAGAAAGTGGAAAAACGGAAGCATCGGGTGATCCAACAGTCTGCAAGGTTGTGTGATCTCAAAGCTTATATGTTAAAATATTACCTTTACAGATATAATAATTAGCAACGGGGCTTCTTGAGTGATGATTAGACCAAGGACAGAGACTCTAGGAATGGCATTTGTTCCCTTCTAAAGGAGACCCCAGAGAGCTCATCCACCACTTTCTTCCACCACAGGAGAACATGGGGAGAAAGAGCCCTCCAGAAAGCAGCAACAAGGCCCCCTCCTGACAGGGAATCTGCCGACCCCTTCACCTGTGGCTTCCCTGACTCCAGAACTGGGGCAAGTTAACAGACTGACTTGAGACAGATGAAGATGATTTCTTGCTGAGTCCTTCCTCAGTCCCTGGGGAGGCTACACACGTAGATGGAGGCTGAAATACAGACTGGTTATAAACATGAGCAGAGCAGAAACTACTTGTGGATAAAATAAAGGAAGGATACCTTATCCAAAAAGAAAAAATCAGGGAAGAGTCCAGACTCTTGACAGAATATGAGGTGGGTGATGAGTAATAAACACATTCAAGGTGGTTCTGAAAGTTACATTGTTATTAATTCAAATTGTGGACATAACAGATTTGACACCAGTTTTGAGAATGAACATCTTTGGGGATTATCTAGAGTTTTTTAAGGCATGAAAACCAAAGTAAGCATACGGTTTTTATCAAATTGCTGACTGAGGTGGCAAAAAGTGGATGAGTGACATATAAGTGAAAAAGGTGTGTTTTCTCGGTTTCTCTCTCTCTGAAATATGTTTAAAATTCTTGAAAACTTTAAATACTGTTTAATACATAGCGTAAAACACATGGTCTTAGTGATAAGAAGAAGAGTGTTTTGTTTGTGTTTTAAAGTGGATGTTATTGGCCTCTGTTGAGGGAATGAAAGATTTGTCTTTATAAGCACAGTTCATCCAAAGATGAAAATCTGGCTCATATTTAAAACAATACAGCAGGTGAAATAATAGGACATTAAAGTTGAGATTAGGAAATATTGTTTGTACTTATGTTTTTATGCTGTGTGACCTTGAGCTTTTAATCTTTGTAGATTCAGTTTTCTTATATACAAAAAAATAACACATGTCTTCTCTTATGGCATGGCCGGTTTGAAGTAATTCTGGAATAAAAAGAAAAAGAGGTACATGAAAATGTAAGGAAATAAATTAAATGAGAATTCTGAGTAGCCTGAGGATCCTGGGAATAGAATTAGTGGAGAGACCATGTAAGGCCCAGAACGTCAGGTAGAGCATCAGCTCTGACAGAGAGAAGGAAGGAGAAAGGGAAACTGACCTTGCTTAGAACGTGGACCCTGAGTTTTAGGAAACTCTTGGAAGTTGTACTGAACTCTGTGTAGCCCATGATTTCACACAACATCGTGAAGAAAAGAAAGAGCCTTTAAAATGTGCAGGCAGGTAAAGGTGCTTTGCAATGAAGTCATCCAGGAATTTCCTACGCGTCATCTACCTACTTCTACGTACTAACTATTTAACAGATAGCATAAAAGAACATGGTCTTAGAATATTTAAAAGAACATTAAAAAGAACATGTTTAAAATATTACCAAAAATTTTTGATTTTGATTAGTTATTATATTCACATAGTTTATAATTCTGACCATGAAATATTTTATATATCACATTATGATTAGTATTCCTCCAAATCTTATTCCAGCCACTAGATTTCATTCCAGTAAATAATGATTATTAAAGAATCCTTGTATGTTTTTCCCAAAAATTTCATGCATATACAAACATATGAATCTACCCATCTTTCTGTCCTTCTGTTCATCCAGCCCCCGACTCATTCATCCAATTATCCTATCTATCTATCTCTCCCCCTCTCTCTCTCTTCCCAAAACTATACAAACTTTGTGCACTTATGTTTTTCCGTCTAACATCTCCTGATGATACACCCATATTATTATCTATTGTACTGATATGTACAAGATTCCTATCGTTAGATGACTAACCTGTATACAAGCTTTGCTGCTATAAATAGTTCTGAAATATTAATTTCACCTGTTTGTCATTTTGAAGAGGTACAATTGTCTCTGTCGGTGCCATCAGCAAGGAAGCAGGCTGGACAATGGATGGTAAGGCTTGAAGCTTGTGGGAGGTGGGCCTCCTCATACGTGTCAGGGAAAAGGCCCCAAGCACCCTCTGCAGCTGCTATTTATTGAAAACATACGCCCCCCCCCCCAGCCCTACCCCCTTCACAGGAGTTCTACAGCTGATCAATTTCCAACTGCCAAAGTCTGATCATTAACTTGTAATAACTGCCACTTTGTCTCTGCAAGCCTGCAGGCAAGGTTCCTATGCATCTTGCTAAATAGGTTGCTTCGTAGGTTGTTACATAGATCACTACATACGTTGTTACATAAGCTGCTACATATCCTATCACAGAGGTTGCCACATACTCTATGCTACACATCCTGTTACTAGGATTGCTACACATCCTGTTACATAGGATTGCTACACATCCTGTTACATAGGATTGCTACATATTCTGTTACATAGGTTGCTACATGTGTCTCTAACATAGATTGACAGAAATTACCTCACACTAACAATGTATAAAGTTGTGTTTTACATCCTTCACCAAACAAGCACTGCCACCATTTGAAAACGTTTGGCAATCAATAGGAAAAACTATATCTCAGTGTAGTTTATATTGTGCTTAATTTATTATAATCACAATCTATCATATTTGCAAATATTCAAAAATATATCCTTTTCTGTATATAGTAGGATCATACTTTTTCCTTCAGTTAGCCCTGTGACTGTCTACACATAGCAAATACCATTGCCAAGTGCTCTGTGTTTATTACAGGGAGTTTTACTAAGCAAGAGATTAATTTTTATGAACAAAATTTTGTGCCATTCTTATAAACTTATCCATAGCTTTATCATGCATTTTATGATTTAATTTTTATACATAAATCTTTATTATGGATGTATTCCAGTGATTAGGGTGAAATATAGTACATTCTTTCTTTAATAACTTGTACCTTTTTCTTTAACTCTTCTTTGCTTAAGTTTGTTTTTTCACTTTTTTCTCCTATGTTACTAATGGGTTTTGCAAAAGTGGGGTTTCCTCATTTTCCCTTTAAATTTTCCCTTTATTTCAGAGTTCCCCCCCCAAAAAAAAATTCTGTTTACTTGCTATCTCTTTGTGTTTCTGCTTTCTTTCCAATTTGGGAGAGGGGTGGGGCCTTGGTGTGTGCCACACCTTCTGGGGGCAAGACATGATTGCAAGAGGGACTTTACCTAACACATGCAATCAGTGTAACCCAGCTTATTGTACCCTCAATGAATCCCCAACAATAAAAATAAATAAATAAATAAAATAAAAAAATAAATAAAAATAAATTCCTGGTGGGGAGAAATAACTAATGCCTATAACCCTAGCACTCTGGGAGGCCAAGATGGGAGGATCACTTGAGGCTAGTAGTTGGAGGCTACAGTGAGCTACAATGATGCCATGGCACTCTAGCCTGACAACAGAGTAAGACCCTATCTCAAAATGAATAAATGTAAGAATAAATTTTCAAGTAATTACAAAAATGAATAAATGTAATAATTCCTGATGACATTTTTGGTTACTTTTCTTGTCTTCTTTGTGACAAGACTTTTTGTGTTCATAACATTTAATCTGCTGCTTTCCATTCTCATCTCCCCTCCTGACTTTGTTTTTATGTGGTATATTTGCAAAGTGTTCATGTTCTCTTCTCATTATACATCACTGAAGGAGATAAACGCTGCTCCCCAGCAGCTACTCACAAGTGTTTTGTTTTGAGAGTTGTCTGGATATGTTTCAAACTAATTGGAGTTTTTGATTGTTATGTCTGTATGCTTAGATCCACTTTTTTTGTTGTTTTCTCTAAATTTGATTACGCTTTTCTTCTTTCTACTTACACAAAATCAGTAGCTCATTGCAAAACAAAGCAAAACAAAACACCATAATGCAAAGATTCACTTCTACTACCATGGGGACAGCATACATTCTGTAAAAATGGCTTTTTATTTTCCCGTGAATTCTCCCTTATTTTTTAGAATAGGCATCTACACAGAAACCTCGTGTTCTTGTGAGCAAGTGTGTGCTTCTGACTTCTGAGAGTTGTGCTGCCTCCCTTTTTGCTGAGATCCCTGCAACTAAATCTTCTCTCCTGGTCCATTAGCTCCACTTTTTTCTCCTGTGCCGGCTTCGTTTCTACTTTCCAGTAGCCTCTCCATCTGTTTTGGTGTCTGGCTTCCCAGCTGTCTCCTTGTTTCACTGAAAATTGACTTTTCTTTTTTATTTGCTATTTTTCTAATAGCCTCTAAGAAGAGACCATAAAAAAACTGAATTTTTGCCACCAAGTACAAACCAAAGGAAACTACTTTTAATTTCTTAATTATATTTATGACAATAAATTTTTTTTAGAAAATTCTATGAATAAGATTTAACAATATATCTTAAAATCAATTGCATAGAATATTTAGCATAAGAAATCTGTCTAGATGAATGAAAGGATGTGAATGTCACTTTAATGTCCTCACCAGCGTGTTCCATATGTTACCCCCAAGTGACTTGCTGACAGGAATGATCCTGCAGCTTTCAAGGAAAGCATCATTACAGTGCTTCCCGATGATGGATGAGGGCACCAGATATTTTAATATACCCATTAAAATAGTCACACATACACTGTAACCCTTAAGACATTCCTGAATGTATGACCAACAAAAACTATTACAAAGTTTTAAATAGTTTTCACCCTATCTTTCTAAAGCAAAGGGGTAGAATTGGTTGTAAGGATAAAAAAAGGTCACTGCTATCTACCGTTTTCAAATTTCTAGTCAACTTGTCTTTGTATACATGTAGCTCACGGTAACATCCTAGATTTTTGATATGCCACATTTTTTTCCACAAAGTAATGAACATTCATTTTCAATAAGTATTATTTGCAATGATTTGTGTGATGGGAATTATCTCATGTAGCAAAGCATTTTTGCTATTCTTAAAAATGGACAAATGAATGAAAAATAAAAGTGGCAAAAAAAAGGAAAACTTACAGATTTAGGGCAAAACTTGTGGCTAGAGTCTCAAGTGTAATGAATGAGGATGAGGCAGGTGATGGGATGATCCAAGTGGGGTGGAGATGAGCAGGCAGGCATCTGATCTTGGTGATGCTTAGTCACTGAACAAGGGCACAGACCCTCCATGGAATCTGTAGATCAGGGTGGTTATTTTATTTTTGCTCTTTCTCTTGACAGTCCAAGAGGTCTCAGAGGGAGGCCTTGGAACTTGAGAAGCAAATGGAAGGGTAACAGATGCTAGAAGAGTGGGACAGTCTTTCTAACATTGTCTTCACAGACCAAGCCTGTAACATTGCACTGACAGAAGCAAACCTGAGGCGTAAAGAATGTTTGGACAGCACTCTAGGATATTACATTTGTTAGGTTACCAGAACACCCAATGTGCTCAGCAGCGCTCAAGTCATGTTGGTAAACATGAGTTCCAAGGTCTCCATGAACGTCTTTGTTTTACCCCAGCCTTGCTCATGCAGGCGGCGCAGAGAGAGAGAGCAGCAGGCTGCTCAAACTGAGAACAGACTCCTCACTTCTGGACCATTTTGATACACAGGTCTTACCCTGCTCTCTTAAGACAAGGACTTCAGTGTAACAGCAGAGTGGACCAAAAGCTCAGTTTGAAGTTTGGGGACACTTTATCTCCAAAAAGATTTAAATATGGAATAAATGGTGTCTTTTGACCTATAAATTAGGTTTCACTTTACTAAATTAGGAATGATACATCTTAGAGAAGTATATCAGTTAGAGTTCTGTAGAATATGATAACGTATGCGTATGTGTGTGTGTGTGTACACAACTACACACAAATATGCAAATACAAATCACATGTACAAACACACATACACATACACGGGCAGGAGAAGGAGAGAGAGTGAGAATTGGAATCGGCTCATGTGATGGTAAAGATTTGGCAAAGTGAAAATCTGCAAGAGTTTGGCAGGCTGGAGGCCCAGGGAACAATGACAGTTCAAGTGTAAAGTCAGGCTGGCAGATGGCAGAGTTTCCTCATCTTCTGGGCAAATCTGTCTTTATCATAGAGGGTTTCAACTGATCAGAAAGGGTCCTTCTCTTTATGGATGGTAATCTACCCCTCAAAGTCTACTTATTTATATGTTGGCCTTATCTACAAGAATTTCTTCACAGAAACATCATGTTTGACTAAACATCTGGTGCCATGCCCGAGGCAAGTTAACACATAGAATTAACTTTCGCAGGTGAGGACTCAGGGGTGCCTGTGGCAGTGGCACGGTCTCGGTAGGGCCCTGAAGTCTTTGAGTGTTACTACGCCGTCATCTTTAGCAGATGGCTTTCATCTCCCAGGTTGCCTCATGGCCGACCACAAGATGGTTACTGAAGTTCATGTGACATGGCTGTGTTCCAGGCAGGAGGAAGGAGTAAAATCAAACGGGTTATTTCAGATAGAACTGCCCCTGCTTTCACAGAGCTTTCTTTAATGCCACACTCACAAGTTGCAGAGAATCCATTTGCAGAATAGGCTGGAAAATGTAGATTCCAGTGGCCGTCAAGCACCTTCCATCCAAGCCACGACTCTGCAAGAACAAGATGGGAAGGCCAGGTGCAGCAGGCGGGCTCCTGGCAGATGGCGCCTCGAAAACACCATCAAGCAGCTTCCATCCAAGCCATGACTCTGGGAGAATAAGACGGAAGGGCAGACGGAGCAGGCGGGCTCGTGGCAGACAGCACCTCGCAGCCTCTGCCACAGCAGCCCATTTGTAGTGGGTATTTATTACGCGATAAGGACTGTGGCCAATCGCTTGGTATACATTGCTTCAAGAACTGTCCACAACAACTCTACGAAATAGAAACAATTATAAACATCCTCACATGGAGTGAGAAAATCTGGGCCATAAAAACCTTCAGCAACCTGGTCCAAGACAAACAGGCTTTAAGAGGCACACCTGGAAACTGACCTCAGGGACTCCGACCGCGCCCCAGGGCCCTTTGTTTCATTGCTGTCATTTCTTCTCAGTCATTTGATGATCATTCCTCACCTCTGAGGTTTTGAGTGCTTAGGAATATATGTGTGTGTGTATTATATATATTATATGTAAAATATTAACCAGAACAATTGTGTTTCAAATATTCACTTAGCTCAAGTGTATTAAATTAAACCTCTAGTATTCTTTATTTCAAGTTATTTCCATTACATTTTTAAAGGACACACAAGTTCTATGTCTGCAGTATTTTAAAATATTAAATTTATTCTTTGAAACAGTTTTCACTGTTCTTCTTCTAACTTATTATATGTATAAACAACCACTCATGTTGTGTTTGCCCTAACTTTCCTTTTCAAGTCACTGTGAAAATAAATGGCTCTGTTTTTTAATCTTTATTAAGGTATAATTAACAAATGAAATTATATATATTCAAAGTGCACAATATATATGTTTTGATATATGTATACATTGTGATATAATTACCACAATAAAGCTAATGAACGTATCGAGCTCTTCACATACTTTTTAAATTCTGTGTAAAGATACTTAAGATTTACTCTCTCGGAGCAAATGTCAAGTATAGAACACATGAGTATTAACTATGGTTACTATGTTGCACACTGGGTGTCCTGAACTTATTTGCTGTAGTTGTAGAGTTGTTAGGCTACAGCCAGCGTTGCTTTTTTCTTCCTCACTCCTATCTTCAGCTCTACCCATCCCTTTGGCCCGCTCTCAGCATCCTCTCTGCACACCTAGGCTGGCTTCTCACTTGTGATTACAAGTGAGTAACATTGCCCTCGCCACATGCTTCAATTCGTTGGTCCCAGAGATCTGGTAGTACAGTTCCTCTGTTCAGCCCAAACCAGTCACCTACTGCTGTGTTTTTAAAAATGGATAGCAGGAAAAAAAAAATGGATAGCAGGTTTTATTATTTTAATTAAAATTGTTACAGATTTTGTTTTTCTATTGGACCAGCATTGTGGTTTCTGGCCCTAATTCTTCTTTCACTAGCACTGCTGGGTCTAGTTTAACTTGGCTGTTTTACTGTCCAAGAGTCCAACGGCTAATGTCACCTACAAAAAACTGCATGTCAATTACGACAGGTCAAACAATAAGACACCCATGCTGTGGGCTTCTGAAAATCAATTGTACTTAAAGAACATAAAATTAATCCCCCACTGGTTTTTCCCAGAGGCTTCTGAGGCTTCACTTAACTCTAGATAGACACCAATGGCTCTGTCTTAGATCAGAGTTTTTCTCATGTGAGCTGCCTACTCCCAGAGTCGCCGTCTTTGTTTTTACAAGAGACCAAACCTTCCTCCATGTTCAGCAGAAACTTGACATGTGTTAGAGAACATCACCAGCCATAAAACCTTCTTCACACGGAGGCAATTGAAGAGCCCTCATTATTCCGTGTCAGTTGTGAAAAGATGGCAAAGTGACCAGAATCCTGACATGCTCAGTTCTTTTTCAGATGTTAGTGCTGTGGCCACAAGTCCACAGGGACGGATGCAGGAGGGGTGCCACCAGTTAATTTCCCACTTCCTTTAAGCCCTAGGGGACTTGTCTCAAAACTTCTCTCCTGGACCCTTAGCACCTGGGACTGTAACAAATACAGGAGATGAGACCTTTATTTGCCCCTAACATAACCTTCTCTTCTCCATTTTATATTCTAATCTTAGCAAATACTGTTTTGAGAGAGGGAGAGAGAGATTTCTAAGGCCAACCTTATAAAGGTACAGGGAGAATTTCCATATTTTCTAAGGCACAGTTTTTCCCCTAGGACAGCTACCCTAGGACCCCCCACAGCAAGTCTGTCTCGCAGATGGTAGGGTTGGCAGGGCCCGTCTTTCTACATCAGCTGCACAGGAGGAGATCACAAGGTCAGGAGAAACACCACAAGGAAAAGGAAAAGCAGACCTGGTACTAACAAGGACTAACCGAGTCCTCCGTGCTGCGCACAGCTCCTTTCCTTAGCCCCTTGCTGTGATGATAACCGTGGGCCTTGGCATTTGATGCACAGATGTCACTGCTGACACCCAGGACTCAGTAGGGTTTATGTTCTGGTGATGGCAGGCTGGTTAATGTACTTCTCTTCCATCAGGAGATGGTCAACTTTTGGGGTAATGGAATCCCTTGAACACAGAATATACCCTTGGCTTTGATCCTTACAAATATGCTTTTCATATTCAGCAAGTCCATGCTTTATTTTAGAGTCTGTGAACCCAAGAAGCTCTCTCACAGACATCACATAGAGTTTCTGCCACAGAATTTCATGTCACTAACAAGATACGTCAGATTTCTGCTCCAGCCTCTCCCTCAGTTGAAACCGACACAGCAATTTCTCCATAAATGTGGTCAAGGTATAGTTAATTAATTCATCATTTCAATAAAATATATAATTGGCTTTTTACTGGAGTTAGGTATGATCTCTTTAGCCAGTAATGTTTTAATAAATGTTAAGGAATTTATGGAATTTCTATGATAGAGAAACCCAGGGCATAGAAACTCAAGTCTGTCTGTTTGAACGCCATAGAATCCTGAAGGTAAAAAAGCAAATGCCACAGAGCTCTCTGGGACGGGCCCTAAGGGAAGGCACCTTAGAAGGGAAAATCCAGCCCTGACTCTGGCTCCACTACTTGTGATTTGGACTCTGTTAAGTTCGTTTCTGGGCCTTTCTTGTCCACCCAAAGGTAACAGTCTTAGTTTATGAAATTTTTGAAATTATCCAACAAAATACTATACCCGATGACCGAGGTGGAACGTCCTCGGGTATAAGAGGACGTTCTAAGCTCACGTTCTGTGTATGTCAGTAAATGCTCGTCATACAATTGCTGTAAACTACTTGAGTAGAGATGACCTCCCTGTACTCAAAGGCTTCAGACTCAGAAACGTGCTCTTTTCCCAAGAGCCAGCAATGACGCAGGCACGGGAAATGGAAAGTCCCTTCCAACGCAGAAATAGAAAACACATTTCACTAAAATGAAAAACGATTCACTTCTACAATCTTTTCTTCTTACGCCCTCTGAAGTGACCTCCAGCACACACATATGAGACAGACACAAGCAAAATTCACAAGCTCAAGAGCTTCTCCCCAACACTAAGGAAATTCCATGCTGCCAGCCACAATAAGAATAATGCTTTTTAAAGTCTGGGTTTGTAAAGGGGCTTTCCTTACCCTGATGAAAAGCAGTTTAAGATCAATAGATGTGTTTTTAACTTGTTAATGAATGAATATCTATAATCATGCTTTGCTTTAATTGGTGATGTAGATAAAAAGGCCACTGTTAGGGCGGCGCCTGTGGCTCAGAGGAGCAGGGCGCCAGCCCCATGTGCTGGAGACGGCGGGTTCAAACCAGCCCTGGGCAAAAACAGCAAAAAAAAAAAAAAAAAAAAAAAAAGGCAACTGTTACAAGGTAAACTTGTAGATGAAGTGGTGACTATTTTTCAGGGACTGTTGTTTAAGTCCCTGGTCTTTGGATTTAAACTGTCCAGCATCAAATCTTGTTTTTAACCCCTTAACTCTATCTGCTACTTATTTGCTCTAATCCTTCCTTTCCTCACTTCCTAAGGGCTGAAAGAAATGTATTACATCTGATTTCAGAGGAGAGTTAAACGAGATGCTACCAATAAAAGGCCTAGTATCTGACAGTGTAAACAATAAGTATTTATCAGGTATTAATAATATTTCTATTTAAAATATTTTAAACTTCCAGTTTTGGTAAACATAGATGTTAACACAACCCTTTTTAATTTAAACAGATTAATATTAACTTCTTATTTTACAGAAAAGCATCTCATTTTCAAAGGCAAATTGCCTTTTTATTTTAAGTGTATTGGGTTGAAAGAGAATTAAAAGTCAAGGCTGGAAAGAGCCTCAGCCTCATTAAGGGAAGGATATACAGAAAACTGGAACTCAACTTGGGCCAGTGAACAGTCTGTAGGGTTTTGTG
Organism: Nycticebus coucang; assembly: GCF_027406575.1. NCBI lineage: Eukaryota > Metazoa > Chordata > Mammalia > Primates > Lorisidae > Nycticebus > Nycticebus coucang. The sequence goes on along the minus strand of NC_069794.1, from coordinate 8,783,442 downwards.
ACCATACAAACTAATCCCAAGGTAGTGCTTTGGAAAGAAGGGTCAGAGGCACAGATTAATTACTGTGTGTGTGTTCGAGTTTGAAAGAGAGAGGTGTTTTCATTTGTTTTGTTTTTAATTACAAGACATTAAGTGTTTAAAGAAAGACACTCTTCCTGGGTGTCCCATCAGACATTGTGCTTCCAAATTCCCAAGAGCATGGAGATTGCAAAAAGCCTGCTAGTGTCTAGTGGACTGAATTAGTTAAATTGACATGTAGAACTGATTCTATAATCTCTGCTGTTCAGAGATACCTGAGTCTCCTTTTAAAAATGGAACAGACCCCCTAAAAAGATCATCTCTCCTGTTTCTCTATAAATACAATCATCAATGATAGTAAGAAGTAGTTGTTCCTTGTCCATTTTTCTGCAGAGAAGAGAAAATATAGAACTTGAAGTTCATATTTCCCATAGTTCCTTAGAACATCCGCAGCTATGAGACAATAATAATTATTCATACTAAAAATAAAACTGTGGCTAGTTTGGGAAATTCTAGCTTTTAAAATTAGATAGTTTTCTCTATCTCATGACACCTCGGAATCACCATCACAATAGTTAGTGTTTGATAGACGCTGGATGATTTCACAAACGTTACTTGGGTAGAGGAAACTTCAGCTTAGAGAGGCTACCATCTTTTCTTTCTTCAAGTATTTTCAGTAAATGTACAATGCCTTTTGTTTTCAATTAGAAGCAACACAGCAGAGTGATTAAAAGATGCTCTCTGGAGCAAGTCCTCCTGCCTCATCAAATCACACATGGCTCTGCCACATTCCAGCTGTGATGTTTGAAAAATCACTTAATGCTTTTGCCAATAACAGTCAAGATGAGAAGCTAATTAAGGACACAACTCCCTTCACCATAGTTTCAAAGAAAATGAAATACCTAGGAATATACCTAATGAAGGAGGTGAAGGACCTCTATAAAGAAAACTATGAAATCCTCAGAAAGGAAATAGCAGAGGATATTAACAAATGGAAGAACATACCATGCTCATGGATGGGAAGAATCAACATTGTTAAAATGTCTATACTTCCCAAAGCAATCTACCTATTCAATGCCATTCCTATCAAAATACCAACATCGTACTTTCAAGATTTGGAAAAAATGATTCTGCGTTTTGTATGGAACCGGAAAAAAAACCCGTATAGCTAAGGCAGTTCCTAGTAATAGAAATAAAGCTGGGGGCATCAGCATACCAGATTTTAGTCTGTACTACAAAGCCATAGTGGTCAAGACAGCATGGTATTGGCACAAAAACAGAGACATAGACACTTGGAATCGAATTGAAAACCAAGAAATGAAACTAACATCTTACAACCACCTAATCTTCGATAAACCAAACAAGAACTTACCTTGGGGGAAAGACTCCCTATTCAATAAATGGTGTTGGGAGAAGTGGATGTCTACATGTAAAAGACTAAAACTGGACCCACACCTTTCCCCACTCACAAAAATTGACTCAAGATGGATAAAGGACTTAAATTTAAGGCGTGAAACAATAAAAATCCTCAAAGAAAGCATAGGAAAAACACTGGAAGATATTGGCCTGGGGAAAGACTTCATGAAGAAGACTGCCATGGCAATTGCAACAACAACAAAAATAAACAAATGGGACTTCATTAAACTGAAAAGCTTCTGTACAGCTAAGGAGACAATAACCAAAGCAAAGAGACAACCTACACAATGGGAAAGGATACTTGCATATTTTCAATCAGACAAAAGCTTGATAACTAGGATCTATAGAGAACTCAAATTAATCCACATGAAAAAAGCCAACAATCCCATATATCAATGGGCAGGAGACATGAATAGAACCTTCTCTAAAGATGACAGATGAATGGCTAACAAACACATGAAAAAATGTTCATCATCTCTATATATTAGAGAAATGCAAATCAAAACAACCCTGAGATATCATCTAACCCCAGCGAGAATGGCCCATATCACAAAATCTCAAAATTGTGCATGCTGGCATGGATGTGGAGAGAAGGGAACACTTTTACACTGCTGGTGGGACTGCAAACTAGTACAACCTTTCTGGAAGGAAGTATGGAGAAACCTCAAAGCACTCAAGCTAGACCTCCCATTTGATCCTGCAATCCCATTACTGGGCATCTACCCAGAAGGAAAGAAATCCTTTTATCATAAGGACACTTGTACTAGACTGTTTATTGCAGCTCAATTTACAATCGCCATAATGTGGAAACAGCCTAAATGCCCACCAACCCAGGAATGGATTAACAAGCTGTGGTATATGTATACCATGGAATACTATTGAGCTATTAAAAAAAAATGGAGACTTTACATCCTTCGTATTAACCTGGATGGAAGTGGAAGACATTATTCTTAGTAAAGCATCACAAGAATGGAGAAGCGTGAATCCTATGTACTCAATTTTGATATGAGGACAATTAATGACAATTAAGGTTATGGGGGGGAGGAAAAGCAGAAAGAGGGATGGAGGGAGGGGAGTGGGGCCTTGGTGTGTGTCACACTTTATGGGGGCAAGACATGATTGCAAGAGGGACATTGCCTAACAATTGCAATCAGTGTAACCTGGCTTATTGTACCCTCAATGAATCCCCAACAATAAAAAAAAAAAAAAGGAAAAATCACTTAATGTCTCTCTCTTTCTTTCTCTCTCTCTCCACACCCCTGCGTCGCCTCTCCCTCCCCATATGCTCTCCCCACTCTTGGTATTTTTACTTATAAAATGGACATGAGAATACTGTCAATCCTCACAGGTTAGCTGTGAAAACCACATGAAATAGACTTTATAAAGTACTTGCAATCCCAGGGCACACCGTCAAGGCTAAGTAAGCTATACTTTTATACATAAAGATAAATGATATGAAGGAAAATCTTTGCATACAAGTACAATTTTCCCTTTATTTGTGCTTGTCAGACATATTTGAATTTTTATAGAATTGTCTGTTTCATTCCAACCCAAGTGAGGAAAAGATGTGACTATAATAGGAAAAGGCGAAATAAGTTCTAGTTTTTCTTAGAGAAACGATGGTCCTGTCGCATATTTGGGACAAGCCAGAGCAAACGTGTGAGTCTTGGAGCACCTGTATTTCCATAGGCAAGTTCTCTATAGATACTTGAATTAGGCGATATTATTGTAACTATTTCAAACATAAGCAGTTTGAAAAGGAGAGAAGTTTGGTTGGTTGTCTAAGCACAGCTCCACGAAGCTGAGATGTGAGTGCAGTTCATTAGACTACAGGTTATGTGTTTAGTTAAATCTCGCAGCAATATCTCAATAATTGGTTTATCTACACGAGTTGTCAATGAAAAACTTGTTGGCACAGATGAAATAATGACTTTAGGACTCAAAAACCTGGAACTGTATTTCTTTTTACACTTTGGGTATCTTCCTCCTCCCACCCCCACCCCTATCAAGTAACAATAATTCTCCGCAGCTGGTCATGAAAATCCAATTCTAGATGTTACAATGTGGTTTTGATTCCAGGAAGACACCCATATTTTGCAACACAATTCTATAATAGTGTAATCAGAGTTTTGATTATAAACCGTCGTTTGTCTCAATATTTTCCTTGTTTGGACTTCTACTCCCTGGGTGTGTGGGTGATGCTGTGCAAATCTTGGGTGTTTCGAGTGCTCCCTAAAACAGTGAAGAAATGAGGCTAGTGAAAGCTTTTTTTCAGAGATGCTACAAATGGGAAAATATCGGGCTTCAGATATTGAAGACGCTTCTGGAATTCCATTCACTTGCCTGCTGCTCCCCACACTAAGCATGAACTGAAATCAGAAGTCAGGCTGTGCACAGGTTTTGTTGTTCTTGTTTGTGTGTGTGTGTGTGTGTGTGTATTTGTGTTCAAATTGCTCCAAGTGATCTGTGGGACATGGAAGTGGACTTTCATTCTCTCTGCATTTCCAATTTCCCTATGAGAATGAGGACTGGCTTGGTGCAGAAGGGGAATTTAACATTTTAGATTTTACTTATCTTCACACTTGCCCTGTACGCACACCTCTGTCCCATGACCTCAGGTGCTGTTTGTTTCCGGGGATGCCCCATGTCAGATCACCATCCATTGCCTACACTCTGATTTCACCAACTGCCCATTCAACACTGCACTTGAGTGCCATGTGGAAACCCTCCTACATGACAGAACAATTGTCTTGTCCCAAGACTCCTAAAATCTTTTCCTTCCCCAGTCTTCTGCATTTCAGCAAATGATATCACTGTCCTCTGAATTGTTCAAGCCAAAGTCTCCAGAAGCTTCATCCATCATGCTTCCTTTTCTAAAATCTAACATATCACTGAATAGCCAACCTGTTCAATGTCACCTTCAGGACACAGCAGAAATCCACCACCTCTCTCACCATTCCTGCTGTTACTACCTCCATCCAAACCCACCCAGAGAATCTCCCCTGGACTGTGGCTTCTCCCTGCTTAGCCTCTTTGCTCCCACCGTCCTGTCCAGCATTCAGCTCCCCCAGAGTGCAGAGGGCTCCACAGCTCCTCTGAACATTACAGAGCCCAGGAGCTGATTCACTTACGATTCTGACAGCTGATATGGAGAAGTGGCATAAATTCCTAGGAAAGAGTCTTCCTAAGAGCAAGTGGGATTTGTCTGACATGATGCTTCTCCTATATTAAGAGGTTAATCAGGTTCAAGTTTTCAAAACCAATGGATAAAAAGGTGTGTTTCTCACACATCTCAGCATAACCACAGGGTCCAGTGTGTTTTCTAAGTACATGTACTCAGTTGTGGAGTTTTGAAGGGAGGCAGAAAGCTAACTGCTACATGGTCACTCAGTTTTTGACATCATGTTACCTTACTCTGCCACCTGCCTGAATGATCACTACCCTCCCTGTCAACAGAAAAGGATGAATGACAAGGAGGAGACCCCATGACTATCAGAGTGAACAAAATTATAGGAAAGGGGGAAAATGGACTTCATCAGCACATATCAAAAAATGTAGGTTAAGTTATAATATGTATCTCCAAGCCATGTGATTCAAGACTCGCATTAATGTGCTCTTATCAGCTGAGTGTGCTGAGCCATTCTTCATCAGATTAAAAATGAAAGAGTAAGGAAGCATTCTGACATCAAGCTCTATAGGATTATAGCGTTTTATCAAAGATTAGCAGGCTCAGCTCCATTATCTTACATGCTAGATTGCTCCCAATCCATTGCCTGTGGAGGGCAGAATGACAAAATTCAAATTTTAAGTGCAGCCCAAAAATGAATAAAGAACAGAGATGATTCACCCTCTAGAAAGTGTCTGGTTATTACTGCAAAGCAAGCCTCACTCTCAAGCAGTCGACTCAAACACCCAGAACAGGCAGGGAAGGCCAGGTGGGGAAGACTTCAGGTGAAGATGGAGTTCTTCATCTTTCAACTAGTTATGAAAAGAAAACCCAGGGAAGGAGGAGACTTCTTATATATTTAAATTGTGTGGGGCTGTTTTAATTTCAATCCATGAATTGAAATAGAAGATTATATGAATCAATGGCAGCCTTTGGAAAACACATGGCCAAGATATTAAGGAAAAGTTCTAGATTAGATTGGATGAGTGGTTTGTTGCTTCGAAATATTCCTTACTAGGTATGTGGTTTTAGGTATTCAAGAGGTACTTTTAAAAATTGTTAAATATTAAGTGAATGGAAAAAAAATCTCCAGGATAATTCTTGAATAAAGTATATGGCTTAACTTTTTTGTCATTTTTCAGCTAAAGAGAAGGAACTCAGCAGGAACATGAGCAAAGATGAATAGGACTGGCTGCCCTTGACCGTGAAGGATGAGATTAGTGTTTTTTTTTTTTTCTTTAATTAGCAGCAAGTCTTAAACAATCTAAATGGGTCTAAGTTTTGAGAAGTGTTTATTGTAGTAAAGATGTGTGCTTACAAGAAATCCCTGAAAGAGGCATTTTAATTTAGGCATCCAATAATTTGATTAGCTCTGTGCATACGGTGCAGACAGGAACCTGCCAATTTGTTATCTATCTAGAGTAACACGTTTTACGCTGTGAACTGAATGCGGTATCCCAGAATTCCTAAATGGATACCCTACCTCTCAATGTGATGGCCATTTGGAGAGGGTGACTTTGGGATGAAATTAGGGTTAGGTGTGGTCCTGAGGGCAAGGCCTTCTCAATGTGATCAGTGCCCTCACAGGGGCTGGATGACAGGGAGGAAAGACCCCGTGACTATCTGAGTGAACAAAATTACAGGAAAGGGAGAAAATGGACTTCATCACCACCTATCAAAAAATGTAGGTTAAGTTACGGGTTAAGTTCTAACATAAAATACACATTTTCACGGGAAAAGACATAAGAAAGTGCACTCTTTTTTTCACTGTGTTCATGCATCGAGGAAAATCTGTGTGGAAGAAGACAGACAGTGACTTTCTGCAAGCCCAGAGCAGGACCCTTACCCCAGTACAATCATCTTAGCACTCTGGTTTCCACCCCCAGAGCTGTGAAGTGAATTTCTCTTGTTCAAGCCCATCTGTAGTATTTTGTTACGGCAGAGTCTCAACTGAAGAATCCACTCCTATATCATGACGTGTAAAGAATGTAATGAATTTGAAAAGCAGGATTTGGATAATTGATTTATTGAACTACACCAACTATTAATTTGTAGCCCCAGTTTCCTCCAAAAAGCTTTGAGGAGACAGAGGCCACAAAAACTGTCCTCACAGCCCACAGACATCCATCGGCCGGTACACCCATCCATGACACGCAGTAGCCATTTGTCACCAACAATGCAGACGAGAAGTTTTACGTGGAGTTGGTCCCACATTTGATGTTTCTTATCCCGCAATGTTTATGAGTTGTATTTTTCCGTATCCGTAATGTCTCCTTTCTAGCCTGCGAGTAAACTCTGGTACAAAGTAGCAGAAGAAGCACATTTAGGAAAGAGAAGAGCTTCCCCAGAGCGTGCGATTTGGGGGTGTCCGCTTGGGGTGAAGATTATTGACAATGACCGCTGTTTCAGTCTCACTTGGTGTAGACCTTGTTGTGCACCATGGTAACATTTTCTCAGTCTGCACCTGTCTCGGGTGAGAGTTTCAGAGGTCTCTGGGAACTGGATCACTGAGGTCTGGTGACTACTCTGATGTGGCTTGCTCCAGTGCTGCCTGGAGTCAGCAGGAGCATGTTTAACTCAAGGGCAGGCCTCAGCCTTTCACTCTGTAGTTAGAACCAGATTGCCAGAAATACCAAATTAAACTTTTGGGTCATGATTTCTTGTGAGAAACTTGCGTTGCTATATGTAATTTGGGGGACACGTGTTCTCCCAGGAAATTGTCCCTCTCGTGTTTCCACGTGTCCACGTTTGTGTTTATCTTCTTATAATCCTTCAGTAAAATTCTGTCAATTTTTGTCAAATTTACTTCTCATACATTTGAATAGGTTTACTTTCCTGGTAGGTTTACAGTTTCTGCTTCTCTTCTGAATGGAATGCTCTTTTGACTACATCTCTTATTTGGGTATTGTTATTAACACTTTCCACTATTTTAAAATGTAGTTCTGGTCTAGTAAACCTGAAAAATTTTTATTAACTGGTTCTCTCCAGTTTCTCATGGAGACAATCATATACTTTAAAAGTGGTTCTGTCATTTTATTCAAAACATCTTGTATTCTTTCCAAAGTATTGCTCCGTTGGCTAGGAGGTCTATTACCATGCTCAATGGTAATGACACCATCAGACATTCTTGTTTTTTTCCCTGAATGTAAAAGAACACATCAAAAGTTACATAATTACTATTTTTTTGACAACACTATTATTAAGTTAATCACAATCATGTATAGTCCTACTTAGCTAAGTGTTTTTTATCGTGAATATTTTAATTTTATAAAATATATTTGCATATATTAAGATAATCTTTTTTTCTTTTATCTATTAATGGCATATCTTATGCTATTTAATTTTCAAGAGTAAAACTTCCTTATATCTGGGCTGTGGCTACTTGGTTAGTGTATATTTTTAAAAGTGTACTGCTGGATTCAATGCATGTGAAATTTTTACTTAGAACTTTTGCTCTCTTTAAGGAAGACTTGTGAAATAACTTGGGTAATCTTTATACTTAATTAATTTTCAAAATGTGTTCTCCTGAGATTGTTATTGCTGTCCCTGAAAAACCAGAAAGTAAAGGCATAAAAAGTCATAAATGTTAGTCTCCTCTTTTTTTTATCAGAGATAAACCCCTTCTTTTGATTTTACTGATTTATCTCTTCTTTGTCTATTTTATTGCACTCTTAAAACTGCTTTCCATTTTATTGATTTTTAAAATGTATTTTCTAGCATTCATTTTTATTTCATGTTTTTCCTTTATTGTATTTGATTTACTGTGATCTTTTTCTTTCTCCCTAAGATAAATGGCAGGTTAATTATTTTTAGTGTTTCTTGTTTCCTAGCAAGGTAATTTAAAGCTGTAACTTTCATTTCAGTCTAGTTTTAGCTGCATGCGAGTGCATTTTACATACATTGCTTTCATGATATTTGACTCTAAATATTTCATTGTTTTTATTGGGATGTCATTGTTTGACCTACACATTAGGAAGAATGACTTTAGTGTTAATTGTTTAAAAATATTTGGAGATTTAAAATGTTTATTTATTATCAAAGAAGTTAAGTAAAGTTTTCAAAAGTACAAAAAGGAATAATGTGAAACTTTATGTCCCTTTCTGATGCCAACTCGGTACAAACCCGGCTGAGATACGTCTGTATTCTTGGGTGTTCTGCCTTTTGTATGCACCTCCAGCCACAGGCATGTATTCTTTTTTCAACACACATATTAATAAAGACACAAAATATAACTTAGTTCTCATTTTAACAGGACATCTAGACATGTCATAATCTATATAAAGTATTTTAATGGATAAAGCACAACTTACTTAATTTGCATCGCATTGGTAAGCACAGAAGTAGTTTTACTAGAAGGCATCACAGCTGTAATTAAAGTCCTTATACAAACATTTTGTACATATGTAGGATCAATGCCAAGGGAAGTTAATTGCTGAGTCACAGAATATGTCCATTTATGTTTTCATAGTTTTTGCCAAATCACCTTTCATAGCTGTTATAAAAATGTACAGTCTCATCAACACTGTGTATTTTTAAGAAAACTTTGTATATTCTTTTCTTTGAATTACACTTTGTTCTTCTTGGTGGTATGACATTTTTTTCTTTTAATTTCCAAGAATAATTCTATATTAAGAACATTTTTCTATTGTCTTTCATGTGAACTGGAATATTTTACCAACTAATTGAGTGTTTGATTATATGAAATTTTATGAAAAGTATCTTAGAATGTATATGTATCAAAACTTGTTAATATTTTATTTTGTTTTTTGTATTTTATCTCATATTTAGAAATGGGAAACCCACTGTATTATTATGAAATGAAACTCACCTCTTAGAGTTTCTTTCTTTAATTTTTTTCAAGTTTCAGTCATTGATCTATTGGATTTATTTTAATCAAAGATGTGAAATCAATTTTCAAAATGTTATCTTTCCTTCAGATGTGCTGGAAAATATTCTTAGTAAAGTATCTTAGGAATGAAAAAATATATATCCAATGTATTCAGTACTACTATGAAACCAATTTATAATCACTCATACTTTCATATGAAAAATGAATCTCAACTATAGCCCAGGATGAAGGAGGGAAGGGGTGGGGGATGGGAAGGGGAGGGGGTGGTTTGACAGAGGGAGGGTTAATGGTGGGACCACACCTATGGAGCATATTGCGAGGGTACAAGTCAAATCTATCAAGTATAGAACACAAATGTCTTAACACTGTGATTAAGTAAATGAGATGAAAGCTCATTAGCTGTATGTAAACATGCCAATTTGTACAAATAATCAACACATTGAATCCCACAAAGGTATAAATGTATTCATGATCTATGTATACATGACTTAATAAAGGAAAAAACAAAGGATGAATACCTGATTTTCTCATTTGTTGAATATTGTATGTTTTCCATTGATTTTATATGTCACCTTTGTTATATTATGAATATTCCTTGCTCAACTGCTCAAACCTTTTCTCTAATATACAACCTTGCATTTTACTTCTATGATCCTAGTTTTTAAAAAATAGGACCTTGAATCTCATATAGAACAAGAAAAACCCCAGATCTCTTGACATAAATGCCTTCCTATATCTCCTGTTATGGAAAAAAAAATACCTTTCATTCTTTCTTCATCAATCTAGAGAAAAAAAAAGATATAATTAATTGTTCTATCTAATTGTTCTATCACAGATGAAATAGCCATAGTAATAAACACAAGCGTAATAATTGTACTTGAAAATTCTGTTCTTCATAAAAAAATCAATCTCGTAAATCATTGGGGTTATAAGATGATTGAAATGGCATAATGATTTTTAATCAAATATAATTATGTAACTCCCCTCCCTTTCTGTGATGATACTGAGCTCTGATTTGTAATCTGTGAACTACTACATAACATTTGGGGGCTGTATACAGAAGATTCAGTGGAATTGGTAGATATAATGAGTTGTCCCTTTAGCACTTCTCCGTCAGTGGCAACGGCTGGAGATGTACCTATTTTATTCAATGGAGTATTTTTTTTATAAAACGGCATTTGAAAATAGTATTTCTCATTCTAAAATACATGTAAAGTAGTAAAGCGGACTGCATTTTTTCTTTCAAGAAGACTTTAGTTTGCAAACACTATAAATATTTAAATTGAGAATTATATTAGGCCTTAAATCCGTTGAGAAGTCATCTGTAGTGACCTGATGATTAATTATATGACCCCTATATACCAGAACATGTGGAGGTGCTTTATTTGCTGAAATTAATGGAAAAGAAAGTACAAAGTTTTCATAAAATTATGCAAAGCTGATGAGACTTTAAGTTTTTATTCCTTGACATTATGTATCTTATAATATTTTGTCAATCTCTGTATTAGTTAGAGTTCTCCAAACAAACAAAACCAATAAAACATCTGTGTGCATATGTATGTATCTATTTATAGAAATTTTACTATAAGAAATTGGCTCAAAGGATTACTGAGGCTGAAAGTCCCAAGATACACAGAGGAAGTTAGCAAGTTACAGACCCCAAGGCCAGCAAACTGGAGATCCGGGGAGACCCAGTGTCCACCTTGAGTCAGACAGAAAAGCCAACCCAGGGAAGGCAGTGAGGCAAGAAGAATCCTCCCTTGTTTGGGGTGTGGTCAACTTTTAGTTCAACAAATTAAGTGAAGCCCGTCCACATTAGAAATCTGCCTTTCTCAGGCTACTGATCCAAACACCAAAAAGCATCCAGGACCCCATCACGGACGTGCCCAAAATAATGTTCAGCCAAATACCTGGTCTGGCAAGTTGCTACCTAAATTCAAGCATTGTAACTTCCCGTAGTAAACTTACCACATTATTTATCTAGAACACCTAGAACTTTATAAGGGCAAAGACCAATCTGTGGGTCTATGTGTTCTGAGAGGTAAGCACTGTTTGTTCTATAATAAGCTTCAAAGAATGGTGAATAAACGAGTGAATACATTAGAACTGAAAAACTATGCTTGCCAAATGAAGGATAACAAGCATTTGGGGAAGAATTTGGATTCTCTTGTAATTGAAAATTTAAATGAATTCTCCTTTGTAGAGATATATTAGGTGAAGTTTTTAAATAACTGATCGAATTCTTGAGTGTATTTAATTTGGCTGACTTCCCTACTAAAGCAGCTCCATGATTTCTAAATAATGAAATTATTCAACTATAACTTCAAGTGGCAAAGTGTCTGGACATTTACAAAATTCCTCTAACATAAATGTAACTGGATATATATTGTTTTTAAAAATTTATTTAATTCCAATGTAAAAATTTGAATGTATAAGATCTTTAGTGACCTCAATATCTGCTGGTTTGTGTTTTAGTAATTTTCATAACGAATTTTGTATAAATCTCTTGGACTTCACACTTTTTCCCCCAGACATAGGTTTCAAAAGGTAAAATGGCTTGCAATCAAAGGCGATGTCTCTTTCTGAATGTCTGATGAGCAAATCCTTGGATCTCAAAAGGATAATCGTAGAATTAGCAGAACCCTTAAATGATCTTGTCTCCATTTAACGCTGTCTCATCCACCCAGTTCTTTTTGTGCTTAGGTCAATAATGTTAAGAATTAAAAACCTGAAAATAACATCTATGCTCAAACTACCTCTGATATTGCTCCTGAAGTGCTGAGAATCAGGGCCAAATTAACCAGTATGGACCTTTGAGCCATGTAAACGTGTGCTACCAAGACTAAGTTGGAAATTTTTCATAGATTTAATACAGGGCTGCCTCCTTTGCTGTAAACTTTTGTTGCTGTTTTGGGAAATTAGTTTGGCCTTAAATTTTCTTCTCTGAATAATAAAACTGTCCTTGGAGACTTGATTCATAGTCAAGTTCTCTTTAGGAAAACATTGCTTCAATTTGAAACATTTGTAAAACCATTGCTCTTTGGGACGACTGGCTTCTGACCCCTGAATTCTTTATACCTAACCATCGCCTAGAAGAGCCATTCATGGTCTCCCTTACTTCCCCGGTCACTGTGTTTGCAGAAACTGTGCTACCATCTCCTGGTCTCTGGTCTGTGGTCCATGGTTCTCCTATTTTGTTACCTCAATCTACGGCTACTCCTAAAGCTCTGTCTCCAACACCAAGTTCCACAGGCTTTACCCTCTGTGGCACACTCGCGCCTGAATAAACTTATATTGGGGTTACCTAAGAAGAGGCTTTCAACTTACATATAATGTAGGAGAAAACCAGTCAGTCAAAGGAAAAGTCCAACAATCTTGGACAAAGAAAGAAAAAGGAAAAGAAAAGTCAAAGTCAAAGGAAAAGTCGAAATCATCTCTCTAATAAGATTGGTTTTCAGAGAAGAGTAAGAAGAAAGTGGGAATAGATAGATAAAATTCCTTCATACATTTTTGATCTAGAATTCTATATTAATGAAATTATTTTTATATACTTTGTTGACTATCTTTTCCCCAATTACCAGCATAAAAATTCTATTGACTAAGTGAACTAAGTTTATCAGATGGTGACAAATAAAAGAAAACCACCTCTATAGAGTCTTAGCAGAGTGTCCAAGTAGTGAAATTATGGAACTGTGTTTATGAATATTTTAGAATCTAGGGTAAATGATGTTAAGGTGGAAATTTCAGTGTGGCTTGCAGGGATTGAACAAAGTTTGTAATAGAATAGATTTACTGTTTCAAGTACAGCAAAGAGGTGAGAATCTTGAAGCCTGTTCTGATAAATAAAGTAGTTTAGCTGGATTTTATGCTTATCGTTCAGGAACAGGTAATTTCTGGAAGAAACACGTAGGCTGTTTTTATTTATTCTCGGTATAAGTATTCCTGGCTTTAGAATTGTTTTAAATAGGGACAGGAATTATGCCAATTTAAGTTTGGGGGAGTTAAGGGAACAAACCATTCTTCAATTTCTAAAGAAATATATAAAAGAAAAATCTAAGGATATTTTTTCTTAGCTATCTGCAATTACACATTTACACACTGATACGTAAATTTACAGATTCAGGAAGCTAACATGGTCAAACTCTCCCATAGGGCTTCAGGTTTGAGGGGACCCTGAATGGAATCTGGGTTCTCACAGGAGCTTGGTTTTCCCAGGGTTTCTGTGGTATGTTGATTAAATAATGATTGTGATGCTATTTGAATCTATCCTGTTTATGCTGAAAGCCTTTCTGGGGAAAAAAATAATCACATTGGATTTGTCTTTAGTTATGATAAGATAAATAAGACCAGGAAATACCAGTTTATTTGAGTGACTTTACAGTCCATCCTTGGTGGATGGTAAACAACATTCAGATCACTGAAAAAGTGAAAATATTTGCCTTGTAAAGATTTCTTTTCCTTTTCTTTCTTTCTTTTTTTTTTTTTTGTTTTTGAGACAGAGTCTAACTTTGCCATCCTGGGTAGAGTGCTGTGGCATCACAGCTCACAGCAACCTCCAGGGCTCAAGTGATTCTCTTGCCTCAGCCTCCAAGTAGCTGGGACTACAGGCGCCCGCCACAACAACCTCCAGGTATATATATATATATATATATATATTTTTTTTTTTTTTGTCATTTTATTGTCATTTTTTAGTTGTCATTGTTGTTTAGCAGACCTGGGCTGGGCTCAAACCCGCCAGCTTTTGTGTATGTGGCTGGTGCCCTACTCACTGAGCTATGGGTGCCACCAAGATTTCATGTTATATCTTTGCCTAAAAACTTTTATGGCAGTGCTTGAGAAAAGCTCATGCTTTTGTTTTTGCCCAGAATTCAGCTTAAGAAACAATTTCATTGGCATATTCCTGAAGAATCAACAATGTCCCTGTCATAATCCATTAATTCCTTACATGCTTATAGATCTTTGACTATCATGGAAACTTTTTTGTATGCCAAATGCCATTCTTATAAAAACATCTTTTTTTATAAAAACCTTTCTGCAAGGTTGGGCACGGTGGCTCATACCTGTAATCCCAGCACTCTGGGAGGCCGAGGAGGGCAGATGGCCTAAACTCAGGAGCCTGAGCTAGAGTGAGACCCCCATCTCTAAAAATACCTGGGCTCTTTGGCAGGCGCCTGTAGTCCCAGTTACTTGGGAGGCTGAGGCCAGAGAATTGCTTGAGCCCAAGAGTTTGAGGTTGCTGTGAGTGTGACACCACAGCACTTTATCCATGGCTACTGAGTGAGACTCTTGTCTCAAAAAAAAAAAAAAAAAAAAGCCTCTCTGCAGTGGAAGAGTAGCAAGTTTTAAGCTCTGAGGTGCAGTAGGTGTTCAAGGTCATTTCTCTAGGACAAGCAGAGTTGACAGCAGAACCAGTCCTTCAACAACTAATTTAAGTGTCCTTTCAACTGCACCATTCTGCTTTGATAACAAGAGGATGAAGCTCTTCTTTCCTTAAAATGTAATCAACTTTACACCTAGATGCCTTCCTAAACAGCCTGAACGAGTCTGAATTAAAAGAAAAATAATTAAATTTCTCACTAGTCACTTGAGCTGTCCTCAGCTACCATCTTGTGGGATGGGTAGGTGAGAAAGAGATTTGGCTGGAGGTGTGTTGGTGCTGTGTGTTTAAATGTGGCCTTGCTCCAAAAGAAAGTCCTTGCTTCAGAGCATTTCAAGTACCTAAGTTAAAGAATTAGATTAATTTTAAAAAATCAATATGTCATGGAGATATATTTCTATAAAACACAATAAAATAAATTACCAGATAAAGAAAGTAGAAAAGCTTCATACAAAACACAAATTCATATTTATTATTATTATATTCGACATACTGAGAATTATCAAAGATTTTTTAAAACTCTCAAAACAGTTGCTTTCAGTTGCTATATTTATTTCGCCTTTCACCTAAGCTGTCTACAGGCTGCACTGGCCCATGGATTGCACCTTGAGTATTACTGCAGTAAATCATGGTCAAATCCAGGAGCTGAACACTGGTGTATTTGAGGAGTCTGAAGTTTTTTGCAAAGTTTTGAATTTAATGAGGAAGAAAAACCATCCTCCCTTGTTGATCATGGCTATCATCCTGCAAATCTCCTTACTCAGAGATTCTCCTTCCTCTTAGAATTTTATCCCTGTTTTTTTTTTCTACTTTAAATTAGTGATATATTATGCTTATTTATGTATGTTTCTCAAGTACAAGTTCTCTTAACAGAAGATCTGTGCCTAAATTACATTTGCATTGCTCCAGGACTCAGTCCAGCTTGCCTGTAAGTGACCCATAAATACTCGGTGATTGCACCCATTTCTGCATTTACAAAGCAATACAAAAGAAGTCTAAATAAAGTTACTGGTAATCAAGTCCAGCCATTTTATTGTCAATTTTTAAAAGACTTATATCTCACTAGAGATAAAAGCAATCAGATGTATTCTGGTATTTTGTGGGTTGAATTGTATCTGTCAAAAGATACAAGTTGAGTCCTCAGCCCTCAACATATGCAAAGATGACCTTATTTGAAATAGAATCTTTGCAGTTAACACTAAGTTAAGATGAGCTCATTGAGGTGTGCCCTGTTGGAATGTCTGGGATTATATCAAGGGAAGAGAGACAGAGAAAGAAGACAGCCGTGAGAAGAAAGAGAAGAGATTGGAATTATGCAGCCCCAGCTAAGAAAAGCCTGAGGCTCCCAGGGGCTGTCAGGGGTGTGGAAGGACTCAGAGGCTTCTGGGGGAGCTTGCCCCCTGTCAACACCTTACGTTTGGGCTTCTGGTCTCTATATCTATCAGGATATAAATTTATTTTACTTTAAGCCACCCAGATTGTGGTACTTTGTTTTGATAGCCTTAGGAAAACAATATGTCTAGGAAATCTGGGAAAAAAAATTGGCATGGTGATTACAACTAGAACCTCCTCAAAACCTGGGCAGGAGACAGAAAACTGCAGGGCCTCTGGCTAGGCTGTAGGCCAGTGGTTCCGAATCTGTGCCTAAAAAGCAAATGAATTACAACTATCTAGTAAGGGTGTGTTGTCAAAAGACACACAAGCCTGCTTAGACCTGGAGAAGAAAACACCCAGAGGTAAGTTATGGGAATTTCTCCCATTGCCAGGTACATCAGAGGCACCTTTCCACATATAAGAAGGAAAAGCATGACAGCCATTATTAGAAATTTAGATGTCCACTTATGTCTCATGCTATTTGCCATTTAAAATCTTTTTTCTTCTGAATGTCACTAATTATTTCCTGCAATAATGGTAACACATTTTTAAAGAATCAACTAATTGCTAAGTCTTTTACTCTAACTGTAATTTCTCTCTTCTGGTTTATTGTTCACACTATTCTAAAGAAAATAAGAAAATATTGTTATTTTGCAGGGTTTGAGTTTAAATGGTTATCAAAATAACACTCAAATATAAAACCACAGAGCACATTTAATAACTTGAAACTTGACATATAGATCAATCCTCTATTGATTCAACAGTTTAAAAGCTTAGATGTATATTGGCAGTAATACATTAAGTACAGGACAGTATCCTAAAATATTTGTAGAATCAAGTATAGGAAATAAGTAGTACATGGCCTTTAACTGCAATATAATACATACAAAATTGGTGGGATCAAATATATGAAGCTTACTGTAACTGAATGTTACAATCATTCTCAATCCTAGTTTTTTTTTTTTTTTAACCATAAACTATTAAAGGAAAAGAGCCTCCAATCCATTATAACTGGAAAAACAGGAAGAAAAACCTAAGTCGTAATAATTGGAATCAGTTCAGCAGGCTTAGAACAAAGTAATAAAAAGAAGCAATCTATTAAAATATCAACTGTCCTTAAAAGTGAAAAGGGACCTTAAAACTGAACTCAAGAACATAACTTTTAGATACTATTGTACCTGTAAAAGAAAAAGCAGTTATCTGCAATATTTTTAAAGGTCAAAAATATATTTGGAAATAGGTCAGCAAGAATGAGAAGGTGCCTCTGCACCTCAGCTGCCCTGCACGCCATCTCCGATGATTGATAAGGAGCTGAGCAACGATGGCTGTGACCAGGTCAGAACTGGGGTCACGGATGGTGCCATCAGCATTTGCAGTGAAGCTTTGTATGGGTATAAGTCAGCATTGGAAAAGAATGTTTGAGCAATTCTAGTAATATATTGCTAGCCTCCAAAAGTCAAGTGAATCTATAACAAATTAATTGCTAAGTAGGGGCACTGAAATAAAACTTAAAAGTAAAACATAGGCTTTTAAACATGTGATTTTTACTCCTTATTGGAAAGCACAACTAAAGCAAAAAGACACCCTTCAGAATGGGAGAAGATATTTGCACACTATGAATCTGACAAAGGGCTGATATCTAGAATTGTCAAAGAACTCAAACTAATCAACAGGGAAAAAGCAAACAGTCCCATGTATAAGTAGGCAAGAGAATGGAATAGAACCTTCTATGAAGAAGATAGAAGAATGGCCAATAATACATGAAAAAATGCTCATTGTCACTAATCACCAGTAAAATAAAAGTAAAAACCACTCTGAGATATCACCTAACCCCAGTGAGGATAGCCCAAATAATACATCTCCAAAACCACAGATGCTGGTGTGAATGTGGAGAGAAGGGAACACTTTTACACTCTTGGTGGGACTGCAAACTAACACAACCTCTTTATGGAAAGATTTCACCTAATGTGCATGATGCAAGTTATTTCAAAATAACTAAAAGGGGCGGCGCCTGTGGCTCAAGGAGTAGGGCGCCGGTCCCATATGCCGGAAGTGGCAGGTTCAAACCCAGCCCTGGCCTAAAACCACACACACACACACACAAAAAAGCAAAATAACTAAGAGTAAATTTTAAATGTCTTACCACAAAAAAAAAGTAAGAGAGGTGATGGCTATGTTAATCAGTTTGAACCATTCCACATTCTGTATTATATCATCACATTGTGCTCCATAAATGTATACAGTTATGAATTTAATTGAAAATTAAATAAAAAATAAAAATAAATGAATTCAAATGAGGGTGGGAGGTGGGAAAGGAGAAAGTGGAGGAGGGTGGGGCATGGGTAAGTTCTCGCCTGATGTGTACAATGTAAAGGTATACTCTGGGTGAAGGGCTCAACTTCAACTTGAACTTTACCTTAGAAACACAAACAATGGAACCTGATCATGTGTATTCTCATATTAATTTGAAATAAGAAAAGAAAAATTAATAATGCTGAAACAATAAGAAAAAGGCAAAACAAACTAAAAAACTGAAAAAGGGAAAGATAGGAGACACTATCCTATATAATATTTGTCATGGAAGGCGTGCCTGTCAATGTGCTAGGTAAACCATCACAGATTCATTTACTCTTCAACATTCCTGTAAAGTAATTACCATGTTAAAAATGAAAAACCTCAGGCACAAAGGGTTTATCTTATTCGTCCAAGGTCAGACGCCCAATAAAAGCTGGTGATCAGGCAGACAGTTTCAAGTTCAGTGGCCATGCCTTTTCATTAAATAATACTGATGCTCTGATATTTGCATATTTGAAGTGTATCTTCTCTGAGCTGCCATTCTTTTTAGATAAAGCCTTTCATCTTGATACAAACAGAGAAGGTTTTCAGGATATCTTTGAAATTTCACTTAGATAAGCAAGGAAAACTAGAAATACAGTGTGCCTTTATAGGTTATTAAACAAATTCAGAACTAAGAAAACCCTTTAGCGGACAGAGGTAGTAATAAATTGTTTATCTTTGCAGGTTTTAAGGAATTTTTTTTTTTTTGTATTACAAGGCAAAAAATATCTGTAATTCATAACAGATTATGTGTGTTCTAGGAAATGATACTGACCACCATGCATCATGACTCACCTTCAAATTGTATATATACATAAGCAGAATTGTAAAAATGCTTTGATAACAACATGTTGGAGTAATTGTTTATACAACTCCTTAGTATGACATTTACTTATAAAAAAGGTAATGGGCATTAGGCTTGTCTCAATATAGTTTAATTATTTAAAACACAAAGTACTCTTCTCATTCATTATTTGTATATGTGTGTATATTTTTTAAAAGCCAAAATAAGACATTATTTTGTAAAAAATAATAAGGCAAATTTTAATTTAATTGATAAAACAGAAGCAGATGTGACTTCAAGGTTGACATACAATGGACCAATAAGTATCTTTTGTACTTTTTTAACCTAACAACTCTGCATATTGATCTCAATGAAATTGATAAGCAAATATTTGCATAAAAATGAAAGATTTTGAGGATGGTTTAAAATCATAAAGGGATATTCAGAAGGCATTAATCCCTGACCATAAAATCTATAAATCAAATTCATCACCATTGATTTTAAAATAAAAATATAACTTTGGTATTTAATATTAGCTCAGTCGACTGAAGTTAAATGGAGTAGGCTGATTACATTTGTTGATCAGTGTTGACTCCTGATGGCCAGTTAGGGTTCCCACCACCGCTGTGCTGGGCCTTGTTTCTGGGCTCTTCTGGTGGGCAGAGCTAGGAGGTATTTTAAAGAAATATGTGTGATATTTTCAAGTTTATTTTTCCAATTCAAATCTAAAAGTGCTAAATTTAACTTAACTTCTTTGTTTTTATATTTGTATTTTTTCTTCCACGAAAAACCATATAATTGTAATTTTCTCTAGCATCAATTTCTATTTATTTATGTACATATCTTACCACATCAAGATAAAATGTCGATGCTGAAATGTTTAATATTTCTTTGCATTTCTTCTTGTTCTTGAGACTATCTCAGGAGGTATACATGTGAGATAGTTTACTGTGATTTAAAATCATTTAGTTTGATTTGGGCACCAACGCAAGAAAGAGGCAAAAGTGAGATTAAACCTTCCTAGGTTCAAACTTACCCTGACAATCTTTGAATAGAAATTTTAAGAATGGATTAATCAAGTTTTAATTCAATCTAGTATCACTTCAGAAAAGGTTATAACTCTAATGTACAATATATTCTTTTTTAAATAATGGAATTTGAGGATCTTTTTTTCTGTAACACACAATCTAAGAGGGGCTCTATGTAGCTGGTTTGGGCAACCCCTCTGGGGCAGCCACCGGAAGCCCCTGCTGCCTCGAGAGTCTCTTGGCTCTGTCTCTTTCTTACTAGTCCTTTGCTTTCACCAAAAGTGGTTGCCTATATACATGTGATACTCAATATTCAATGTCTCACTTTTACCTAAAAACTGATAGAAAAAAACGTTTATAGAGAAGTGTCAGCATAATCACACTATTTCCATGGACAAACTCAAGCACCACCTTATTCTACCCAATGATGTGGGCACCTTCTGCACAGCAGATGCCATCAGGGTATTATCTACCCTCCAGTGCAATGATGATACACTGGCTTGTCTTTGTCAGTGGGATTTTTGAAATCCTAGAATTTGCCTGGGCAATTTAGCTAAAAATAGTAATAGATGTATAAATGTCTCCTCGCATTGCTTCCAGAACCTGAACCTCGCATAGAACAATGGAACTTCCAGGAGGAGGGAAGAAAGCAGTAGCAGAATTAGGGTGTCCTGGTGCTGGCTGCGCTCGGCAGAGTTCCAGGTGGGACTGAGAAACAGTTCCTTTCTTCTGGCTAGCAGGTGTGTCCAACTTGCTGCCTGTGGACTGAATGTGAATATTTTGAGGCCTGTTTTGCCTATCTGTGGTGTCAGATAGAGTGAAATTTATGCATGAAACTTTTTTCTTTTTTGCTATTCAGTTTTCCTTAGTGTTTGCATATTTAAAATGTGGTCCAACGGCGCCTGTGGCTTAGTGAGTAGGGCGCCAGCCCCATATGCCGAGGGTGGCAGGTTCAAACCCAGCCCCCGCCTAACTGCAACGAAAAAATAGCCGGGCGTTGTGGCGGGCGCCTGTAGTTCCAGCTGCTTGGGAGGCTGAGGCAAGAGAATAGCATAAGCCCAAGAGTTAGAGGTTGCTGTGAGCCGTGAGATGC
This sequence comes from Nycticebus coucang, assembly GCF_027406575.1. Classification (NCBI taxonomy): domain Eukaryota; kingdom Metazoa; phylum Chordata; class Mammalia; order Primates; family Lorisidae; genus Nycticebus; species Nycticebus coucang. Next base: position 8,762,000 of record NC_069794.1, on the reverse strand, counting down.
CACGGCACTCTACCCGAGGGCAGTACAGTGAGACTCTGTCTCTACAAAAAAAAAAAAAAAAAAAAAAAATGTGGCCCAAGACAGCTCTTCTTCCAATAAACAGCAGAAAAGAAAAAAAAAAGTTGGGCACCCCTAGCAGAGTCTTTTTGGAAATGGTCTTTGTTAGAGGAGAATCTATTTGTAATTAGCACAAGACTTTCCTATATGCTAACAGGGCTAAGAGGCTGGAAGAGAGTGCGAGTGACATGGTTGCAGGATAAAGACTGGGGAAACTGACCTCAGGCGACCTGGGTTTGAGTTCAGCTTCTAACGTTGAATCATCATGTGAATTATGTCAGTGGAAAACAGTGTGATTTACATTTTTTCTCTGTTTCCATGGCATGTGAGGTGATTGTTAGGATAAGTGAAATAATGAAAGTGCATAGAAGGCATTTCAAAAATATTAATTAGGAAACCAAAAGGCAAGAATAAAGGGAAGGAAGGAAGAAAAGAGAAGGGCAGGAGAGGAGAGCAGGATGCGGGCCCAGAGAAGGCGCCAGGGAGGGCGGGGAGTGTCATCGTATTGATTGACTAGCGCTGTCAGCAAACAAGAATTGTCACTTTTGTTTTAAACGTAATATTGAATTTGTGCCTTCTGTTAGACCTTGCGGTTGGCTTGAGACCTGGTGTCAGTTCGTGGTGTGGATCCTCCACTTCCGTTTGTTAAAGAAGAGTGTGGGGTTGCTGGGGCCCAGTGGAAGGAAGGAAGAGTTCCCAGGTTCTAAAGGCAACTGCGGCTGCTGGTCTGGCCAGACACACAAGTCACTTAAAGGTGAGCTCTGCCGAGGGTCCTTTCTCCCTGAGCCTGTAGAGCCCCCGAGGAGCTTTGCAAAACCTCTCCAGGGTGGGGTCACTAGCAGAGTCCTCAGGGCACCTCTGTACCCAGGGGGGTGGGGGAGGTTGTACTGATGTGGATTCCATACTCTGCTTCTCTGAAGAACTTGGATCCATCCCGGGTCAATGCACCCTATTTCTTCCTTCCACATTGTAAACACGTCTATCTGCATTTGTAGTTGGGTCTAGGACTTTCAAACCATGAGGAAGTTTCTCTTTCTAGAAATTCTTCCTAGTAACTTCTGAATTTCTCTTTCCATCTTTAATTTTTGTTTTATTTTGTTTTTTTTTTCGTACATTTGAAATCCCCTATCCACCCTTCCAGCCACTGCAGAAGAGCAGGAGAGAACCCAAGTCCTGAAACACGTGGCTGAAGTCGGACGGTGGCGGGGACTCGGGAGGAAAGGGCAGACTCCACCCTCAGTCAACAGGTGGACCTGGGTCAGGGGTGTTTAACTCCCTGATGGCGCATCATGGAAAATTTAAGAACATGGGCAAAGTTTGTGTTCTCAAAGAAAATACGTTTTATTAGTGGGGCACAATTTAATTGAACCTGTATCAAGGGAGGCCAAGTGGTGGTTGGTGGTGGGGTGGGTGGGTGGTCAATCTGCCGGAGAAAACCGTGTTTTTGGCTCAGTGCCCGGAGCTCAGTGGTCAGGGCCCGGCTGCATGCTCCAGGACTGGTGGGTTCAAACCCAGCCCAGGCCTGCTAAATAACAACAACAACAACAAGCATGTTTTATCTTTGACTTTGTTTAGAATTGTAGGTGCATGGTGAAAAGGAAAAGCAAAGTCATTTAGTGAGTGGGATATTATGTCTTTAATTGTCTGCAATTGTAGCTCCTCAATTCCTGTACCTGACAGGAAGCCTGTTAGATTTGGTGGCCACTGATGTCAGAGAGTGATAAATAACTACAGAGCAAAAACAAAATGGCGGGGAGAGCAAGCGGGAGCACAGGTATTTTACTGGGGTGATTGTATGTGAAAGCATCTGCAGGGACCCAGGAGGAGAAGGGGGGGCCTGGGTGGCTGCCCCTGGCCTCCTTTTGGATTTCTGCCGCAAACACTTTTCTGCAAGGACAGACTCACCTTGGCTAACAGCATCTCGCCTGGAACACCAGTTTTGTCTCATGTTCTCTGCTCCAGGGCCTTCTCCACCACAGCAGAAACCCTCCATGGTCAGAGACAGACAGGGTGGCTGGTTGCTGACAGCAGCAGACAGCCCCAGGAGGCCTTCTGAGTACTTCTTGGCAGGACCTGGTTGGATGGGCTCTGCCACCTGCAGTAGTGACCCTGGCGAGGTAACCCGGTTTAGGCTTTTCTTCTAACACTTCCACTCCCTTTGCTGGGGAAGCCTGAGGGAAGGCAGTAGGTCAGGTGTGAGGTGGCAGGGAGTGTTCTGGACAGAGAGAAGAGCAGGAAAGGAGCCTGCCTCTCACATGCTGGGAACAGTGAGGGGTCAGTGTGCTGGGGAGATGTGTGAGCAAGGGAGGACGAGAGGAGTGTGCAGAGGGAGCTGGTGGCGAGTGTGCAAAGCAGTTTCTGTGTTTCTTTCTGAGGCACTTATGGTCCATGAAAATAAGTTCAGAGTGATCAGCAGCAGAGAATAGCATAAAAAATTCATTTGCTATTGGACTATATGCTATGAAAAGAGAACATGGCATCAGAATGTCTGGGTTCAGAGAAAAATATTGAACTTTACTTAATATCCATACCTGAGTAATCTCTGAGGGGGCCACCAGGAGGACCTTTGCCACCTTTTTCTCTTTAACCCAGTCACTGTGAAATACTATATCCCTGAGCTTCCTGTTTTGTCTTCTCTTCTTTCCAAGTTATTTTCATTGTTTTTAACCATTTCTCCCACTAAAATGTTTTTTATAATTTCCCTTACGGGTAGCACATAAATCAAGCAGTATGTACAACTCTCTCCCCCCATTTCTTAAAGCAGGAGACTCTGACCTAAACATTTGGGGGGGTGAGAAATGAAGCAAGCTTTTCTTTACCGCTGCTATAAGGTACTAAATATACATCACATCGTGGAATCTGATAAATTTGTTTTATGGGAGCCTTCAAGTAGATTCACTTATGTTCAAAGAAAGAATTGTAAAGCTAAATTATTATAACAAGGGTTTCTACTTTAGAGTCTCTAAAGTATTTTAAAGAATAAACTCACTAAAATTTGATATGCTTATAAAAATATACTGTATAAAGTTACTTAGTAATCCTTCATAACTTCAGAACCATTTCCAAAGAAATGATGCAGCATCTGCTACATATTTATGCACAAATAAAAAGTCTTCTAATACCCTTAGCCTTTAAATGGCCATCTAGCAAATAACATGGACCACTTGGATATAGATTTAAAATTCCGAAAAAAGTAAGAAGAAATTGGACAGGAGAGTTAATAAAGGAAAGGTTCGACTGATGTTGAATAAATAAAACAGTGCTTCCTAACAATTCCTGCTGTGTAGCCTCAGCTAAGCATTCACTCTTGTTCAGCTCCCCCTTTAGGCAGACATTTATTCTCTTATTATTGCTTTCTTCACAAAAGCTATGCTGAAATATTTCCCCCATTTTTGAGCAGCAAACTAATTTCCCCTGGTTCTGCAGACTGTCTTCTATCCCACTGCAGAATAGGACCATCAAACTGGCCCTGGATTCATCAATAGTCTTACCAAAGCTAAAATGGTTCAGTGTTTGCCTTGAAATTGCAAGAAGTTACCACTTTCTATATTCTTTGTAGTACATAATATATAAGCTCTTGTATTTTGGTAGTATGTGATCATGTCTTGCATTTTTGGACTTACTATATTAGTAAATATGTATTTAACGTTGAAGATGTTTTAAGAAGTTTTGCTGGAACTAAGTACACAGAAATGAGATAAATAAATTTACCTTCTGTGCAGAATTTATATTCCAAAGGAGACCAGAGAGAAACACGCAGAAGTAAATTAAGAAATACAAAAGAGAATCTGAAATAACGGTAAGTGCTAAGCAGACAATAAACCTAAGGGGTGGCTGGGCTTGGCTAATTCTGATAAGGTAGTAAGGAAAAGGGTTTCTGAGATGTGAATCTTAATAATTCTTAAAACTTTGTGTTCAAAGATGATTCTTTCCCATTTTTCTTAGTGTCCTTCATACATTTTTTTTTCTAGCAGTGGTTAAATAACACCTAGTTATCTGTGGTTCTTTCCAAAGCACATATTAAACATATATAATATGCAATGACAGGCGAATGGATGAATTCACTGTAAACACAATGGTATAAAGCAAAAGCAATACAAAAGAGATTTACAGGAAAAATTCTAGATAATCGGATGTAAGTTTTGATTTGATTTGATTTTCAGTGGTTAATTTTTCCATTTGTTAGACCAACATATGAGATAATATATTTGACTTTCTTCTTCTGTTTTTTTTTTTTTTTTTTTTTTTTTTAGAGACAGAGTCTCACTTTGCCACCTTCAGTAGAGTGCCGTGATGTCACAGGACTCACAGCAACCTCTAGCTCTTGGGCTTCAGCGATTCTCCTGCCTCAGCCTCCAGAGTAGCTGGGACTACAGGCGCACTCCACAACGCCCGACTATTTTTTGGTTGCAGTTCAGCCAGAGCTGGGTTTGAACCCACCACCCTCGGTATATGGGGCCGGCGCCCTACTCACTGAGCCACAGGCGCCACCCTCCTGTTCTGTTTTATATACTCAAGTGTATATTAGCTAAAAGTAGTGCTTTTACACATTGTAACACTATCTCATTATTTATTTTCCTTAACTTTAGCCTTAAGAAGTTTTGATGACATCTAATTTTGTGATGTTCATTAAATCTAGAATAGAAGCATATTGTAAATTAGCCATTTATCGACTCTGTGTTGCTTAGTTAAATTAAACATTGACCTATTACATCCTTTTTGTTTTATTCCTAGTATGAAAATTCCTTCAATGTACCACCTACTCAAGTGTGACATTCACCTTGTTAATGTGAAAAGAATATGGGTTTTTCCTTTAAGAGTATTATGTCTACATTAATGAACTGGGAGATATTTGGATCTTCGTTAATCACTAATTATATGAATATGAGACAGAAAAATTCCCTTAATGTATTTGGGCTCATAAATGAGGGCAGTGATTTCTTAGGATTACTAAAGGGAGCTACTAACAATAGCTAAACTAGCATGCCTTAGCTGTTCCATAAATAGTTTGTTCTTTGATCTGAATACAAATAGGATGATATAGAGCAGAAAATTTATGTTCTTATATATTTAATATTTTATTTTTCAGAGCTTAACATCTAGAGGTCAATTTCATCTGTCTACATAGTGTAGATAAAACTACTCCAACTCCTTTTAAGATTGGTGATATCTAAGTAGTTCCTCCATGTAAAAGAATTGAAAATAAACAGAGTACTATAAAATTAACATTTTGAAAAATGGAAGGAAAATAACAGGAAATAGATTCTATTTATAAATTTAAGGTAAATTTTTAACTTTATTATGTTTTTATTTTTATAAGTTTGTGGTATGTAAACTACAAGGGCAATTTTGTTCCATGCATAGTTTGCATAGCCCTGACGTCAGGACTTACAGGGTGTCCATCACTCAAATCACATACATGGCACCCATTAAGGAATTTCTCATCACAGACTCCCCTCTCACGCCTTCATCCTTCTCAGTCTCCATGTCTATCAGTCCACACTCTTTGTCCATGTGTACTCATTATATAGCTCCCACTTACCAGTAAGAAGGTGTAATAATTTTTCTTTTGTTTCTAACTCGTTTCATTTAAGAAAGCCTCCAGTTCCATCCATGTTGCTGCAAAAGACAAGATTTCATTCTTTCATATGTCTGAATGGAAGTCCACTGTGTAGGTAAATATCACATTTGTTTATCTAATTATAATTGAATGGGTACTGGGGCCGATTCCTTACCTTTGCTATTGTGAATATTGCTGCAGTAAACACAAGAGTGCAGATACCTTTCTGATACAGTGATTTCTTTTCCTTGGGATAGATATCCAGTATTGGGATTGAATGGTACTTCTATTTATAGTTCTGAGAAGTCTGTGTGCTCTTTTCCATGGAGGTTATACTAATTTACATTCCCACCAACAATGTATAAGAGTTTTCTTATCTTTACCAATGTCCGTTAGCTTTTGAATTTTTAGTAATTACTATTCACCTCATTGTGGTTTTAATTTGTGATTCTCCAATGATTACTATGTTGGGCAATTTTTTGTATAACTGTTAGGATTTGTAGATCTCTTTTTAAAAATCTGTATTCATATTATTTTCCCTCTTTTTAATGAGATTATTTTTTGTTGTTTTTGAGTTGGTTTGAATTTCTTATAGATTGTAGATATTAGGCCCTTGACAGATGGGTCTAATATTTTCTCCCATTATGCAGGTTGTCTATTCACTTTTGCTGTGCAGAAGTGTTTTAGTTTAAATAAATTGCATTTATTTGTTTTGTTCTTGTTGCCTTTGCTTTTGAGGACTTAGTCATGAATTCTTTGCCTAGACCACAAGGCAAAGAGTTTTTCCTAGGTTTTTTATAGTATTTTTACAGGCAGTCCCTGCGTCACAAACGTATGACTTACATGTAACTCTCACTTAGGAATGGAGGCTGTCACAGGCAATAGGTAAGTCTGTTCCAAACTTACATACAAATTCAACTTAGGAACAGACCTATAGAACCTACCTCTTTTTTTTTTTTTTGTAGAGACAGAGTCTCACTTTATGGCCCTGGTAGAGTGCCGTGGCATCACACAGCTCACAGCAACCTCCAGCTCCTGCACTTAAGTGATTCTCTTGCCTCAGCCTCTCAAGTAGCTGGGACCACAGGCGCCAGCCACAACGCCCAGCTATTTTTTTGGTTGCAGTTTGGCCGGGGCCGGGTTTGAACCCGTCACCCTCGGTATATGGGGCCGGCACCTTACCGACTGAGCCACAGGCGCTGCCCAGAACCTACCTCTTTTGTAACCTGGGGACTGCCTGTGTGGGTTTCAGGTCTGACATTTAAGTCCTTAGTTCATATTGAGCAGATTTCTGTCTGTGCTGAGGGACAGAGCTCCAGTGTCATTCTTCTGTATACAGTGTCCTCAAACTACGCCACATGTGGCGGTGTGATTGTATTTGTTCCCGTTTTGTACTTTTTTTTTTTTACTTCAAAATAAGATATGTGCAGTGTGCATAGGAATTTGTTCATAGTTTTCTTCTTTAAACTGTAGTTGGCCCTCCAATGGTCTGAGGGACAGTGAACTGGCCCCCTGTTTAAAAAGCTTGAGGACCCCTGGTAGCAATTTGATTTTCCTGGAACTATTTATTGAAAAGTGTGTCCTTTCCCGAACTTATGGAATTGTTGACTTTGTTAAGGATAAGTTGGTTGTAAGGATATGGGTTTATTTCTTTATTCTCTATTCTGTTCCACTGATCAGTCTCTGCTGATACCAGTACCAGGCTGTTTGGGTTGCTGTAGGCTTGCACTATTAATATAATTTGAAATAAAGTAATGCAGTGCTTCCAGATTCGTTCTTTTTGCTTAAAGTTGCTTTGGTTAATCCTTCTTTATGGTTCAATATGAATTTCAGGATTGTTTCATCCAGTTCTGTAAAAACAGAAATTGTTATTTTGACAGGGACTGCGCTGTATCTGTAGATCGCTATGGGAAATAATGTCAAGTTAACAATTTTAATTCTTTTGAACCATGAGCATGGAGTATTTTTCTATTTGTGTCATCTACAATGTCTTTCATGAGTGTTTTGTAGTTTATCTTACAGGTACTTTTCACCTCCTCACTTAAATATATTCCTACTTTTTCTTTTTTGTAGTCATTTAAATGAGATTGCCTTCTTGATTTGGTTCTCAACTAGATATTTATTCATTAATGTAGAAATGCTATTGATTTTTTTACATTGTATATCCTGCAGTTTTACTAAATTCATGTATTGAATCTGAGAGTCTTCTGGTGGAGTCTTTTTTTTTTAATATAAGTTCAAATAATGAGTGAACAGATATAATTTGACTTCCTATTTTCTAATTTGGATGCCTTTTCTTTCTTTCTCTTGCCTGATTTGTCTGGATAGAACACCCAGTACTATGTTGAATAGAAGTGGTAAGAGTGGGCATCTTTTTCTTGTACCATCTTAGAGGAAATGTTTTCAACCTTTCCCCATTCAGTATAAAGTTGACTTACAGTAATAAGAATTACATTATGTGTTTTCTTAACTTACTGATTTACTTGTTAACTATTTCTTATTGATTTTTTTCTCTCAGAAGCATTTTTTCGTTTTTACTATATGCCAAAGTTTACATTTATGTATTGTATGTAATTAATAATTAAATATTTTGATATCATACCATTGCTTGATAGAATAAAATTATAACTCGTCGTTTCTTTCAATTGTCATGAATATTTTTATAGCCTAAATTTTGGAAAATCTCTACAATTGAATTCAAATAGACCATTATAATTTCCTATAATTTTAATGGAATTTGATTTAATGTTTATTTCTGGAATATTATTTTTAGCACATAATTCTGAATGAAATATGACTTAAAGATGACTTTGCAACATGTGTACGAAAGATGTGAAAGATCAAATCCACTCCTTGTGTAATTTCTTAATACGAGGTAATGCTTTGCTTATGTATGCAACAAAATTTTACAATAAGATGGAAAGGAAATTACTGAAATGATTCATACAGGAAATTATTTTTGAGTTTATTTTTAAATGCTTCACATAAACCAGATTTTTACTTTAAGTTTATTTATGGTTAAAATGAAATGTAAAGGCTTTTGCACACCACTTTTTATAAATGAATAGTTGTTGCTGCTAAGGCTAGCTTATTGAGAATGCATTACTTAGGTTTTGTATTCTCAGGAGTCATGCAATTTAAAGGCAACTATAATACTTCTCTGTTTTGCCAATCTATGGAAGAAACTGTCTTCCATATATTTCATAATAGGATCAATAAATTTTTTGAATGATGATGTGCAAAAGCACAGTACTGTTCGCTTCCTGAGAATAAAGAGAGGTTAATGCTAAAAATAGCTGGCATGAATCTGCAGAGCACACTTAGATTACACAAGTGCTCTGAAATACAGCGTGTTTATATCATTCAATTAAGAATGTAGAGGCAAAATAAATAACTGATATTATTAAGTAGAAACTTATCTACCATGAATTCCATGGTAATTATAGATTAATAATTAAAAATATGTCTCCAATATATCAAATTATTTCACTGTTATGAACTACATAAAATTGTCAACTATATAATGTCAAATGATATATAAAAATGTACATACACATAACATACTTGATAAGATACAGATATATGTACATATACATTCTCATTGTATTTGTAGCCAGTGTGAGTTGTAAGAGTGACCTCCATGAAGACACTTCAGTAGGAGCTCTAAGAACCCATCTCTCTACAGGAACATTGACAAAGAAAGCAAAATCAAATTATCAGAACTCTGAAAAATAATTAAATGTTTACAATAACAAAGGAAACTATTGAATGAAAATATAGGCCACTCAAAAATAGCTTGACACTGTTTTCTGTCCCTGCCCTACCTCTTCAGGTCCTTTCTGTGGACCTCGTGAAGACAGCAGCCCACATTTGCAGTGTGGGACCCTCTTGATTCTGAGCCTGGGGGGCGCATAGTAGATCCTCTCAAAAATTGTGTTTCTCGTGTTCTACCTGCTGGGTGCTGCCTGAATGACTGATGCAAAGCTTGCCTTTGTTTTGCTTACTTTGGAACTCGATCAGGGCAGAAAAACATCAGGCATTCCCTAAAAATGTTGTAAGGTGAAGATTTCAGGTAAGATAAGGGAACACTAAAATCCAGCAGGGAGGTAGACAGGAAGACGGTGGATCTGAGGAATGAGGGGATCAAAAAGCAGCCGTGTATGCTGGGGAATTTGGAAAGCCACCCCTCACCCACTCAGGCAGGGTGCAGGCTGGGACAGGACCTGAGAAAACCCCAAGATTTCACCTCAGGTTAATCTCTAAGCCCAGAGCAAACAGGAAATTAGGCTAAATTAGAGTTGTAAATAGCCTGGAAAAATATGGATGAATTAACCCCAAAAAAGCCAAGAGGCAATGACTAGACGGTTATTTCTTTTTTTCCTTTAAAAAAATTATTTCATTTTTTTCATTTCTCTCCCTCTCTTTTTTAATTTTTTCCTTTTCTGCCCTCCTTCCCACGTTTCCTTTCTTTCTTCTTTCTTTCCCTCCTTTTTCCTTTCTTTCTTACCATTCTATGAAATCTCTGTCAAAACACTAGCCTTACAAATTATTAGTACAGACTTCAGAAACCTTATAACACCCAAAATAATGACCTTCAAAAACAAAGTAGAAAAATCACTAACTAAACAACTATCACTTCACAGCACGTAATGAAACCAAATCCTGATGAGAAAGGCGCTTCTATGATATTCCAAACACTTCTATTTGCAGTAGTCAAAAGATGGAAACTACTTAAATGTTCACCAATGGATGAACTGTAAAGAGAATAAAATTCAAAATATTTGCTTTTAAACAAAATATTCAATATGTTGAAGCAAGCTAAGAGACATTAAAGAATGATCTTCACTGAGAAGAAATTAGCAACCACCCTGAAGAAGTATAAACATTGGAATTACTAGACAAAGATTTTAAATCAACTCTGAAATGTTCTTATTACATTTGAAAAGAAACTAGGAACAAAGAAGTAAGTGAACCAGGAGAATGGTATGTCACCAATAAAGATATAGAAACTGTTAAAAAGGAACCAGAGATTTGGGAACTAAACAGTATAATATTATAGATAAAGTTGAAAATAGACCGGTGGGTTTTAATGGCATTTTTGAAGAAAGAACCAATGAACTTCAATTATAATTATCCAGCCTGAAAAAAGAGAAGAAATAATGAAAGGAAAAAAAGAATAAACCAAGTCTAAGAGACCTATGGACCATAACGGGCATACTAAATACATACATACGTACTTACATACACGAAGACACACACACACTCACACACATACATACACATACACACACAAAAATCTTAACATAAATCACAGGGATAAGTCCTATTTCAGTAATAAATTCTTATCAATGACACCAAAAGCACAAGACATTAAATTTAACAGTAGATAAATTGAATATCATCAAGGATAATAACTTTTTGCCAGAAAGGACTTTACCAAGAAGTAGAAACAAACAAACAAAAACAAAAAAAAAAAGTCTACTGAATGGAAGAAATATTTTGAAATCATATATCCAGTAACAGTTTAGCATCCACAACATTCAGAGATGTCAACAAAGTAAAAACAAATGACCCAATTAAAAAAATGGACAAGGACGTGAATAGGCATTTCTTCATTGATGAGATGCAAAGGATTAATGAATATATGAACGATTGTTCAACATCATTAGTCCCATGGAAGTAGAAAGCAGAATGGAAAAAAGATACCACTTCACATCCCATTTTGGGTGCTATAATTAATATATATATTTTTAAAAAACAGAAAACACAGAAAATAACAAGTATTAGCAGGAATGTGAACAAATTAGAACCCTCGTGTGCACATGATTGCTAGAAAACTACAATTATGTAGCAAGTATAGAAAGCAATAAGACAGCCTTCAACAAGTTAAAGATATTAAAGATATAATTTACCATGTGACCCAGTAATTCCTCAATGAGGTGGAAACGCACAAGAAGAATTGAAAACAGATGTTTGAATACTTGTAACATATCAATGTTCCTAAGACCTCTATTTACAGTAGTCAAAAGATGGGAACTACTAAAATGTTCACCAATGAATGAACTGGTAAAGAATAAATATACATGCAGTAAAATGTCATTCGGCCATTACAATGATGGAGGTGTTGATATCTGCTCCAACGTGAATGAACTTCAAAAATATCACACTCAATTTTAATGGAATAGCCACAAAAGGTAAATACATAGAGGCTAAAATCAGGTTGCTGGCTGTTCAGGGCTGTGAAGAGGGAAGGGTAGGGATGGGGATTGGATATTTAATGGGGAGGTTGTGTTCTTTGGGGGAAATGAAGATGTTAAAAATAGAGAAGACGGTTATGTAACAACATAAATGTACTAAGCTCTGCTGAATTGTACATTTTACATGGCTAATGGTTATGAGAATTTCACCTCCAATTTAATAAAAATAGCTGAAAATAAAACTAATCAATTTGTGTTATTTCCCTGATGTGAAGGTGATTATGGAAAAGAAGTAGGTTGGAATGTGGCTAATGTATGAACATGTATAAAATCTCAGCGATGTGCCCAGCTCTACATTTCTTCAGGTGTTTACCCTTTGATTCCGCACATTGCTCTCTTTAGCATATCCCCCACTTCTTAGAATAGGAAACAAAGTTTGAGCAAAATATGGTACTGTTCCAAGTTCCCTGGATGCTGTCCAAATCCTTTCTTTTTCTACTATAATTTGCCACCATGAGAAACCAGAAATATTCTCTCAAGATTCTCTTTGTCCACAAAATAAATACTTTTGGGGACCGCCTTTGGGGACACTTAATATAAAGGGTATTTTTGCTTTCTGAGTTGCATCTCAGAATCGTATTTGTTAGCAACACTATTGTTCACTTTGAATTAAATGTTCTTTCCCAAATATCACAGGCAAAACATTTCTAACTGAATTTAGTTCTGAGGGAAAAATAGCCATTATACCACCCCTGTGTATCAAATCAGACACTTCTTGTGTGAATGTTATTATTTTATTGGTTTCTTTTTATCTCCCCTTCCCTCCATCCCTCCTCCCTTTCCTTCTCTTCCCTTCTCAATGGGGAGGTTATCTTCCAAGCAGAGCAAACCAAATCAACTACATACATTTTGTGATAAACTCACTTCGCATGGCTGATGCTTCTGTATTTCTGAATATTTTATATTGCCACATATCCACAGAAGTGGAGGAAATGTAAATTGTACACGTGAGCCTGAAAATATATAAAAATGAGAAAGAAGGAAAAGTTGACTATGATTGAGATGGAGGAAGATTGGGGGAGGGGGGAAAATAAAGTGAAAACGTGGTGTACACTTATTTTCCTTTCAGGCCACAAACATGCGTTATAGGTCTGTAACAACATAAATGAACTGTGGAAAAATACAATATTACAATTCACGTGTTACCTGAACGCAAACTTCTCCCTTGCAAAAATCCACAGAGAGACTTCTTTTACTTATAACATTCCATTGGATGAGGAATAAATCAGTGTCTTACACAAAGTTTTATTTTGTGCTTAGAATTTTCCAAACACTATTCAATTTATCATTAATAGAAACAAAACTTTACTATTAATTAATAATTATTAGGTATAAATATATTGTTATTTCAGTTATTTTGAAAATAAAAAAAGAGGCCAGACCTGTGCTAATGCTGTAAGGGAGAAAAATACTGTACTATTAAATGAAACACTTGCAAAAATATTTTCATTAAATACGTTTTTAACCTTTAATGAAATTTAAAAAAAAATATTAAATCAAAAGACAGGTCAACCAAGTTAAAATTCTATTTTACTTTCTGTGTAATATTAATGAAATCAGAGTTACTAAATAAACTGAAATATTCATCTTTTCTGCTAAAGCTACTTTGAAAGCTTTTGCTTTAAAATACACTTATTTGCATAGAGACAAAATGGTAATGTAGTTAAATACTTTTTAATCACATATTTATTTAGAGTTAACAATACTAGGAAAAAATAAAATAATAATTTGCTAAGTTCCTTTATAATGTGTGCATTATTCTTTAGATAATATTAATACGGCCAAGAATTTGCTGAAGAACATTAAGTCTGTGCATATCTGAATAAGGGTAGATCTTCCCCAGAAAATGTAAGATGGTAATCTTCATATAATTATAAAATTAACAGTTTTTTTTTATTCATTTGAGGTCATGTAGTATGTATCTTTGCTGAATAAAAAATACCTGCCAAAGTTACTGGAAATTCTCTAAGGAAATTCTAGTGGAGATTAATTCTAGAGACAAATAAATAGCCAACATAGAAGAGAAATAGTTACAAAAGATTAGACATCACATGGACCTTATAAATACACTCAACTATTATGTACCCAAAATTTTAAAAATTAAAAATATTGAACTCTATGGTTTTAAAATATTCATCTTATTTGAAAGGCATTTTTACTGTGATCCCTCATTCAACCTGACTCGTTTAATTATCAGTAGGCATTAACAGTTCTGCAATTATGTTCAGATTCATTAGACCAGTGGTTCTCAACCTTCCTAATGCTATGGCATTACAGCTCCTGTGGATCGAGACCCACAGGTTGAGAACCGCTGCGTTAGACATTAATATTAACTATGACACAATATTACATAGTGCTACATGGCAGTGAAATAGCAAGAAACATTGGACATCCACTGTACCTTCTGGTTACATATTGCTATTGCGTATCACTGACAACTGATAATACTAAGGCTACATTGTAGGACGACAATGACATTATTATTATATTATTGTTAATTATATATTAATGGCGTTTTAGCAATAGCTGCATAATGAGATTATTTTGGGTTATTCTGTATTAGAGTCTTGGTTTTGGTCAAGAGGGCTGTAAAATACAGGTGCCATGGTGAGTGTGGTGTCCAGGATTCTAGAGCAGAGTAGGAGCTCGGAGACGACATACAGAGGGGTCTGGAAACATGGCCACCAAAGATGTCAAGCCAGTGGCTAGCACCATTGGCTCACTGTAGGACTCTAACATTATTGCAGTGTGGCAACTGTATGTCCAAATGACACAGTATTCAGATAGAGGAAGTCAGGCCACACGGTCAATCAGTCAACTGTTCACTGAGTCCCTACTATGTTCTAGCCACTCTTCCCTGTGCTGGAGAGATGGTATGTAAATGACCATACTGCAGATCTCTGATCCATCTGGAAGAGCGGGAAAATACACTCTGTTAACAAATACAATTCATTATTACTAGAGGCAGGTGATAAAGATACCTGAGGGTCCTGAATGTATTTCCCAGTCAGGTCACACTTGAGACCTGCGGGTGGGAATTAGATGGTCATCCTACCTGTACACCATTCTCAGGGTCTTTTCCTTTTCTGGGCCTGTCCTTTTATCCTCCTTGACCAAGCCTAGCTCCATCTTGCTACCCACATGTCATTCTTGACTGTTGTTTAGGAGGCCACAGGCGGGTCCTCAAACACAGCATTACCGTATGTGTTTTTATGAAGGAGGCTTGAGTAGAGTATTATCTTGAGTAGAGTATTGATAATACAAGCACATCTTTCTCTTGCCAGTAAATGATTGGAAAACTTTCGTGAGTAATTAAACAACAACAGCACCAAAACTCTTTATAAACGAGTACAGATACAGGGAGCAAGGGAAATAGGGATGTACTTTTCAAATATACATAGATGCTCTTTAATGTCAAAATATTTTAAGGGCCAATTTACTCATTTTGCAAATGCTCACTAAATTCCTTTCATGCACCCATCTCTACCATTTTCTGGCTATTTTCCCAGCCAGTGAGTACAATAATGATGGTGAGATTCATGAGCATTTTTGCCTTCTAAAATGCATGCTCTTCTGAAATAATAGGATAAGTGAGTCAAAATATACCTACCAGATGTTTATCACAGTGTGCTGTATAAGGATGAAAATATGAAAATAACACAAATGACATATGAATAAATAGAAGTGAGATGAAATTCATTATGGGATATGATGACACACTACAGAGCCATCAAAATTCTGATATAGATAATCATCACAATAGAAAATATTCATAATACTAAGTTTAAGTGAAATAACATTGAAAATACCACATATTGACAAACCTCTTGCATTAACAAGTGAATCCATGTTTAAGGAATATTTTCTTTGATTTTTTTCAGGTAGTGATTATCATGGCTTGCTTCACAAACTATTATTGTGAACGCGATTTTTGTTTTCTTCCTTTGAGACAGAGTTTTGCTCTGTTGCTCTGGCTAGTGTGCTATGGCATCGAACTGGATCCAAGCGATCCTCTTACTTCAGCCTCCCAAGCAGCTGGGACGATAGGCCCCACCACAATGCCCAGCTATTTTTTTTTTTTTTCTATTTTTCCTAGAGATGGTGTCTTATTCTTGTTCGGGCTGGTCTCAGAACTCCTGAGCTCCAGGCATCTGCCCACCTCCACTACTGAGAGTGCTAAGTTTATAAGCATGAGCCACCATGTGCAGCCATGATTGTTTACATTAAACATAATTTAAAATTAAACAGTATGTGAAGGAAAATAACATTCACTATGAAGGATGATTGCATCATGTCTTGCTGCTTAGTTACATATTCACATTTGAGAGCATCCAAGGGTTCTGCCTATGACCTAAGTTTTCACTCTCCAGGCATTTCGTTCCTTTGTTTTATATTTTTTAGATTTACTCCATTTTTATAATTTACCTCATTCCTCCATGTTGTCTGAAAATCTCGAATTATTGATAATAATTTCTTGAACTTCAGTTTAATTTTCAAATTCCTGCTTCAAATTGCTTTTTAAATAAACGTTAAAGTTTCTAACTCAGCCACAGTTTCCCTGGACTGGCCCTTAGAAATTAGGACTTATAATTGTTTGCTGCTGCTTCTGTTGAGTCTGTCATCCTGATGGCTGTGTCTTGGGTTTCCAACAATGCATTCTCTGTCCATCAGTTTTCTCCAATTTTTAAAAAAAAATTTGTCTTGCTACCCTTGATCAACATAGCCTGGAGTTTCCATCTCTTTTCAAATAAGTTGTTACTTTAAAATTCTCCCCCATAGTATTTTACATCCAGTAATCCAAAACTCACCAGCGAGCAGCTTACTCTCCAAGGCCTATGCCATTTTAAAGCTTAGTTTAACCAACCCAAACAGATTAATAAAGCCTGCTTGCCCCCTTTGGTTACATCTGCGGACTTCTCAGATCTATCTTGTTTAACTAATTTTCTGAGAGACTCACAATAAAATGAGGGCAGAAAGGTCATATCAGGTATTACTAAATGTTGACTTTTATGCATAGTTCTTTCCAATATTAAATGCAGAATGTGGCAAAAAATAACATTTTTAGGCAACTGCAGTGGTGGCACAGAAGTTTATTCCTAACATGTGTTGTATACAGGAGGGTAGAAGGGGAGGGGAAAATGAAGGCACCATTGCATATTTCTACAAAAATTAACCTTGCATCCCTCAAGTTTCAACACAGACAGCAGCAGCAGCGGCGGCAGTGGAAGTCATTAGCTCTTTTCATCTTGATTCCGATATAAGCTTGGAAATTCACTGCTGCTGGATTAGCCATCATGAAGGTCTTGGCATTAAAATTTTATCATTTTCATCTATGGGTAGATAGTCTGAAAATAGTTGCAATGAAATAAAATACAGGACATCCATATCAAAAATTATCAGAATTGCCTGTCGTGTGTAGCTGTAACAGAATACTACAGGCTAAGTAACTTATACAGGAGGGACATTTATTTTTTACAGCTTGCTGGGAAGCCCAAGGTGGAGGGCCCCTGCCTGTTCAGAGCCTTCCTGCTGCATTGCTTGACAGCAGAGGGCGGAAGAGCAGGACAGCATGCCTGTGAGAGGGGACATCGATCCATTCGTGAGGGCAGATCCCACAAGACTCAATCACCTCCCATGAGGCCCCACTGTCTAACTCTTTGCTCTGTGGATTAACTTTCCAATACGTGAACTTTGGGAGACACATTCAAATCACAGCAATGGCTGAAAAGTGGACTCTCTTTCTGGATCTTATCCTATGGGTCTTCTCTTTCTATTGTAATAGTGATCATGGAGTATACTAGTTTGACTAAATCCTAAAAGGTAAAATAGGTATCCTGCTACTATCCACGGGGTCTAAATATTTCGGGAAATTGATCTTAAAGACTCCACTTAGGAGTCTGTTCTACCTTTGGCCAACTGATAAAATGGATAAAATTCTATTTGATATATTTTACATAATTTATGGTCCTAATAATAATTGATAGTTTCTAAAAGATAAAAATTAATTTTATACAAGCTTATACACTGTATGAGTTTTACGTAGCTATTTGTAATTTGCCTATATAAGAATGTCATTTTTTTGGTGATTACAGTCTAATAGTTTATTATTTACAGATTTCTTTGTTCACTTTTGAGCAAATTTTGATTTCAGATAGACAATACCTAGACAAAAACAATTGTTTTCAAAAGAGAGTTATAGGAAATTTTTCTCAATTTGCAAAATTTAAAGAGAGATTACATTTTCTATAAAAAAGGCTTTGCTTCATAGTCATGGCATTAAAATAGAAAATAAA
The DNA here is from genome assembly GCF_027406575.1 of Nycticebus coucang. Classification (NCBI taxonomy): domain Eukaryota; kingdom Metazoa; phylum Chordata; class Mammalia; order Primates; family Lorisidae; genus Nycticebus; species Nycticebus coucang. Next base: position 8,743,833 of record NC_069794.1, on the reverse strand, counting down.
ACTTTAGAACATTTTAGGGTGTATTAGCTTTTCAGGTTGAGCTAGCTCCAATTCAAGAAGTTTTAAACAGTTTGAATCAGATGAATTTACTTTGTACAATATCAAAAATCAAGTGGGAATTGATAGTTGGTATTGCTAAACCCATTTCAAAGTGGTTCAAATGAATCCAATTTTCGTAAGAAAAGAAAATATAAAGTTCTTTCTCTTTGAAGGCAATGTCTTTATGACCATAGACTTGAGGTCATTTAAACACTAACTGCAGCTAAAAGAGAAAGATAAGAATGTTCAGTCTTTTAAGATAATAGGACAATCTGTGGTTTTACATTGGACTTTATATTAGAAATAGTTTAGTCAAAGTTCACTTTGAAGGCAATGGAGGATAAACTAATCTCCCATCAAGGATTGACCAAGTGAAATCATAACATATGAATTCAGCAATTTTAAATCTACTGAAGCATAATCAGAGAGTGTAATTTTAAATCTAAACCTTGGCAGAAATCAGAAGAGAGAGAGAGAGCAATATTAGAATAATAGAAAATTCTACAAATAGGAAGGGAGGTGAGTGAAATCTGCCTACTTGACATTGGATTGGTACTATTTTATATTGATTTTCAGCGCTATGATTTTAGACAATGTTCTCAAACTCTATTAAGAAGGAAGATCACAAGACAAGCGTAACTGTTGCTCTACCTCCGCGTAAATGTTCTTGTACTTTATTGGGTATTTTTATCACTAAAACAAGAGCTCTTCAATGGTGGTATAATTCTTTTTTATTTTTTAATTTGTTACCATTCCTATGAAAGTGTTTTACAAAACAAAAAAAGTCCTCGTAATTTGAATTTCTCACTTAGATTAAATTAATTAAATTTGATGTTTCAGATCAATGAAACATAACCATCTCTACATTTACTACTTAAGTTCTAAGAGGAAATTAAGAGGTTTTTTAAAATGGGTTTTTCTATTAATACTGAATAGTACTATTTAGCAGATTGGGAAAGTTACCACAAATCTATCACCAGCATAAGTGAAAAATGATATTCATATTCCCTTACTTACGTATTGAAGCAAGTGACAAACTCGACCTGTTTTGCAATTGTTTACTCCTCACTCACTCCCAAGCAAACACACCTATATATCCGAGATTTAAGAATACTTGTAAGTAGACAGGACTTCTGATGGCTCTGAGCCTTGCAGAGGCCCCTTGTAAAGAGTGATGTCTCCCAGGACAATGAAGAACAGATCTTTTCTTTTTTTGTAGAGACAGAGTCTCACTTTATTGCCCTCGGTAGAGTGCCGTGGCCTCACACAGCTCACAGCAACCTCCAACTCATGGGCTTAAGCGATTCTCTTGCCTCAGCCTCCCGAGTAGCTGGGACTACAGGCGCCTGCCATAACGCCCGGCTAAGAACAGATCTTTTTAACAGCCCGAAAGGCACCTTCATGCTCAAGGGCCCCCAACTCTTACCAGAGTTTCTTTCCTCTTTAAACTAATGGGTGGTGCCTGTGGCTCAAGAGGTGGGGCACCAGCCCTGTATACCATAGGTGGTGGGTTCAAACCTGGCCCTGGCCAAAAACTGAAAAAAAAAAAAAAAAAATATATATATATATATATATATATATATAATAAACTAATGGGCATATTTCTGAAATTATTTTTGACTTTTGCCAAGTGTTATTAGATAGACTTCTCTGTTGCATGGAGAAATTAACTAGTATATTTTGAGATACGCAAACTTCAAAAACCTCAGAGTTGTTATAATTTTATATCCTTCATCCTTGCAAAATAATTCAAACAAGATCATTATCAACACAAATAATATTATGGTATATATGAGAGTTATGTTTGACAGAGCTGTAAATCTAAATGAGTGTACAGATACCAACATGTGGAATGAAGAACTTGGTAGATGCTTACAGGTGATTTTACTTGCGCGGTAGAAGGGATGGCTTAAAATAATTCAGTGAGTTTGTTGTATATAAAATACCAAAGCAGATATCAGGTTGTTCCCTTTAGAAAACAGTCTAGTTTATTTAAGCAAAATACAAGTTCCCGTAGATAATGAGACCAATCACAAACTAAACAGCTGACACATTGGATTTGATGGTCATTATTAACTGAGATGCAAAGGCGGGTTTATGTCTGTCTAGCAACATTCCAGACACATTGGTCAGTGCCTGTTATTTTCTACTTGATAAACTTAGGATGAAATATAAAAGTATCTGATGATTAGGCTTAAAATTCTACTTCTAGTACTTAGTTGTTTCAAAATAGTGTTCAAAATTCAGGTCGGGGAGGGTGCTTCTCTGATAGCTTTGGCAGGAAAAATCCTCTTTCCTTCTTCAAATGTTGCTACAGAAAAATGTATTTTCTTCTCAAATTTACATAGTCTTCATACTACATAAAATCGGGATGAAAGCAGTGGAGAATCAATATAGGTAGGAAAAAACTTAAAAGGGCATCTACCACAGACTTAATTCTTCTGAGACTGTATATTAGGTCTCTTTTCTGGTAATAAAATTGTGGCTATTCATCTCTTATCTTATATAAATATGTGTAAGCTTATTTCTCTCCTATTTACATTATGGGCAGTGGGAGGGTGGGTATGGGTAAGAGAATGTGTCCCTTGCATCATGTTTTGGCCTAAGAGATGTTTATCTTTGTCAAATGGAAGAGAACCTCAATTTTATCAACCTCAATACACATATAAAATGGGTGTACATTAGCTATAGTCATCCATGCTAAACAAAAACTCGGGTGTTTCTTGATGAGTCTCCGAGCTAGCATCTTGCACCTGCCCACACTTTATCCCTGATGTGGGCAAGGTGGGAGAAGTTTGAACACAGCTAAAACCAATTTGGAAAGAGTTTCAAGACTAACGTGTTTTGATGCAAGATTTGTGGCTACAGGTGAGATCTACCTCATTATTTCTGAGCAATAAAACTACAGAAAAGAGATACCTCATTAGGACACAAGGTCATGGACATAGATTTTCTCTTTAGAGCAAGAGGTCAGGAAAAGGAAACCATCATAAAGTGACATTTGAACAGAATTCCTGAAGAAAGGGAGGAAGAAAACTATTGCACTAACTGATAGGTGAGGGGGAGTGAGAGTTAAATTAATAAAATAATTGTCAGTAATTGCAACACTTCCTGCTTTTACCATAACACATTCACTTAACAGACAATATTGTAATACATATTGAAACCTAGTAAGTGGAGGGTTTCACAAAAAAAGTCTGTCTTTATTTGAAATGAATAAAAAACTTGACAGTATTTGCAAATGGAATGTTGAGGAGGAATCACACTGAGTTGACTTATGTAACATTTTTAAAATGTATTTCAAAATACGATTGGAGGGACAAATGTTTTTAGCTACATGGATTGCTTTTCCTGAGTCAGGGCTATAAGTGCGTCCATCACCAAGATAATGTTGATTGTACCTGTTAGAAGGATTTGCACCCGTCTCCCCACCCTTTTGCTTGATTTCCACTTTGTTTTAACCTCCCTGTGTGCTCGAGTGCTCATCAGTTAGTTCCAATTTAATAGCAAGTACATTTTATGTTTGTTCTTTCATTCTTGAGATACTTCACTTTGGATAATAGTCTCCAGTTCTATCCAGGCTGTTATAAAGGCATTTTTATCCTCTCTATGGATGAGTAGTATTCCTCGGTACGCACTTGCACTATACCATATTTTGTTAATCCATTCGAGAATTGCTGATCACTTGGCTTGATTCCACATCTCTGCAATTGTGAATTGTGCTATAACAAATATTTGAATATAGGTGTCATTTTGATAAAAGGACTTCCTTTCCTTTGGGTAAATACCCAGGAGTGAGACTGCTGGATTGTCTACTTTTAGCTTCTTGAGGAATCTCCATACTCTTTTCATAAAGGGTGTGATAAGTTGCAGTCTCAGCAAAAGGGTAGCAACATTCCTGTTCTCTTTATTCATGACAAGATCTAATATTTTTGGATTTTAAATAAAAGCCATTCTAACTGGGGTGAGGTGGTATCTCACTGGGTTTTAATTCGCATTTCTCTGATGATAAGTAATGTGGAGAATTTTTTTCATATGTTTATTATTTATTTGTGTATCTTCTTGTGAAAAGCTTCTGTTAAGGACTCTGGTCCACTTTTTAATAAGGTTGTTTCTTTTTATCCTGTAGATACTTTGCGTTTCTTGTAGATTGCGGTTATTAACTCCTTATCAGACATTTAGCTTGTGAATATTTTCTTCCATTCTGAAGGTTCTCTATTTGCTCTGCTATTTATTTCTTTAGTTGTTCAGAAGCTCTTTGATTCAATCAAGTCCCATTTATTCATTTTTGTTGTTGCTATAATTGCTATTGGGGTATTCTTCATAAATTCTTTGCCTACGCCAATATCCAGAATATTTTTTCTAACATTGTCTTCTATAATTCTTACGGTTTGGTGCCTTACATTTAAGTTTTTATACGTCTTGAATTAATTTTTTTGAATGATGAATGATATGGATCCTTTTCAAGTCTTCTGCATGTGGCTTTTATTGAATAATGTGTACACTTTTCTTTGCCAAAAATCAGTTGACCAGATGTGGATAGTTTTATATCTGGGTTCTTTGTTCTATTCCATAGGTTAATTTTCTATTTTTGTGCCAATACCATGCGGTTTTGGTTACTATAGCCTTGTAGTATAGTTTAAATTCTGGTTATCTGATGCCTCCAAATTCATTCTTTTTCTCTGAGATTGTTTTGGCAACCAAAGCTCTTTTCTGGTTCCAAATGAAGCATAGAATTATTTTGTATAGATCTGAGAAATAGATGTTGGTATCTTATGGGATTATTTTGACTCTGTAAATCAGTGTGGGTTGTATGCACATTTTAACAGTGCTGATTCCACTGATCAATGACTATAATTTTTTTCATTTGTTTGAGTAATGTGCTATTTCTTTTCTCAGAACTTTGTGGTTCTTTTTGTATAAAATTTTCACCTCCTTGGTTAAGTATATTCCTAAGTGTTTCATTTTCTTTGTAGCTATTGTGAATGGTATTTAATCTTTGATTTGACTCTCAACTTGACTGTTAATGGTGTATAAGCACAATGGTAATTTTGTAACCTGAGACTTTGCTGAATTCCAGGAGTCTCTTGGTGGAGTTTTGGTAGTTTTCTAGATGTATGATCACATTATTAGCAAAAAGCAATAGTTTGACCTCCTCTATCCTGACTTGGATACCTTTTATTTCTTTCTCTTGACTAATTGCTCCTTTAAGTTCTGCTCAAGTAGGTTTTCTTGCCTTCTGAGATTAATGCCACCCTTACCTCCCCTGAGCAACATGTTCAAGTGCTGGGGATATGGGATCTGGCCTGTGGGATCAATTCTTGCCTGTGACAGGGAGAAGTGTGCTGGTTCCTAGTTGCCTATGGAGTACTCAAGCTAGTGCAATGTCCCTCTACCTCTACTTGTGGGTGTTTCCTGCTCTGATACAGCAGCCAGGCAAACAGCTCCAGGAAGGGCCAGTGAGCAGAGAGCTCATAGTCCAAGCACCCCTTAGTCTGCTGCAGGTCTTTTAGGGGAATTGTTAGTGCTTCCACTCTCTGTGGAAGCTTTGGCATGTTGGATGCACTTTCAGAAGGCCGACAGCCCCTTCTGTGAGCCTCAGCTCCATCAGCAGGTGTGGGCTGGGGGGAGGGGAAGGGAAGAAAAATAGCTTGAATGGAAAAAAGCTAGCACTTTTGTTATCTCTGTTCCTCTCTCTGGAAGGTAGCTCACTCTAAATGTTCAAGCTCTGGCCTCATGCAGATGCCCCAGGACACACCTGTTCCCTATGGCTCCCACAATATGGGCCAGAGTTGGCAAATGTTTGTGTGAGAATGAGCAAGTTGAAGTGTAGGAGTTGAAGCCTCCTGGGGAGGTCAAAGGCTGACAGTGAATGTAGAAGCTTGGGTCTGTGGTGACGGGAAGTGGCTCCAAGTCCTCAAAGTGATCCTAGTTCTTGCAGACATTAGTTTTTGAGCTTGTGAGGGTAGAAAGGCTCTCCAGCAGCTTGGGAGCCTTCTGACTGCCAGAGATCTGAAGGAGGGAGAAATGAACCACCCCTCTTACCCTTTTGCTTGATCTCTGCTGATAGCTTGCTCTTTCTTGTTCCTGTGGAATCTCTGGTAGATTCTGGCACTTTCCCCTTGGAATTGCACCCAATCTAAGTTTGTTTGTTTGTTTATATTTCTCATCGAAATTTTTCCCTTCTTTCTGCAATAATCTGGCAGCTAGTTTCTCTGGTCAGCCATCTTCAGTTTGCCTGTATCTCTTTAAGGCAACAAATATGCCACTCCTTCGGTGGAGAATTAGCAGATACCTTTCTTTTTAAAAGCAACTAAATCACAATTGAAATGAGTAATCAATTTGAAGGAACCTTTTACAGAGTCATCATTGATCATTTTCTTAAATTTTTCCTTGTGTACCTGCATTTGCTTGATAAGTTGCCCACTTAAGACATTAAACAATAGTCCACTGAACTCAAAATAAAGTATTTAAGAATCAGAATGAGTACACATGTAAAAACAAACATCAGAGGTTTAGAAAGGTAGTGTTCACAAAGATTCAAGAAAGAATAAGTATATAAAACAACATTCAAAATTATTTTATAATAAAGCCTTTTTATAATAAATCCTGCTCCCTTTTTATTGCAGAAAATATTTTGAAATTTTCACTTAATGTTTTATTCCTTTATGGGAGTCTGATGTAGTTTTTAAATTTGTCCTCTAGAATCTCTTTGAAGGTGACAAATTTTCTTAATTTGTTTATATTACATCATTATTTTATTTTCAGAGAATATATCTATTAAGGTCCTCTGAGTTTATATGCATACTTATCTTTCCTCCTTGAAATATCAATCATTTGTTGTATATTGAATTCAATAAAGCCTTTATGCATGCCCTGGAGAAAGATCCTTATATAAACTAATTCCTTTAGTAGTGTGCAGATTGTTCTGTAAGCCATTTAGATCACATCCTTGGAGAAATGCTTCAGGACCTTGGACTGGGCTATGACTTCTGGAGCAATACCCCCAAAGCACAGGCAATCAAAGCAACAAATGAGATCACATCAAGCTAAAAACCTTCTGCACAACAAACAATTAACAAAGGGAAGAAACACTCCACAAAATGGGAGAAAATATTTGCAAACTGCTTATCTGACAAGGGACCTATAACTAGAATGTACAAAGAGCTCCAACAACTCAATAGGAAAAAATCATGTAATGAGGAATGGGCAAAGGATTTAAAAGGCAATTTTCAAAAGAATATATGTAAATCGTCACTGCAAACCATTGAAATGCAAATCAAAACAACAATGAGATATCATCTCACCTCAGTTAAAATGTCTTTTATCAAAAGCACAGGTAATAGCAAATGCTGGCAAGGCCATGGAGAAAGGGGAACACTTGTACAGTGTTGGTGGGAATGTAAGTTAGTGAAACCAATGTAGAGAACAATATGGAGGTTCCTCACACAACTAAAAATAGAACTACCATATGACCCAGCAATCCCACTGTTAGGAATATATTGAAAGGAAGGACATTCAGGATATTCAAAAATATCCAGAATATTGCACTTCCATATTTATTGAAGCATTATTTACAATAGCTGAGATTTGAAATCAACCTAAGTGTCCATCAGAGAATAAGTATATAAAGAAACTGTGGTATAGATACACAATGGAATATTATCTAGCTACAAAAAATAATGAAATCCTGCCATTTGCAACAATACGGATGGACCTGGAGAACATTATGTTAGATAAATTAAACCAAATACAGAAAGATGTGTCTTGCCTGTTCTCACTCACATGTCAGAGCTGAATATCAAAACAATTGATCTCATGGAGACAGACAGTATAATGGGAATTATCAGAGACGGGGAATGGCAGTGGGGTGGGTGGATAAAGTGGGGATGGTTAATAGATGCAAAACTATAACTAAATAGAGTAATATTTGATAGTACAACAAAGTGACTATAATCAACAATAAGCTAGAGTATACTCTAACTAAAAGATTGGAATGGTAATGTTCCTAACACAAAGAAATGATAGATACTTGAGGTATTGTTACCCCAATTCAGTGATTTGATTAATTCACATTGTATGCCTGTATCAAAACATGACTGTATAGTATAAAATGCTCCTTTACAACTGTAATAATTAATAATGGTTTCTTCTAGTGGTGAGTTACTCAGCTGCCTTTTTAATTCTTCTTTCCAGCTTATATATTTCTAGGAAAATGTCTGCTTTGAAAATTCCATATTCACTTTAGGCAGAAAAAAAGGCCTGTAAATTGTTTGAATTGGCTCCTTGCAATTCCAGAATGTTCTTAGATCTCAGGATGTGGTGTTTCCAAAGGAGATGTCCTCATCACCCAGTATCGCCATGTGTCTGCAGCGGGAAGACCTCAGCAAAGCCATTGTTTACTTTGCTCCATGACTCTGTGTTCTCAAGTTTGATTTCCTTTCAGACATTTTCTCTACACTTACAGTGTATGTCTGAGAATTCAAGTCTGTCATTACTTGATAAATACAGTAAAAATAGTCTTTTATTGCCCTCTCCACATTTAAATCTTTTTCTGCCACTATATAGGTCCAGCTGCTACTTGGCCCTCCCTAGACATATTTTGCATGAATAATGCATTTGCATTTTAAGATTCGTCTGTTATTTTGATTCTCCCTTCCATAGCAGTTTGTTTGATTTCTTGTCTAGTAAAATCATTCTTGTCAGAGTTCCTTTTATTCTACTTTCTGCATTATTTTATTAGCAAGAAAAGTTTGCTATGGAGACATCTTGTCACCCTCAGGACAAAAAAGGCTGTAGATTTTGAGGCAGCAGCAAATCAATCATTCTTCCATTTACCAGCATGGAAACCGATTTGGCAGGGATACGATGTGAGAATATGCCTTGGCTTTTTGAGTTATTACCACGTAATGCCATGTGTAACGGATGCTATTTTCTATATAAAAAATATTTTTACACATATTTACAATTCATGTAAGTTAAGAAATCATGAAAATAACCTAGACAAAGTAAATTTAAATATTTCATCAATTAAAAAAATAGAGGAAAGAGAAATTACAAGAATGAAATAAAGGGAGAGAGTAAATGAAAATAGAAAAAATATATATATATATATAAAGGAAGAATCAACTTGTTGCTGCCCTAAATTTGTACTTGGCATTTCCCTCATTCTTTGAGGTAAGATGGTATGTTGATGAGCTCATTTATGCAACCAGTTATTGCATGTAGATATATGCATAAATTTGTAAATTCGATTTATATAAAATATATTAGAGTTTAAAGGTTCATGAAGAACTTAACACATATTTAAATTTTAGAGTTTCCCTGTTGAAGCCAGAATGTGCTATCCACTTTAGATTGTGTTATATATAGCTTTAATACTTGGTACTTTGACAAAACATATTTAAATAGGCTATTTTCAATAATTTCCTATTCATAAATGTGTATACATGTATTAAGAAATCTGAAAACATTAGTTTTCCTAACTAACCATTTTTGCTGTAGCTTAATAAAATAATCTGAAAAATAAAGAGCTGGTTTCTGTCACCTCTGCTTTAGTGATGACATATCTAGATGATATTTAGCCACTATTTTTCTCAGTATGAGACTCAGCTTCCACCTGGTAATAAGTAAATTATTAGCATAAATGCAAATTAAGATATTGTACTCAGAACACTTACAGTTATGGAGTATTACTGTCCTGAGTGTACACAGCAAAATTTATAAAAGTATATATAGTGGTAAATAAATCCTTACCATAGGAATAAACTTACGCACTTTACATAAACTGTCTCACTTAATTCATCTTTAAATCCCATTAGTTTGATGTAGTTATTTTTTAATTCTACCTGTGAAAATACTGAAACATAAATTTTAAATAAAATGATTGCAAGAGGGACTTTACCTAACAATTGCAATCAGAGTAACCTGGTTTATTGTACCTTCAATGAATCCCCAACAATAAAAAAATAAATAAATAAAAACAAATTCTTAAATAATTATTGAAAGTATTAATATTCAATTGATTGCAAAAAATTTAAACTGTTCAATTATGAGACAGATTATGAGACTGGGTATGAAAATGTGAGATCAAGTTCATTGTTGCCTAAGAGAAACATCTTTTTAATGTAAAGGGACTTAAAGATTAAAATAAAAGTTGGTAAATGATGTCGTCTACGCAAGTAAGTATGAAAAAAAGGATGTGGGTTATAAATATATAAGAAAAATATAATTTATGGCGGCATAACTAGCAAAAAAGAGCAATAATGACAGTTTATTTAAAGATAGGCCATAAAACACTAGGTGTGGATGTGACTCAGAATGGAGCTTCAAAATACAGGAAATAAAAACATTCAGAAGTACATGGAGAAACAAAAGATTCCATAAAGGGTTGGTGAGTCTATTGTCCCACTCTTAGTAGTTGATAGAAAAAGGGAGAGAGAGAGAAAAAAAAAGAAAGGATGTAGAATATTAGCAAACCACTATCAAAAAAACCTGGCATAATTGGCATTACTATACTCAGCTATAGAATGCATATTCCTTTCATGTAAATATGGAGCATTCACTATCATAGACTATATGGTTGCCTATATATTAACATGTCTTAATAAATTTTAATTCATTCAAATAACACATATGTTCTCTGGTAAAAATGTAATTAAATTATAAATCAATAGTAATGACAAAAATAATAATATTTCAGCTAAATTTCTAAATTATTAAAAATAACAAAGAGAATTCTAAATAGCCAGTGGATTACTAAAAGATCATAGAAGAAATGAAATGGAAGAAAAAGCGGTTTTTTGAAATAAAACAAAAGCAGTGAAGGGAAATCCTTAGCTTTACAGGTAGTATTAGAATTTTCCAGAGAAACAGAATGAATAGGCTATATAGAGACAGATACCTAAGAGGAAATTTATTATAGAAATCGGATCACACAAGTATAGAGGCCACTCACAGCCAAGAGAAATGTAAACACATAACAGTGCCTTATGAAGTGAAAACTTCGTAGTATTAACTGCAGTACATACAACTGTAATTATTCTGTAGCTGCCTCCTGTTGTTATTGCAATGAACTCAAGTATTGCAAATATGCCCTTAAAATACCCTGTGATGCTAATCATCTCCCCATGAACAACAGTTTGTCTTTCCAGTAAATTGGCTATTCTAGTAAAAACTGATCACTTGTGGTTCTCACGTATTTTTCATCAAGTTTAGTGCCGTGCTATACACCTTGAATAACACCATGGCACTCAGAAAAAGTGCCTCTTGTAATGCTGGGAGTGCTCGTAGGAGCAGAGAAAAGTCATGACAATACAAGAAAAAGTCAAATTGCTTGATAGGTACCCGAGATGGAGGAGTACAGCTATGACCGCTATTGTTTTAAGATAAAGGAATCTAGAGTAAGCTTCACTGTGAAAAAGCAAAGGAAACGTGTAAAGGGGTCACTGGAGCTATGGCAGGAGGCTCAAAATCTTGCATGTTTTGAAAAATACCCTTGGATTTTTTTTTTTTTTTTTTACAAAATGTAACTTTTATGTGGATGGAAAATTGCTGTAAGAAAAGCATATCTGCATATTCTAATACAATTTGAGGAGAAGCAATGTTGATTTATAGCAAAGGTCAGTGAATGCTTAAAGCTGGAGAATTTAATGCCAGCTAAGGATGGTTTGATAATTTGGAAAGAAGTTCGGCTTAAAAGTGTTACAAAATTTCAGAACAAGCAGTGGCTGCCTACAAAGAGCCAGCAGATGAGTTCCCAGACACGATGAAGGAAGAAAGGATATTTATCTAAAGAGGTTTTTAATCCAGACAAGGTCCCCGTACTAGAAAAAAAAAATGTCACAAGGGACAATTTTTTAGTAAGTAAGAGAAGCCAGAGTCGGGATTTACAGCAGAAGGGATGGGTTAACTCTACTGTTTTGTGGAAATGCAGTTGGGTATATGCTCAAGACTGTCCTTATCCATAAAACTCCTGAGCCTCGAAGGGAAAAGATTTGTAAAATGAAGGCCTAGGCAACAAGGATCCTTTTCCTGGATTTGTTTCACTGATGCTTTGTCCTACGTACTTCCTTATTACTGGAAGTACCTTGCCAATAAGGGACTATATTTTAATTTTTTTTAATATTGGGCAATGCCCCTGGCTACCCCAAACCCTTAAGTTTAATTCTGAAGGTGTAAAAGTGGTCTATTTGACCCCAAACACAATTTCTCTAGTTGGGCCTCTAGGTCAGGGGCTCATAAAGTAAAGGTAATTCCACGTGGTTCTCTATGGAGAGAATTGTCAGCACCACGGAATAGAACCCCACAGGGAGACATCATGACATTCAGGAGACACGGAGGGTCCAACCCTTTTCCTTTTCTGCTATACGTTGGATGCATTAGAGACATCTCGTGCCACATATTAAATACACAAATACTGAAAAATGCCGATTAGAAAAAAGAAAAGGTCTGTGCATACTTTTTACTGTATCCTGCACCACAGATATGCAAAACAGTCCTCAGGATGGACGCCCCTGTGTGAGCCATCGTGGTTACAGGAAATGTATAAGCCATCAGTCTGAAACAATAGATTCCTGCTGCAGAAAACTGTGTGCAGATGTTGTACTTGACTTCACAAGATTTACTGCAGAGCCAGTGAAGGCAGCCATAAAAGGAACTGTGGACATGGCGAGAAAGTTGAGGGTGAAGGGTTTCAAGGCGCAGATCTTGAAAAAAATATCTCCTTGATTTTAATTGTCATTCTACTATAATTATATTCTCTAAGTGCCAGAAATATGGTGACAGTACCTTTTACCATAGAAAAGATGCTTGAATGCATTGCACAAATAAAATATATTTTTATTAACCATATTGTATTCTTGAAAAATGATGAGAATGGATCTTAAGTGTTTTTGCTACAAAAAATGTTAGCCATGTGATGTAATGCATGTAGAAATTAGCTATATTAAACCATTCCACAATGTAATACTTCAAAGCCTCATGATAGAGCTTTATCTGCCAATCCAACAAATTAAATGATAAATAAAATTTCAGGTCTTTTATATGGTTTGTTAAAAGAATTAAGCTATTGTTCAATTATGCATAATAAATATATTGGGTACACATGTCTTTACAAAAGAAAATATATTTCAGTTGTCTAAATCTTGTATTCTGCACTCTATTGATTTTTTTCCTCATATTTGTACAATGATTTATCTTCTTTTGAAGAATGCAGAGTACGTGTGGCCAGCAGGCTGGCTGTGTACCTGGCGCCACACATCTAGGCCATTTAGGTGCTCAGGAGCAGGTGGTGAGCTTTAGTGTTCTGGGACTGGCGCTTAGCCAGCTAATTTGAGGTGGACATACCCACAATGATTAAAAAGAAATAAAAAAATTAAAAAAAGTGATGTCACAACCAAATTTAAATATATTTATGGATAAAATCGATGCTAACGTATTTATGAACCAAAGGAGATGTTAACTTTTAATGCATCAAATAATGGTTATTTTTACAGGGCAGCCATTTTATGTGAGCAAGATTACTTAGCACATAAACCACAGACTAGAAAGGTGCTCGGAATCCAAAATTAGGAACAGAACGTAGTTCTGATGTATTAAGAAAAATTTCTCCAGTCTAAAGATGTTCTTTTGTTGAAAGACTATGGCTCACGAGAATCAGGATTGCAAAGAGTTAGAATACAGATTCAATACCAACTTGCCTTCTGCAATTTATGCAACACCTCTGTTATCTTGCAACATTACTATTGTGATTAAAATATATTTATAATTTTATCATGTATCACCAAATTAATATATTTATGTTAATCTAATATGTAAAAATTGTGAATAACAAATTTGAAAGCTGTCGTAGAAAGTAATATAAAACTGTATATTTATATGAAAGGTATACCTAAGTATGCAGAAGCAAAACCTGGTTGTTGATAAAAATCAACCCTTTTATCTTATATTTTCTTCTAAGTGCTCCCTTGAGTACTTTTTTCTCCTTTTATTTAAGCCAAATAGTACAAATTCTAATTTTTAAACAAATTTTTTAAAGAAGCTGCTCTGGGTAAACATTGCTCTTATTTGTGATCTAAAACTAAATAAGCCTCTAATTTCCAAGTAACTGTGGTCATTTTAGCCAGAGCTAGTATAATTACACGTTACTGTGGAGATTCCATTTAGAAATTTCTAATGACTAGCTTAAAAATATTCACCATGGGATTTGATTTTTATTAATGGGCTGTTTTAAGTTTGATTATATGAAGGGATTTAAAAATATATATATTTGGTACAAGATACTAAAAACTATGTTAGCTGGGATTCTGTGTCTAATTTGCGAACAATCTTAGGGCTAACATGAAAATGGAAAGGAAATTAATCCCTCCCACCTGAATTAGGAAACTGCATTTGTGTAAATATTGCTATGAAAGTGTGGTGCAAATCAAAAGCAAAAGAATGTCTTTCTTCTTTTTTTCCATTAAAAATCTCCTTTAATGCCAGTTTACTATTAAGTTATATTACTTTATCCTCTTGTTCTAGCGGGCAAGATTGTTCATTTGTGAAAAGAGTATTTCAGCTATTGCTTACTTTCTAATCTTGATATATTAAAATGGAACAAAATGTTTCTTCCAGAGCATCCTAAATGCTCTCTCCATTTTCCCTTTCTTGTCCCTAATGGCACTTAATGTGAGAGTCCTTTTTATTCCTACTGAATTTAATAAATTAGATACTGCATTTTAGAATTCCGGGTATTATTATTACTATTAACCACACTAGAAACATTTCCTACATGGTTAATGGTGTTTTAGCTTATGGAGACTGATGTCATAAGAGAAAAACACACAACAGCAGCAGCAGAGATGATGTAGAGGTGGGAGTGTCCAACCTGGGGGCAGGGGTCTGCCTGAGAGTTTTCTGAGGTCTGCTTTGCTTCTTTGTGATGCTGGATAGTGCAGAAAATATACATGGCCCTTCCTCCCTCCCTCTCTCCCTTCCCTCCCTCACTCCCTTCCTCTCATAAGCTTTCATGAGTGTTTTTGTATTTAACTTGTGGCCCAAGACAACTCTTATTCTTTTGATATGTAGCAGAAAAGAGAAAAAGGTTGGACACCTCTGGGAGGAAATTTAACATTATACAGCGTAGGACCTGCGTAGAGAGCTCAGATAATTTAAAACTGAATAATATAAACATATGGAAAGAAATAAAGTGAAATCATCCAAAATAAATACTGACTTCTAACATTTCATTGGTTTTCGTGATCCAGAGGGGAAAACAGCTTAGGTGCCCAGTCTTCTTTGAGAATTGAAGAGATCCCTCCACTGGCTTAAGGAGAGGTGAAATATGCACACTGGCAAGATTGTAGGAGCGGCTTCACACATCGTCCCATTTCTAGGGAGGCACAGGCAATGCTGGCCACTGTTTAAAAGTGGGAGCTTTGAAGCCCAGCACACCAGGACCTGTATCGTACTTGTACCACCTATCAGCTATCTTGACAAAATTACCCAACTCTCATAAAATAAATTTTCTTTATATAAAAAAGTATTCTATTAATCTCTACCTCATAGGGTTGTTAAAATGTTTAAACAGGACATTTATTATCTATTAATTTTGTTATTCTCATACAATAAGTATATAGTAAATGTTGACTATAATTATTATTCTGACATTTGGTATTGACATTATGTAGGAACTACCTTGCTTCAAACAAATCTCACTTCTCATTTTATTAGAATGATCATACATATCTGTGACCTAAACGGAAAGCAATGGTTCTATTTTGTTATTATCACACATGTCTTTCTGATTGATTGGAACTGGCTACTTTCACTCTTTCCATGTATTAGCTTTCTATTTATTTAATTATTTTTGAGACAGTCTTGCTGCACATGTCACTTTTGAGGCCTCAGGGTAGAGGTGTGGGCTCTGGGAAGGACAATGTGTACATTTGTACTTGTGCATACTGTGTGTGTGCACCTGTGCATGCGTACCTGTACATACTGTGTGTGTGCACCTGTGCATAATGGGTGTGTGCACCTGTGCATGTGCACCTGTGCATACTGGGTGTGTGCACCTGTGCATGTGTACCTGTGCATACTGGGTGTGTGAACCTGTGCATACTGGGTGTGTGCACCTGTGCATGTGTACCTGTGCATACTGGGTGTGTGCACCTGTGCATGTGTACCTGTGCATACTGTGTGTGTGCACCTGTGCATACTGGGTGTGTGCCCCTGTGCATGTGTACCTGTGTGTGCACCCGTGCATGCATACTTGTGCATACTGTGTGTCTGCACCCATGCACGTGTACCTGTGTATACTGTGTGTGTGCACCCGTGCACATGTTCTTGTGCATACTGTGTGTGCACCTGTGCATGGGTGCCTGCATGTGCCTATGTATATTTTAGGCTCCGATATAGTTAGAGATGTTCAATTCTTAGAGGATAATTGTTTGGAGCCTCAGATCCCTTGATCCCTGTCCAGACAACCATCGCCATACATGTACCACATTCATCCACACTTACTGATCTCATCCTAGCTTCTTCCCTGGTCACTTCTTCTTAGTTTTTTTTTTGTTGTTGTTATTAAATATTCTGCCATGTTTTCACTAGTGAATATTGGGTAGAAAAGAAGTAGACCTTTTACTTCTCAATTAATATTGCCTCCTTCATTGATAGATGCCGTCTTTGAGGTTTCGATTGCTACTGACATTTAAAGTACTGTGTGTCTCTACTACAACTCTCTGTAAATATCTTCCAATATACATATTTACATATTCATTTGACAGTTATACTTCTCTGACTCATAAGCATATCAAAAGGCCAAATTACACCCATAATTTTTCTCCTAAGCATGTTCCTGGCACAGTGCTTATATAAGTATCATATATTTGACATAATTCCATAGTTTTACATAGCTTATTGGACTCAGCCTATGGCTTTTCAATAAATGTATTAGTTTTAAATATAAATCACATAAAAATCTTTGATTTTAATAATTGATCTATGGTAACATAAGAATAAATTATTTTAATAATAATTACCTATGACTTCTTGAAATTTGCATAATTAATTTTCATATTTTGAATTCACTTAGTGAAGCATATTGTTCATTGCATATCATTCAGGCAAAGAAGAGATATATCACAATAGCAAATGTGTTAATTGGTGTCTATCTAATTCATTACCCACTAAGACAATGTCTGTATATGCAGATCAGATGAAGTGGAAAGCTAGTTTGGTTTTCTAAATTATCAGAGAAAAAGCATATGTTTGAATTGCATGGATAGCATGTCATTGTCCACTGTAATCTCTTTAAAAAGTGGTGTTGACCCAAAAAGTACTTTATGATACATTGAGTGTCTACTTTGCAAGCACATTATACTGAGATTCATATGTTACAGACCACAGCACCCATACTGTGCCTAACTTCATGGTACAATGAGTTCATACTCTGAGATTATAAGCATTCAGACTTTGGGTGGGAATGTAAATGTATCATGCAGTACGATAATTTAATTATGAAGTCAGTTTTTAAATAAGGCACCCCTTTTGCGTGGCCCTAATGAATTTTGGCATTAACTTGTGTTCTGATTGGCAATCCTTAACCCATAATATATATAAACCTGGGTTTGAGAATATTCATTGAGTAGCCTCCCAGATCAACTCTCCTTAAGTAGATTCTTCTCTTTCAGTTTCTGTGCTGACGAGTCCTTAAACTGGAAAGGGCACGTGTTGGAGACCCTGTTACAAAGATTGGATTCTTTACCCCAGGTTCCTAAATACATTTAGTGTAATGTGAAGATTATGGCTCCCAGCACTGCGCAGAAATATATCTGCAGCCTCTTTTTCTCATTCTGCAAGTTTCCCTTCTCAACTTTAACATTTTCTTCCAAAGCATTTGTGCTAACAGATGTGCATTCCCAAAATGTATTTCTTCAGGGTCTTCAAATGGTTGTGACAGATACTACCATGGTAAAAATTATTTATCCCCTTTTTGCATCATTTTTACCTTCTGTTAAATGGGATAATAGTCACACCCATACCATAGTGTTGTTTTGGATAAAGATGAACTGGTTTAAGAATATAGTATATAGAACATTAGATGTCATGTAGTAGGTACTAAATAATTAGTTCAATATTGCATTATTTTTTCATCATTATATTCATCAGCAGTAATAATAACACTAGTGTTAGGATTAATGACCTTAAATTTAATCTGAGAACATTTACTTTACATAACTTGGAATTTGCTTCTATGTAAAGTTTAGGTGTATGCTGTTATTCTAAATTGCATATAAAATATCTATGCGACGTGGTCCAAATATCATTACCAAAATGAAGGTAGGAACAGCTTTAAATACTCTTGGGGGAGAAACATGACCCCTTGAAGCATTAGAAACTTTTTTACCCAAGTTCCTAAATAAATTTAGTGTAATGTGAAGATACCAGCTTTCCAAGAGCAAACAGGTATCTTGGTTACAGTTTAGATACTGGTGATGCTGAGATCCTTTCCCAACTGTCATGAGCAGAAGTTCCTAGTGGAATTTCTTTAGGGTCCACACCACCAGGAACATTAAAGTTACCTGTAATAGGTTTTTATTATTAATAGGTTGTTGAAAAGGTCAGTTAATATGTGAGATGTTAATTTTTCTTTCATAATTGAGCCTCAGATAAATTGAGGATAACAGATTGAAATTATCAAATATGGAATGGGAATCTGATAATCTGACAGCTAGTTATTATCAAAAAAAAGGGGTGGGTGATGCAAGGAGCTATACCTTATTGGAAGGACAGTTGTAAAAGTTCTCGCCCAAAGAGAAAGAGATCTTAATGGCAAAGCACCTACTGTGCACTGTTTCTTTTCTGAGTGGAGATGTTGTGTGAGACAATGCCTTTCTGTTTAATATTACTATACCTTTTTATCATTTTTACAGTAACATGCATCAATTTCATAATAAATATATTACCAGTATTAACTTTTAAATGAATACATTTGATGAAGTAAAATATTTCAAGTTTTTAAAATGTTGAAAACTAATATGAAATTCACTCTCCTACTTTGATTTGCTTTTACACATCACTGTTCAAAACCATGTTCTCAGTTTGCAATTATAAATCCCTGGCTTTCTCTCTTTCTCTGTCTTTAGATAGATAGATAGATAGATAGATAGATAGATAGATAGATAGACAGACAGACAGACAGATAGAGAGACAGACACAGAGAGGATTCTTAATTGCATTAACATCATACCAATAGCCTGCACTGTTTGCAGAAAATATATCCTGCATCCCAGTTTTTAATCTTATATACTAAGTCTTTTAGTTCAACGTTGCCTTTACATAAACATTTCTCAATAATAAATAAAATAATCTATCTTCCACACTTTCCATCATATTTGATTACGGAAACCATAACATGGTTTGGGTTGCTTAGTTCAAGCACATCCTATGTTGATTTCCAGTCAATTCACTTGCATTCAGAGTGGTGCGTTTACCACTCTGATGGTACAAATCAGAGCGTGTTAATTAGGATGAGGCTGAACTGATGTAACAAACAAGCTTCAATGAGCTTCACTTCAAAAATAATCTAGGGCAATTTCTTTATAGGGCAATAATCTAGAGTGGTTGAGTGTCTATTCCAGGAAGTATTCCAGGAAATTGGGCCAGTGGGCATCTCTGCCCTCTTCAACACGTAGCTTCTGAGATGAGTGCAGTGATTGCTGTTCACTACCATTGGAGACAATAGAGACATCACCAAAGGAGGCTGAGAAGTGTGGCATCTTCTGGGACATCCAGGTGTTTGAAAGGGAGGCAAGAATGCGTTGGGGCAGCTGGCAGTCTCCCAAACACATCCTGACCTAACCTTTTGAATGTGTTGGTCTATAAGTAATGCAAATATACCTGTGTTTATTGCAGGTACCCAGAGCATCATGGACTCCTTCAGGACAATGGGTTAGAGAGAAACTGGAGAGTGTACAAAATAAAAGTGGCATAGTATCGGAGATGCCACTGTAAAAACAAAACAAAAACAACAAAAAAATAGGGAGATAAAACCTATTCTTGTATTTTCTCAATAAGGTTATTACTTTTATGGTATTTGCAATAAAAATATGGAACTCAAAACAGAAGATGGAAACAAAAGCAAAAGTCAGAGTCCCCCTGTGACCTGACTCTGGTGTTAAGGAGTAAATGACCTGCCATTCCATCCTACAATTCCTCTACTAGGAATTTTTGGTCTACCAAAAATCACTTTATAACAAAGATATTTGCACCAGATTGTTCATTGCAGCTCAATTCATAATAGACAAGTCACGGAAGAAGCCCAAATGCCCATCAACCCATAAATGGATTAATAAATTGTGGTATATGTATACCATGGAATATTATGCAGCCTTAAAAAACGATGGACACTTTACCTCTTTTATGTTTTTATGGATGGACCTGGAACATATCCTACTTTGTAAAGTATCTCAAGAATAGAGGAAAAAGTATCTGATGTACTCAAAATTATTATGAAACCAATTTACAATCACTCACACTTTAATATGAAGAATAGATCACAACTATGGCCCAGGATGGAGGAGGGAGGAGGGGGGGATGGGAGGGGAGACGGGAGACCAGATGGAGGGAGGGTGAATGGTGGGATCACACCTGTGGTGCATATTGCAAGCGTACATGTCGGATCTATTAAGTATAGAGTATAAATGTCTTAACACAATAATTAAGTAAACGAGGTAAGGGATATGTTAACCAGTATGATGTAAGCATTCCAAATTGTATGTGAAATCTGCACATTGTACCCCATAAATGCATTAATGTATACATGATTTACCTCTTTATGATTTAATTAAAAAATTAAAAATTAAAAAAGGAGTAAAAGTGTCATGTTAAGGGTGCTCTGAAGATACTCGTTCACCTACTCAGGGATTCAAAAGACAGGGACCGAATGTTTTTCTAAAGCTACCAGTGTTTCTTAGACATCATCTGCATTCTTGTGGCCTTGGAGGAGAGAGGTAAGATGTCATGTACCCATAAATGTCTAAGTATTGGGATGAAGGAAATAGCATGCAAGATCACTCTGGAAAATGATTGAAATTCTAGGAAAGATCACTCTGGAAAATGATTGCAATTCTAGGCATTAGATTCTTTCAAAAGTAAGATAAACTCTGGAGAACTTTTTTATCACAGATAGAAAACTCCACTTTAATCTGATGAACTAAACACTCCCTGTAAAAGGATAGATATGAGGGACTCCGAGAACAAACTCGATTTTTAATACAACATTCTCAGATCCCTCTGGATTGTGTACTAGTGGACAGAAGCACCAGATGAGAAAGTTACAATTAATCAGCACAGGTTGATTGGTGCTGTGGGAATGAACTATATTTACCAATGGTGGATCAGAAGAGCATCTCCACACTTAATGGGCAACATGCTCTTTCTTTGTTTTCTGAACCCAGTGCTTTCCTTATTGGTTTAGCTAATTTTTACTTTTTCCAGTTCTATAGCTCTTGGCGTTTACCTCTGGTATTGAGAAGTTGACAGATACTTTGCAATTTACCTTTGCTAATGGTATTAACATTGAAATATTACCCCAGTTCTTTTTCTGGAAAGACAAAAACATCCTGTGAAATGTAGGTCCACTGACATCTTCCCCCGTGTAGTCAGTCATAGAAAAAGTGCTTGATGCTAAATATATTTAGCCTCAACTGAAAAAAACAAGAGCCATAAGCACTTTCACCTCTAGGCAGCTGCTGTTCCAGCCTTTGGGCTTTGTTTTCCTTGGTGGCTGGGAGCCCAAAGATGTGCAATCTTTCTAAAATATCTTAAACATAAACTACTGATGACAAGATTTTTTTTTTAATGTATCAAAGGCACAGCTGCATCAGATTTTTTTAAAAAGCATTCTGGGACATTTCAGTTTTCAGTCTTGAATTTCAAGCAACAGAGACATGACCAAACTCCTCAAGGACTAAGCAATGTGACCTCTTCATTCCAGCATATTAACACATGGAAATGATTTGAAAATTAAAATGATATTTGAGCAAAAACACTGAAATACAAAAAAAACACGGGATTTTGTGTGATTATGTTGAATGACAGATTTATTAAAAAGCCCTGGATTCTCCCCTTTGAGCCTAGAATTCTTTTTTTTTTTTTTGTAGAGACAGAGTCTCACTTTATGGCCCTCGGTAGAGTGCCGTGGCCTCACACAGCTCACAGCAACCTTCAACTCCTGGGCATAAGCAATTCTCTTGCCTCAGCCTCCGGAGTAGCTGGGACTACAGGCGCCCGCCACAACGCCTGGCTATTTTTTGGTTGCAGTTTGGCCGGGGCCAGGTTTGAACTCATCACCCTCGGTATATGGGGCCAGCGCCTTACCGACTGAGCCACAGGTGCCACCCTGAGCCTAGAATTCTATTTGTGTATCACTTTTGGAATTAAAGGGGAAAATCTTTGTGTTTTGATATTATCCACATTAACTAGTACTTACTAAGTAATAATAGTAATGATGATAATAATAACTAAAAGTCCATGTCCCGCTCTACTAGAAGTTGGACTTTACTTCAGTTCCCTTCAATGCCAAGAAGAGTTCGTGGCTCACACTTGTAGCACAATCCTTCCTTGTTCAATGGATACTAGAACAGAGGGACTCAAGGAACAGTTATAGGTATTATACGGAGGTGCATGAAAATGAAGAACAACCCTGCTCTCAAAGGTCTCCTATTCTATATGAGAAAGGTATTTGGGTGATAATTTGAACAATGACAAAAGCAACAATCAAATATGAATTGCTAAAGGGAGTGTGGGAGCAAACATCTGGTGGGGTGAGGAGACGGGCTGCAGTTTCACAGAGGAAGTAACATCGGAGTTAGACCCAAAGGATGGAGATTTCTACAAAGAAGATGGAAAAGGTGCAGAAAAAGTTGAAGAAGGAAGAGCCGTAGCAGCATATTAAAAAATCCATTTGGAGGATACTGCTGTTGAGGTTGTAGAGGTCTTTGTCCAACAGTTCATGACTTTCTGTCTGTTTTGTAAAAATTGGGGGCCCAGTAAGGAACAAAACCACAAGGCCTTGTGGAATCTTGCAACATTGCTCATTCACGACAATGCAACTTCTTTCTTCTGGGTTAAACACCCACTCGTCTGTGGGACAGGCAAGGTGGAGATGTCTGAGCAGCAGTCTTGTTGAACTAGAGGTGGCTGGTAGATCCTGCCGGTCTGGTGAGGTGTAAGGTTCCCGCTTGCATGCCAGTGAAGATTCGCGAGTCTACCTTAAGACCAAATACTCGGGTGCCATCACAGAGTCATGCGTAAGGGAGGTTTCCTACAGTTCTAAGCAGTAAGGGGGTTGAAGTCTAAGGTAGTGCTGTACTTGCCGCCTGGTAAATCCCTGGAGAATCATTTCATTGCGTTGTTCTCGCTGACGTTATGTATTAAATATGTACACACCGTGTGTTTTACCTGCTTAGACAGGTAATTTGTTTTATCTCTCAGTTATTTAAAAATACATGATATTTTATTAAGGTTATTTAATCTCTATTGCTTTCATCAAATCTCAAATCTTTATTGTCTTTAATCACTCAAAGTTTACGAATAGGGAGCACTGAGTGCGTTACTATGGAATTTTTAATTGACAGGTTGAAAGAATTCAAGCAAAGCCTGGAGTCAGATTCTAGAATGACTTTGATTTGTGCATCAGATCAAGGTCAGCATTTAGCTAGACATGAGGTCAATTAGGACTTAAGTGGTCAAAAGGAATGCAAGAGAAAGTTGTGGGGTATTCCCTGATTATGTCCTTTTGAGATGCTTTAATGTACACTTTTTGTATATTGAAAACTGGTGTGCAATATTTGATGATTATTGAAGCAATGCCAATAAGTTATTCGTATTAATTAAAGATCATTTTACTCATAATCCAGCTGCTAATAGTTTAAATTATGCAATAAGAACTTCCTAGTATCAATGTCAATATAAAATTAATTCACGTGACACTTCTGATACACTATGTTTTTAACTTAGCTGATCTTAAACATGTAACTCAAGAGAATTATTCTTCATTCCACTTTAACTAGATTTCACAAATAATCAATATGAATTGAGATTGTGATTAACCACTGAAAAAAATAACCAAAATAGAAAATAGGATAATATAACACATAAGCATTACCAAAATTGTTTGATTGACTTATGTTCTGTTTTTATTTTTTTAATTACTTAATTTTTTTACATCTCAGAATTTTATGAGGGTTCAAAAGTTTTGGTTATTTACTTTGCTTTTGTACCATTTGGGTGAAAGTTCTAAAGTGTTCCCTTCAAAAATCTACCAGATAGTGTGCGTTGTACCCGATAGGTGTGTGTTCACCCACTCTCTCCTCCCGCCACTTTTTGATGAGTCTTATTTCTATATGTGCACATAAGTGTTGATTGATCAGTTCCAGTTTCATAGTGAATACATGTGGTATTTATTGTTTTTTGATTCTTGTGATATTTCTCTTAGAACAATGGTCTCCGGTTCCACGCAATTAATACAAGAAATAATATCAGTTCCCCATTATTTTTATGGCTGAGTAGTACTCCATGGTAGACATATACCACATTTTCTAATCCACTCATATATAGATTGACTAATATCTTAACATTTGTGTTTTATTTTATCTTGTAACTTTATTGAATATATGGCAACAAACATCTCACTTTAATGTATTCTTCATATGTCTGAATAAAGTATACATTATTCCTTTCAAAAAGATACATTTTTATTTAGGAATATCTATTATCAATGAGAAGAGTTTAATTTATGTGTTTTTTTTGATAGTTTTAACTTTCGTGAATTTAATTAAATATTAATGTTGGTAAAGAAGTAAATATCAATATTCTTTTACATTGAAGAGTCAGTTGATACTTGCCTATTACTATAACAACTCACGTAATAAAAAGTAGCTGTTTTAATTAAAATTATGACAAGAGTAAGTCTGCACATGCCACATTTTTCTTTTTTTATTAAATCATAACTGTATACATTGATATGATCATGGGGCATCATATCAATGTATACAGTTATGATTTAATAAAAAATAAAAAAATAATAAAAAAATAAAAAAATAAAAAATAATAATTTATGTGTTCTTGAGCGCAGAGTCCAGGACGGCTTACTTCCTGGGACTGGATGGAATCTAACATTGAACCTGTACTTAGTGTGGATTGTGCAGTCATTACCATGTTTTAATTATAACAAAATTTACGTAACATATATGCAACCATTGTAAGGTATAAATTCAGTGGCATTTAAAACATAAGAATGTTGTATAATGATCACCTCTATCTAGTTGCAAGGCATTTTTATCACCTAAAAGAAAATCCTTTACCCATCGAGCAGTCCCTCTCATTTCCCTCTCCTCTACCCCGGGCAACCACTGGTCAATTTTTTTGTGTCTATGGATGTACCAATTCTGGATGAATGGACTCACACAATACATAACGTTTTGTGGGTCATCCGCCTTGCAGCATGTAGCACAAGGTCATTTCTTTATGGCTAGACGGTATTCCATCATATGGGTCTACGTATCCCACTCTGTATCATTTAACAGTCATCTGCTGATGGACATTTGCGTTGCTTTCATTTTGACTAATGGGAATAAGTTTGTTATGTACATTCAAACGTTTGTTTGAATACCTATTGTAATTATTTTGGGTATATTCCTGAAGTGGGATTATTGGGTTATGTGGTGAGTCCATGCTTAGCTCCTCTAGGAAACTGCAAAGCTGCTTTCCACGGTGGCTGCAGCATTTCACATTTTCAAGAACAGTGTGTGAGGGCTCTTAGTTTGCCACAGCCTTACCAATCCTTGGGGCTTTGGGATTTTGTTTGTTTGCTTTTATTATGATCATCTTAGTGGATTTGAGCACCTTCATTTGGTCTCTGATTTGCATTTTCCTGTTGACTGGTGATGTTTGTCACCGTCCCATGTTGGTTGGCCACTTGTACCTCTTCAGAGTAACATCTATAGAAGGCCTTTGAGCATTCCTGATTTGTGTTGTTTGATTTTTGTTATTGATATGGAAGAGTTTTTTATATATTCAAGATACTGGACTCTTATCAGATATATGGTTTATAGTTGTTGTTTTGTTTTTTCACTATTTTGAGTTTCCTTTCTAGCAAAAAAAGTTTTCATTTTTTAAATTTTGCTGAGTCCGATTAGTTAAGATTTTATTATTTTTTTTATTTCCAAGGATTCATTACCAATTCCAAGATTATAAATATCTCCCCTTTGATTTCTTTTAAGTTGTTATATATTTTCAGCTCTTACATGTAGGTCTTTGATCTATTTGGAATTAATTTCTGTATGTTGAGTCCAGTAGGGTTCCAACTCTATTTTCCAGTGTGTGGACATCCAATTGTTCCAGCACTAGATGCTGAAGATATTATTCTTTCCCACTGAATGTTCCAAGTATCTTTATCCAGTATTGATTGGCCATAGATATATGGGTTTCCTTATGAACTTTCTGACATTTGATTTTCAGAAACACTTAAGAAATTTCATGCAAAGCCTGAAAATATTAAGGAATATAATTTTGGAAATACAAATTTTTGTAACTTACAGTAATTATACAGAGCCTTCTCCAAGTTAATTCATTGCCTATAATAACATTCTTGATCCAGTCATAGAGCTTCACCATGAATACATCTGATAAATGGCAGCCCTTCCATTAGAAGACATCTAATTACACTAATTAGCATCACTCATATTTAGAAAGATATATGTATATCTTTCAGATATTTAATATGTATTATAACAAATAATATAATATATTCATACACATACATATATCCCTTTCTCCTAAAATAAGGAACTTGAAGTGTCTGTAATTCTCCATCATTTGCTGTCAGTTCTCGTTCAAAGAATAAAACAGATGTCAAGTAGGATAAATTAAAGAAAAAAGAAAAGAATGAAGAGGGATAAGAGAACATAAAAAAAGAGAAGGAAATAGAAATGGAAAGAAAGTGGCTTATGCTATCAAGATCCCAGCAGAAAACAGGTGGTATACACAAATTGAGAAATGTGAGGCTATTTTGATAAAGTAGTTGTTCAATTAAGTATGGCCAGGACTTGGGGAAACTTAAAGGGTTGAGCAGCATCTTGGCATTGCTGCAGTAAATCCCCTCAACACAGTGAGACTGAAGGGGCAAGGAGGAGGCACCTCGCACAGATTGAATAAAATTCACATAAATGACAGCGTCTGAAGTGACTATTGATTGAATGATGCAGCCAGCATGTGGGGATACCTTTGATGTCCTTGGGGTATTCATTAGCCAAAGAAACCAGAAACAGAGGTTCAGATCTCAATGGATTGGTCCATATTGGTCAGGCTCTTAGGCATAGGCCAAGATGCTGAAGAGAAGCAGTTTCCCCTTCCCCAGATTGTTTAATATTTGGTGGCTATGAGTTGCTTTCAAATTTATCATTTCCCCTGACCCTTCAAAACTTGCCTAGAATCTAGGCAGAAAAAGCAGACCAAATGAGTGAGCTACAGAAATTAGTAAGTAAGTAGCTGTGAGGGGCTGGGTAGAGAAGAGGCCAGAGTAACCTTGGGTCAGATGGGAACTGGCAATCCAGAATCAGGGGCTGTTAGTAGTTCTGAATGCAGCCCCTTTGGTGAATAAAGAACAGACAAAATAGCCATCCCAGTGACAAACTGAAAACTCACGTTTATGGATAGTGGTCATAAAAGCCTTAGAAAGAGGAGATGATCTATTTAGAGATATAATTACAGACATCATTAGAAGGGCAGTAACTGAAAAACATGTTTTCTTCTTTAATAGTGTACAGGCATGCCTCAGAGACATTTGGGCTCAATTTCAGACCCCGTAACAATAAAACAAATATAGTAGTAAAGCAAGTAAGCAAGTCATGCAAATTTCTGAGTTTCCTAGTGTACAAAAGTTATTTTTAAGCTGTACTATTGTCTATAAAGTGTGAAGCAGCATTGGTCTAAAAAAATGTATATATCCTAATTTAAAAATACTTTATGGGGCTGGGTGCAATAACTTACACTTGTTATCCTAGCACTCAAGGGCAGGAGGTTTCAGGAGTTTGAAACCAGTCTGAGTAAAAACAAGACCCTATCTCTACTAAAAATAGAAAAACTAGCCAGGCATGGTCACACTGATAATCTCAGCTACTTGAGAGGCTGGGGCAGGAGGATCAGTCGAGCCCAAGAGTTTCATGTTGCTGTAAACTATGATGATGCCATGGCACTCTACCCCAAGGTGACTAGTGAGATCTGTCTCAAAAAAGAAAAAAAAGTACTGTATGGGTAAAAAAGGCTAGCAATCATCTGAGTTATCAATGGTTATCAATGAGTTATCCATTAATCGCTTGGCCTCAATATTGATGG
This sequence comes from Nycticebus coucang, assembly GCF_027406575.1. Taxonomy (NCBI): domain Eukaryota; kingdom Metazoa; phylum Chordata; class Mammalia; order Primates; family Lorisidae; genus Nycticebus; species Nycticebus coucang. Next base: position 8,715,414 of record NC_069794.1, on the reverse strand, counting down.
TGGATGACTGATCAGGGTGTTGGCTGCTGATGATTAGGGTGGCTATGGTAATTCCTTAAAATAAAACAACAAATTTGCCTTATCAATTAATGCTTTCTTTCATGTCAGATTTCTCTGTACCATGCAGTGCTGTTTGGCGACATTTTTACCCACAGTAGAATTTCTTTAAAAATTCAAGTTCGTCTTCTCAAACTCTACCACTGTTTTATCAAATATATTTAATATTCTGAATCTTTAACAGTCATTTCAAAAATGTTCACAGTGTCCTCACCAGGAACCCACAAATCACACATCTCAAGAAACCCCCTTTTTGTTCTTCCATAAGAAGCAATATCCCATTCATTAAAATATTATCATGAAACAGCAGCAACTAAGCCATATCTTCAGCTCCACTTCTGATTATAATCCTCTTGCTATTTTCACCATGTCTGCATTTACTTACTGTAACAAACTCTTGAACTTCTCAAAGTCAACTACCAGAGTTGGAATCAACTTCTTCACTTCTGTTAATGTGAGTTTGACTAATGTCTAGAATTATGAACTTTAAGGTTTCTGATTGACCTTGCCAAGAACTATCAGAAGAATCATTCCCTATGGCAGCTATAGCCTTAAAAAATAATAATTCTTAAATAATAAAACTTAAGAGTAAAAATTATACTTTGGTCCACAGGCTGTTGAAATAAGGGGACACACGCTAATCTCCTGTGTATCTACATCAGAGCTCTGGGGTGACCAGATATATTATTATGAGCTATACTATTTAAAAATAAATACTTCTTTTCCTCAGCAGTAGGTCTTAACAGTGGGCTTCAAATATTCATCATCCAATTTCTGCTAGCTTCAGCCTTTTCTTCTGCAGAATCTTCACCTCCCTCAGCCTTCATTGAATTGAAGAGACTTAGAGCCTTATTATGGATTATACTTTGGCTTAAGAGGATGGAATGGTTGCTTTGATTTTCTATTCACACCATTAAAATGTTCTTTGTATTAGCAATAAGGTGTTTTTACTTTTTTTATAATTCATGTTTTTGCTAGAGTAATACTTTAATTTCTCTTCAATAACTTTTTCTTTTTTTTGCATTCACAATTTGGCTAATTCTTAGCCAAAGAATCGATCTATCCTGGCTTTCCACCTGCCTTCATAACTGAGAGATTTATTATTTATTTAAAGTGAGAGACTTGTAATTCTTCCTGTCATTAAACACTTGGAAGACATTGTAGGGTTATTCATTAGACTAATTTAAATATTATTGAATCTCAGGGAATAGAATACCCCCAAAAGAAGGAAAGAGCAGGGTAATGGCTGGTCAGTGAAGCAGTTGGAATGGACACAGGATTTATCGATTAAGTTTACTGTTTTATATGAGCATGGTGCATGGCACCCCAAACAATTGTAGTAGTAACATCAAAGACGACTGATCATGAGCACATGCTGTTGGAAAAACTGGTGAAAATAGACCTTCTCAGTGCAGTGCTCCTACTCAGACAGACCTTCAGGTACACCTGCTCAGTGCAGTGCTCCTACTGATACAGACCTTCAGATACACCTGCTCAGTGCAGTGCTCCTACTCAGACAGACCTTCAGATAGACCTGCTCAGTGCAGTGCTCCTACTCAGACAGACCTTCAGATACACCTGCTCAGTGCAGTGCTCCTACTCAGACAGACCTTCAGATACACCTGCTGAGACACACCTATCTGAAGGTCTACCTGGCTGTAGTTCCAGCTATGCAGGAGGCAGAGGCAGGAGGATTGATTGCTGGAACCCAGGAGTTTTAGAATATAGTGAGTTATGATGACACGACTGTATCAGCATCCTGAGAAACAGAACAAGACCCTGTCTCAAAACAGAACAACCAATGGAAGTATCGTTGTTGAATATTTCTTAGGTTAAACTTAATCAATGTTGAAACAAAACTGTTCTCTATAGCTCTAACATTATTTAAAATGTATTGTGGTTATTTTATACAAATTATTCAGTCTTTACTAAGATGATATAGATGACAACATTTAGCAGGTGCTGGTATTAAGTCCTAGTAAATACTTTTCCCTCATATATGTGTTTTCTCCTGTTAACATTGTTCTCTGATAGAAATGAGTGTGTATTGTATATGAACAAGAAAAATCATTTTAAATGTAAGAACCAAGCTAAGAGTTTGGCACAAAAGATACTGAATTCGTTAACTATGCAGTATTTTTAAAAGTATACAGTTCTCCCCCAAGCTGTGCACTTTATTCCCAACTTAAAGCCAAATTTATCTTTTCTTCAAATCTATTTCAACTCATGTGGTCTCCATTTAAGTTAGTTGAATCCTCACCAACATACTCATTTAAGATACTATCCTTTGTTATGTTGTGTGCTGTTATCGACACCTATTCCCTCTTCCAAATAATCACACCATCAAACTCAATCACCACACTTCACTGGGTCATTTCTCCTGTGTATTTTATGGTCACTTCATCATCTCTATGTCTATTATTTATTGCCTCAGTTCAGTTCTCACCTGTGCCTACCACTGATGGCTTAGTTCAGGTCTGTATTAACTTAGTTCTTAAAAAATTTGAAATAACTCCAAATATGCATGTAATAAAATTGCATGTAAGGATGGTAGTGCAGATGAATAAATAAGAAGAACGTTTGTAAACACAAGATGCAAACGTGATATAAAATCTGTCCTCCAGAAAGTAGTTCTAACCATATATACTTCACATTTGTAGAACAAATGTGGGTTTGTTCTTCAATCAATTAATTTAAAACTCATGAACATTACATTTGGTTAAGCAACAAGGTCATGGAAGATTTACCTAGGTCGAATTAAAGCAATATCATTTTGTTATTCTTTATCCTAAGCCCAGGAGACCATATAAAATCAACAATATATTGATGTAACTAAATGTTTTTCAGTAAGATTTATGGGACTCTGATATGGGAAAAGAGGTTGACTCAGCAGTAACGAGGGACATGCACTCTTCATTTAGGTTTTCAGAGAAGCATCATTTTTTTTTTTTTTTTTGTAGAGACAGTCTTACTTTATGGCCCTGGGTAGAGTGCCGTGGCCTCACACAGCTCACAGCAACCTCCAACTCCCAGGCTTAAGCGATTCTTTTGCCTCAGCCTCCCGAGTAGCTGGGACTACAGGCGCCCGCCACAACGCCTGGCTATTTTTTGGTTGCAGTTTGGCCGGGGCCGGGTTTGAACCTGCCACCCTTGGTATATGGGGCCGGTGCCTTACCGACTGAGCCACAGGCACCGCCCACAGAGAAGCATCATTTTTATGTGTTTTCTTTATCAAAAACTCTCTTGTACCCGATTGTATAAAATCATTTAATGTTATATGGTAAGGCATAAATCTTTACATAAAATAAATTGTTTAGTAATTGTATATATTACATATTTGATGCTTTAAGTAAAGTTGTGTCCTTCAAGCATAAATGTAAGCCAAAGTTAATCTTATAGAAAATTAATGTACATAAGATGACTGAGCAGACATCAAGCAAATATGTGGAATTGCATTGATAAAGAATCAATGGAAAAAATAACTGACAAGGCCAGACACTTAGTTGATGAGTGGTATTAAAGTTTTTCTATTCTAATTTATTTGGGGTCTATAAGACAATACTTATTTGAACCACTAGTTACACATTAAATATGCATTTTAATAGTTTTATATATAATGCTACATAGATTTGTTTACAGAGTTATATATTATTTTGTTAGATAAATTATTTACTTCAGTTTATCATTTCATGGACTTTGGGAGTTGCAGAATATAAACAGACATATGATTAGTCTTAGGGATATTTGAAGCCACTTTTAGTATTATCCCTTGTTCATCAAAGCACATTGCTTGTTCTAAGACCTTACTATCTGCCTGCAATAAGCAGGAACTGGCTCTATTTTTTGATGTTTGTTTACTTGGGTATTTATTTATTTTGAACAAGATTAGGAAGTTGGATAATTGCTACCCTATCAATCACGAGTTGAATATCCTTTGGAAAGTCTTGTGGTAAACATTAGGCGGAGCCTCAAATTTGATGCAGGTGAGTAATTGTACTATAATTATCCCTAAAAGCACTGCAGGCAAAAGGCTAAGTGACAGAGAAAGACATAATTGTTGCTCAGGATTACATGTTTTGGGAGGTTTTATTAAATGGATATTTAGAGATTAGCACATGTTTCCCTTCTAGTACTCATGTCCTTTAGTAAAATTCATTTTTTTCTTTAACCTAAAAGCACTTTAATATGGGCTATAAGTCTATTGTATTGGTTATAAGAAGAGTGTCCATATAGTTTAACCTCAAGCAAGGGCATTTGTGAATGTGAAAAGAGTTGATTGATAAAAGTGTATATGTAGGCATTTATTACTATAAACCGGGACTGTCCTGGAATACCCAGGATATGTGGTCATTCTACTTATAAGATAAATATCAGAAAAGAAGCAAAATTGTTCGTAGCTGAGCAAGTATCTTTCAGAGTTCTATTGTTTGTTGTTCTATTTTTTTTTTATTAAATCATAGCTGTGTACATTAATGCAATCATGGGGCACCATACACTGGTTTATATACCATTTGACATATTTTCATCACACTGGTTAACATAGCCTTCCTGGAATTTTCACAGTCGTTGTGTTAAGACATTTATATTCTACATTTAGTACGTTTCACATGTACCCTTGTAAGATGCACCATAGGTGGGTTGTTGTTCTATTTTTTAACCTAACTTTTTCTCTATGTAAGATGTGTCACTTTTTTTTTCCTACATCTGCTCTCCCAATCAGTCCAAACTGGTTCAATTCTGCCAAATAGAAAAGAAATCAAATTCCTGGCCCCTTTTTCACAAACAGCTCCAACATGTTGTGGAATGATTCAAATATTTTTGAAATCTTGTAGGGCATTGTCATACATTTGTCTGGTTGCAGAAGGTATAGTTAGCTTTTTTCTTTAAAGAAGATAATAATAAATAATAATACATTACCTCTAGGTGGAAATCAAACATAGAACCTCAAGCTACTTTCGTACATAAAAGGCATACTTCAACTAATGTTTAAACTAAATCAACCACATGTAGTTATATTGTATTTTATATTTATTATGAATATCCATATCTAACAATCAAGACAGAAATTTGAATATGACACAATAGAGGCTTTATAAAAAGTACACAATTTTTTTATGTTCAAATTGATATATGATGTACAAAGAATACAAAAATAGGAAAACTAAACCTTTAACAAATAGGAAGATTCATTACTGGAAACAGGACTTGTAATCATTACATTTATTGAAGAACACATATTTTTAATATTTAAGTAATAAATCCACTGTTGACAAAGATCTAAAATATGTTATGACAGTGAATCCCAGTTACCTTATTAAGAAAAAAATGGATGAATACATAGATAAATGTATAAATATATTCTTATCAAGAGACACAGTACATTCATACTTTTATACACAGCCATTTGTTATCCCCAACTTTCATACTCAAGAAATTCATTGCAGCAATTCTAATTGCAGCATTCTTAGGTAATGCTTATAAACATAAATATAAAACATTAGATAATGGTTAAAATACATTATTATAGCTAATAACATATTTGAATACATGTATATTTGTATCATTCAAAATCGAGATATTATATAATATCTATCAATAATACCACAGGATATGGTGTTATTTACATAGTTATAATAAGTTTTTCTAAGCCTGGAGCAAATATTCTTTGATAGTGAAATATCATAATCTATGGCAATTCCCCCAGGTAAACTATTTCATTAACAGAGTAGGAATACATCAACGTAGATGTGAGGGTAGAAAATGTTTCAGCCTTACGTGTTTATCTCAATTCTGCTTTTTTTTATTATTAAATCATAGCTTATACATTAATGCAATCATGGGGCACCATACACTGGTTTTATACACAGTTTGATACATTTTCATCACACTGGTTGACAAAGCCTTCCTGGCATTTTCTTATTTATTGTGTTAAGACAATTATATTCTACATTTACTAAGTTTCACACGTATCCTTGTAAGCTGCACCACAGGTGTAACCCACCAATCACCCTCCCTCCGCCCACCTCCCCCCTCCCTCTCCTCTCTCTCCTCCTTCCCCCTATTCTTAGGTTATAACTGGGTTGTAGCCTTCATACGAAAGCCATAAATGAGTTTCATAGCAGGGCTGAGTACACTGGATACTTTTTCTTCCATTCTTGAGATACTTCACTAAGAAGAATATGTTCCAGCTCCGTCCATGTCAATATGAAAGAGATAAAGTCTCCATCTTCCTTTAAGGCTGCAATTCTGCTTATTTGAGACGCACCTGCAGTGAGGCTGGATGGATCCGGGGAAAGCCCTCCAGGGTAGGTGGTTACAGACGGCTCCTCACCTGCCCTGCTCCCCTTCCCGCTCCCTCCGCGGGCGGTTTCACTGATCCTCCTGGCTTTAAATGCCGTGATAGGCCACTGACTTCTAAATTTATAATTCCAGCATGGACTCACGTTTGAACTGCGTCCTCGCACAGGTAATTGTATCACAATATCTTTTGGGTGTCTAAATAAGATCTCACATTCAACATGCTTAAAATGAATTTGTTTCCCTTGCCCCACTATCATCCTCATCAGTAATATCGTACATTCAGCCAAAGGCTTATATTCCACTTTTTAAGACACCTAGCCTTAGACTGGCTAGATGATTTGTGGTTCCAGTGTAAAATGAAAAGTATGAACAGATTATTTTTCGCAAACTATTAGACGCTCTGCGCACAGGGCCTGGTGTGAGGAAATAGGAGTTCTTGGCTTCTTCGTCTCTTGAATACCTCATATACCCAGTCAGTAACAAAGAAAAAGGAAAAGAGAAACAAAACAATCTGATGGATTTATGTGAATATCTATCCAGAATTCACCACTTATTACAACTGTCAGAGAAAACAGCTCTCGCAAACCGTGATCAGCGTTCATCTGGGTTAACACGGCGGCTTCTTAAGTGGCTTTGGTTCTCAACCTGTGGGTCGCGACCCCTTTGTAACAATGAAAATACATCCTGCATATCAGATTCATAACAGTAGCAAAATTACAGTTAGGAAGTAGCAACGAAAATAATTTTATGGTTGGGGGTCCGCACAACATGAGGAACTGTATTAAAGGGTCGCGGCATTAGGAGGCATTAGGAAGGCTGAGAATCACGGTTAGAGTAACTCTTCTGAAATGGATCGCACTGCCTCCCTCTGCTGAAGGCCTTCGCTGGCTTCCCCAGTTCTCCGAGTAGCAGCTGGAGCCCCCCAGGCTCGCCTGTCAGGTCTTCCCTCTCTGCAGCCCTGCCCCCCAACTCATCACTTCACCTGCCTCCCTGCCCCTCCACCACGCCCACTGTAAACCTTCCCCTCAGCCTGTCAGGCACGCCCACCTGGCCCCGCCCACCTCGGAGCCCCGCCCACATGGCCCCGCCCACCCGAGGGCCCCGCCCAACTGCACCCACTTCCTGCCTTTCTCTGCAGGAGCCTCCCCACAGTCTCCCCTCTCCCCTGCAGCCAAAACAGTGTTGGGTCTCTAAAGATCTCTCCTGCAGGGCCTGCTTGACATTTGGATCAGCCTCCACTCTCTAGGATGCCTCATCCCCTGGGGACTTACTTTTTCCCAGAAAACTTCCAGGCATTTGTGGATCCCTCCTGCTGTGCAAGGACACACAGCTGCCAGCTCTGCTGAGCTCAGACCCTCCAGGGAACCCTCCGCGTAGCGGTGCTCCAACGGGAGCTCTTCCACGGACGCTTTGAAGTAAGTCATACCCTTCATTAGGCCAGTCTGAGTTTTACCGTGGAATACGATCCGTGTTCTACTTGGTGGTGCCTGTCTGAGGCGCAGGGAAACCTCACTTCCCAGTAGCCTGTGCTCACCTCAGTTTGAGTCCCGCAGGAGACGGCAGGCATGAGAAATCTAAACGGCCTGCATCTCCGAGTCTCTACACAAAGGTTTGGGGATGTCTTGGGGACCTTCCAAATCTAAAAGTTTTGCATGATCAAGAATTTTGAATTTATTATGTGCAATCAGTGGTGTTTGGGATAATGTGTTACCTCACCCTGGCGTGGCTTTCCCAGCCTAGCATAGTAATGTATACAGTGATAGATAGTAAACATCTAACATCATATGCTTGTAAATCATTAGCTCGAATATTATATAATTTGATTATGTATAGTGAAAGGTTCTGGAAATAAAAATTATTCCGCGCCACAAGACAAAAGGAAGGCGGAGATCCAATTCACACAATCAAAGTGGCCTTTACTGCACCTGGAACACAGGTGGGGCGAGATTCCCGACTAGGGAGAAACCCCCAGGTGGGCTTGGTGGACGGGGATTTAAAGGGTTAGGGCAGACAGGATTGGTCTGTCTGTAGCTTTACCTGGGCAAGTAGATGGGACAAGGCTGGGGAGGCCTGAAATGGTCAGTTCAGTATTTCCTGGGAAGGACACGTTTCCCAGGAAAGGGATCATTCCTGGATAGGTTATATATAACATAAATAAAATGTGTTAAGATCTATCTATTTTAGCATGCCTATGTCCCTGTAGCACTTTTAATTTTTTTAGAAAAATAGAAAACAGGTATAAAGGTAAAAGTTTTTAAATAAAAATACAGTTACTATTATTTCAGTGAAGAATGTGAGACTTTTAAGTCACAGACATTTTTCAAGTAATTTTTTAAACGCAATCCTGATACTTGTTTGTTTAATTTATCATTTCAGTGGACTTAGAGGGTACAAGTGGTTTTCTTATATGCAGAGGAATTGTGGAGTGCTGCAAGCAGGGCATTTAGTGTGCCATCACCTAAGTAGCATACTTTGTCCCCAACAGATAACTTTAGATACCTCAGACCCCTTTGCACCTTTCCCTTTACTGAGTTTGCAAAATCCATGTCTGTATGACTAAGCACACCCGTTGTGTAGCTCCCATTTGGTTTTCCATTACTGAGATACTTACCTTAAGATTATGGCTTTCGGTTCCATCCAAGTTGCTGCAAAAAAGTGTTTTTTCATTCTTTTTTTATGGCTAGGTAGTATTCCATTATAGATGTTTATTTACTGCCTTGTCTTTATTTACTCAGCAGATGATGGGCATTTAGGCTGTTCCACACAGTTGCAGTTGTGAATTGTACTGTGATAAAACTTTGGGTACAGGTGTTATTTTGATATAATGACTTCTTTTCCTTTGGGTAGATACCCAGTAGTGGGATTGCTGGATCAAATGGTAGGGCTACTTTGAGTACTTACAGGAGTCTCCATAATGTTTTCCGCAGTGGTTATACTAATTTAAATTCCTTCCAATAGTATTTAAGTGTTCCCTTCTTAACACAGCTGCACCAGTACCTATCGTCTTTAACTTTTTATTAATGGCCGTTCTGATAGGGGTGTGGTTTTAATTTGCATTTCTCTGATAATTAGTTATGTTGAGCCACTGGTGGTCTCAATCATGAATCAACACTAGTTCAACACCTGAGAAGTCACCAGGAAGCAGAGAGCTGTCGTTCCTTTGCTGCAGGAGATAACCAGTGCTCTACAAATAGAATATTTTTTACTTTTTAGTAGCTAAAACACATAGCAAAGCAGCACTGTTCTATTATTGGAAAAGTCTCATGCATTGGTGAGCATGGTGACGTCTGAGGTGTAGATTTGATGTTGATTTTTAATTTCTTCAATATCTTGAAATTTTGTTTATTAGTGTCAAATTTTAGCCACAGATCTCCCAAGGCTCTATTCTGTATTTTTTCTTTAATGTACAGCTCTGGTATCATTATGCATGACAAATGGATAAGCATTTTGTGGTTCCTCTATAAATTATCGTTAAGACACAGTATCTCAGTGAGGAATCCAAATATGTTTATCAGTATCATTATGTGCATCAATAAATTTAGACATGGAGTGTCTAAATGATCTCCCCAAAGTCACCCAGCAGCTCTCAATGTCAGTCTGGAGTGATGTCTGGGTTGTTGGAGTCCCTGCTGGGTGACCTGTCCATCTCTTTAATCTTTGCTAATTTGAAAAATGCTTTTGATCAGTCTATATATTGCGCCTGGCAAGAAGCATCATGACATATCAAACTGACCCTATTTCCTTTTGAAGGTATCTATTTCTCTATTATCATCTTTTCTCTTATTCAAACTATTGGAAAACAACTTGTCTTATATCTGTCATTTTCAATAAGCTGCTGATTTTTCGCTTGAGTATATTTAATGCTGCTTTCCAGCTTATGACTTGAGTTTTGATTAGACTTGAGTAAGGTTATCTTTTGCATGAACTCAATAAGTTTTGAGTAAATGCAATGTTTCAGTAAATAAGAAAAAAAAGTAACATTCCATACCCTGTAAAATTTATAATAATGTTGATTCAGAGATCTACTCAATAGGAATCTGAATTAGTTTATATAATCTGCCAGAGATTAGAGAAAATCTCCAGTTTAAATATTTTGTGCAAAGTCTACAGTGGTCCATAGAGTGGCCCGACGTGGGGTTGCCACAGTTCACCTTACATGTTTGTGAGTAGCACTTATCTTGGAGATTGGAATATTCAGCATTTAGAGTCAAATTCAGAATGGAAAAATCTAGAAATTCAATTTTATGGAATATGAGATGGATAAATGAAATATCATGTTACACATTTCAAATTAATTTATAATAGAATATGACATTGACACTTACAAATTGTATATAAGATTATGTATTTATTCAAGATAAAGCTTTCTTTCAGCCTTTATCAGTGACTTATAGTACAAATTCCAAGAAGACATAAATATAAAGTTTGGAAAATATAAATAGGTTATATTTTATATTAAACATTTCATGAATGAATATTTATTAATCTTACCATTTTTATGTTTACAACTATATCTCCTTTTGGTGCCATTAAGCTCAGTCTTTATTAGAACTTCATTACAATGTGTAAAGCCTTTTCACATTTTTATAATAGAGCTAAATACTTTAAAATATTAATTTTAAATAAATAGATTAATATTTAATGCATCACATTAAATTTTACATAACTGTGAATTGAAGTTTAATTGCAGGTTATCTGAGTTAACCATGATAGAAAGACAGGATTTTCATTAGAGAAACAAAATATCAACAAATAGATGAACTTTGCATTTTTATTGAGGAAAATGAAATATGTTATTTTTCAAGTACACAAACTTTTAATGTAAGTGGTGTAATTTGGATTTTTTTGAGCCACAGAGATGCCAAGAATCTGTGCAATTCTGCATAGGTGCTTTTCGGCATTGTCATTATTTCATACGTTCTATTTGCAAAATGATTATTTCTACTAAGAGAAGGAAGAAGTTTTAGTATTTCCCAGTATTCTGCAGTTTCCACTTCCTCCACCTAAAAGGTGAAAATAAAACAGCAGTTAGCAATTACTTTATTTTTTACTTACACCTGTCCTTTCACTCAAAAGCAGCAAGACAAACAGCATTTCTTACTGCTGTGTTGCTGAGGGCAGCCTGCCTCCTTATCTTTCACAAAGTGACCTGGAACCGAGAGGGTTCCTAAAGCACAGTGGCCGGGGACAGATGCTGTGGCTTAATCCAGGGCACCCACCGACACCAGAAGCAGAACACACACAGGAGGAGTGGCGTGTGTGCCAGAGGTGGTCACTTGGTTTGAATGACAACAGTATCACTATTATATTACAGAGCATGGCTTGCCAGTCTCATCACAGCTAAGTTGGTTGCTGCAGGAAACTTTCCCAGTAGTCTCTGAAAGATAAAACCATTCATAGAGTGGGAGATACTTTACAGCAGAGGAAAGGCCATGGCAGGAAGGAAACGAGGGAAAAGTTATGTCTGTACGAAGTGGATGGGATCTACTTCAAACATACTCTTCTTAGTGTAGGAGCGACTCTTCCAACTCTATTGAGATTATGGCGTTGTGGGTCATAAAATGAGAGAGAAAAAAAAATGTGGCCCAAATTAACTACAATGGGTATAGCTACAGTGAGTGAGTGAGTAGGCTTAGAATTGAGAACTTGGAAAAGTCACTTTGAATGCAGCTCTATACACCTTTCCCTTATTGACAAGACATGAATGCTGTGGAGCAGACCTGCTCTGAGAAGTACTCATCCCTGCCCTGCGCGGGCACCCTGCTCTAGCCCCTCAGGGCTGCTCACTCACTCACACTGGGGTCTCATCCCCTGGTGGGGGCGGAGGGAAGGACACATTTCAGAAGCATTTAGTAAAGGTATGAACAGATGTAACCTAAATAATTATAAATAATTATTTGTATCTACGAAATAGAAAAATGGCAGAAGAGTATTTAGTTTCTTTTCCTGTGCCTTGCTTTTTTATTACGTTTGATTTTATTTCAGAATATTATGGGGGCTCAAATGTTTTGGTTATAAGCATTGCTTTTATACTGCTTGAGTCAAAGTTATAAGTGCACCCATCACACAGATGGTGTATCTACCTGTTAGGTACGATTTCACCCATCCCCTCCTCGCGCCTCCCACTTGCCTGATCTGTTGAGTTTTATTTCCATATGTGCACATGAGTGCCGATCTGTAAGACATTTGCACTCAAATGTTTATTGCAGCAAAATTCACAGTCATGGATGTGGAGGCCAGCCAAGTGCCCATCAATTCATGAGTGAATTAACAAAACGTGGTAGGTGTGTCTAATTACTACTAACACTCGTTGGCAATAGCCTACGGGCTATTTCTGCATGGCAGTGGACTGAGTCCAGCAGGGATAGAAACCTGGACTAGCAGTAGTTTACAAGACACGGAATTATCTTTCTCTTCTGGTGAGCAGGTTAAGAACGTCTTCCTGGAGCCAGAGTGTGGCTCTGCCCAATCCCTGCCCAATCCCCAGGGATGGTCCCTAGGCTCCTGACAGATGCCATGTGGATGGCCAGCAGTCCTTCCCTCAGCTGAACTTTCTATCTGGAAGAAGATATTCCTCCTAGAAAACTTCCATTTACAAATTCTTGGGAAGAATTTAATCAAATGGCCAGCCCTGCCTAGAGGATGGCTAGAAATCATGTGTATTTAGATTTCTAGCTTTAAGTAAGGGAAGGTCCAGAAGAATACATTTGAGAACAGATAATTGTAAGGGAGCCTGCAGTATTTGTCACTATTTGAATAAGCTTTTAAAAGCTAAGCAAAATTAATAGCTTTTAAAAAATAATTTTTGATAGTATACACATGCATAAATGTATTCATGATCTATGTGTATATGACTTACTAAAAGGAAAAACAATAAAATATAGGTCAAAGAGTCACAAACTAGTTATGAATTCTGGATACCTCATGCACAACATAGCAATTATAGTTAATAATATTTTATATATTAGAAATTTGCTAGGGGAGTAGATCATAGGTGTTCTGAGTACGTACAAAATATGGAAACTTTTGGAAGTGAGGATACATTAATTAGTTTGATTATGATAATTTCATAACATATACACATATCAAAATATGTTCTATTGCTTAAATTATGCAATTATGTATATATATATATATTTATTTCAGGATACACATGGCAAAAGGATACCAATGTGAGCTTAAAACCTTGGTTTCAATGTTCACCATTTTAAAGGTAATACTTTCCTCACAACTGTCCTATGTACCCTCTTTCCCAATGGCCTATTTATATAGTTGGTTAATGTAAAGTAGAAACAAATAATGGTGGAATTTGAAATAACAAATGGAAAAAAGTGGTAGTGGATTTGAATTTGGAAAGCAAAATTCACAGTAAAGTTTGGCACAGAAATCTAAAGAATTATGGACAACAATATATAATCCTAAATATGATTACTTATAAAATGCAGCTGTTCCAAAAAGTGATACAATGTCCTTAAGTTTTAGAACAGCTATGTAATTACATAGTGTATGGGGTCTAGTTAATACATAAATGTAATCAATATGTAAAGCATATAAGGAGATAAAATCTAACATGTATCCATATGTATTTGTTATCTATCTATTTTAATGCGGTCAGTGCTCTTGTTTTCTTTTAATTTTTATAGGTTCACATAGAGATTCGAGACAAATGTGATCTACAGAGAGTTTGTCAGTTGATTTTGTGATCTTTATGGACACAGGCTCAAGGAAGAGCAGACATACATTGGCAGTGTGCTGCCCTATTCTCAGGGCACCAACTAGCCTTAGCCAAACAATCTATGCCCAATGCACCAATGTCCATCCAGTGTATAAAATGGAATATGTAAAAAGAGGGTTTAGACTAAGAAATTCATCAGATGCTTTGAAAGTGTGTCATGACTGGGATGCCCACATCAGCTTAAAGGTACAAAATGAGGTTCTGTTTACTGAACATTCAACTTGATACTACTTTGCTCCATTATTTCCTGGGCTTCTTCATGGGTCTCTTCTTTCAGACATGTCCAAGGTCATCTGGTCCTGTTGACAGATGCAAAGGTTTGTATAGATTATTGATATCAGATAGCTTCCTTAGTCTGAAACAGAGTTGCTTTTTCCAGGAGAAAGCTAAGCCCCAAGTAGCCCAGACAATTCCTGCTTACTTTTGATATTGCTAAAGAGAGCGGGACCTTTCACCATGATGTGAAGGAACTTGCTACCTTTGTCCATTCATTCATTGTTCCCTAAATCTTCCAGTTCTACCGTGGTCTCCAGGCTGAACACAGGCTTTTCTACTCTCCACGCCAAAGGTTGGCTGATAAATTTCATTACCAATAAAAGGCTGTCAAGGTGCTTCAGACTCTTCATGTACTTTCATCAGTCTAAAAGCCCCAGTAGAAAACATCTCGAGTGTGCTAGTACAACACAGATGGACACACACACGCACATTTGCACATTACTGCCAAAAAACTACAAATGACCATTAACTGTTAAATAAACAAGGTTCTGTACGCATCCTCTGACGGTTCTGGCTCCAGCACTGCAAGCTCATCTGTGAGAACAGTCCCGTTCTCAAGCTCCATGCCAGTTCCCTGCTGTGCGGAAACAGAGAGTCCTCCTCAGGTGCCCCTGTGGGCTCAGCCTCTGCCCAGGACGCGCCCCTGAGATCTATGTGTGGCTCCATCTCCCATCTCCGGGCTTTGCTTATTGTCTCTCTCTCCGTGAGGAATACCCCTTCACCTGCTTAATACTGCTGCCTGTGTCCTCCCACTGTCCCACCCACCGTGACCTGCTTTAATTTCCATGCATTCACCACCTTCTAAGTGAATATCATTTATTTATTATGCTTATTGTTTCTCGTTTGCCTTTTCTCCCACCATAATGAAAGCTAGTCTTTGCTTTGCCGGCTTTGATCCCGAGCACCCAGAACGGTGACTGGTATCTCTGTAGGTCTGTACGATTATAAATACTTGTTGAATACAGAAAGAACCTGTAAAGTCTTCCTTCAGACAAGAAGCCCAGCACTTGCTGCTGGGTTTTAAGCTGTTTATTCTGCTCCTGATGGTGATAAGTAAGGTACATGTGATAGGAATGATTCAGTGTGGTTCAGATCCTACTACAATTTTCCTGACATTGCAGCCATCCAAGGAAACTTACCTGGCCTCACCAGCTCTCAAACTATCCAGGAATGAAGGTGGAAATCCAACCTATTCACATTCCAAGCACATGTTCAGAGCAGGGGTAGGTACCAGGGGCCAGTGCAAGACCAGTAAAGAAGTACATGGATTTCTCTGGAGAAATGGCATTTAACATGGGGTAGGTCCACTCCTGCTCAGCCCCTCCTGACTCTGATTCACACTCACCAGCTATCAGATCTTCAGACAGAGAATTAAACCTCTCTGAGCTTCAACTCTCTTTACTATAGAATGTATTGTTATATTTTGTAAGTAGTTTGGACATGGTACCAGCTGGCACAAGTGAAATACCTAGTCAGTGTAAGTGCAAATAAATGTTGTTAATGTTTATGGAACAGAAAATTGAAGCAAGATTGTCTCCTTTCAGAAATCAGTTTTATGTAGGAGTTGGAAAATGACTACTTTCAGTTCCTTAATAACTTACTATTGATGGAAAAGGCCGCTGTCAAAATTAATTTTCACAATGTACTCCAGCATTTAAAATAAAACTCTTAAGTTTAAGTGGAGGCTTCGTTATCTCAGCATTTGGAATTATGCCTTTACTGGGCTGTACAGAGTGTTATTTTGTTTTAAAAATCCGAAGTAATTTAGGAAATAATTATGTCATTGTCAAATCATTTATTTTTCTTTTGTCATCATCAGACTAGGTTGAGTTGCTCTTTTTGAAGAAGACTAAATTATCTTCATTAAATCCATCCAGTTGCTCAAATGTCACAGGTCACGTGGGCAGAGTGGGATACAGGAGAGTCCTTTGTACAAGGTGTGCCTTCAAGCTCCGAGGGCAAGCGTCGCAGTGCCTCGTGAGATGCTGGCTTGGCAGGGTTGGAAGTCCTGTAATAGTGCACACCTGCACCTCTCGCAGTGCTCACACAGAAAGCAGGCGGAGACGCACAGGTGGCCTTTCGATTAAATTTACAGCATGCGTGAAAATGGCTGCTTATTTTATTGCACTGTGTGTAAATGGCTTCTTCTCATACCGAGCTAGTCTGTATCATGCTCTTGTCAGATGTGGTGTAAAATGATCATAGAAATCATTAAAGGAAGGTAAATAGAATTTTAAAAATCAATATTAATTTTAGCTATAAAGTTTTCAAGTTCTATTATATGAATTTATTTTTTATTGCAAATGATTTCAAACACATAGAAAAGCAGACAGAATATTATAACAAATGCCCATATATTATTAAATTAGATAAAAAAAATCAGATAAAAAACAAGCAAACAAAAACCTGGGTACAAGTGTGAGGAACTTACCTCAGCTTTTTTTATGCAATTAGATTTTGGCAGGCTCCCGTTTTTCTAATTCCCTTCCTTTTTCAGAGGTAGCTTCTATCCTTAATTTGATTATTACCTTTGCCTTTATGTTTTGTGTTAACATCTGTAAAAGTTTATAGTCTTTTAGAAGTTTTATGTAAATACTACCACAATCTAAGTATTTCTTGCAGTTTGATTCTGCAACCAATATTATTTTCAAAATTTAGAGATTTGGCTACATAAAGATCATTTACTCCATTTTAACAGCTTTTTTTTTTTTTTTTTTTTTTGTAGAGACAGAGTCTCACTTTATGGCCCTCAGTAGAGTGCCATGGCATCACACAGCTCACAGCAACCTCCAACTCCTGGGCTTAGGCGATTCTCCTGCCTCAGCCTCCCGAGTAGCTGGGACTACAGGCGCCCGCCACAATGCCCGGCTATTTTTTGGTTGCAGTTCAGCCAGGGCCGGGGCTGGGTTTGAAACCGCCACCCTCGGCATACGGGGCCGGTGCCCTGCTCACTGAGCCACAGGCGCCGCCCCATTTTAACAGCTTTTTAAAATCTGGAAAATTATTTTAAATTCTGAATCTCTGGAAAATCATTTTATTTTCCCTGCAATAGAACATGATATAGAATTTCCAAGTTGTTATTAAAACACATAATACTCTGAGGAAAACACTTAGATACTTCTCTCTGGGCGTGGATAAGATTACTATTAAAGCATGTATTTCTGAAAGTGCAACAGTTGATGATTAATTTGAGTTCTCTATAGATCCTAGTTATCAAGCCTCTGTCAGGTTTGCGATATGCAAATATCTTTTCCCATTCCAAAGGCTGTCTGTTTGCTTTAATTGTTGTGTCCTTAGTTGCGCAGAAACTTTTCAGTTTAATTAAGCTAACAATCTCATCCGTCACTGGGCAGGAGATATGAACAGAGGAAGGAAGGAAGACAGATGATGGCTGACAAATATTTGAAAAATGCTCATCGTCTCTAATCATCAGAGCAATGCAAATCAAAACCATCCTGAGATATCACTTAACCCCAGTAAGATTAGCCCACATCACAGAATCCCAACGTTGCAGATTCTGGTGCAGATGTGGTGAGAGGAGAACACTTCTACACTGTTGGTGGAACTACACACGACTACAGCATTTTTGAAAAGAAATATGGAGAATCCTCAAAGAGCCCAAATCAGATCACCCATAATTGACCCCATAATCCCACTACTAGACATCTGCCCCAAAGGAAAAAAGAAACGTCATTTTATCATAAGGACATTTGCCCTAGATTGTTTATCATAATTTACAAATCTGAACATGTGGAAACAACCCAAATGCTCATTAACTCAGGAATGGATTGGGCGGCGCCTGTGGCTCAATGAGTAGGGCGCCGGCCCCATATGCCGAGGGTGGCGGGTTCAAACCCAGCCCCGGCCAAACTGCAACAAAAAAATAGCCAGGTGTTGTGGCGGGCGCCTGTAGTCCCAGCTGCTCGGGAGGCTGAGGCAAGAGAATCGTGTAAGCCCAAGAGTTAGAGGTTGCTGTGAGCTGTGTGAGGCCACAACACTCTACCTGAGGGCCATAAAGTGAGACTCTGTCTCTACAAAAAAAAAAAAAAAAAAATCAGGAATGGATTAACAAACTGTGGTGTATGCATACCATAGAACACTAGTCAGCAGTAAAAAGCTGGTGACTTCACATCTTTTCTAATAACCTGGAAGGTGTTGAAACACATTCTTTTCAGAAAATATCATGAGAATGGAAAAGCAAGTACCCAGTGTACTCAATCCTAATATGAAGCCAGTTGATGATCTAATCCACACCCACATAGGAGAAAAACTCATTTCAAGTTGGATAAGGGGAGCAAGGGAGAGGGGTGAGGGGCGGAGGTTTGGGTGCTGCCACCGAATGGGCACAAGAGGGATTCTACCTAATGATTTCAAATATTATGATTTGATTTGTACACAAATCACATTAACCTGAAATAAAAATAAATAAATTTTAAAAGTGGAATAGTTGAAGCTTCAAATTTCCCAAGTATTGCCAGCTTTCTCTCCACAAGGGTCTTGGCAAATTACACTTGCTCTAACAGTATAGGACTTCTGTACCCCTGCGTCTCCGGTTATAAGGGAGCTGACAGCATATTTTAGATCTAAATCTACTAGTTCTATATTTGGTTGAAAACAGAGTTGTGTGTGTGTCTTGTATAGGGAAGTATTGGGGGCTTACAAATGGATACGTCTATTATTATGATAAGGAAGTCATCTTACCTGTGGATAACGATCTGTATATTTTGCAATTCACCTGGAAATAAGATAGTCCTAAAATTGCTAAGCAGGTTAAATCGATCATTATTTTACTACACAAAAGATTTCTTTAACCAAGTTGATCTATTTTTATACTGCTATGCGTTATTATGCTGAGACTATACTCTTTTTATTTTTCATACAATCATCATTTTAATTTTCATACTTATCATAGGAAGTTTAAATCGATATTTAAGCCCTGTGTTTAATGGCCACGTGAGATTCCATCAGGACGATGTAATGTACTCTCGACCTCACATCTATTGTTGAATAGCGGTGAATACAGGTTGGTGTTAAAGGTTTTTCTTGATACTTGAAGTTATGGTTATTTTTACCTTAGATGTTTTTAAGGGAGGAGACAAAAAACAAAATGTAAGTACAAAGGACAATTCACAGCTTGAAGAGATGTTCCTGCTCCTTCTTTTACCGTAAGAATTTGTGTGGGGGTGGGGGTAGGAGTCTCTGTGGTGCGTTTAGTTTTTATTTTCTATTGTGTCTAAAAAATTAAAATGAGCAGCAATATTTGTATTTCTTCCACACCTTTATTACCAATAATAAAATATCTAGCTTAATGTGGTAATTTTTTTATAGAAATTAAAGCATTAAATTGGTGCCTTTATTTGCATCCTTGAGGCCAAGGTAGAAAAATAGAGAATAGTAACATGTGGTCCTTTTTCACCCCCACAAATTACTCTGTTTTATATTTGAGCAACTGTGAACTCCCAGATACCTTATCGCTTAGACTGAGGTCCCAATGTAAGCAAAATTGTGAAGAAAGAATAAATGGCTAAAGGAAAGAAGGAGGTTAGATAACAGTTTAATAAATGATAGCTCTCATTTTTCTCTCCTAGGGTGGACAGGAGACCTCTCAGAGCGAGTCCATTCTGCTCACGAGGAGCTGTGTTAAGTAACCAGTCTCACGGCGGCACCACTGCGAATCTCAACTACTGACAACATCATTTCTGGCTCAAGATCCTTTTGTCATTCCAGGCATCACCGCAGTCAGTATATTGGTTGAAAACGGGCTTTTTCCCAGAACAGAATAAACAGTAGGCTTTTGAATCCCTCTTCCTTTTTTCTCGTGTGTTTTGATGGCATGTGAGTGACATATTACTCCTGCACATGAGAATATCTGGCTTATAGCTTTATTTATAAAATAGGCTTTTCATTTTAAACAGAGAGAGAGACATCATGAAGCAGATTGCATCCTTCAAAGATGCTTCCATTTTTGCATATGATTGAGATACTAAGGACATCTCCTGTTTTTTCGGTGAGATTTGCAATTGGAAAAAAATCTGATTATGATTAAGATTAGAATTTTAAACTCTTATTTAGATTTCATTGCTTAGTCACATATTCTTAATTATTGGTAGTTTTTATTTTTTAAAAATGCAGAAATGACACAGAAGAACTGATAGATGATTTTACATGCACATGAAGAAAGATGCAGTGTTCAGAATTTAAGACCTCGCCCACTAAGGAGGAGATCCTGCAGGCTGAGAGCACTACAGACACATTCTAGACTTTTGACCTCATCAGAGCGAAGAGAATGGGTTAATCTGTAAAATGTCCAAAGACAGGAACTTCAGTGGCACCTTTTACTTGTAGGAAGATGCCTTTTTGGATAACTAGCCATGTTCAGCTTAGTCCTGATTTTGTCAGGACTAAGATAAAATTATGATCAGTGACTCAGCCCACAAGCCGAAACGCTCTTCAGCAGAGCTGTCCTCCAAGAGGAAAGCTCGTATCTTTGAAACAAATCTACTCGCAATTCTGCCCTGCAATCACTTTAAATGCTATTGTGAAATCTCAATACCATACTGGCAAGCTGGTCCCCATAAGGACTTTCCTAAAATGAGGACTATCAGCTGCTTCCCACCTACTCGCCATCTACATTCCCTCGCACCTTGATTTTAGACAGCATTCATTCGAACGCTAATGTTTATAAATGGGATATTACCAGATTATCTTCATATTGAATAGCCCCGAGTAAGAAGTGCTTAGCTAACAAAGCATGGCTTCTTCTGAGGACGACAGTCACACTGCACGGCGTTTACTCCTTTTTCTGCTTTCTACCCCACCCTTCCTGCTCCAGGAAGCAGCGAGCCAAGTTACCGTACAGACTCCTGCATATGTTCATCATGAGTTCGCCTCCTCTTCAAGCTGGTTGATCCTCCCTTATTATGATGTTTAAATGCTTAAAATTTTGTTTGGAAATGTACTTTTTGTATGTTGTCCTTTGCTTCTGAAATACTATTTTTCAACCCGTAGGCCCTGTCTTTGAGGGGGTGGTAATATCAGCGTGGTAGGTTATGATTAGCTTTTATTTAAAAATGTAAGCAGAGTACAAACTAGAGTGTATCCCACCTGGGGAAATAAATTTTAATTCAGGAAACTCTAACACATGCCTATGGATTTGCACATTGGCATTCTCGGTCTTGTTTGTGATGTGTATTTATTATGAATTACAAGAAGAAAAAGTCTGTAATCCCCCGCTCCAGGGCATTTTATCTTCTATATTTAAATAAAGACATTTTATTCACATAAAATGCACTCCTTCTTGGTTGAACTCTAATAACATGGTACATTTTATTTGACAGCTTGATATTTCTTTGTGTATCCCCATGGATATCTTCCACAATTCAAAAAATTTCAACAGCAATTATTCAACATCCAAATGTCATTATCGCTGCTCATCCTTCTAATTTCCTTTGAAGAGTCCTCTCTTTCATAGTACTTACATTCCACTGGCTCTTTCTTCCAGTTCCCTGCGTTTCCCTTTCTAAGTGTCATTTTTGCCTACCGTTCAAGAATGGGTCAAGTTTAGAATGAAGGGAGTTTATTTAGGATTCATTCTAATTGACAATAAGTAGCCTGGGGATTTAGCTGCCACAGCTGTCCCTTATTAGATCATAGTTCAGGTCATCAAATTAAAATAAGCTGTCCTAAATTCTGCACTGTACAGAGAAGAAAGGAAAAGCATTAGGCTCTCTCCAAAAGCCCTTTAGAGTGAATTATGTTGATGGTTTGTGTAAAGAATGGACCAGCTGACAGCTCAGTTAGAGCAGCCTGTCACTGCAGCTAACACTCATGTGTCATGTGGTAGGCTGGGGCACCACTGAGGCTCCCATTCAGCTCACTGTCAGCTTTGGTTCAGAAGGTCAAGGAGCACAGGGTGAGGGTCTTTCCATGCTTTCAGCGTGTGCTGTGAGCCTTCCGTTCCCAAAGTCTGGGATTTTTAGAATTATGAGATGTTAGGGGTCTAGGTGTGGAGTGTTAAATCACTGTCTGAATTGGAAGCTGTTTTACTTTTACCCAATTTTGTAGATGACTTACTTGAGAGATACAGCTAAAAATAATTGATATCAAAAAATGCCATTAGGCAATGACATGGAAAGTTGCATGCTGGGAGTGAACACACATTTCTTTATTGTCACTTTCCCTGATATATTTACGTTTATTTAAAAAAGATATACAAATGCTGTAGACTGATACTCCTGTGTATGCATTTAAAATTACTTAAATGTACTTCTTTTCTCTTGTTTCTGATCCCAGTCACCAATCTTAATGATAAAAGGTTGTGGTGGGATTCAAGACCTGGGGCAAGCTTAAAAACATGCTCAGTTATTTCTTTTTCTTTAGTTTGACCAAAAATAAATCATTGATGTTATCCAAACAACTCTCAAAGTTTCCAAAAACAGTTCTTTCCAGCACAGTTTCCACTGCCTCTGATGTGCTGAATGCAGTTGAGGATATATAGACTATTTGCAATGGACTGGCGTTATGCAGGGAGCTGGACTAAGTGTTCTCCTGACCACTCTCCAACTTTCTAATTAAATTCACTACATTAGGAAAAGTTCTTTGGAAGTTCTGACAACAATGTAATATAGAACAACTTAATTTCATAGCCTGAAAATGACTTGTAGTCCAAAACCTTATTGTGCAAAATTAATCTTACTTTACTCAACTTGAGACCAGATGCTATAAATGAAGAACCATAGAAGCCATGGGAACATATCTATATTTCTATTTCTGTGAAGCTTCCATTTCCATTTTCCATTTTATCCCAAGGATATAAAAGTGTCAATTTTATGTGTATGGAAAGAGAAAAGAAACTCTTCTTTGTAGAATACATACTATGTATGATAATTTTGATTAAGTATATATGTACTATTTCACTTAAGACTCTGAGATCAATAATAGTATTCAGTAAATCTCAACTGTTTCAGTACACTGCTCAAAGTGATGCTATTGAAAATTGTGGACTTGAACATAAGTATCTATTTTTTTCTCTTCTTTTTCAATACAACACTGTCATCTGATACATGTATATCAACTGAACCCAATGGGCTCTTCCAAGTTTTAAATCTAGTTCCCAAAATATTATTATAGCTAATCGTTTTCCACATTTTAATTATATGTCCATGTCAAATCCACCTAACATAAGAAAGCAACAAGAGATAATATTTTTAGCTTGGCAAACAATGCTAATAGGATATCAAAATATATCTTTAGTTTCTCACCTTGTAACTTGAGCACATTAATACTTTTTAATCTTTCTCGATTGTTGCTTTAGGTAGATAAATTGATTAGAGATCTCAAAAAATAATGATATAGCACCCATACGGAATACAAATAGTAACAGTAAACACTTTCCAAGTGTCCTAATTACTAATATATTTTCCTTCAATGTTGAACAAAAGTAATTTCTATTGGAATAAATGATGTCTATTTATGGACGCTCAATTTATGGAAACATGTCAAAAATAACATTTTATATTGAATCGTCTGTAATCATTTTCTAAGATCACCGAACTAGATGCAAACTCAAGAACTATTACTTATTAATCAGCCCTGATTAAGGTGATTTATGCATATTAAATTATAGTTTAGGAATGTATCTTGAGTACTACCCTGCTATATATTTTGTAGATTCTTAAGAGGATTTCTATTTTTATAGTTGAGACAAAGCATAGATTGACGTAATACAAACAGTAAAGGCATGAATGCGGACTGGAGTTCAGGATTCCATGACGTATAATTGACAGAATTAAATATAAAACAACTTCACCATTTATTAATAGCCTGCTTATTCCCTGAAATGTTACACTCAATCTTTCAAATAATTGTTAAATGCATAATATTTCTAGTTTCAATTTCACAAATACTGATCTTCCCCCCCAAATATGAAAGACCTTCACTTTTACCCTTGCTTTTCATCCAGTTGCTGGGATGGCTGGCCTACAATTGAACTCTAAATAATCCCTTTCCTTCACATTTCCACGAGGTGCTATTAACATGTAGGCATGGGCTTTATCTCCACTTGTGAAAATAATTTGTGATCTGCAGCAAAATACAGCTAAAATCACAATGCAAAGATTTTAAGTTGGGAATGTAAAAAGCTCTGTCTCAGTAAGTGACGATTGCCTTTTTATCTGATAAACCATGTCATAGTAGGAGCACTTGATAGTAGGAGAAAAAGCGATTGTTAAGAATTGTAAAGACTGAGAATACATCAGTTTCCACATAAGTGAAAAGTCTGCGTTTCTTAAATTGACAAAACTCAGATGACCCAAGTAGACCCCATATGATTTAAAGTTACATACTTCTCACTTTCCTTGTGATGTATTTTCATATAATCAAAACCCATTTATCATAATTCTGGTGGATTTTAAATTACTGAGGTGTTTGCCATAGCAGCAACTAGTTTTAATTGCAATGATTATAAAGATCTTTCCTTCCTATTTCCCCTTCATCATAAGAGGTAGTGGAGAACTTAGTCACACCAGATTTAGACACTTGGGCATCAAATGTATGTACACAGAGCAGTACTTTTTCCTCAGACATTTTATTTTTTGAAACATCAGTGGTGGAATTATTTTCTTCTGAAAAATTTGGCTGTGAGAACGACAATATCGTTTTGATAAAAACGTAAAGCCAAGCAGCAGTTATGACATCCTCCTGATTTGATGCTGAGGGTTTAATCAAGTGTTTTATAATAATTAATTAAATTTATATATGCCCAGAAAAGAACTGGCATTGTATTTCACATTTAAAAATAAAAGACTAGGAACCACCAATGTTTGTAGTTTTGTTTAAAGAAAAATAATAGTGCTTAATAATAGGTTTTATTGACTGAGCGCTTCAGAAGTGGTAGGCATTTTAAACAGTTTATTTCATTTAATTTGTGCAAAGACCCTGAGAAATGAATAGCCTTACACTGATTTTAATATAGTGGTAACTGATGCTTAAAATGTTTTAAGATTAATTAAATTAATTGCTCAATTCCAAGAGCTAATAAATGTCAGAGAGGGATCTAGAATGCAGATTGGGCTAAATAAAAAGCTCATATTCATATGATGCAATGAATTACTGCTTAGAATAGTTTCTCTATTTTAGTTTGAAACACAGATAGTATCGAAGTGCTTAATAGTTAATGAAGGACTTAGACAATAAAGAAATCACACATAATTGAACTACTGTATTAGAAAATTACTGATTTTTTAATCATTTAGTTGATGCTAATTTTCACGGTTAAACATATTTCCAAATACTTTACATTTAATAATAAATATTACTTCTAAGCTTAGGAAATATTTCTTACTGTGTTGTCATATATTTTCTATAATAAAATATTTTGAAATGCGTATGCAACTAAAACTTTCTGAAAGTATGATTAAATTTATTTAACTTATTACTGAGGCTTAAGTAGACAAACATTTCAAGAAAAAGAATAGCAAATTACTTCTGAAATATAAGAAACTATAAATCCTCAACTATTAGGATTCTGAATGAGGAGTTTGTCTCACGGTTTCAACAGAATCTTTAAATTTTTAATATTTTATTTTCAACAGAATATTTAAATTCATTATGTTTTTGTGTTTATAGTAATGAGAAGTGTCAGGACTAAGTAACTCTAATATACTGCAATAGCTCTATTAGGCAAAAATAAAAAATAATAAAATAAATGAAAATTAAAATAATTAGAACAAAACAAAAATTAAAATAAAATTAGAAAAATGAGAAATAATGAAAATCCCAAGAAAATGTTCAAGAGTACAAATGTTTAATTCAGATATCAAGAAAATATTTTTATATCCTTGGTATTTGTATTTTAATTTTTCCAACCTTCCTTGGAAATATTTATTATAAACCCAAATACATATTATGAAAACAATTTCAATAATGCAAACGCTTTTCTACAAATAATCCAGCATTCACGTAGCAGGATCAGATGAAGGTAAGATTTTAGTATATTGGGATTATATCAAAAAATTCTTTGGTTGCACTTAGGAACTTTCTTCTGGTCCTGAAGGGTAGTTAGTGATTGTTAAGGAGGGCAGAAAATTCCACTTTATGGCAGACAGTGAAGGGCAGGTACAAAGCAATTTTGCCTTTTTAGTAGCGAATGCAACAGAGAAACCATCATTCTAATAAATATGAAAGGAAGAACAAAGCACGTATCTGGTTAAAAACCAAAAACTATTTATTATAACTAACACATTATCTATAGAAATAATCTAAATCTACCATTCTCTTAGATCATTATGTCTAATGACATTTTTTAAATTCTCGGACTTCAAGGAATACAATTTTTTAAATTCTCAGACTTCAAGAAATGAATGAGTCATAAACTCAAATATTTCTGGAAATATGAAGACTGTAATATAATGGTGCCAGAATATTTCAAAGTATTTTTTCTTATTAGTGACTTTTTCTTGCTTAAAAAGGTCTTAAAGCCTTGAGATTCTGATTTTGAGACAATTGTATGTGATTTCTTTTTTGGAGTAATACCAAAAATTTAGATCTTTTTCCATAGTCTCTGAATTCATTTTAGCCGTTTGAGTTTAAGAAATTATATTTTCAGCCATGTATCTGGCTCCCTAGCTACCTCTTCTGTAGGGCATAATGAGCTTTGGCTCTTTGCTCACTCACGTTACACAGAAGAACGTTGGTAAACGTTTTTTGGTTCGTTTGTTTGTTTTGCAGGTGTTTTCTTACCCAATTGCCGTGATAGCTCAGGTTGCTATTTCTCCAGACTTCAGAGTTTAGAGTTCACTTAACTGTCTTTATCCATCCTAATTTTTTACCTTAGTGTACGGAAGAGATTATATACAAATTAAACGTGTTAACAAAACCAGCACCTGCTGTAATGAACAAATACCTCTAAAGTAGGGGGAGATGGACTGAAAACGCTAATCTCATTATAACCCAGAGTTTTTAGAAAATTCCAAATACCAGCAGAGTTTTACCACGGTGGTCTTCTAGGTAGTACAATGGATCTGAGTGGATTTCACAGAAATTGAGCATAAAGCCCCTAGTAAAGAGGCTGCCAATAATAATTGCTGCATCTTAATGTGTACAGGAATCACCCTCTGCCTCATCACCAACTGCTCACAGCACAGACAAGCAGCCCGGCCCCGCGCTGACTCCTCTCCAAGGTTGTGCTTGGGCCTCGGGTACAGCCACCTCCCACTCTTCAGGGTAACTGCATCCCCCTTTCCAAGCTACATATCCATATTTTGGACCCGAGCAAAAGGGTCACTTCAAGAGTAAACCTCATCGACGTTTGCTGCAAGTAATAATTTTCAAAATGATGAATACATTTTGGCAGAAATATAATAGCCACTAACCCAGGGAAAGGTGCAAATGTGTGTCATATACAGTATTCGAGAACGTGAAGACTGGAGAGGAAGGGAACATTCTAGAAACCCATGGGACATCGCTGACAAAAAAAATAAAACTGTTCAGTGAATATACATAATTTTTTCAAATCCTTAGAGTACACTGTGATATGGGGAAGTTGTTTAACGGGTCAATGAGGAGAAAGCCTCCCCCGCCTGGCTTTGGTTATTTACCAGAAGCACCAGAATGTCTCAGGATTGGATTCTCCACAACCCCACCCTCCTTGGGGAACGGAACGTAATATAAATACGATGCTGGAGCCAGTTACAATGAACAGCACACAAAACTGACAGTTATTAAATTATAAAGCTATGGTTACTTGAAGCATTTGAAATTGGATAATATAATATTGGAAAATCTACAGAGAAAATTACAGAGTTGACAATTAACTCAAATGAATATGCTAATTTATCTCATAAGAAAATGGAAGTACAGATGGGTGGAGAAATATCTGGAGGCAAATTACTTACATCAATTTATTCAAAAATAAATTTAGGGCAGATAATATTTAAAGATTAATTAAAAATTAGAAAATATGAATAACATGTTTATAACTTACATTGGGAAAGCTTTTCCAAACAAGTAAAAAAGTGGAGAAACTAGTAAGAAAGGATGTTGGCAAAGGTTACTTATAAAAATTTTTAAAAAATTAATGTCAGAAAAATAAGAAGACCAATAAGAGATCTTTCTCCCGCCGTTGCTATATACTAGCATGATGGAATCAGATAGCGTAGTGAATACACCAACAATTCCAGCAGAAAAAGAAAAAGAAACCAACTAATACCTGGCAAGAATATAAGACACAAAGGACAAAATAACATGCAAATGGAAAATGTAATAGCAATTTGAGAAATAATTTTTCAAAATTAAATGTTCTTTAAAAACTCATTTCAGTATCTATTTTCATTAAAAATGCCCATACCTTGGTCATGTACTACATCTACTACCCAAGGGTTTCATCTGTCTAAAACTCTATCTTACATAAATAAAAGTATAAATTTATTGATGTATTCTGTAAAAATTAAAATAAGCTGAAGTAGGAAGCTAAAGAAAGTGGGGGGAAGAGAAAATAATTAAAAACAACTTAAATGTTCATCTGTAGTGGGTGAGGAAATAGAAAAATAAATATATTACATTTGGTACAATCATGAAACTGTGATGAGCACTAGAGAATCCTGTACCGTATAAAGGTGAAACGTAATGGTCATATCTCTTTGTGTGCTATCTGCAGCTGAACAGTAATGTTCATAAAATACATCGAAAAGCAACACCCGTGTTAATTACAGAGCAACAAGCACTGAAAGCTTTGTGAAAGTACGGAGACGTCAGACTTGTGCCGCCGGTTATCCCAAGACACGACAGAAGGAAGGCAATACAGAGAAAAAATAGCAATAATTTTACCACAACAATAATGTGGAAAAAATATCGTAGAAAAGGTTAAAAAAAATATTAAACCCTGAAAATTCTTTGCAACCCAAATAAAGACTAGAGCTTGTATCTGCATTTTATGAAGTGCTCTTACAAATCAAAAGGAAAAAAGAAAAGCTATCATAGACCTCCATAAAAGTAACGAACTTACAGCGCATAAAAAAGCAGGCAGTTTAGACTTCACGACACACATCTGAAGAATACAAAAATTTATCTGAGAATTTATAAGTAGCTAAATTAAAGAGAAGTTTTTGTGAAACTACCAAGTTTTTAAAGAAAGAACTAGAATAGATTACTTCATAATTTTTATTAAAAATATGTTGTGACCTTAAGAGCAGGTAATGAATGAATTCAATTATATTTTGTTGATATCATACCATTATGAAAAATCATCATTTTAATAGAGTTTGATAAAATTCCCAAAATACTCTGTAAGGAAAGGCAGTGGGACACATGATAGGTAAGGTAAGAATAAACACAACACGGGACCTGCCATCACGTTTGTGTCACTGTGATAGGAAGTTCATTTCAGTGAATGCTGTGATGGAAGTGGCTGGGATAAAGCAGCCTAATTGGATTAGGGGATTTGGAAAATGCATTGAGAGGGTAAACATCCCCCACAAGCATGGGCAGGACCTTGCTGATGTTCAGAGTAAAATCCAATTTGTTAAAGAGCACCAACAGTCATTTACTGAAAACTTTTCCAATTATTTTATTAAGATTCTGCGTCAGTCAGATTCAATCAGGAATATAAACTCTGTTTCCTTCAAGTGAAACTACCCTTAATCCTGAAAAGTGGGTGTTTACAAGACTGATGGATGCAGCAAGCTTCAGGGGAAACCCTGATACACACTCATTTTTACCACTGTCTCTACGAGAATTTGGAAACAGCTCTGTTATCACTAATGTTTGCTGTGTGCAGGTGGGTGATTCACAGGGACATCCCCAGGTGCTCCTGCAAAACCTTAGGTCAGTTGGAGAGTGGGAGAGAAACATCAGAGAGACACTGGAAAGAATTAAGGAGCCCGACATTCATTCGTTCCTGAGGCTTGTGCCCCTTCCAGGATTTTATGAGTCAAGAAATTCACCTGTGAACTAAGGACGCTTTTGTTTAATGTCTCTTGGATAAAATAAAAAGAACCCTAATAAATAACAACCCCTATGGCTTTCTAGACTTTTCCGCAAGGTTGTCCATGGCTCCCCAATGTTTGCTGTTTTCTACTCAGTAGAGGATGACAGGCTGGGCTCTCCATCAGGTACAGATAGGGTAGGATTTTCTACTCAGTTTTATTCATAACTGTTGTATTTCTTGTAGTTCCCTTAATTAGGTACCAGAGCAGCATTCAGGACAGAAATCCTGGCAGTGGACTTGTAGGGAGTACCTCACACCCTTTGGGAGTCTGTGGGGTAGGTTAGTTGAGCACCGTAAGTCCGACTCCTTATTTCAAATGGAAGTGATCATGACTGTAATTTCTAGGCCTTTGGGAACACATCTCACGTGCTAAGGTGGTGCTGCAAATGTGCTGAGTCAGTGCTCCACGTGGCAGCCACGTTGTTTTTTTTTTTTTTTTTGCAGTTTTTGGCAGGAGCTGGGTTTGAACCCGCCACCTCCGGCACCTCTTTTGAGCCACAGGTGCCGCCCGACAGCCACGTTGTTAACATTTCCTTTTTGTCCTTATTCAAAGGTGAGACATCGTGTGTAAAATGGTGTGAATAAGATCCAGGGTTAAGTAAGGAAAACTTAGAAAGCATCTATTATCTAAAGTATTTGTCATTTCTGTACTTTCCTGAGCAATATTCTTCCACTCCTGTTGCTTGAATTAAAAGCTACCGGCTGATGGAGCCTGGGCAGTGGAACCCAGAACATTAAGGTCTTCTTGCAACCCTTAGATTGAATGTGCGACCTTAGGAAAGTGGTTAATTCCCATCCATATTTCAATTTATTTATATGCAAATAAGGGATGATAATAGTTTCTACTTTGTAGTTTCTCAGGAAGATTAAGTGAAATCATGCAGGAAACGTATTTAACATGGTGACTGGCATCAAAGTCAATGCTCAGTGAATAGTAGCTGCCTCTTCACCCTCCTTCATTATTAATTTGCCTGGATGGAATCTACTAAGAAGAGAGTCTAAATTCTGAATGAAAAAGAGACAGAGAACCAAAGACATTTGAATTCTTGTTCTTATCTTTAATAGAGATACTAGGCTTAATGTTAAAAAAAAAAAATACACAAAGGGAGATGCTAGCTCAGACTATTGGTACCTGGTCCTTCATAAAAACTCAGCCAGGGAAATTTTGAAAACGTTTGTCCAACTCATCCCACATCTCAGCCAGTAGCAGAAAGGTCTCTAGAGATAAGTTTTGGCTACTGATGCTTTTTAAACTATATTTCAGATTTTCAAATGAAACCAGGCTTGAAAACCACTGATCTCACTCTCATTTATAAATTCATCATACCCATCTCCCCAAAATTTCAAACACAAGGATGAACATAAACTGGAATTTTGTAGGACAAGTAGGCGCTCTGGGCTTCACTGCCTTTAATTATTTTATCCTAGATTAACCCTCTCCATTTCTCAGTGTGAAAAAAATATACAACAAATTACTAAGAACATTACAAGCCCAAAGAAAAAGTCATGCCAACGTTGGGGTGATTTTCGGGCATGTAATTGCCTGACTATGGAAATGGCTGTGGAACTCAGAACAGCTGTCCAGATCGCTGGAGCCCGGTTGAAAAGTGCTGAGAATGCTGAAGCCTTAACTACGTGGGAAGTGAGGGTAGGTAACTGTGTTTAGCCTTTATTCACCTTAAACTATTCAAATGTTCCCTATTCTTTTAGTTTTACTTGACACGTCAAGTCTAAGCTGGGTCTCTATTAAACACAGCGTTTGCTCTTTGAAGATAATAACAAGTGGAAGTCAATTCACTGAGTAGATCTGGATCAAGGCTTTCCCGCTTTTATGGCCTCATCCTGCCTTATTAAAGCGCCCTGTAAAGAACTTTCAAGTAAATTGCTAATAAAGGTAATTGCATTTTAATCTAACTGAGGAATAAAATGTTGGTTTCCAGTTAAAATAAACTGTTATTTTCAGACCCTAATGAGAAGCACATTCTCAGGCTGTGTACCCTGAAATCATAATACTTGGGCAGTATCTTATTCTTACCATATGATTAACCCTTTGCCTTGCAGATACATTTCTCAAAATTAATAAACCCAGCCTTTGGTTCTCTTACATAATTTTATTAGTACCATTAGTCAGGAATAACTCATACCATTATGTTTAATACATCTATTAAACATATGAAAACATTATTAGAAATAATGCTTCAGGTCAGAAGAATGCGTAACCATATATTATAAAATACAAGCATATAATGCATCTAGATTTCTTTCCTTTATTGTGGTCAATATGTTTTCAGACTTAAAATACATTCATACCATATGAAATAATGTGATACAAATAAAAATAAAACTCATGAACTCGCGTGTGAACACATTTATAATTTAATTATCCCTCTCTCGCTCTTTTTCCACTTTCAGACATTAAACATCAAGAATGATGAATGTAGATAACTTTCTTCAGTCCCTGCTACGGATCTTTATTTTAAAAGTTTAAGTCAGTGTGAGAATCAAGGTGGGAAATGGGCAGAGTGACAAGGTGGCGTCCAGGACAGAGCCCATCTTCCCGCTCTGCGGTGGGTTGACTTTAGAAGTTGTGGCTGTTACTGCTGTTCCTTTGATTTCTTTCATGGTACCTCGGGGTTTCCCACCTCTCTTCCCATGAAAGCCTGTGATGTCAATGTGGAGATGTGAAAAATCACTAGAGTGAACAAAGCTTCCTCTGATGATCTCTGCATCCCTAAACTTTCTCAAGAAAAGTTAGGAGCCTTTACTGATTGCGTCTGTGTCCAGAGGAAAACCCCTTATTACTCACACCTTACATTCCATGATGTCCACTAGACACTGATTTTCTATGATTTACAAAAAAAAAAAAAATAATAAATGAACTATAAACTTGAAACACAGTCACAGAATAAGCCATTGAGCACAATTGAGTAATTTTTATTTTTTTGTCCAGTTACACAGGAAGCATTTTCCCCTCATTCTCATAAATCAGAGAATATGAATTCTGATATCGTTAAACCTCAATTAGCAAAATGGAAAGAAGGTCAAAGACTTAATTTGGATAATGAGGGTTTCAGATAAGGATGGAAAGTTCTTAATGGAAATGATACATGTAGAGAGACATGGCCTAATACAGATAACAGAGCTTTTCAGATAAGAGGTTCATATAATCAACTTTTCTGGGAGTTGAATAAAAATGTAGACAAAAATGCATTAAAAAAAGACACTTAAAGACAGATTAGTAAAATATGTAGATAAGATACAGAGAGAGGCCCAGCTAGACAAATATATTGCAGCCTATTTCTTTTAATGAACCAGCCTTGCATTTCTTTTACCTACTTATATTTTATTTGAAAAAAGAAGGGCCGTGTGCTATTATAATAGCAGAATGTGGGATTTTCTCACGGCCAAGGCCAATAAGAAGTATAAGCAACTTCATATCAAAATGTGCTATTACAATAAATACTAAGACACTGCCTTCCTTTCTGGTCCTAATGGAGCTTGGTTAAGTTATTCTTGGTTTTCTTCCAAACCTTTACAATATCCTCCATTCCATTCGACACTGTGTTGGTGTCCATTTGTTGCCAAAATTAGTTGTTAAGTTCAGTAGATTCATTAAAAAAAAAAAAATTCTAGAAAATTTTAAAAATGAGTAATTGAGTCAATCTTTTCTTTATTAATTATTGACATGTAATTATTTGTTTAAAATAAAACACTTTTCATGGTTTTATAGTATACTTTGTTTATTGAAGAAAAAACATCGAATGGGAAAGAAAATAAACACATACTATAAATGCTCTAAAGTGAACTTAAAACATTCTTTTATTCGTATTGGCAAATTAAGTCAGACCTACCAGGTTGGACAATTAAGTTTGCAAACACATCTTAGGAAAAGACATTTCAAGAATGCACTAGACACTGGTGCTGGTACATAGCTGCCCAAGAGAAGCACCTCGGAGGCAACTCAGTGATAGTCAGCAGTGAGACAGTTTTTTTTTTTTTTTTCTTTTGGCCGGGGCTGGGTTTGAACCCATCACCTCCGGCATATGGGACCGGCGCCCTACTCCTTGAGCCACAGGCGCCACCCGAGACAGTTTTTCTAAAAGGAGTTTATGAACTTCATAGTCCAACCTCATAGGCTCTATCGAGAATATATTTATATTACAATAAAATTAATCATTAAATTAAATTTGTTAAATTGAATAATTTCATAATAACTATGACATGTAAAATATCTAGCACAATCCCAGGAAGGTAGAATATTTTATATGACTATTAGCTTTATTATCATATATGTATGCATGTATATGTTTCTGGGTTTTTTACTTTAAATTACTTCAGTTGTAATCCTTGCTATCTAAGTATATCCATAATATAGGGTGGCCTTAAAGTGCACATGTAATTTAAAATAGACAACGATTTTAATGCAAACTTTATGTTTACCCTGTATTAGATTGTGTCTCTTCCGTTTCGGCTTGAAATTTTGCTGGCATGTATTTTTTTAGGGGTCAATATAAAATTTGGTTCTGAGACAATCTCAAGCGGGTTAGCTTATGTTTATCTGTCTCTGGCCAGAAAATTATCCAGCAAAACCAAAATAAAAAGTCTTAACTTTATGTTTCAAAATACAGGCCAGGGAGGGGTGCCTGTGATTCAAGAAGTAGGGCACTGGCCCCATATACCAAGGGTGGTGGGTTCAAACACAGGCCCATCCAAAAAAATACTACCAAAAAAAAATATATAGACCAGAAGAATTTTTTAAAATTCTCCAAGTAAAATTAAGTTAAGAAAAATAGAAAGCCTTCTCCAGAGTTTTCATTCTTATTGTCTTGTCAGAATGTATATTCCGTACAGTGGAGAACATTGGGACAGGGATCCTGTGTAAGTGATTTGTTGGGAATGTGGAGGAGAAAGCACCAGTAGGGAAGTTCAGGGCCCTGGAAACATTGAAGCGAGAATGTGAGCTCAGGTGCAGTCTAGATTTAATCTAGACTAAATTATTTAGACTAATTAATAGTTAATTAATTATGAACTATGCAGCATAAATTGCATTTTCAGGTTGCCCTCCCATGGAGTAAGCAGCTAGTAGCTAGTTAGGTGCACCCACAAGTTGGTCAGTCCTCGGCTGAGGGCTAAGAGTGAGGTGGGGATAGACTGTCAGGAGCTACTGCAGAAGCCTGACTCCTCGTAACTTTGGTTGCATGAGGACAATTTTTGCAGTCAACACTCTCAGCAGCTGGAGAATAAGGACAGTAAAGAAGAAGTGAACATAGACAGCAGTGCAGTGTTTGTACACATTCTTTCCGGCTTTCTAATAAACTATATTTAGAGATTTTGTTTGTTCATTTGATTGTTTAGGGGTTTCTCCCAATGTACTACTTATATTCCAAAACAAGGATCAGAAACCTTTTTCCAGAGAGAGTAGACAGGAATTGATTTGGCTGTAGGACCCCCATGTGGTCTCTGTCAAAGATTGTTCTTTATTCTAAAATCTCTTAGACTTATGGAACACTAAAAAATGTGATGCTGTTTGTTAATAGCACAAACTGAAATTGTAACTAAAAGAAATAGGAATGTTTAAGTCTTAAATTACGATGCCAGTTAGACTTGAAAAGTTAATCTGTGATCCCTCAGAAGCTGGGATGAAAAAAGTTAATGGAATCCGATGCAAATAATTGTCTGAATACAGGCAATCAGAATTAAAACCTTGGAGATTATTCCAGAGGAATCCAGAAGCTTCTTGTTGCTCTCTATAGAGATTTCATTGGGGAACAGGTGGTCTGGAAGGAGCAGACTTCTTTACTCAATTACAAAAATCTAGATTGTAGCCAGTTAGGCCTACAGTCTCCATCTAATCCAGGAGAATATATTGGCCTTTCTTGCTCCAACCACCACCACAAGGCCCAAAGAGAAGAATTTCTGGCTTCCGGAAGAGGTTGAGACAAGCTAAGCTGGACTCAGCAGTCAATGCCGAGCAGATAATACAATATGTCATCCTCGAGAAGTAGACGTTGTTCCTGTAAGCCACTGAGTTGTCAGAAAAAGCTGAGTTATGCATTAAAGCCGGCAAACTGTCTAACTCAAGCACTTCGGAATGAAGTAAAGAAAAGCTATTTATTTTAGCTATTTAGCTGTTTATTTCATTCTGTCAAAGGGATTAACATTTATCTATGCAATTACTGCTTTAGATTTGTAATTTCGGTTAACTTGTTTAATTCTCATTAACTCAATGCCAAGCCATAGAAAGATTGAATAATTTGATGAAGTTTACTCAGCTGACAAAGGACGCTGCGGAGGTTTGGATACAGGCTTTCCGCCTCTAAGGAGGACGCACATGTAAGATTCATGCCATCCGGATGCCACAGCGAAATGTGTGGCTACCATATTTTGCCATAGCGAAATGTGTGGCTACCATATTTTGTGGTAATTTTAGACAAAGCAGACCATTAGACAAATAGAGACTTCAAGGAAGATTGACAAGATGAACAGAACAGAAACGCAGAGAGGGGCATGGCCCGGGAGCACCGCGCTACGAGAAAGAGAATTCCAACTCCTCTGACAGAAGCCTTGGTAGTTTCATTTTACTGGAAAGCATTGAATATCTATATTGTTCATGTTCAACCTTGCCTGAGTAAGGTTGAATTTGTTTCTGTTCCTAGCAACCAAACAATACCTGATTAAACCAAATGGCTCAATAGTGTTGTAATACATTTTAGATGGCATCAGATGTCAAAATGGTTCACAATGGCTACAAATTAAATGGTTAAAGAGTAATTTTTTGGCACAATCAGAGAAGTGAAGAATCAAGGATAACTACAACTAATCAAGGGCAGCAGGGTTACTTAATAATGATCAGATTTTATCTGAAGCTTAAAATAAGGTAATTATTTTGGTCAGGTGAACAGTTGGAGAAAACCTCAGGGGGAGTGAAACAAAAACAGAGTCAGACAAAATTAATGATGAAAAATCAAAGGCAACTTTCAGTATCTTCAAAGCATTTTTAGGAAATGTCAAAACAGCTGAGAAATGAGTTGTAGTACTTAAAACAATCA
This sequence comes from Nycticebus coucang, assembly GCF_027406575.1. Taxonomy (NCBI): domain Eukaryota; kingdom Metazoa; phylum Chordata; class Mammalia; order Primates; family Lorisidae; genus Nycticebus; species Nycticebus coucang. The sequence goes on along the minus strand of NC_069794.1, from coordinate 8,678,015 downwards.
ATAGCCATTATTTGCAAAGAGCTTCTAGAAAAATAATGACAAGAAGAAATGCATTGGGGGAATCTAAATAGGAAATTCATAAATAAAAGAAAGAGATTATGAATTAAAAAGGGAAAATATACTCAAGTTCATTACTAATAAGGAGAAAGCAAATTTTAACATTAAGATACTATTTCTTCCCTATTTAAAGAGTTGGCAAAATGTAGTATTGATACAATTATGAACCAAGCAATACGCTCACATAATTCCAATTGAGATGCAACATGATAAAATTTTTTAAGATAAATTAAACAATATTAACTTTTAAATGCACATAGCTGTAATCCATAAATGTAAGTTCTAAGCATTTCTCCTGAAGAATAATAGTCTGGAGAAATACTTTAAAATTATACATATAGGCCAGGAGTGGTGGCTCACACCTGTAATCCTCCTGTGGGAGGCTGAGGTGGGTGGAATGCCTTAGGTCATGAATTCAAGACAAGCTTGAGTTAAGAGTGAGCCCTCCTGTCTCTAAAAGTATCTGGGCATTGTGGCAGGCGCCCGTATTCCCAGCTACTTACAGTGAGGCAAGAGGATCACTTGAACCCAAGAGTTTGAGGTTGATGTGAAAAAATAAAATAAATAAATACATAAATAAATAAACAAAATTACATATATAAAAAAATCATGTATATATGCTATTGATTAATATACATATTATAATAAACTGATAATATATGATAATTATTATGGAATTTGTAATATAATATTGAATAAGACGGCTTCTCTCATCCCTTCTGCTTTCCAAATCTCCAGTGTTTTCATTTCCAGAATTTTACTGTAATGTAAGGGGACAGGGATGTGGGAAATGTACTTTCCCAGAATGTGATGCAACAGAGGCTGTGGAAAGTGGTACCACTGAGAACATGACTCAGCATAGCGAGCGTCTTTGTCAATAGATGTGCGCGCGCACATACACACACACACACACCCACTCGGTTGCAGTTATTCTAAGAGCATCTTGGGATTCTGTGGGTTTGCTGGATGTCTCTTGGCTCCACCTGGGATATGCTGATGCAGCTATAACCATGTGGAAGGGGCTCGTGGCTTCACTTACGTATCTGGCTGTTAGTAATAGCAGGTAACTGAAGTCAGAGTCCTTCTCCACGTGAGTTCATACACACAGAAGGCTCAGTCCAGCTTCCTTTCACAGCAGCAGTGCATAGAATAAGTGTGGCGGCTACTTGTCCTCTTACAGCCTCATCTTAGAAATCGTGAGGCCTCAGTTAGCTGTGTCAAGTCAAGGAGCTAGCAGAGATCCGACGGTCCACCTACCGATAGGAGGAGAGGCAATCTTGTGCCACACAAGGTAGCAAACTGGGATGCTAGAGATGTGTGACGCTCACTCCTAGGCACAGTTGCACATATGAGACACCTCACTATCAGAGTGATCCCTCTCTGCTTCATAAAGCGAAGATATTCTCACCACACCCCCCAGATGGAGAAGTGCCCAATGAGAATGCTCATGCCCTATAGTTCTTCCAGTCCTTTTCTGAGTGATTACCTGGTTGGGGGCCTGCAGAGGGGACATTAGATCGTGTGTGCATGAAAGAATACTCGCACAGCTCCAGTGCCTCCACTTCTGTAGCTGGTCGTGAGGCCCAGTCAGGCCTGTGGCTTCCTGCTTCCCCTCTTCACGGCAGCTCACTCTGCAGCTGGTCAGCAGGGTTTCATGCAGTCTTGCAGGTACTGAGTGAACAAATCGTACTTAGAGCTCTATTTCTTGATGTGTCCTTATCTCAGTGTGCTAGTTTGGGTCCAGAAATGACTCACCCACTTGGCAATTTAAACGGGAGCAATTTAATAAAAATAATTACTACACTACAAGAAGAAGTAAGTATAAGAAGTTACCTTAGGGCTGAGGGAGTATGGACAATGTTCTGTGGATGGACAATCAATCCTGGAATGACTGTACCCACCCAGCCTGGGGCTCTCCCTGCATTGGAGAAGTGGCATTTGAAGGCCAGTGAATAACAGAGAACTTTACTGGTTTGTCCAGCACAGAGCTGATAGGCAGCTGCCCGGAAAGCTGGAAGCAACCTTTGGGGCACCGATGAGTCAGGGTCCAGGTGCACCATTGTGCAGAAGAGCAGGGAGGCCGTGAACGTGGGACGTGTGGGGGCACAGCCTTCTCCTCAGAGTGGGCTGCAGAAGATCAGCTTGTGGGGAGAGGTGGGCAAGTAGAGGGAATGGGGCATCACAGGACTGGAGCACAAGGTACAGGTCTGGACACATGGCATCTGTATCAGCTGGAAAGACAGCTGCCATGCGGGTCTGGAGCTGCAAGACTATTGTACACACCACAGGAACACGTCCCGGGCAGAGAACCATCCCATGACCTCCTACTCACAGCTGCTGGAGGTGCAGCGATGACAACCAGCAGGGAGCAACTCCTCCTCTGCAGTTACCCCAGGACCCCGCACTGAGAGAGCTTCTTACCACACACACTGTGAAGGGCAGTGCTTAAGGGAACTCCATCTAGTAATGCAAAGCAGATACTGAAAAGGTGAATTTGGGGCAGAGAGCCAATAACGGGATAACTGAGTATGATATAAGGTAATAAATTCCTTTCTAATTAAATGATTAATAGTTAAGATTTTGCTTATTGCAAGATCATTCACAATAGTCAAGAAATGGATTCCACCTAAGTGCCTATTAACAGATGGAGAGAGAAAATGAGTTGTATGTGTGCAGAGGAAGAGTATTCAGCCTTGAAAACTAAGGAAATCCCATCATTGGTGACAGTATGGGCGGATCTGGAGGACATGTGCCAGTTGAAATTAGTCAAGTTCAGAAAGACAAACAGGGCATGATTTCACTTACATGAGAAACCTAAAAATGTTTAACCCTTAGAAGTAGAGGGTAGAGTGGTGGTGATCAGGGGCTGAGGAGGGGGTTGGGGAGATATTGGTCCAAGGATATAAACATTTGGTAAGGTAGGAGGGATATGTTCAAGAGATCTACTGTCTAACAGAGTAACTAGTGATTATAATTAATGACACGATATTGCATTCTTAAAAATCCATTGGAGAGATTTTAACTGTTTTCACCATGAAAATGGTAAGTATATAAAGCAAAAATATGATTTTCTTGATTTAGCCATTGCACAATGTATACTTATCTCAAAATGTCACGTTGTACATGTTAAGTATATAGAATGATCAAGTGCAGTGTATGATTTTAGAAAGCCAGTTCCTTCTATATTACCTAAAAGTACATACTTTAATGTAGAAATGTTCTATGTTATATATTCAACATTTTATTATTTATTGGGTCACTAAAATACGACACATACATTATCAAAGTAATTTTCAGATAAATGCTTAGTTAAAAAGAGGAAGAAATAATGAAGTGCTTTATTTTTATATTTTTTTGTTTTATTTTTATTTTTGGCTAAACATATAAATGATAATTCCATAGATATTTAAAAACAGTCATTCAAAACTCGAGGTAGAAATATAGAGACCTAAAGTGATTATTAGAAAATTATTATTCAGGCACAATGAATGTCTTTTGACATCTTGAAAAATCTCAGTATTTTGGATACACTTGTCATTACAACATGACGATGTAAATTATGTTATCCTCATTGTCTATGTATAATTCCATTCTTGCAGAATGTTTGCTTTTTTGTGTACTATTTCTGTTACTTTTTCTATTTTATGATTTTTCCAAAAGCCAAAATAGTAGGTACAAAAATAGTATCTTGGACTATAATATCTCAAAAGCAAAGCTTTTTGGTAAAGACTCTTGTTTTCAAAGATACTAAGACCTTAGACCTACTGATTAAATTATTGAAACTTCTCTGTGTTGAATGGTTTTGAGTTTCAAAACCATCGAATTTTTGTCATTTTCCATGACAAAATTATGTTGGCTTTCTCATGCACTACATTATCTAAGACATCCAAGACAGATCCCCAAATTTTACAAGAGTAAGAACTGAAAATAAGAACTCACAAATCTCATAGTATCGCAAACAGGAACAATGAAATTTCCTCAGAGAAAAAAATGGTTAAAATGTTTCACTGAGAAATATCATGATGGAAATACGTGCAATAATATTTCAAGGAATGAGGCATTGGAGAATTCAAGTCTCCCTTTAAAATATCAAATTTCTGAAACTGCTACTCAGAGTCGGTGAAGAAAATGTGATATCAGCATCAATGGTGAACTTAGGAATAATATATCTCCAATGTGATTCTGTGCTTTTAGGAAACATAATGGTGTTATTTCATGCTTCATCACTTCGTGTTTTAAGAACATTCTCTATTTGAAGTCTGGCATGAGTCTCAAATATAATGTGATTTTTGTCAGTTTAGCATAAATGAATACATGGTTTAAAGGAAACATGAAATTGTATTTCCAGTTACGGTTGTATAGAAAGATTCTAATGACAAAAGAATAAGGAACATGAAATTTGCAAAATTATATAGCTCATCCTTAAGATCAGTGCATACAATACTCTTAGGGTTTGTATTTTTACTGTGAAATAAATTCATGATTATATATTTTTATGGAGCTATATCCAGTATTTTCAGGCAATGTTAATTTTCAGCACTGCAGCTAACAGTCATGATGGAATATGTAAATATGATATTTAAACCCGCTTTTCAATGTGCTGTTCACTTTTCACTCTGTTACTTCTGTGCCTTGTTTTGTATCGTAGGCATCACAGTGTAGCTCTTCTTCCAAATTCCTCGACAGGCACAAGCCCCCAATTTACTCCTAGGTGAACATCTATGATGAAGTTGATGAAAGGAACAAAGTATTAATTATAAAGACCTTCTCTGAAACATTATCTTCTTAAGAACACATGTATAACGGGCAGGTTTTTTATTCAGTGAGTGAATATTTGAACGATCATGTTCAATGGTATGTATGTTATAGTATGTTTGGATGGTGTTTGGGTTTTCACTTGGTCTTGTAACTACCTCCCTTGAGCGATAAAATGTATTTTTCAACTAACTCCCATTGCTATGCTTCTTACATCCCCGGTTCGTGGCTGTTGCGATGTATAACGAATTGTCAGCAAACTCCATGTTGTGACTCGCTTGATTTCTGCTCCCGCTTGCCTGCTTGACACTTTTGACAGTTAATGAAGATTTTGTTTAATTAACCGTAAGAAAATTCTCTGGCTTACCTGGAAGGATTGGGTCTGCAAAGAAAGCACAATAGAAAGTCATTCTACAGTGGTAAGTGGAGGAATGACGTAAACGCTATGCCAAGTCTCGGATGCTGTGAGATGGAGGACTTCAAGAAACAGATCCCATACCGGTCAGCCATGGCTTCAAACATTGATCGTGAGTGGAATTAACAGACAGAGGGCAAAGTTGCTGTCATACATCAATAGCAGACTCAAATTTTGAGTGCAAGACTTCGAGTCTAGGTTGTAGCTTCTTTATCTCTACAAGTTTGAGTTTGTGCACTTGTCTGTGTTTAGGAGGACTTTTGTATATTTGTATGTGGTAGTGTTCGTGTGTGAAAATGTGCTCCTGACGGGTAGTCTAGCAGGGTCTGTCAACCTTGAGGATCCGTGATGACTCCTTTGCATATGAATAAACTAAAATTTCTCTACAAGGATTCATGGGGCCAGAATTACTTATGTAGACTTTGAATCGATTACATGTTATTAGCCAATAGACAGAGATAAGAATAGAGGTTGCTTTGGAGAAGCAGGTAAGAACTTTGGGGAGGTTGAGGGGGAAGTTAGAACCCAAACTAAACTAAATTGAAGGAGCAAGCAAATAGATAAATACACTGTGTGAGACCTTGTAGATGTACAAAGTAACCCTAATCTTTATTAGATTCAGTAATAACAGGCACTTGTAAATACTTAGTTTAAATGTTCACGAAAATAAAACTCAGTGAAATATTATGTTGCGTTCACATGATTCTTGTTGAAATGTTCATAGTAAATGGTCTACATTTCCTTTTGTATATGATTCAGAATATCTCAGAGAGGTCTCCAAAGTGTGGAAATACAAATCAGAAAATATTAAAAATATAGCAATTGTGCTGGAGCTTAGCACACTGTACAGAGACAATAGGAGTTAACACACCCATAGAAATAATGTTCAGCGGGAAGGCCCATTTTAAATACTGAGTCCACCCCATGGAAAGTGCTGAAAATGCATCAGAGCTGGTGGAGAGAAGAGCGCACTGTTGTCAACTTCCTCGGCTGTGAAATGGCTAATGTAAAATTCCATTACGGAATCCAGCTAGCCGGGGAGTCATAAACAAGATGGAGAAAAGTGGAATAAATTCAATATTTCTACCTAGGGAAATATTGTCTCTGTACAGTGTGCTAAGCTCCAGCACAATTGCTATATTTTTAATATTTTCTGATTTGTATTTCCACATTTGTATTTTCTGATTTGTATTTAACATGTGTGCTGCAGTATTTTGAATTAAAATGATAAAATCTTGAGTGGTTGTAGGAGAAGAGTGTACAACACAAGTATTGTTCTAAGTTTATTAGTTTCTTTTTAAGAAAAGACAAATTATGAAGCAGCCATCTTTACAGAGCCTATGGCTGCAAAACAAATACAATATTTTTAAACAAATATACACACGGAGCAGAGATTAAAAAGAAGTTAATTTCCAAATTATCTTGCTATAGTGACACATTGTTTAAGTTACTTAAGATGGATTTCTTGTCCCAGTGACTCTCCAACTAAAATTAAAAGAAAACAACTTTAGCTTTGAATAACTAATGTAGAATTTGTGGAAATTTTATAACTCAAAAGAAACCCATTTTCTGATTTTTTTCTCATCAATATTATTCAAAATAAATGACTTAGGCATCTTTATCATAATCATCCTCTCCATTTGCAAACGGATGGGGAAATAAGTGAGGAATTGAAGATGTCCTTGAGCTTACTATACACTTGACCTGGCTAAAAGGCCAAGAAGCTATGTTGAGCTTACTAAAAATGGGTATGTTATGAACACAGAAAGGAGATAAGAAAGTCAGAAAGAAGGGGCAGCGCCTGTGGTGCTCAAGGAGTTAGGGAACCAGCCCCATATACTGGGGGTTGAGGGTTCGAACCCGGCCCTGGCCAAAAATTGCAAAAAAATAAAAAAGAAGACTATGAGTGGGTTATTTTTTTTCTATTAACGATCATTATATTATTTCTAATTTTAATTTGACTACTGTAAATGAGAACAAAAGTATACTTTTTACTTTCAGAATTTGGAGTTTACCTCTAAATTGGTAAAGATGCTTACTTCCCAATTAAAAATAAATCCTAGAAATGAGGTACTTCTTACTTATACTCAAATTACTACAATTAAAATCATATTGGAGATGGAAAGCATATTGAAGTAGTTACCTGTTCTTTGAGTAAAATAATCTATGAAAATAACAACGGATAATAATATTAGTAACGATATGTATATTTTCCATAATCATCTCTAATATATAAGACCAATATATATTTAAATCTAAGATTTAAAAAAAATTATAATTCATTTCTACTTCTTTTAAAAAGAGGAATACATTACCTTTGTAAACAATTCTTAATTCCACAATCAAGTATTCATTAATTATATGATCATAAAGGAAATTTTATTATTCTAAACTTTATATTTATCAATTTTCATATTTTTATCATATTGCCATACCTTGCTATTTGTGATTATGCTTTTTAACTGCCAAATTTCTTTCATGGTTCCATCAAAAACCATTGATTTAAAAGTAGACAAATAATATGAGGCCGAACGGTAAAGACAAAAGTCCACAAAACGGGGCGGCGCCTGTGGCTCAGTGAGTAGGGCGCCGGCCCCACGTATTAAGGGTGGCGGGTTCAAACCTGGCCCTGGCCAAACTGCAACAAAAAAATAGCCAGGCATTGTGGTGGGTGCCTGTAGTCCCAGCTACTCAAGAGGCTGAGGCAAGAGAATTGCCTAAGCCCAAGAGCTGGAGTTTGCTGTGAGCTGTGATGCCACAGCACTCTACTGAAGATGATAAAACTCTGTCTCTAAAAAAAAAAAAAGTCTACAAAACGTCCCTTTGCAGCTATAGAGTAAAACACAGATAGCTTCAAACTTGATGAGACACTAAACATCTAATGAACACCTTTAAATTTATTTCTCTGCAAGATGATATAATAAAAAAATCATTTAGAAAGCTGTTAGAATTAAATGAGATCGTATGTTCACTAAGGGTGTGGGAATCTTGCTGAAATGTGACTCCCTGTCTATCAACTTGAGTAATCTTCTGGCTAATGGAGTTATTTCCATAACTCAGGTAACTCAGTGAACTCACCACTCAAACAGTAAATCAGATATCTCTTTTGCTTTTGGTAAATTGTTTCCAAGTATTAATAGTTCTTACATTTCTTCGACTGTAATCCGAGTCTTTCACTGCTTTACATGGGGCAGGCACGGTTATTCCACTAAGGACAACACCATTTCTCTTGAGTCAATTTTTTCTTTTTGTTAGAGAAAAGACAGCAGAGGAGTCTGCCTCGTACACTTTTCCCTCGCCACACTGGAAAAGTTGTTAGTGTTTACTGATCCCTAAGGTGAATATTGTTTAAATTTGCCTTGGACAATCCTTTTAAAAAACAACTAAATGCTGGTGATTACAATGTCTGCATTATATTAAAACCATTAATTTGTCTCAGTAAGACTTTAATTATAAGCCTGAAAAGCAGATTTAGAAATGGAGTTGGCATGACTAATGTTAATTGCTCCTTTAACGTTTATTGAAAGCAATATATCCAATATAATTACAGTACATGTCACATAACCTACTATTTTATTTTTTAAATATATGATTCCTTAATTTTCCTGATTAAGATGATGTACCATCTGTTGAAATTTTTATTGTGTCAGTTTTTGTGGGTGTTACATTACTTATCAACAATAGGAGATTATGTAGAGCATTTTTATTGATTTAATCATTTTCCTGATGTTTATCCATTAAAATTCTGACTGGTTTTTCATTATCATTTTCTCTATGCTTATTACCTTAGAGGTCATGTAATGCTCACTTAACTAAACCCTGCTAGTCTCGCTGGAATCATCTGTGTTCTATCATAACAGCCATGAAATCAGTGCCAAGCAAGCAGTCCGTGGGTTCTTTTCAGTTAAAACAAGCACAACTTTTTCAATTCTAGATTTTTCAATTCTACAATAATAAGACCATTCCCAGATACATTTTTCTGTATTAATTTCTTCTTTCAATTCTTTCATTACTGATTCATAATGTCCTGAAGCATTGTTAGTGCAATGTGTATTCAGCTTTATGAGATTATATTCTTAATATCCTTTGCTGGAGATGCAATTGAATCCACGGAAATAATTTATTGTTTGTGGATGTAATTGAACATAAAGTTTCATTAAATCTTAAATATCTTTCATGTCTCTTATGTGGTCCCTTTCATTCTGATTTCTACTTATTCATTTTATTATAACTGACAAGAATATAAATATCAGTTCCCCTTTATTTCACCAAAATACGAACACATTGTAACAAATTTAATGCACTAAGCCTGAAAGAGTATTAGATGCTTTCATTAAATAAATATATGTTTTCCAATTTTGTTTTCACTCACTAGGATTGTTTTTAATTTTATTAATTTTTATTAATTTTATTAATAATTTTACTCTTCAGTGTCCAATATTAATTTACATTGTCATTTCTCCTCTCATTAACACAATAGTTTTGACAGCTTCATCGTATTAATATTTTTATTCTGGCTGGATCAATTTAGGTTATATATGAGTGTTTTGTATTACCTCCAGTGAACTTTTATAAGATTTTATCATTCACCAAGATCACACAAAATTTGATAGTCTATAAGGAAATTATTTAAAACTAATGGCTATATTTGGGGCTGTTTCAATCAATTCGTGTTTGGAGAAAATAAGTTTACAGAAAAAGTTTTGATAATTAAATCATGAAAATTTTATTTTATTTTTATTTTATTTATTTACTTTCTTCTTCTTAAGTCATTTGTACATAGATCATAAATACATTTATGTGATTATGGGATTCAACGTGTTGATTATTTATACAAATTGGAGTGCTTACATCCTACTAAGCAACATAGCCTTCACCTCATTTACCCAATTACAATGTGAAGACATTTGTGTTCTACACCTGATAGATCCAATTTGTACTTGCAATATGCTCCATCGATGTGGTCCCCCTACTAACCCTTCCTCTGTCGATGCACCCTTTCCTTCCCCACTCCCTCCCCTTCCCTCTTTCATCGTAGGCTATAGTTGTGATTCACTTTCATATGAAAGTGTGAGTGATTCTAGGTAAATTAAACCTTTTTAAAAATAATTAATTAAACTGTTTTATAAAAGATATTCCTGTCTCAGTATGATATTAATTCTCACTTGACCTGACAATCAAATAGGCCTTTAAGAAAAGTGCCCTAGACAATTTTAATTTAGATCAGATCCCAGAACTATTGAAGTTCTATTATTTACTACAAAGAAGGTATCTGTTATTTGCTATAAATCAGTTGTGTGAGTAGTTATACAAGGCACTAAGAGCCGCTGTACAAGGCAGGACAATAGTGATATAGGTCTTTTTATGGTTGCAGTTTTTGGCCAGGGCGGGGTTTGAACCCACCACCTCCAATATATGGGGCTGGTGCTCTACTCCTTGAATCACAGGCACTACCTGTGATATAGGTCTTAAAACAGTGGTATTATATCTTTCACTTATTTATATCTAAAAATAATTTCTTTATTTAGACCCATGTATAAATGAGAAGAGAATATTCAGAAGATATTTTAAGATTTTAAGTGCTGTTACTAACCTTCTGTAAGGAGATAGGCTGGAGTTTGTCTATTTTAATCTAGCACTGTAATTTTTTTTCTGAGAACTCATCCAGATTTATTTCATGCAGTAAGACTTTCCATTCATGCATTATTTGTTTGACTACACAAACGCACAAACACACATGCATATATGTGCACGCAAATATTTTCATCATTTGTATTATTTAGCATTAATATAAAAATAATGATAGTAGCAATCATTTGCCGTATATGTAATATTGTAAGTCCTATAGAAGTGGCTTGGTGTTAAATGATTTAAGGATGTTGTTTTCACTGATCGTCACACTCTTTCAAGGTCATTATCATTAACCCCATTTTATAAATCAAGAAAGGGGATTGTAAGGTTTACCTGTATCAAAGTACTAGAGATCATGTCTGTTTAATTTCAAATTCCACATGTTCTCTACTTCCATAGATTTTAGAAAACTATAATAAATATATTTATAGTATTAAATTTTAACTAGTTCTTCTGACCATGTTCCTGAGCTTAACTAGGATTGATTTCAAGCACTCACATGAATACGCAAAATAAAAAATCTTTAATAAGTGCAAAATATATTTTACCACTATTTTTAACATAAATTTCAGTTGGAAATCTATCTGCATTTTTCAATGCTATTGAAAAAAATAAAGAAAATAACCAAAGAAAAAATCTCTAAGACTAAAACATCAGGACGCTTAGTCATTCTTCTCCTGAAACAAAAATATGCAAATATAAAGTGCCTATTTAGTTAAATTTGGTGCTCCTGACTGTAAAATGAAATAATATTCACTCCAATCGAATAATTCTCTCTCTCTCCCTCTCTCTCTCTCACACACACACACACACACACACATACACACAAAATATGCAGAGTTTGGTCTTATACACAAAATATGCGGAGTTTGGTCTTATAACCCCAAACCAAAAATTCATATTGACTAATCTAAGTTCATTAAAGTATATTAGAATTCATCAGCTAATATTATTATAACACATTAGCTCTTGTCTGTATATAGATTCCATTATAAGAATGTGAGAGAGATAATTAAGACATGACGCATGACTGTTGGAAGATACATTGTATTTTCTGATGCAAATAACATTCAAAGTTCAATGTTAAATAGAGACATTTTCCAGACACAGACCAGCTTCAACTTTGTGTAAATTATCTTAGAAGACAATTTAAAGGCAATAAGGGAAAAAATATGTTTGGCACAGGAAATTGCATTTAACTAAAAGCATTTTTGAAATGAGCATTAACAAATTAGCTGGGAATGCATCACTCCCATCTTACACTTTCAAGCACTTAATGTGGACGGACCTACAAATCACATTATTATCACTCTCCCTGCCTTCCTCAGATGTCAGAGCAACAGCTGCCCTCGGAGCTCTGACTATGCCTTCGGCTAAAGGGGACATCTGTTTGCTGACAACCTCAGATCAAATGACAAATGGGAGACAGAGAAGGCAGGGCCTGTGTAGGGTCAGAGGGCTTACCTATCTGTTAGTTTCAGTTGTAGACATAGCGTTTTTCTTCTTTTGATGGACAGACAGGAAAATGACTAACATAAAAGCGGTAAATGATGATACTAATTCTTCTTCAATTAAAATTAAGTACAGTTTGAAAAGGAAAATTAATGCTCTTCTGCGATGGATAGGGGTCTGCTGGCATATCTCTGGCTTTGTGTTGACTCTGGCTATACTTCAAAAAATGATCACAGATGTTGCTTTAAGTCTGACCAAAATAGATTTTATTTGTTTTGAGCTCCAAAGTAAGTGGTATTTTAATGTTAATTTTAAGAAGGCTTACTGATTTAAAGTTTATTTCTTTTAAACTAAGAAAAAGATAATTTTTACAGATTATAATCACACAGAAGGCGAACACTGATGTTTGAATGAAGATAATAAACATAACTATTAAGCATTTTCATATCTTAGTCATGATAAATAAATTTTAAGGTTAGTTGAGAGTTTGATTTCTCTATGAAATCATCTTGAAGAATATTGTGCTATTCCTCATATTATCGTTTTTTCCCGAAATAGCAGCGGCAGATAACAAGCAAAAGAAAAGTTTTCTGTGCTGAAAAAAATGATCAAAAGCCTTTCTACGTGGAGTTTTGAGTATGTTAGGTTTTATCAAGCCACCTTAAGATGCCAGCCTTTAATGAGAGAACCTTGATGATAAAGAAAAATTGCATGTATTCTTTGTAGAGATGTGTCTTACCTTTGGCAATCTCTGCATTATCTCTGTAATATTTCTTGGTTACTTTATCCCTTATTTTCATGTGCTTCTCTGTTGATTCTTCTGTTATGATTTTTGCCTGAGTCTAAATGTAATCAATATCATGTAATGATTTATTGGAACTATGAAGTGATTACATTTGAAACCTACTGATTCCAAATTGTTCATTATGTACAGATGAACTTGTCAATTAGATGCACATGTAAATTTAGCATTAGACTTTTTTTTTCCAAATCTCAGTATTTACTTTTTTCCTTTCTTTTTTTTTTTGCACTTTTTGGCAGAGGCTGGATTGAAACCACCACCTCCAGCATATGGGGCCAGTGCCCTACTCTTTTGAGCCACAGGTCTCCACCTATTTACTTATTTTTCTAATCCAAAAAGAAGGAGCTAACGTACGGGGAAAATTATTTTATTTGTAAATAAAAGGAAGAATAAGTTACCTGTATTTCTTCATTGTCAGCTCTTCTCTTATGAACAATCCTTTTTTAGCTTGTTTTTCACTTTTTCCTTGCTTTACTCTTTTCAAAATTGTTTCCTTTGTGTTTTATTCAATACATAAAAGCTATCAGATCATGCAAACTTATCTTCTTAGCAATAAGGTACCATTAAATTTGGTATTTAGTTCAAAATCAACCTGGTGCAAAATCTTTTGTAAATTAATATCGATTCACAAAGATCCACTGTTGTTTCAGTAGCACACACTTATTTAGTTTCCAAAGACTCCATCTACCCCTGAGAGTCTAAAACTATAATTGAAGACTATTCATACAGTTTGTTAGTGGAAAAGGACAGAGTAAACATAAAAATGTTATCAAACCAAATTAACTTTGGATGGTTTTAAGAAGGATTTATTTGTACGCAATCATCCAAAAGAATTTTTTAACTGTTTGATATACAAATTATCTTTCATTTTATATATTATGTTTAAACATTTCTTTAAAAATATTTAAAGTGCTATTGTCTTCACCTTTTTTTTAGTTGGATGTCTGAAATTTCCTTCATGGTTTTCCCCAACACAGCAACAAATTATATTAAAGTGGGTGTCTAATTTATAAAATCTGAAGCACGGAATGAAATTATAAAGGTCACAGTTTTAGTGAATAACTAAAAATATAGTAAATTTTTTAATTCTCTGTTTTGAACATGAGACTCCATTACTGCTGCCCATAGTGAACCACCATCTTGGAAATTATTAACCCATTTTCAATTTCTTAACTTGTAATACACTATGGCATTGTCTTTTTCACATTAAGTGCTTATGCTCTCCGTTAAATGCTTATGCTCCTGTGGTTAATTTTTTAATCAAATTTCAGAATTTAACATCAAACATATTTCAACTTTATTAATTTAAATGCATTATTAAATAAATTAATGAGTATGAAGACATGAAATTTCTGATGATCACTTTATGAACTTCACAAGACATATCTGAAGAAAATGCTGAAATGCATTATTTTAAGATACAGGAGCTAGTAGTAGTGGATATGATCTGCATTTCCTGTAAGAAGATAACACTCTGTCCAAATTATGCATTTAGTGATTCCCATTTAAAACTCTAACACAAATTTCTAATGAAACTTTCAAGTGCTTTGGAAGAGAAAGGTTGAAAACATAGTTCTAATAAAGATCATTTTTCCTCTTAGACACGGGCACTGCCATACATTTATAGCTATTCAAACAATAGGGTCATTTTGGCATATACAAATTTAAGATTGAAATACTTATATTTCAGAAGAAACTTATTTTTGAATGCTAAGGCTACATTTTAAAGCAATGCGATAATATTTTGTTTGATGAGTGATAGTGGCATGATTGTTCTTTTGAAAGGAATGAAAAACAGAATCCATTAGTGCAGAATGTAAGAAGAGAAGCAAGGGGGCCCAACTTCCTAAGCTTGGGCCCAACTTTTTAAGCTTTCTAATTATTACTGGAAAAACTGAGACTTTAATCTGTGCGAGGAAATACAGAAAAACATTAATTCATTCTCATTCATTAGGCCATAGTCAAGTGCAGCCATGAGGCTTCACCACCTCTCATTCCTGGGTTGCTTATGCGTGATCTATGAGCCCTGGGCACAACGCAAGAAGAATGAAGCACATATTTGAATCAAGGTTCACGTTACACCTGAATGAAGCAGATCTGCTTGATTCAGCTGTGGAAATGAGTGAGATTCTGGGCCACAGAGATTGAAATGGCACATGTGAAGGGTATGACACAATATTCAGTGTCTACTCCAACCAAAAATGGCGGGGAGAAAGAAACACAGAACAGCATTTCCAATAAAATAATAAGTGGCAGTCTATAATTACATGGAAGATATAAGCCAAAATGTATTAGTAATTACTTTTACATGCTAGTAGGCTAATCATCCTGATGAATGACATCCGTTGTCAGACCAGAGTAAAAGAAGACAATCACAAAAGACCATTCTACTTGCAAGATACAGATGCTCACAATAAGAATGAAGAATTTTTTGAATAAGGACCAAAAAGTTTAACAAGCCTATATAAAAATAAAATGGTATACCTCTACTAAAATGTCATCAGTTATAATTTAAGTGAAAAAATGTTGTTAGAGATATAGGGAATATTTCAACAGGAATACATCAAATACTTTTAACATATACGTGTGAATATAGAGGTAACTCATGAAATGAAAGAAAGTGAGGAAAAGTAGACAAATCCATCTTCATAGCGAGGCATTTTATCACATCTCTATCAGTAAATGTTCACTTAACAGACTAACGATCATAAAATCACAGTTATTTGAATAACACTACTAGACCTAAATAACAAACATATTTCCATGTTCTACTCAGAGATGTGCACTTTTCAACATCATCTGGATCATTTGAGAAATTTGACTGCATGCTGGTCCTTCAAGAAAATCTTATCCTAGAGGTAATGATGAGGAGCAGAGATCTCCTTCTCTGCAGTATTAAATTTTATCTTTTTTGAGTAGTATTAAAATTTATCATTTTTTTTCTGTTTTCAGATCAAGTTGTGGCAGCCCTAATCTTGTATTGACCCTGGTTTTGGTTGTTGTTGCTTATAAGAAATTTCGATCCTTTATTTAAGAAAACTAAATTATTATATGCATAGGAAGTACAATGAAAATAACATTGTAATATTGAAATAAGTTTCAGTTGAAATTTTCTCTTCAATAAAATTTTCAAAGTAGAAATTGCATGAGTCAAAATGGGGTATGGCACATTTTCACTTTTATGGTTTGCAATGATACTGATTTGCCATAGGTAAATTCTTTGATATAAGAAAATAAATATATAATGATAAATACTTACGACAAAACAAAGAAATAATCTTTAGCCCTTTGTATTTTTTCATATAGTTTAATTTTCTGTTAAAGGAAAACAAATACTTCCTTCTTTTTTCTTCCTGTTTTGAGGCATACACCATTAGTAATTGAGAAGATAGACGTTTGCCTTTATGTTGGAGCAAGTACTTAAATAGGAAAAAAAAATTGGAGTGAAATATCATTACTTTTTTGTCATAAATATATATTTTTAAATTCTACTCAAAGTATTTGCACATATAATTAACTTATTTCTGTTAATATCTTCCTACCTTAGCTTTAATCAAATGCAAAAAGTCTTCCTGAAATCCAGTTTAAAATAACACCTGGTCTTTGCCAACTACAAAAATATCTATAGTGGCATCAACATTAAATCACTGGCCCTACTCAAAATAGTGAATAAAGAAAATTGAGAATCAGGTTTCTATATTAATTTCTAATCAATGTCTAAATATAGTGCTTATAATTCTGAATTAAAACAAAAGGGGAAGGAACAGTAGCCTACCTATATATTACAACATACTACTGTGCCATAATGCAAAATGAGGAGATGCTCGCCCAACTCCCACCCTAACTTTCAGCTCAGCAAAGTAAAGTTATTTGGGATCTGGAGGAAAACGAAATGATTTGAAAAATGTATAATTCTTCCACTGAGGCTAACGTATACTAAATACAATTCCTAAAACCAACCTAATATTTTTCCAGATGCACACACAAATATAAGCAAAGTCATTCACATAACTTGGAAAGAACCATAAAAGGATGGGACAATATCCTCAGCTAGGTAAGTAAAACAGGAATGTCTTTAATAAGGTTACAAGAGAGCATTTTGAGAATAAACAATGTTGAAAACCAAAATATTTTCTCTTTAGTAAAGTATCTCAAGAATGGAAAACCAAGCATCCTATGTTTCAATACTTATTTGAAACTAGCAGGTGAACAAATGTGGGCCCACAAGAGAGGAAGTTAAATTCAAGAAGGGGCAGGGGACAAAAAAAGGAAGTGGTTTGGTGAGCTCCCACCTAAGGACCACAGTGTGGGCTACTTGGCACACCCAGGTGAAGGACTCAGATGCACTCAGACTTTGAGTCACTAATGCAAACAATGTGAGGTCATCCTATTTTCCCTTATATATCTAAAATTTTAAAGAAGAAACAAAATATTAGAAAATTTAAGTATAAAAACAAAAAGGAATGAAAAATAATAAGGTTGGAAGGACAATAAAGAAACAAGAGATAAAATAATAGAGAAATGACTAGATTGTTAAAAATCGGTGCACTACATCCAAATTTCTGATTGGAGTTACTCATAAAAAATAGAGACAACCGAGGTGAAGAACTTATGAAAGCAATGGGTCCAAGAAACATCTACAAACTGAAATACAAGAAATTTCCTGAGTATTAGGGTCACCTAGTTGCCAGTCAAAGAATAAAAACAGAAGTACAATAAGCACATCTCACCAAATTTCAATTTACTGGGAGCAAAGATGATCCTAAATAGACTTACAGGTAAAGCAATAACAAAACTAAGTTTAAATGTCTCAAACTCAGTACTGGAAACTGGAGAAGAGTGAAGAAATGCCCTCAAAGAAAAGATATTACCGGAAAGTGCCTGTGGCTGAAAGGGGTAGTGCGCCGGCCCCATATGCTGGAGGTGGGGGGTTCAAACCCAGCTCTGGCCAAAAACTGCAAAAAAAAAAAAAAAAGAAAGAAAGAAAGAAAGAAAAGATATTACCGAAGAAAAGAAATTCACAACATTAACTCTATACTCATCAAATTCAGTAGGGTAGGTAGGAGTCTAATATGAAGGTAGTTTTACACATTCTCAGAATCATTACTTGAGATTGTCTCCATTAAAAAACAAATGAATACGTTTTCTTCCATTCTTGAGATAGTACTCAGCCCTACTATGAAACTAATTTATGGCTTTCACATGAAAGCTATAACCCAGTTACAACCTAAGAATAGGGGGAAGGGGGACAGGGAGGGGAGGGAGGGGGAAGGTTGGCAGAGGGAGGAGGATTGGTGGGTTACACCTGCGGTGCATCTTAGAAGGGCATATGTGAAATTTAGTAAATGTGGAATGTAAATGTCTTAGCACAATAAGTAAGAAAATGCCAGGAAGCCTATGCTAACCAGTGTGATGAAAATGTGTCAAACAGTCTATGAAACCAATGTATGGTGCCCCATGACCACATTAATGTGCACAGCTATGATTTAATAAAAAAAAATAAATAAAAATAAAAAACAAATGAAGCTAACCAAAAAACCAAGAGAGATCCATCCTGTGAAGCATTTACCACAGGAGATGATAGAAAATATTCATGTGTCTGAAAGTATGAAAAGGGAGATGATGCTTCTGGAAACGTCAAGTACTAAGGGAAGACATTAATATTAAAAGATATGAAATTAGATGCTGAGTAAAAGATTAGACAATAACTAAAAGAGATTGCACCTGGGTACTGCTCTACGATGGGAGAAGACAGAAGCTTCTCCTGTCCATAGTCGTGTAAACAATTTGACTCTTTATTTTACGTGTTTCTATACCTGCTTCAAGAACCACTAATAATTTTATAAGAAAATAAAGGGAAACTAATAGCAAATTTTTAAAAGTTTTAATAAAATACTGAACTGCATAAATATAGATAAAATTTGATTTTCTACATTATAGCAAAGAGCAATTAAGAGACATTAAGATAAAAAATCTCAATAACATTAAGAGACAATCAGATGCAGAGAAATATTGTCATAGAAATATATCAATTTGTATTAATATTTTAAAAATCTCCCTCTAAAGCAATTGTAAAGAATACTATAAGATTAATTTAAAATGTGAAAAGAATAAAATGTCAAGTGCTGTGCTTTAATTCAAATGTAATGATCGAATAATATTTTGATAGAAATTGAGATCTTACAGCTTTCACTGCCCCAGAAACCTCATAAATATACCACACGAAGACAAAAAACAAAAAATAATGTCCATAATCAAAACAGTAACCACTTGTAAAATTGAAAAATAGAAGGTACATTTTCTTCTATTAACATTACTCTGCATTTTATCAATTCTGTACTTTTTTATTTGTGATAACACAAGTAATGGGAAAATGAAAACAATTTCTATTGGAGTAATTTATTTAGACCTGTGTCATCTATCCATCATATTGACACCAACTATACAATTAAAGATAAACACAGGACAGTTATTTTCTTCCATAAGTTTCAAAAGATAATAATATAAAGGGACCATCTTGATTTAATGAATAGGATGAAACAAGAATACATCTTTAATGAATGCTGATAGGAAGAAATGCTGTAAGTTTTATCTAAAAAATAATTTAAATGTAGTTGTAGTCAGGATGTCATTACATAAGCTTGATTCACTGCTTCTTATTAATTTGGAAAATCTGGGTTTTTTTTTTGTTTGTTTGTTTGGTTCCCTAGCCGGGATTATATGTGAATATTCATCTTTTTTACAGTCAATGGCCGTAAAAATGATGACATCCCTTTGTGTGAGGTGGAGGACATGGAAGCTATTTACTGGTTTGTTGCCTCTTACCTCTGCCTTCATCTTTGAGTACATGGATTGCTTGATCCATTTGAAATTGCTCTCTCTAGATGATGTGATTTCTATTACCCAGCATAATGCAGCCATCACACAATGTCATTTCAGATGATAAAGTCATAAGTAAGTTACTGAAATAAATATACACGCACTTATAAAGAACATAAATAATGGATTTTCCAATGCAAATGTGAATGCTGGCGGTAGAATCCTAAGACATTTTTTATTTGTAGCCACTTTTTTATTGTATTCTACAAGGCAAATACATCAGAAAAATCTTTAGCATCACTATAGATATCAGTCTTAAAATATCATCGAAATCTAGGTATTATACCATCAAAAAAAATCACATGGACTGAAATCTGATGATTTGTCAAATATGCGTTACTGCTTTCTCCTTGCTGGCAATTTGATTTGATTTCTTTGACAGTTATAGATGACCCACCCCACATGGGCATTGCACTGAATAGGGTGTCCACAGATCAAGTGGGGCCAGCTCACAGTGAGCTAGGTGACACCAAGGAACATAAAAAAAGCTGTCATGACAAAAGTCTAGGTTAAATGTGGTAAAGTACTACAGATACAATGAGAAAGCAGTGGATAATCTGGGTAACTTTGTGGGGTTGTGATTGGAGCAAAGGTCATTCAAAGTTTATAAGATTTTGTAAAAATTTGGATTTGATGATTCGAGATGCTCAGATGATGCATAACCAAGTACCCTTGAAGACGGGTCTTTTCGGGAGAGTGATTTAAAAAAAATAGTGTGTCAAGTTCAGTGTCACTAGTCAGTCATGCATTGCTATCGATTACTTGAAACAGGATGGGTACCACCGGCAGAAATGATGGGCATGATAAACTAAATGTATTATGAAATATTTAAAAGTATATATATTTAAATTCTGACTCTGCTGCTTAAGAGCACTATGGACTTGATAAATAATTTAGCCTCATGAACTTGATTTATTTCTTCCACTGAATGGCAAAAATTGTCCAAACTTTGAATGGTTGGCAAAAGAATGAGAAATACCTTTATTTTATTCTACGTGTAAAATACACTGAATACAGAAGGTCAAACATGGTGATGGACCACAGAGAATATTCGATAAGTGGAAGTTAGTGCTGGAACCACTTTAAAGGGAGTACATTTTGAAGTTTCTCATGAGGGAAGTGACTTGCCCCAGGTGAAAGCTAGTGAGGGGCAAGTAAGACCCCCCTAGGAACAGTCAACATTGGACTTCACATGTGTTCTTTTGGGCAAATTCCTTCCTGAATCCTGTCAGTATATCCAATAGCTTCTGACACGATGAATTGTTAACCTTACTCATTCCCATACTTTAATGTGTTTTCCAGATTCCTTCCATGCACCACCTGGGTGCTGGATCTCATAATGGCAAAGCCTCAGTATTAACAACGGATAATAATTTGGATGGAAGTGAAGGATGAGAAGAGGGCAGCCCTTCACATGTTCCCTCCGATACAGGCCCTCGGGGGCTTCCTATTCTGCACTTGCTCTACCATAAAGGAAGAAGCATTGGTCCTAGGGATGATATAGGATAATTGTAGTTTTTTGAGCAAAGGAAGTAAAAAATACTGCCTGTAGCTCTCATGAACTATGTTTATAAACCAATGGAAGTTTCTCATCCAAAAAGTTCATGAAAATTCACTTCGAAACTCCAGTTTGGAAAAACATATTTTACAAACTATCCCTTCCATTTATATCCCACATTAAATGAGCCTCAGAAAAGTAAATCAAGATCTGTGTATGCTCATCAATACATATAAACAATAAAAATGTGTTTTATTTCTACTCAAATTATTTTAAAAACACATCGTAACTGTAGAGTTGACAGAGGGAAATTATGTAGACCTATAAAATAGTAGATCCTTTTTGTCCAATTTTCATTTTCAATAATTTATTTTGTTCACACTAAAGTTTTTAGTAGCTATGCGTATATTATTTGGAATATAATATGTTACCAATGCTAAAGATCTTTAACTAATTTCCAGATGAAATTAAACCTCATTTCCCAAAATCAAATGTGGATATTTTTGAAGGTTTTCTACTCAAGAAACAATATATTCTTTTCTTTCTTGAGTGATATATTCC
This sequence comes from Nycticebus coucang, assembly GCF_027406575.1. Taxonomy (NCBI): domain Eukaryota; kingdom Metazoa; phylum Chordata; class Mammalia; order Primates; family Lorisidae; genus Nycticebus; species Nycticebus coucang. Next base: position 8,655,965 of record NC_069794.1, on the reverse strand, counting down.
CTTAAAATTAAAAGTACTCATAACACCCAGGGACATGTTGAGCTGCAAAGATCTACAGATAATTAATCAAAGTGATAATAGGCTCTTAATAATCCCATTAATTGAGGCAAAGTATACTAAGTCCAAACGGATTTCATCTAAACTTCTCACAGGCTGAGGCTGCCGGGTTTCCTCCTCCCTGGCAGATGTGTTCTCTTTCTGCTAGTGGAGCAGGTAAATTGAGTTGCACAGGGTAAACCACGAGACGCAGGGCCTGCCGCTTCCATCTCACCCCAGAAGTCTCTGTGCATCATTTCGGAAATCTGCCCCTGGGTGTCAGGACTGAAGGAGGGCTGCTGTGTGCTGTTGGCTGGAGGTTTGAACTCCAGCTAATAAACTCTTCCTGGTTGACAACACTGCTCTCATTTGCCCTGTAGAGAGCTGCTGGGAAATTCTAAAGTGCCTCAAGCAAGCAGGTAGCAAGTGGATGCTCAAGATTAATTTCCACCAGCAAGTGGTGTGCTGCAGTATTATGGAATACCAATAACCAGGATGAAAGAACAAAAAACCGTCCAAAGCAAATCTCACCCCAGAGGTGAAAGAAAGGTGAATTGTGAAAATGTGGGCATTGAAGATATACGAATACACACATTTTTCCAGCGGGAGACTGTAAACTACTCTTGGAAGCATCAACGAAGCTGTTGGCTTGTCAGATTTCTCACCTTTATTCTTCTCTAAACGAGATTGACCAGGATTTACAGTAAATATATTGGAAAATGGTATAAGTTCAGAATGTCTTCAAAATGGCTGCCTCAGTGATAAATGATCAATGCAATTACAATTTTCCATATTGCAAACCCTAAAATGTAAATCTCCAAGAGCAATAGCACCAACCAGGGCTGGGGATGGATCTGAGTGCAGATGTATATGTCAGTGTGGGGAGACCTCAGAGGGATACAGAAGAGGCAGGTATCCCGACTGCAGGGACCAGAGGACTCAGGGAGGACAGAAAGAGCAGAAGTCAAACTCACAGCTCACGAGTAGTGGAACAGAGCAGAAATGATCCCATTGTGAGCTTCATTCTGCTGCTTCAACAAACTCAGTCCCTGTTACTTCTCCAACAACCTCCAGGCACAACAAGCTTTCTGAAAATGTCAAGCTCCCTCAAGATTTTGTATCTCTGCAAAGAATGCTCTGTTTTCCTTTCATTTCCTTCTTCCTCACCGTATGTGACATGACTAACTACAGTCATGGGTTATGAATGAGGTAGGTTCTGTAGGTTTGTACTTAAGTTGAATTTGTAGACGTACATTTACCTGTCACATGTACTAGCCTCCATTCATAAGTGCACGTTGTACACATCAGATGTGCCATAATGCTGGGACTATCGTCAGCTGAGATGTCATCCTGGCTTTATCTATCTGCACTGCCCTATCAGCACACCACAGACTGGGTGATCAATGAAGAATGGGAATGCTTCTCTCACAGTTGGAGCAGCTCAGAAGTCCGAGATCAAAGCAATGGCAGGTCTGCTGTCGCTGAGGGATGCTCTCTCCCGAGATGATGCCTTGATGATGCGAGGACTCTGTGTCCTCACGGGGCAGCACAGTGGAAGATAACCAGCCCACTTCCGCAAGTCCTTTCACATTTGTGACAGTCTGTCCATGAACACAGTGCTTTCAACACTCTCCTTTTGACCCCAAAATGTTGCATTGAGGATTACTTTCCCAACACAACAACTTTAGGGACCACATTCAGACAACTGGTGCAGGAACACTTCCTCGAGCTGCACCACCACCCACTCCAGACTCGGTTTGGTGTCTGTCTTTGCTTCTCCTGCCTCAGGTTCATCTCGCTATTCTGGAATTAACCACCATACCTGATGAGACTCCCCTCGCATGTCTGCTCCCAGAGGGAAAACACAGCCATGCAGTGTCTTATCTCCTGCTCCTGCTACAGAACCCGTGTGTGTCACATTCTCAGTAAAAGTTTACTGAAAGGAAGGATTTGAAAATAGTGCTACAAATGGTCTTCCTGGCAAACTCTGACCATGCATTTGAATCAAATCAAACAGAATATAAATATTTGTTGAAGAATTAGCACTTTTAAATAAATGATATTAGTTGCTAAGCATTGTTTTTAACAAAAATGATTTCATTCATTTTCAGAGAAGAATAGGCTACAGGTGAAATGGCTGGTATCAGAATGACATGTTTATATAGAGCAAAAATAACAACTGTACCCAAACAGCACAACAATCACAAAATCGCTCTGTGTGTGGGAATACATGAATCACACCACTGTGTGTGGAAATACACTAATCACACCACTGTGTGGGAATACACGAATCACACCACTGTGTGGAATAAATGAATCACACCACTGTGTGTGGAAATACACTAATCACACCACTGTGTGGGAATACATGAATCCCAACACTGTGTGGGAATACATGAATCATACCACTGTGTGTGGGAATACACGAATCACACCACTATGTGGGAATACACAAATCACACCACTGCGTGTGAGAATACACAAATCACACCACTGTGTGGAATACATGAATCACACCACTATGTGGGAATACACGAATCACACCATTGTGTGGAATACACAAATCACACCACTGTGTGGAATAAATGAATGACACCACTGTGTGTGGAAATACACTAATAACACCACTGTGTGGGAATACACGAATCATACCACTGTGTGTGGGAATACACGAATCACACCACTGTGTGGAATACACGAATCACACCACTGTGTGTGGAAATACACTAATCGCACCACTGTGTGGAATACACGAATCACACCACCTGTGGGAATACAAGAATCACACCACTATGTGGGAATACACGGATCACACCACTGTGTGGAATACATGAATCACACCACGTCACCCTTATGTGGCACTGCTTTGGCAGGAAAATGTCATGTCACACACACCCTGGGTAACAAATGAGAAAAAGCTCGGAAATCGAGTTTAGGTCTCTTATTTTAATTCTTCACAAATCTACTCAATGTTTGTTTCTAATTTACTTTAGCTTGTTCCTTTATTCAGTTTCCATTTGAGCTGCCCTCCTCCCAATACAGACCCATATGGTGCTGCCTCTAAGACGCCTCAGTAGCTCAGAGCAGCCAAGTGGCTTCTCTCCCAGACACCACCATCCACTCACTGCTATGTGCACTTACCAGATGCTGACTCTTAGTTTTAAGAGGGTTGCTGAGAGGCATATCCATCAACTGCTGTCTTATGCAACAACTGGCCATCTGTACTGCCATGCCTCGAAAAGACCAGAGATTCAGTTTCCAGACATTTCACATTTACAACATGCACATTCAATAAAAGTTTCAAAGATGTTTAGATGAACCACATTCTGCCAAATGATGTTTTCTAAAGATGTTATGAGCTTTAATGACCACATCACAAAATAAAGCCAAAAAAATGGTGCTGACACTTATTCATGCATGCAGCCAAATGTGTATCTATGAGATCCTGATATCTACAGAGCACAACATGTGTTTACAAATATTGACACAGAATCATCACACATGTGACTGCTATTGCAGGTCTGTCTTGATGTAGAAGGCTTTTGTGTAAAAATGTTATTTTTCCACTCATATAAAAGGATTTTTAGAAACATTTTGAAAAAAGCAGTGTGCATTAAGCAAAGCAGTTTGGAAAAAATAGAAACTAACTCTAAAAACGGATATTACATTTAATGGAAGCACTGTAATTCTTGTAGCCATAAGTTTGAGATAGAGAGAATAATGGTTTGAAATGACCAAGATATTGAAACTGGGCATATTTTGCACCTGTGTTAGTGTGTCTTTTAGAATGACTAAGTTTTAAAAATTGAACTTTATGAGTTAAATATTGTTTTCCTCATTTTATTGATAACACTGAAGTGCAGAATTATCAAATCATCTAACTAAAGACATAAACTCTATTAAGAAGGTAATAGACTCTTAATGAGAATGCTGATTTTATACACAAATCTCCAAAACTTTTTAAAAAGGGGTTTATTGAAGGTAATTGACATACAATAAACAGGTAATAATTGAGGTATAAAATCTGATGTTTTGACATAAGTGATCATTTCTAAAATTATCAAATTATGACCATATTGATCACACACAAACTTGGACATGACCCTTTTAGTAGATTATCCCACCCTCTGTCCCCATCCACTACATCTGCTTTCTCTCCCTATACACTAATTTGCATTTCCTAGAATTTTATGTAATTGAAATCATACAGCAATTACTCTTTCTTGTCTAACTTCTTTTGCTGGCACATTTGTTTTCAGAATTATCCACATTGTAGAATGTATCAAGTGTTTATTCTTTTATTATTGCTGAATAGTATTCTATTGTATGGAAACACCACAATTCATTCACTTGTTCATACCCCCACCCCACCCCCGGACAATGAATTGCAATGAATTGGTTGGTACTCTTGTTCCCAAACCAATCTCAAATTGGTTGGTAATCTTATTCTGAGTCTTTGGCTATTACAAATGCAGCTTTTACGACTGTTCATCTGTATCGTGTTGTACGGATGTATACTTATTTTGTCTTCCTGAATGGCCTAGGGGTGGAGTCAACATAACAATAAATTAATGTTTACTTTTTAATAAATTTCCAAACAGATTGTAACATTTACATTCCCATCAACTAATTTTGCTGCTCCTCCAAATGCTCATCAACACTCAAAATGGTCAATTTTTAAAGTTTCGTCACTCTAAAAGTGCTTAGTTGCCATCTTTTTTGTATGTGAAATATCTATCAAACTAGCTCACTTGTTTCACATTATTGAGTTTTTAAAATTTTTATATAGCCCAGATGCAAGGCAATTATCAGATAACGTGATTTGCAATTTGTTAGCGTGGCTTCCCAAAGATTTTGGTCTGTGTTATCGTTTCCTTTCGATTCCATATCCTTTTAAATTTACCTTTTTCTTCTTTATTGTCACATGGAATATCTAGAGGTATGTTATTTACTTAGTAAATACTGGAAATTTTCCAGGGATCTTTCTGTTATTGACTGATACTCTAATTTCACTGTGGTTGGAAACATGCTTTGTATGACTTGAGTCCCATTAAATGTTTGGTCTATCCTGGTAAATGTTTCATGTATAATAAAATGTCCATATATTTTCTTTGTTATTCAATGGATTGATCTAAAACATCACTTTGGTCAAATTGGTTGGTAATCTTATTCAAATCTTCTCATCTGCACTGATTTTCAATAATTTTTGAATGATTTAGAGCAGGATATTGAAATCTTCAGCTATAATTGCAGACTTGTCCCTGCTTCTTGGCAATTCTATCCATTTGCATTTTATCTATATTGAAATTCTGTTATTAGATAGAAAAAAATTTTGAATTTTTTGTCCTTTGACTAATTCTGACCTCTGTCACTATGAAATGACTTGCTTTATCATGATATATTTTTTCTCAGATCTATTTTGTGAGATATTATATCCACCCAATTTTTTTTCTTTTTTCAGCATTATAAACATTTATCTGTTTACTTCTGGTTAATTTTAAGCTATTTTTGCCTTTATATTAAAAGTGACTTTCTCATAGGGAGCTTATAATTGAGTCATTATCTGATTCCAATTCTGTCTCACTTCTTTCCTTTTTTGGCCTTCTTTTTTGGTTTATTAAATATTTCTTATGAAGCCATTTTATTCTTTATGTTGCATTTTAGCTATACTTTTTTGTATTATTATTTAGCAGGCTACTTTATGGTACAGGCATGTATGTTTATCATAGATGACTTCCAAGTAATATTAGCCCACTTCATGTGTGGCATTTCTTACACATTCCATGTGCTTCCTCCTGAGATTCGTGTTATTACATCATAATTTATTTCTATCTCTGTCACAAACTCCACATTACATTGGTATTTTTTTTTTGTTAAAGCAGTAATTTATCTAATCAGAAATTTAAATAATTTAAAATACATTAAGTATTTACCCTACCAGTTATTTTTCAATCTCAGATGAGAGTGAGATGACTAAATCATTTGCCCCCAAAACAAGACTTAAGATGAAACAGAAAACTCATGGACTATTATGCAGCCTGCAAGAAAAATGGAGACTTTACCTCTTTCATGTATACATGGATGGAGCCGGAACATATTCTTCTTATAAAAGTATCTCAAGAATGGAAGAAAAAGTATCCAATGTACTCAGCCCTTCTATGAAACTGATTTATGGCTTTCACATGAAAGCTATAACCCAGTTATAACCTAAGAGTATGGGGAAGGGGAGAGGGAGGGGAGGGAGGGAGAAGGATGAGCGGAGGGAGGGTGATTGGTGGGATTACACCTGTGGTGCATCTTACAAGGATACATGTGAAACTCAGTAAACGTAGAATATAATTGTCTTAACACAGTAACTAGGAAAATGGCAGGAAGCATTTGTCAACCAGTGTTATGAAAATGTGTCAAACTGTGTATAAAACCAGTGTATGGTGCCCATGATCACATTAATGTACACAGCTATGATTTAATAAAAAATAAAAATTAAAAAAAAGAAAGAGAAAACTCAGTAAGGTGCAAAATATTTAATGTTGTTTTCAATATTAAAACAAATCCCAAAATATCCATGATGGAAACAACATTAACACTGTAGATAAAGTCAGTGACTGACCATGTACCTCCATGACCGGTGGGAAGGTGGAACAAACCACATCACTCTCACTCCGAATTTCCTCAGACAATCCCTGCTTTGTCATTTGGAAAACTGACAAATTGTTTCTGTAATTTATGGAGGAGGAAATCTGCAGCACCAGCTAGAAAAAGAAAAGGTTTATTTTTTCCAAATATATACGCATGTGATCAAAGATATAATTAAGAGAATCTCCTTGAGTAATATGAATTTTATAGGTTTTAAAAAAAAATTAAATAAATCTAAATAGATAATGAATTTGTCTGAAAAACTATTTTTAGTCAGGAAAACAATCTTATTAGAAACACAAATGGTCATAGACTTTGAACGTTGATGAATACTTCACTGTAATTCACTTTTTTATATGAAAAAATATTTTAAACTTTTTTCACCAGCATGCCTAGAAGCATACTGCATAATTTTCTGCTGTTTTTAATTACACTTTTTATAGTTCTATGCAAATTTTATTCACAACTACTTGTTATATGTTATAATTTATATGAAATAAGTTAATTGATAAGTTATTAATAAATTCAAAAAATTATTAATAAAAAATATTTATTTATTATATATAGTATGCTAACTCTTATTAACTATGCATTATTAAAGTAGATATAATTTAAATTTCTACTAAAAATTTTAAACAAGTATAGCATATAAATATCCTTGTTACATGTTTGATGGATGTAAAATATTAACAAGAGCCACAAATTTGTAAACTGAATGAACAAGTCAAATAAAGGTATCAAATGTTTTGAGAAATATATAATTTATATAAAATATAAATTAAAATGATAATTGATATTCAAATTTTACATTTGAAATGGATAAATGAAAAATAAAATAAAATATCTTCAAATTTTGAATTGAATTTCTAGATGGCGAAAATTTATTTTCTACGAACATTTCCAACAATAATCAGCCTCTGCCTTGATTAAGTATTATTTTTAAGTCCAATTAAAATCTCATCTGAAATAGTTCATTATAAACATTCTGAGTATCCATAATCCCCTTTTAAGAAACCACATCATGTCCAGATTGTCTAAAACTATTCATAAATGTTGCTTAATGCAGTATTATCCAAATTTTTCAGTACCTTGGATTTTTTCTTAATAGTTACACTCACATTAGTATCCTGATGTGAATTTTACTAAGGTTAAGGTGATTAAAAGTTATTTAATACCATCACTTGGCTAAAAGAATTTCCACAAATGTAATTTTTAATTTGAAAATAATATGAAAAAAACAGTCGATTTTTCCCAGCAGCTTCATTCAGTAATAATTGATATATAAAAGCTACATATATTTAACATATACAACATAAGTTTGGAAATATGTTAATACAAACATACCCATGAAACCCATCATTGCAAATAATAAAGAAAATATTATGGATGAGTTTGCTTCAATTACATCCACAAAGGTAAAGTCAAAATCAATTCTGTTTTACAATTAAATTAAATAATGTTTTTATAATTTAATTTTCAATTTGTAAATATGTTTAATAACTTCATTGTTCTGAAAAACAATATCATTGAAACATACGTAAAAACCCGCATATTATAGGGCTTATATTTTCATTTTGCCTCAGGCTCCAATATTAGGACAATACTCTTATTTTTGTATCTATATTTTATTTGGTATATTTTCCCTGTTACTATACACTGTCCTTTATTTACAATTTCTAAATTGCTTCAGACTTAAATTGTCTTTAAAAGTCTTTATTTCATCTTGGTTTTGCAAGAATGCTATTTTGGTAGTGTATAGAATTCTAAGTCATTAGTTCTTTCTTTCAGTGTTGTATAAATAGCGTCCAAATCACTTCTAAAGAGAAATATATCATCAACCTAATTTTTTTTCTTTTGCAAAAGTATTTTTTTCCCTTCTCTGGTTGCATTTAAGATTTTATCTTTTATCGCCAGTTTCAGGTAGTTTTTTATGATATGCAGGGGTATAATTGGCTTTATGTTTCTTGTGTGGGATTTTCATAAACTTTTTATTACAATGTGTTACTCTATACCGCATAAATATGTACAATTATTTGTGTTAATTAAAATTTTTAAAAAATAAGTGATAAAAAGGATAAAAATTACATGTGATGATTGATGATGTATTATGTTAAAACATTTAAAAGGAAACTTTTTTTCGTAGAGACAGAGTCTCACTTTATCGCCCTCAGTAGAGTGCATGGCATCACACAGCTCACAGCAACCTCCAACTCCTGAGCTTAGGCCTCCCCAGTAAAAAGACAGCTTTTTAATCTTTCTAATTATCTTTTTTTATTATTATTTTTTTATTTTTTATGTTCATTTTTTTATTAAATCATAACTGTATACATTGATATGATCATGGGGCATCATACACTCGCTTCATAGACCATTTGACACATTTTTATCACAATGGTTAACATAGCCTTCCTGGTGTTATCTCAGTTACTGTGCCAAAACATTTACATTCTGTATTTACCAAGTTTCGCAAATACCCCTGTAAGATGCACCACAGGTGTGATCCCACCGATCCCCCTCCCTCTACACCCCCTTTCCCACTTCCCCCTATTGTTAGGTTGTAACTGGGTTATAGCTTTCATGTGAGAGCCCCAAATTAGTTTCATAGTAGGGCTGAGTACATTGGGTACTTTTTCTTCCATTCTTGAGATACTTTACTAAGAAGAATATGTTCCTTGCTTCACATAATCAGATGACAATGTAGAGGAGAGCAGACATTCACAGTGCATTGTCAGTTACCCTGAATCTGTGATTCTTTCTGAAGTTATTTTTATTGGTCCATGAGGTACATGTAGCCATGTGGCAAACAAAGCATGTTTGGAGAGTTTTGGGATAAACTTACTAGATTTGTTGCCTCCCTGCCTGTCTTCCTCAGTTTTCTGCTATTCTCCAATAGAGTTGACATTTAATAGCCCATATCAATAATTTGTTTAAGGCGGGTTTTGTTACCTTTTTTCACTTTCTTGTTTTCCTTCCTTTCCCTCTTAATGATTGTTCCTTAGAATCAGCTATCAAATAAACTCCTACTGGAGTAATTGTCTAAAGATGTAAGTCTAGAAATGCCAAATTTATTTATGCATGTATGTGATTAAAGGTTATCATAATACATATATGTTTCTGATTATAAAAATATAAGAAAAATGCACCTTTGTAAAGCTTGTGTATAATTTCTATTAAATATTCTAAATTCTTAAAAATGCATTTTATATAGACATGCAGAATGAATTCAGAATAGACATTATGAGTAATAGATAATACAGATTTTTTTTCTGCTTTTATTCCTCATAGCCTATGAATAAACAATAAATCAAATTCTTTTCAACAGGTTAACGCAGAGGAAACATAATTCTTAATAGGTTATATTAGAAAAAGTAGACTTTGAAAACTGTCTTTTAAAATAACTTGTTCACCATTGGAGATGTGCCAGAGGTTACTGGGCTCCATGGACTCAGACATTGGAAGCTATTCTGGATTCAGGCTGATGGAACACCTGTCATCTGCAACACACAGATTCCACTTTCACTCTGGATTTTGACGCCGATTCCAGATGGGAAACTAGAGAAATCCCACTGGCTTCTAAAGTACTCCAACCTAGAAGAGACGCACACTAGCTCAGCTCCCATTCTATAGGTGGGAACTGTTCATATGGCCTCAAGACAAATAAGTGGGATTGTCAAAGAAGCTCCAGGTTGGAGAGCCATTTTCCAGCAAGAACTTTGTATCATGAAGCAAAAACATGAATATTGTTAGTCAGATCACTATTTTTGCTTGACAGCCTGGCAGGTAAAATTTTCAATTTTATAGTAAAATTCAAGTTGACATTAAAAAAATATTTTCCATCTTTATGATTTTTTTTTTCAGAAATTGTTTCCTTTACTTTATTGCAATGATTTGAGGTTATCTTCCAGATACTATCTGAGCCAGTTAAGCCAAATTTCTGTCATTGCCTAAGGGCTGCAATAGGAAAAGATTCTACAGAGAGGAATATCAACCAAGGGAGATAAATACACAGTTACATTTTCTAGATGCCGTTGCTTGGTAAATGTCTCAACTTTCACTGAGTGCAGAAAATACATTTCTTACAGATTATCTAGGCAGATAAAAGTAAATGTTTAACTTTTAAACTATTAAGATGATTTTAAGGCACTTTTTGAATTCAATAAACATTTATTTTATTTTATTTATTTATTTATTTTGAGACAGAGCCTCAAGCTGTTGCCCTTGGTAGAGTGCTGTAGTATCACAGCTCACAGCAACCTCCCACTCCTGGGATCAAGCGATTCTCCTGCCTTCGCCTCTCAAATAGCTGGGACTGCAGGCGCCCACCACAACGCCCATCTATTTTTTGGTTGCAGCCGTTATTGTTGTTTGGTAGGACAGGGTTGGATTTGAACCTGCCAGCTCAGGTGTATGTGGCTGGCACCTTAGCTTCTTGAGCCACAGTCGCCGAGCCAATAACCATGTTACTTTAAAGGCAGTTAACCTATTTTAATGGACATTTGCCTTTGTACATTGAAAATGTTGTGTATTTTTATGATGGAAAGTTGAGAATTTCACTTTTTGTTTACAAACGTGTATCCTTATGGATCGAAGAGTTAATTTTACCTTTATAGTCTAAGGGTGATGAATAATCTCTTGGTAGGAGCCACATAAAATTAGCATTTTCTTACATTTAACATATTTAAAGGCTGCTTTCATTCATATCAATTTAATTCACTGATGTTACATCTGAATTATGGGAAAAATAATTGACATTTTATAAGTTGCATGTTCACATACATATTTTCCTATAACATTCAACTATTCATGTGGAGAAATTAAGAAATATACTTTAATGGCATCATGTTGAAATTTGGTTTCATAGAAAAATAAGCTTAATATATAAATACTTATTAATATTTATATTTCTTTTAAATGTTAATTTGTAGTTTGCATGTTTCTGGTTTTAGAATTCACTTGCAAGGGAATCTTTAAACTCCCGTCCCTCTACAATTTCATTACTAATATTTCTAAGGTGAATTAGCATGAATAATTAACTGGAATTGTTTTATTAATCACTGAAATGTCCTCAGTTCTCCTAGTGGTTGTCAAAAGTGATTTTATATTTCTGAAATTTTACACCTGTTCTTCCTCAAAGTTATTTTTCTCATATAAGCTAAACTTACTGTAGTTTCTATTGCTTTCCTGAACTATTTGCACAAGTTTTCTGTCAATACCAAAAGAAAATATAGATAACTTAGAAAATACCAACTATAACACAAATTTAAATTTGCTATCATGTAAAGCAAAAACACTCTCAATAAACTTTTAATTCTATATTTTATTTACTTAAATCTATAATGTACATAAGTATAAACGAGCAGGACTTAATTCAGAGGAGGATGTCTGCCAGATTTTCAGTGAAAATCTCATTTATCCTAACAAAAGGTACATTTTATAAAACTTTGAATATATTTTTCTTATTGCAATTGAAAAACATTTTTTTACCTTCGTTACATTACATTAACTACTTTCATATAGTTTGAGTCAGAGTTATAAGTGTGCTGATCACCCAGATAGTGTTCTTTGTACCCCCCTTTGGTGTGAATTTACTGCTCCCCCCAATCACTCCAATCTGCTTGCTTTCTGTTGAGTTTTACTACCAAATGTGCACATAGGTATTATTTGCTTAGTTCTAATTAAATAGTGAACGCATGTGATGTTTTTCCATTTTTAGGATACTTCACTTACAAGATCAGGGGTTTGTAGTTTTTGTCATTGTTTTGTTTTGTTTTGTTTTGTTTGTTTGTCTCAAACATTCACTAATTAAGAAGATGCGAGTGTTTTTGTTACCCGGCTGTCTTGTACAATGCTCAAGTCAGGGCTTCTGGTTGCCATCACCATGAAAGTGTTCACTGTATCCAACAACTAAGTTTTGATCCCATCCTCCCCGTTCTTGGTCTCTTACGTCCTTTATATCAACTCATCTATTAGCTCCCACTTCCTAGTGAGAACATGTAGGGTTTGTTTCTGCATTCCTGAGATGCTTCACTTAGGGTAATGGTCTTCCGTTCCCTCCACATTGCTGAAAATGACAACATTTCATTTTTTTTGTGGCTGAGTAATGCTCCACAGTATATATTAATATGTGCGTACACACACAACACACACATGTACACATCTATTTTACATTTTCTTTATCCAGTCATGAAGTAAAAGGTAATTAGAAAGATTCCTCATCTTTGCAATTGTGAATTGTACAGTGGCAAACATCTGAGTGCAGATGTCGTTTCGATAAAATGACTTAATTTTCGTTGGGTAAATGGCCAACAGTGGCATTGCTGGATCAAAAGGTGACGCTACATTTATATCTTTGAGGACCCTCCACACTGTTTTCCATAGACGTGGTATTGATGTGCAGTCCCATCAACGGTGTTTAAACATTCGTCGCTGTCTGCATCTACACCAGCATTTTTAATGATGGGTGTTCTGATAAAGGCAAGGTGGTATTTCATTGCATTAACAGTTTTAATTTTCATTTTTCCGATAATTACTGATGATGAGTATTTTTAAGTGTTTTTTAGCCATTTGTTTAACTTCTTTCGAAAAACTACAGTTCGTATAATTTATTTCCTTTTTTAATGAGTTTTTTGGTTCTGTTTTCTTGCTGATTCATTTGAGTTCTTTGTAGAATTTGATAATCTTAATAGGGATATAGTGGTGTCTGATTATTATTTTTGTTTATGTCACCCTAATGAATAATTATCATGAAGATATTTTCATGTTTTAATTGCCATCTGTATGTTCTTTTTGGTGAAGAATCTGTTCAAGTATTTGCTTTTATAAATTGTGTTTTCACTTTTTAGTTGATGAATATTAATAGATTTAAAACAATTATGGAGTAGCATTCTTTGTCAGATACACAATTTGCAAATATTCTCTCCCAGTCTGCAGTTGTCAACAAATTTAATCACTTTGTCATTTGACAAAGATGATTTCAGATTTGTTTTGGTCCCATAGTGATGGTTCATCCACTTTTGGTTCAATAAGTTGAAGAGTTTCAGAAAAAGAGAGAACTAGAAAAATAATGAAAATAAATCTTTACAAAGTTGTCAAAGTAAGGTCTGATTTCAATATTGACCAGTTTACTATAAGCACTCAGGGCCATGCACTGTTTTAGTATGAACGTGAATTTCTGTAATTTCAACACAAGCCCCCTGGAAAGCAGAATAAATAGAATTAACCTATTCCCACTCAAAAGAGGAAACTTGGTTTTTGTTTGTTTGTTTGTTTGTTTGTTTTTTTCTTGTTCTAACACTCTTCAGACCAGTTCATTGATCATACTTAAGAGAATCATATTGAACTTGATGGGACAGACTTAATGTCTGGTAAAGTGTTCACGTTTGAATACTAATAAATAAATTTTGAATCAGACAAGATTTAATTCATATTAAACTAACACACTTCAGCTATAAATATAAATCCTGACTACTGTGCTGGTGCTTAGTAAATGCCCTCAAGAAGGAAAAGCTGAGCTTATAATTTAATGTATTTGTTTTCTTCAATTGAAAACCACTGGGATTCAACAAATTTTTATATCATGGGCAGAAGTATATTATTCAAAAAGACTCCTTTGAAGCCTCCTGGGTGAAAATTATAATTTAAAAGTCTTTCTCTTGCTTGTAGTAAATATGTTGTCACTGGAAATATAGCAAAGGTAGCAGTAAACTCACTATGTAAAGAATTTCTACTGCATGACTATGAGATACAAGTTGAATTAACCAGGATCTTTTTTTTTTTTTAAACAATGCCAGATGCATTTTAGTTTAAAACACCGAATACCGTCTCCTCAAGACAGCACAATTTATAGGTTTTGATCATGAAAGATGCCATAGCTATGAACACAATCATCTTTGAGCAAAACACATTTTTGGAGGGTTTCTGTTAAAAGGTTTTACCATCTATTTTTATGGAAATTCATTAAACTTATCACCTTGTAAAGTATACTGCATTATGGTTTTCATAAGATTATCACTTGCCTTTGTGGAGCAGAAGAACAGCAGTGTTAATCATGAGACTAATATCATTTATCATGGAAGGCTTCCTCCTTCGGAGAAATAAAGGTGATTTCATGTGTAGTATTTCATTTATTTTTGCACATCAGCCATGTCCCTGTGAAGAAAATTTCCATTCCAAATTTACTGAAAATATTAGCAAAGGCATAAAGAATATAAGTGCCCCAAAATAAATTAGAATTTGAGTAGAAAGACAGAATTGTTCTTAAATGTTTGTATTTAAATAATTGAAGATTCATAGACAGTTGAAAAAATGTCCAGATGGAGGTCTGACACACCCTTTCTCCAGTTTGGTCCTCTGGTAACTTTGTACATAGCTATAATAGAATATGAAAATCAATAAGTTGACACTGGTATAATGTACAGGGTTTATTTAGATTTTTTCAGTTTTATATGTGATCATTTGTGTGTGTACATGTGTGCGAATTTCTATGCAACTATGGCAAGGGTGTAGATGCTTGTAACACCAGCACAATCAAGATTTAGAATTTCACCTCATCGTAAGACTCTCCCCCTGCAAGCCCCACTACTACCTCCCAACCTGTGGGTAACCATTAATGTGGTCTCCATCTCTGCAATTTAACATTCAGATACTTTTATGTAAAGGGTAATACGGTATGACTCATACATTCCTATTGAAATTAGAGTGCTACACTCAGTGTCACACCCTTGAGAGATCTATCCAAGTTGTTGTTTCAATAGTTCTTTCAGTTCTATTGATATAATCTAGGGCCATAATTTTCAACTGGTGTGCTATGAAAGGATCTTAGGTGCACTACAAAACTTTTAAAAGATCATTAATTAAATTATTTTTGAAAGAAGTTAAAAGCACAATAAGTATTTTTTTAATCTCTTTAAATTTTTTTAGCAACATAATTTAAGTGTGCCACAGAAGTGTAACTATAGGTTCAAGTGTGCTGTGAGATTAAAAAAGGCTGAAGAATACTTATTTAGATTATGATAAATGATAACTTCTTTTTTTTTTTTTTTTTTTGCAGTTTTCGGCCAGGGCTGGGTTTGAACCCACCACCTCCGGCATATGGGGCTGGCGCCCTACCCCTTTCAGCCACAGGCACCACCCAATAAATGATAGCTTCTTTAACAATTCACCTGTTGATACAAATTTTGCTTGTCTTCAGTTTTTGACTTTTAGAAATAAAGCTGATCTGTGCATGGTTTTAGACAACATTAATTTCTATTTCTCTGAGACAAAAGCCCCAAAGTACATATGCCAGTTTCTGTGGTAAGCAGAGGTAGTTATGCAGAAAGATGAAAGTAGATGGAAGACAAGAGTGGCAAGACGGTGTGGCAGGAAAGGTTGTGTTCTCTGAGACAAAATTGTAGTGGTTGTATGCAGAAGCTTCACAACTTACTATCTGTGAGGTCCTCATCGACAAAATGGAAATTAGAATGATAATGATGCCATTTCAATCAGGTCATCATGATGCGTGATAGTGAATTCATGACTAAATCTTAGACGTACATATCACCAGAAAAAACTCTCAATAAATATTATCTTTTTTAACTAATAAGGTTTTTTTGTTGTCATTGTTTGTTTGTTTCCCAGTCTCAAATCCCAACAAGCACAACTCTGTTGCCCCGGTAGGTAGAGTGCATGGCCTAGCTCACAGCAACCTCAATCTCTTTGCCTGATGGGAGCGTCTTGCCTCAGCCCCCTGAGTAGCTGGGAGTACAGGTGCCTTGCAGGTAGTTTTTCTATTTTTAGTAGAGACTTGTACTTGTATTTGCCTTTGCTAATATTTTCAGTAAATTTGGAATGAAAAGCTTCTTCACAGGGACATGGCTGATGTGAAAAAAAATAAATGAAATACTACACATGAAATCACCTTTATTTCTCTGAAGGAGGAAGCCATCCATGATAAACGATATTAGTCTCATGATTAACACTGCTGTTCTTCTGCTCCACAAAGGCAAGTGACAATCTTATGAAAACCATAGTGCAGTATACTTTACAAGGTGATAAGTTTAAGGAACTTATATAAAACTAGATGGTAAAACCTTTTAGCAAAAATGTTCCAAAAATCGGTATTGCTCTATCCTCAAAGATGATTGTGTTCAGAGCTATGGCATCTTTAATGATCAAAACCTATAAATTGTGCTCTTGTGAGGAGACAGTATTCAGTGTTTTAAAGTAAAATGCATCTGCCATTGCTTCAAAAAAATCCTGGTTAATTCAACTTGTACCTCATAGTCATGCAGTAGTAATACTTTTCTCGCTCTTGCTCAGGCTGATCTCAAACTTCTGAGCTCAAGCAATCCACCTGCTTCAGCCTCCCAGAGTGCTGGGATTACAGACGTGAACCACTGTGTCCAGTCTCAATATGTATTATCTAATATTATAATGTATATAACTTTGGCCACAAATAATATGAAATATTTGCCCCCATATTTGTTAAATGTCTTCTAATGTGAATTAAATGTTCCTATCTGAAAATGCTGATGTTGTCTAAGAATTTCTATTTTTGATTTGTTCTATTTTTATAGAGTTTTGGAAACAAATGCATTTACCTATGTCAATTTTAAATAAATTATTATTTATAATATTGAATAATAAAACATACAATTTTTTGAGAATACAAATTTTAAATAAAATTTACTGCTTTGATGTTTAAAAAATCTCTAGTCGACATATCAAGGGAGAACTTTAATGAGCCAGCCAACACAGGGAAGAACGGTGTCTTGCCCAAATTTCCTCTGTCTGCACAATTTCATGGCAATCTGTCACAATTAGCCAAACTTGTTTCCATTTAATACACTGGTGGTATTCAAATAATTTAAGTTCTGGTTCCAAACAGAATATAAAACCGTGTTAAATATGAGGGAAAAGGAAACCTCAAAACCACCTTCAAAACATATTGAAGCTTTAAAATATTTCTGAACTTTTAAAGAGTCCCTAGAGTAGAGAAGAAAGTCTGGAGATAGTGTCTTGAAATGAATAGACAAGAGCCCTCCCTGGTCGTAATCCCCGAGGCCAAATATACCCTGTGATTTGGCCTATGGCACCATTTCCACTTTCTATTTTATTTAACTCCAGCATGTTTAATAAAATGCAGCAAAGAGTAAATATTTGCTTCAATGAGATTATTTTTAATGGCTTCCCAGTGTGTCTAGTTTATGTACCCAGAGTAAAATCTTTGTTATTATTGTTATAAAGTTATTATAAACTTGGGATTTCCTATCCATTCATTCATTTAACACATAGAGTGAAAGCTTATTACCACATGCCTACGTGGCACTAATCTGGCCACTAAAATCATATGGTTGAGCAAAAGAAAGAAACACTCTTTTTTAATGAAAACATATTCTTCTGGGGATATTGACACTCATGGGTACGGCAGCAGGGTCAGGGCTGGAAAAGATGCAAATATGCTGATGCCAGGATGGAGGGGGCTCTCCGACTAGGTCATGGGAAAGAGAAGCCCAGATATGAGGAGTGAAAAATAATAAAATCATTTCAAACAAAGAGCAGAAATTTCTAAGGTAAATGAGTGATTAATCTCAATGATAATATTGTACATGGTTTATTATATAGGGCCTTAAGAACATTTTAAAAAACAGCTGTGTCAAAAAGAGTTTTAAAGGTAGACAGCCTTCAGGACTAAAGGGCCAATCACTGGGTTCTTCTAAGAACATCACTGTGGGTGTGTTTATCTTTCCTGCAAGAGCATGCATATGTTAAGGTAAGAAAGTAGGGTCTTACTCAGTCCAAAAGGTCCTAGGTCTGTGTGGGGTAGGTCAGGTATCAAGTCAATATCTGTTGAACAAATACTTTAAAACACTTGAGATTAAGTAGATAATTTTGTTCCATGGAGCAAAATGAATTTTTTTCAGCTTATTGCTCCATATTGAACACCTGGACACTCTAAGGAATAAAAAGACTGTTAAATTTATTTCAACATTCTTTCCCTCTAATTTTTTTCTTTTTGACTATGCTAACTGCCACCAACCACATGAAACAATGTTCTGACTTTGTTTACTTTGAACTTGGAAGAAAGAAGATATTTTAGACGTCGGTGCTGGTCATTGACCAAGCAATGCCAGGCCTAGAGAATATGCAGTGATGATGATGTACACAACTGGAACTTACAGAAAATGAAATAAATGATGAATAAACATGTTTAATGTAACATCATACAGTCTCAGGAAAGAAATTGTGCAAAAAAAAGAGAAAGGAGAGAGGATATTGGTTGGTGTCTTTAGATTAAGGTTGTTTTTTATTAATAAGGATATAATAAAATAAAGAACGCTTATAGACAATTTTAGGTGAACATTAAAAGAATAAAGAATATATTCTTTGAAAATAGTAACTGGTAATAAGATAAAATATTTTTGTAGGAAAATTTTAAAAAATCTGTCAAAAAGCATTAATAGTAAACTAAAAAAAGTTTAGTTTACTATTAAATTTACCATTTAGTTTACTTTTTAGTTTGGTTTACTATTTAGTTTACCATTACTATGTAGCTTATCATTAATATTAAGCTATAGCATTAGTTAAAAACTATTCCAAAGAACGTGAGAGATGTACATATGATAGAATAAAAATGAGGAACTAGAGACCACAGAATGTTGTGATCAATTATATGTGGGGTGAAGAATAATAAGGGGTTCAAAGGTAAATTGATTATTAGACTTGCAATTTAGGATATTGCCTAATCACTCAGGCTATGCTAAGTTATTGTCATCAGCTTCAAAAGTTTCCAGTGGGAGAGATGTGAGTGACCCCGACACCCATAAACTAAAACTAGAGGTTATGTTCTGAGTGCGCACTCTCAGCAGGCATTAGAGCAGCAGCACAGCGTAAAACCCTGCCCTTCCCCTCCAACACCATATTCCCTGGTCAATCAAGTGGAAGAGGAGGCAAATAATTACAAAGGGAGCAGCTGCCCATGTACCGCTTTTCCTCTGTGGGCTGCCACACACACCTCTGTGCCCTGCTAGAGACACCACTGGGCACAGGAATAGAAGGACTGACACCATAGATTGATGTACAGGGAGAGTAGAGGGCAGAAGAGAGTGGCTTCACCCTGTCTAATCCAATAGAAGGTTAACGTCCAAATGATGAAATGATTTCAGTACATATTTGGATATTGAATTGTGTCAACACATTTTGTTTTATGAACTTCTCTGGTATTTCTCACAGGAAAACAGTGAAACCCCAGCAGTTCTAGTGAATTATCTTACTTTCCAGTTTTTCCATTTTAAAAAGAAGTATATATTTTTCTTGATCAGGGATATTAATAGTTTAGCCAGGACTCTGCTCAAACCATTTATTTATTAAACAATATTTTGAGTGACTTCTAGATTTTATCAGAGGCAGTGGGGAAAATACATATCCTTTTCTTCCTCAATGTTTTTATGGTATAGTGAATTGATTCACCAATGTTCATGAACACTTACCTCTGAATGCCACTTAACCACTGAATAAAGAGCCTGAAATTCAATTTTTATAGTTTTCTCTTTTTATCTAGGGAGTATTTCTGCTCATTTTTAATACTGCTAATGTATTTACTCCTATAAGAAAAATATAAGAAATAAGACTGAATTGCTGATTCCATTATGAGTCTCATAAACACAATATAAATGAGTCAGAGTGGGAAATTATTAGGAATGCTAATGCAGAAAGTCTTTAATCTCAGTTGCATGCTCAATAAACTTAAGCCAATAAGTTCTGCACTTAATTGTGAATAAAAAGACCCCATTTACAGAACAGAAATAAATGTCAAAAGGATTTTGTCTGTATACGCGTCATGAGAAATTTGACTTTTGGCTTCATTTAGATACAATCAGTTTCATAACTGGAATGTATTTGTCATGGTCTGAATTCCCTCCAAGTTAACATGCTGAAGCCCTAACCTATAATGTCATTGCCTCTGGAGATGGAGCCTTTAGGAAAACATTAAGCTTAAAGGAGGCTCTGCCCCTAGGGACTTCATGGTGGGAATAGTGCATTTATAAGAAGAAACAGCAGGGAGTTGGCCCTCTCATTCTCTGTGTGAGGTGCACACCTATATGGCAAAGGCCTTCAGGCCAGCTGAAGGCACCCTCGGAGAGTTAGAAAGGCAAAACTCACCATGACTAAGCCTTTCCAAAGACTAACCCTCAGCAAAAACTAACCAACACCAAGGATGAACCCTCACCAGAGACTAACCCTCTCGAGGGACTATCCCTCACCAGAGATGATCCATCACCAGGGATTAACTGTCTCCAGAGATTAACCTTCACCAAACACTAACCCTCCCCAGAGACCAACCCACACTAGAGACTAACCCTCACCAGAGATTAACTCTCACTAGGGACTTACCCTCCCTAGAGACTAAGCCTCCCCAGAGACCAACCCACACTAGAGACTAACCCTCACCAGAGATTAACTCTCACCAGGGACTGACTCTCCCTAGAGACTAACCCTCCCCAGAGACCAACCCTCCCCAGAGACCAACCCACACTAGAGACTAACCCTCACCAGAGACTAACACTTAGCAGACACTAACCCTCATCAGAGACGAATTCTCACCAGAGACCAACCCTCACCAGAAACTAACCCTCACCACAGGCTCTGATTTAAACTTCCAACCCCCATAATTATACAAAAAATAAATTTCTGTTGGTTTAAGCCTCCCATCCTATGATATTTTTATGGTAGTCCAAGCAAAGACAATAGTGTGTCTATTTTACATGCTCTTTATTTTTTTTCAGGAACATATGGGATCAGAATCAAACTGACTTAAGCAAACCAAAATGTCTATTTCCACCTACCTGAAATTCAGTGCTAGAGTCATTATAAAGGATTCCTGAAGTTTTCTCAGCTCTGCTTTCTTTCAGATGCCTGTCCATCTGTCAGTCTGGGTCTACAGTAGCACCTGGTCACAGATGTGTAAATGGACCACCTGCTGGGAGCGATGCAGTGCTGTTTATAGACGGTGTTAAAGGAGCAAACTCAGACTTTCATAGAAGTCCACAGGCATAATCTCCTTGGTCTCTTTGGTAATGTGTATCTTGAATTACTCACTCTTTTTTGTTTGTTCTTTAAACTAATTTTTTAATTTCAAAATTTGATGAGGGTACAGATATTTTTGATTGCATGTATCAATATAGTTATGCTTGATCAGGGCTGTAAGTGCGCCCATCGCCCAGACAGTGCTTATTGTACCGGCTTAGGTAGATTTTCTTCCACCCCACTCCACTCCCACATAATTTCCACGAGTTTGACTTCCCTTTCATACATGCTCATCTGTTAGTTCCAGTTTTTCCCTCATATAGAAAGGATACAAAATTAGTTTGGCAGGTTACAAAATTCTGTGCTGGCAGTTGTTCTCCTAAAGAAGAAGAAAGATGAAATTCCAATTCTTTCTGGCATGCAAAGTCTTCATTGGGAAGTCTGCAGTTAGTTAGCTGGGTTTTCCTTTGTGTTCCCTCCTATTTTTTGCCTCGGCTAGAAGGAGTTCCTCCATCTTGTTCACTCCGCCAGTGTGATGACCAAGTGTCTTGGCAATTGCCTCCTGACAATGTGTCGCACACATGTCCATTGAGCTTCTTCTACCTGGATGTCTAAATCTCTAGCATGACCAGGGAAGTTTATTTCTATTCCCTAAAATAGGTTTTCCAGCCCTTTTATGTTTTCTGGTTTCTTGGGGTTGGTTTTCCATTTTATCTTGGATTTCATTGAACCTCCTTATAACTCATATTGGCCAGAGTGGTTAGGGGGACTGCCCTGAGGCTCCACAAAAGCCAGGGAGGCAGCTCCTTCAGCAGGAAGCAATGGTCAGCTCCTAGCCCTTGGGAGGAAGCTGTCAGGGAGGGGCCAAGGCAGCCTCACCCAGCCAGAGAGTCTGCTTGCCCAGGCAGAGGCCATCTGGGATTGACAATCTGTCAGGAGTGGGTTTTGCTCTACTCTGTTTCCCCAGATTTGCAGTTTCCCTCCAGTGTCTACCAGCAAGTAGGAGCTCAAACCAGATGAGCTCCCCAGGATTGGGGCAGCTTCCCAGTCCGGGATCCTGCCCAGGCCTGAGAGTGTGGCTTTCTAATGCAGGAGGGGTGCTCCACAAGGGCGCTGTGGCTGGCACCCTCACTCTGCTCTCTTTAGTTCTGCTTCACAGGCTCCTTCTCCTCTCAAGATTAGTCTGTAAATGTCACCTCCCTGCCTCTGTGCAACATGACCAAGTCCCTGGAACACGGGATCTGGCCTAGGGGACTGTCCTCAGGTCCCTGAAGATCTATCTGCCTATGTCAGGGAGAAGCGTGCTATTCCCAAGTTGCCTGTGGAATGCTCGGGCTGGTTTGATATCCCTCTACTTTGGGTTATGTCCAGGCTGGACTTGAACCCACCACCTCTGGTATATGGGGCCCGCACCCTACTCCTTTGAGCCACAGGTGCCACCCTATAATTTGCTATTTAAAGTGGTGTAATGATCCTTACATCCCCTGCTCTTTGGTGGCCTCCAGTCTTCAAGCAAGGGGTTAGATCTAGGTCCAAACGGTACATATCTTGAAATCAGAGATTTTAAGAAAATCAAGAAAAAGGAAGAAATAGACACCAAGCACCCACAAATAATGTCCACTATAGTAGGAAAATAGAAAACTGTGGTCATTTCATTCATACATATGTATGACTTGCCATTGGTATAAATAATTGTTTGTAAAAAGATGTGCAATGATTTGTCAAATCTGTGAATGTTTAAGAATAGTGCTGAAGGAATTTACACTTAAAATGAAAGTTATGCTATGGTCTTTCAATCTTGAGATTTTGTAATTATGTGATCCTTGTGGTCATTTTTGTCTGTAAAAATTTCACACCCTGAGTGCTCTTTGGATACACTTTTTGTGCTGCTTTAATGTGACTTTATGCTGCCTCTGTGTGAAATTGTACACCTTCTGTTTCCTTTCAATGTAGACTTTTATTTATTTGTGGAGTTTTTTGGCACTTTTTTTTTTGAGACAAAGTCTCACTGTGCCATTCTGGGTAGACTGTTATGGCGTCACAGCTCACAGCAACCTCAAACTATTGGGCTTAAGGTATTCTCTTGCCTCAGTCTCCCAAGTAGCTGGAACTACAGGCGCCTACCATAATGCATGGCCATTTTTGTTGTTGTTGTTGCAGTTGTCATTGTTGTTTTAGCTGGCCCAGGCTGTATTTGAACACACCATCCTCAGTGTATGTAGCTGGCACCGTAACCACTGTGCTGCAGGAGCTGAACCTGAATGTAAACTTTTAAAATGGAATAAAAGTAATGATCATTTGGGAAATATTGTCTTGTATGATATACTTGATAATAGAGATCAAGACAGGGTAGGGTGAAGACAGCTCCTCTGAACATAGATCATCTGGAAATCATGCAGGTTAGCTCCGGGCATTCTGCTCATTGGGCTAGAGCTGGACAGTAGGCTGCTCCTCACCTGTCTTGGAGTTATATGTACTGTCTCTAAATTATACAACATTTTCATCACAAATAACATGCTTTCATCACAAATAACATCTTTAGCTTCTACTTGTAGATTCATGTAAAACTTAAAATTTATGTACATCTAGAATAAAGTGGGTAGAAATAAAGGTGCGTATAAACTTTTTTCGTAATTTACCTAACACTATTAACATTGAAAAATACTAATTTCTTGAGATAAATTGTATAGCATAATAATCATAAACATGAATATTAAATGTCTGTAAAGTAACAATGATAAAATAAATATATCAGAAAGGCAAAGTTATTTCAAGATTAAAAACGGGAAAGAATTGTGTTCTTTTTTTACCTTCTCCTTCCGGCTGATGTAAATGCCACATTTCTTTAGAGGTTTGCTCAATAAGTATTTCCAAGTGGAGGAGTCTCCATGTCAGACTGCATCATATAGTCAAATTTTATCTTATTTTTGGTTACTAATTAATAGTTTATTAGTTTCCACAATGCACTCTTCTCTTCCTTTCTTTCTTTCTTTCTTTCTTTCTTTCTTTCTTTCTTTCTTTCTTTCTTTCTTTCTTTCTTTCTTTCTTTCTTTCCTTTCTTTCTTTCTTTTCTTTCTTTCTTTCTCTCTCTTTCTTTCTTTGTTATTTTTATTATTATTTTTGAGACAGAGTCTCACTTTGTTGCCCTCTGTAGAGTGCTGTGGCATCATAGCTCACAGTAATCTTAAATTCTTGGGCTCAAGCCATTCTTTTGCCTCAGCCTCTGGAGTAGCTGGGACTACAGGCACCCGCAACAATGCCCAGCTATTTTTTGCTTTTTAGAGATGAAGTCTCACTTTGACCCAGACAGGTCTTAAACCTGTGAGCTCAGGCAATCCACCTACCTTGGCCTCCCAGAGTGCTAGGATTACAGGCATGAACCACCACACCCAGCCAAGTATGTTTTATATTTAATTAATAATTTTGTAGTTCATGCACTTTATAAATTCAACAAATATTATTTTAGCTGACAATTATGCAGAAATTGCCATTCTAATCACGACATATTTGGAGGAACTTTATTAACTTGAATATAACTGTCTCCTGAAGTTTTCTTACCTGCCAAATAAGAATATTTCCTACAAGATTTTATGATTAAGAATTAAATTAGGTAATACAATAACAAAACGTCTCCCAATGATATATGTACCATTTTCATTGTTATTACTAAGTAGCTGACAGAACTTATTAACTTAGAAAGGTATATTATGACCTGTGCAATGGCAGTTTGGATTCTCCTGGATTCCAGGAAATTGTGATGGTTAGAAAGATCCTCCATTTGTCATTTTTACTTTATTATGACCCTATTCACAATAGGGACATAGATTCAATCTAGGTGTTCGTCAACATATGAATAAAGAAAATGCATTATGTATTATACATTATGGGATATTACTTAGCTAACAAAAAGAATGAAATTGTATCATTTGTTGTAACAGGAAAAAGTATGAAGGTTATGTTTTAAGTAAAATAAGTCAGGCACAGGAATACAAGTATTGAGTGTTCTCACTCATACATGGGAGCAAAAGAAAATGATTGCATGGAAGTTAAGTGCAGAATGATAGCTGTCAGAGGCTGGGAAGGGTGCATGTGTGGTTAGGATACAGAGAGTTTTGTTAATGGGTGCAAACATGCAATTAGATAGAAGGGATAGATTCCAATGTTCCGTAGCAAAATAGGGCACTAGAGTTATCAATAATTTATTGTATATTTTAAAACAGCTACAAGAAAAGATTTAGAGTGTTCTCAATGCAAAGAAATGGAAAATGTTTGAGATGGTGGATATTGTGATTACTCTGATTTGATCATTGCATGTTATGTGCGTGCAACAAAGTATCACATGCACTCCATAAATATGTGTAATAGTTATGTATCAATTAAACTAATAATTTCTAGGGAAAATTTTTAAAAGTAAAATAAAACAGAAAAATTATAAAACAAGTAACAAAAGCTGGATTAAAAATCATAACATCATATTGTTAAGATGTAAGAAATTCAATAAAAGCAGGATTTCAGAGGAAAATATTTCTATAAAGTACAGTAGAGTGTAGGGTAGCTTAGAAAAGGTTTTATCAAATCAGAGTCCCTAATTTCAATTCTAGGTTCCACTGACTTCCCAAAGTATGTCCTTAAGAAATTTACCATATTCCCTGGGTCAATGTTATCCTATATAAAATGGAATTATTATGGCAGTATTTACCTCAAATAGGTAATTTTGAGAATTAAAATGTCCAAAGGGTTTAAAATAGTGACCCATTAAAATTTAAATGTTATCTTTTTTAACATATAAAACAGATGATAACATTTTTACTTTAATATGTGAAGTGTATATAATACTTTAATTTTAACATACAAAGCATATTTCACCTTAGTATCCATCCATTAATTTTGCTTTTATACTGAACATTTTTCACACTTATATTGTCCTTTATTTGAAGCTATAAGTCAAATGTTTGAGGATAATCAAAAGATATAATAATAAATATTCCCTACCCTATACTCATATATACCTAACATACCATATTCATGGATCAATATATATTCATATTCTGATAGCCACTCAAGTTAAACATCAAGCCCTAGCAAGATGCTGGGTTACTTTTGTTAGTGCCCTCCCTGAATAAGCAGCATTAATTAAAAATAAGCTTGTTACAAACACAAATCACGAAGACTGCTTTGACTATTCTGCATCAGACATTCTGGGGCCACGGCCACCAAATCTGTGTTTCTAGAAGCTCTCCAAGCGGTATTGATGGCTGCTCAGGTTACACAATCGTGACAGAAACATCTGGGGAGAATGGCTGTCAATAACGTATCACTAAAGGTTTAAATGGAAATGTGAGACATTCCTGCTCTTTTCCATGACAGTTTGTTTCTCAGATTTTAGGAGCAGCACTATACCCACTGCTGAGCATATGCTCCATTGTTCTGCCAGCCTCAATCCATTCACGTCACGCTTCTGAATTCCCAATGAAATTTCAGACTTCTTATTTTTTTCTGTATTACACACTAAATCTCTTTTTCAGATGTATTTTTCATTAAACCTAATCAACCTGAAAAGTATAGCATTTAATGAAAGACAGTCTTTTCTAAAAGAAATTCTGCCACATGTTCTAAATACATTTTTGTTTGTTTATCATTGTGAATATATATGCCTGTCTTCTCTTCAAGGGTGTTCTACTGTATGAAGAAAATGTTCTTGGTCATTTTGCTAAATGTTTGATGTCTCATAATGGCTTCTGTTGAGTAAGTAACATTCACATTTAAGATGTATATTTGTCCCACCAATCACCATCCCTCTGCCCATCCTCCCCCCTCCCTCTATTCTTAGGTTATAACTGGGTTATAGCTTTCATGTGATAGCCATAAATTAGTTTCATAGTAGGTCTGAGTACATTGGATACTTTTTTTTCTTCCATTCTTGAGATACTTTACTAAGAAGAATATGCTCCAGCTCCATCCATGTAAACATGAAAGAGGTAGTCTCCATCTTTCTTTAAGATTGCATAATATTCCATGGTGTACATTTACCACAATTTATTAATCCATTTGTGGATCGATGGGCACTTGGGCTTTTTCCATGATTTAGCAATTATGAATTGGGCTGCAATAAACATTCTAGTACAAATATCTTTCTTATAATGTGATTTTTGGTCTTCTGGATATATGCCTAGTAGAGGAATTATAGGATTGAATGGCAGATCTATTTTTAGATCTCTAAATGTTCTCCAAACATCTTTCCAAAAGGAATGTATTAATCTGCATTCCCACCAGCAATGTAGAAGTGTTCCCTTTTCTCCACATCAACGCCAACATCTCTGGTCTTGGGATTTTGTGATTTGGGCTAATCTTACTGGAGTTAGATGGTATCTCAAAGTAGTTTTGATTTGCATTTCTCTGATGATTAAAGATGATGAGCATTTTTCATATGTCTGTAGGCCGTGCACCTGTCTTCTTCAGAGAAGTTTCTCTTCAAGTCCCTTGCCCAGCCTGCGATGGGATCACTTGTTCTTTTCTTGCTCATACATTTGAGTTCTCTGTGGATTCTGGTTATTAAACCTTTGTCAGAGACATAACCTGCAAATATCTTCTCCCATTCTGAGGGCTGTTTGCTCGCTTTACTTACTGTGTTCTTGGCTGTGCAGAAGCTTTTTAGTTTGACCAGGTCCCAGTAGTGTATTTTTGAAGCTGCTTCAATTACCTGGGGATTCTTCCTCATAAAATACTCGCCCAGACCGATTTCTTCAAGGGTTTTCCCTGAACTCTCTTCTAGTATTTTTAGAGTTTCATGTCTTAAGTTTAAATCTTTAATCCAGTGAGAGTCTATTTTAGTTAATGGTGAAAGCATCTTACAAGGGTACATGTGAAACTTAGTAAATGTGGAGTATAATTGTTTTAACACAATAACTAAGAAAATGCCAGGAAGGCTATGTCAACCAGTGTGATGAAAATGTCTCAAACGGTCTATAAAACCAGTGAATGGTGCCCCATGATTGCATTAATGTACACAGCTATGATTTAATAATAAATAAAATAAAAATTTAAAAAAGGTATACATTTGTTCTTTTTCACAAGTTTCAAATCACAAATATAATAAGTAAATACATTTCTCAATAAAATGAATGTATTTTATTTTTTAAATGAATATGTTTTAATAAAGCTGGAACTTAATACATGTTATCACTCACACGTGGTCCTCATACTCTATTACTTTAGTGTTATTTGCACCCATATTTCGTTTTATTTCAAATTATTGCAATTTATGTATATAATGAAAATTATGGTTTATATTGCGGGGCTGTTTCCAAAATGGCAGCATAGAAGCAAGCTGGCTTACTCCCCTCTAAAGAAAACCAAAAATAATATACAGTGCTGAGATTATCACCAGAAATATTTCAGATCTCAAATATGCAAATAAGACAGTGCCTAGAACCCCAAAAAAGAAAGAAAGTCTCTTAGCCTAACTCTGATAAAACGGTAAGAGAAGCAGACTTCAGATATATGATGCCCCTCCTTACCCCCACAATCTATGTGGCTCCAATAGTTCCAATTTGTAGTGTCTATGCTAGAAAAGTGAGATTGAGATAGACCACGAGTTTCCACAACATCTTGGCTTCCTTGGCAGAAGACCTGTCTGTGACTGAACCCATGGGAAATATAAAGAGTTCCTGAAGGGAAAATATCCCTGGAAACAGAGGGAAGCCAGGACTTCCATTCCCGGACATGAAAAGCTCTTCTCTGCACCTCAGCCAAAAGAGAAGCCAAATCAGACTGGTGATTGACCAACTATGCCAGCAATCCACAAGTCTATGCATGAACCCTTAGCCACCTTCCTACGAGTTCAGATGATGCTTTTCCGGTGACCCCTTTCAGGACAGATGGCACTATCATCATCTACTAGAGCTTAGCGGGGCAGCTGGAGTCCAGGGGCCATCTAGTGATGTAAGGAGGCAGCAATCTACTGGGGAGAAAAGAAAGAGATAAACAGGTAAATTGAGAAAGAAATCAAGAATGCAAAACCACTTACCATAGCTGCAAAGAATAAAAAAATAGGAATAAATTTAATAAAAGAGTGAAAAATCTATACAAAAAATACTATAAAACATTGATGCAAAATTGAATGACAAAAATATAGAAAAATATTTCATGCTCATGGATTATAATAATTAATGCTGTTAAAATGACAATGTTAGCCAAAACAATATAAATATTAAATCAAAATAACAACGACATTCTTCTCAGAAATAGGAAAACAAAAGGCTCCAAATAGCCAATGCAACGCTGAGCAAAGAGAACACAGCTGGGGGATTAAAGTGCCTGACTTCAAAATATACTACAAAGCTATAGTTAACTTTTCAGCACGGTGTTTGCATAAAAACAGACACAGAGACCAGGGGGAAAAGGTAAGGACCAGAAATGAGGAAGGTTTGGGGTCTGCATCATTCCTGTGTGAGCAGGTGCTCAGGTTCAGGACAGTCCTCATCCATCTTAATAACCAGGGAGGTTCTGGGGACCACTGTCTGGTTAAGCTGTCATCCCTGAAGATTTCATTTTTCCCAAACAAGACAAATTAGGCTGTCTCTGTGGGCGTTTTGCCTTCATCGTTAGCACATGCCTGGCCCATCTCCAGGTTTCTGTAAACATAACTGACAGTAAAAAGGGGAAAGGACAAAGGCATATGACAGCTGGAACTGATTTTCTTAAAATAAAATAGTTTATGAGTGACCCTAGCTTGTTAAATAGCATTTATATCCCATTGGCCCAGAACTGTTTTCCATAAATAACCCTCTCTTTTAGAAAGTCTGGAAGGGGGTAGGTTCTGTTGACTGGGCACATCTATTATCAACAATACCAGGGTTCTCTCAGAAAGGAAGAAAGAGGGAATAGATACAGAGGGAGAACCTTACATGGATAGATGTTAGTTGCGATGAGGTTTCCTTACGGAAGCCAATGAACGACACTCCTAGTTAAATTTTCGATGAAATCTTGTATTTCTCTTTTTAAAAATTCCTCCACTTAGATCTCATAACCTTGTTATTATGTTACCAATATTGGAGCATTCGTTCTGGACTGAATGTATTATAGGTATGTCTATTTCAGGGATAAAATGATGAGACCCCCCCCACAAATAAAAATAAAACGTAAGGAAAAAGGAAGTCTTGGGTAAGCCAAATTATTTTATTAGACTTTCATTGCAGCAGTTACCCCTTTGTGTCCCACAGAGAAATCACAAATTCTGAGTTTGTAAAGCCTATTTTTTGTTCCACTTTTAGAGTTTTCAGGCACTGTTAGGCACTTAGGTTGTTGGCACTGCTACGTAAATGGAGTTTAGATAATTGATACTTCTTTCCTGTATTTTAGTAACTATTTTCTGATCTTAGTCTCGTAGTTCAGTGTGCAGAAGAACACCATGTGGCAGTCACTTCATATTTCCAAGATAGCTTGTTTTTTTGTATTTAAAAGCGTGTAAGAAATTGTATAAATGAACACTCTCAAACGAAGGCATTGGGAGCTGAGTTAAAAAAGTCTTTTCTGTTCCCCAAATGCAATGAGTTTTAAAAGTTAAACTAGACTCTTCTCAAAAGCAAAATTCTTGAATGCTAGTTCTATTAACCTATTTAGGCCTATTTCTCAATATAAATATATTCTCTTTTTTGTGCTAATTATTTTTTATTTTTATGCAGAAAAAAGGTGATAAAATTAACTTAGTTATTATACTTGCCATTGTTTTTATTTTAGCAAGGCTACCAGTGTTTTATTCACTTATGGAAGAGTCTTTCCAATATGACAAATTAAGCAAAATCATACTGACTAGGAAATTAAGCATATTATTTTTTGCTCCTTTATTATTGTTCATTTTACTTGTTTTGTTTCAATTTTTTTTATGCAAGATGGCAAACCATAAACCTGAAAAGGAGAAGTTGTTGCATTTAAATAAGGTGCACTTGATACGGTAATGCCCCCCATAGCCTGAAAACTGTATAAGTCTATAGGCATAATATGATAATAATTTGTAAATTATATACACCCAAGCACTTTTTGCCTTGGGCAGTTTCCAAAGTCAAAAACCAAAAAAAAAAAAAAACTGTCAAACTTACCATACTCAAATCTATGTTTTAAGCCATCTTAATAGCCAATTAGGATCACTGCAGAAACTGTCTAATCCATTATGCATATTTAGCTATTAACAGAAAAATCCTTAAAGGATTTTACTCCAGAGATATAAACATGTTCTTTATATTTTAGTTCTAGTCTCCTACTCATTTGCTGTTTTGTGTGTGTATGTTTACCAAAGGTGGAGAGAATTTCTTCTCTTAATGAAGGCGGAAATGGATACTTGCTCTCATGAGCTTTGTGATAACAGAAGACTAGATATTGAAGAGGATAGGCAAGTTTCACTGTAAAGGAAAGTCAGGTGAACTGTCGCGGATGAGAAGAAAACAATACCAGTCAAAAATTCTAATGATTTCACCCATTTTGACTGACACACACACATACACACACACCTGTAAATTTTCACACAAAGAGAATCACCTCGCTACAAAGCCATAAATGTGTTTGATGAAAGACAGGGACCATTCCTTTTTCTCGACTGTGAATATTTTATAATGAAGGTTAGTATCTCTGTAAGTGACTGGTTTTAGCTATTGTAAGATTACTAACACCTATGACAATTTTTTTGGGGGGGGAGTTGCTTATCTTTGCCATATTAAGTGCACATGGTAAGACTGTCTAAGAAATGGAAATAAACATGGATTCACATAGAGCTAATTTTCAGTGGTAAAGAAATGATCACGGAAGTGAATAGAATCTCAGAAAAAATAATGATATTTGAACAACCCATTGGCCAAATCAATTAAATTTGAAACATTAATGAAGCTTACACCTGAATGCTCTCTGCAAATGACAGCTCATTACCTTAACAGGGAGCCTGTTTCATTGTTTCACAGCAGGCAAGGTGACGCAATTATTTGTTTGGTCTTTAATTCAATCATAATTGATGATTGTGTACTTGCTCTATGGTGAGTACCAGAATCTATATTATATTAGTGATTTTTAGGCCAGTTCTTTGTCTTAGAACAAAGGTATTCCTTTCTATTTCCAAAGGGGAGCCCTTAGATATTTGAAAGTAGTCATCAAGTTTTCTTCTTTGAAAATATTGTTTCTTCCAAGTTAACAATCTAATACTTTCCGTTGTTTTTCATATAAAAGGCTATCTTTACCCACCAGTCTCCTGTGTACCTCTCCAGCCCCGTATGTCAGATAATTACACTTAAAATTCCAAAAAAAAAGGCTTTACTCTTTACAGCTCTGTACACTCAACTTTTATTAAGTCAACATATGCTTTTCCTTTTAGCAGTTTCTTGGCACTGTTGGTGATTATTGAGTTATAGCCAAGTCAGATCTTATAACTGTAAACTCCTGTCTGTAGTATTTAGAGACTTTGCATTTCTTTTTTTTTCTCTTTCTTTAAAAATTGCAATGTGTGCCTTAGAATTCATCTTATCAAATTCCATATTCTTGGTATTTATCCAGGATTCCAGTCTTTCTAAATAACCTGAAAGCCAATTTTGTCATCACCCTTTATATTGCTTATTCCTCCCAGTTTTGTATCATCTCAGATTTGCAAAGTGACACATCCAGCCTTGTTCATAATTGGCATCCTGACTCTTCCTCACAGCTGGGCCCAACTGATCCATGTCAGTGGACATAGACTATCGCCTATTTCTAAGAGCTGTCTTTTCTGTACAGGACATATTTAGACATTTTCAGTCTCATTTTTGACAAAAATCTTCCATAATAACTTTCGATTATGATACAGAAATGCAGACCCAATTTTGGTGTTACTAGGTAGAATTTAATGTGATTTACCATCTACAGCTAAATTGCAATACATATTATTTAAAATATGGGATAAAAAAGGAAATCATATAATATCTTCAGATGGGATTATAGATCTTTAATGCAATGAAAAAAATAGTTTCATTACATTTCTTGAAGAAAATAGTAACCTAAAGACTAACACAAATTAAAAAAACAAAAAACTGATGTTGATGGAAAATAAACCTTCTTTTAACTCATAAATTAGGCCATTTAAATTCTCTTGGAATTTAATAAGGCCATCAGAGTCAAAGAAGCTCTCTGGAATGAGACTAATTTGTTTTAGTTTATTATGTTTGCCAGATATAAATCTTCTCTGGTTTTGGTGCAGAACTGAAATAGTTGCTGAAAATATTTGTGAAATTTTTTCACAGCAAAAAATATTCGTGAGATAACATCTCTAGCCAGATACTATCACAGATAATATTTCTGTGAGGAAGTGGTTTTCGGAAAACCCAGGTGATTTCAATTTCAGGTTTAAAAGATTATTTTCTGTTGAGTGGGGATGGGAGGTGCTGTTCTCTCACCCAGAGAGAGTTTAATCAGAGCGCCATCCTGGTTTCTTTCTGTAGTTCCTTATTTATTTCCTCTCGAGGAGCAGAAGAGACACATCTCATTGTCGAGTGTGGGAAAGGAGGAGGGCGTCTGGGTTTACTTCCTCTCCCTGCCCCTGCCTCAGTTTCTCCCAACGTGCAGATGCTGCACATGCGTGGTGCATGATGTGACTTCAGAGGAAAACACCTGATGCAGAGGCGGGTATTGGAAAACCCACCTTCTCCAACATTGCCTTTTTTTTTTTTCATTTCTGTATTATTTAATATAAACCTAAGCTCCAGAAATAGAACTTATTTATTTTTTTTAATCAATATGAGGGTAACATTTTTAGGTTACATTGTTCTCACCCGCAGGGCAAAGTTCTATTTGTAGAAGAGCCCCTCACTCAGGGGGCATGTTATACCCTCACACTGTGCACATTAGGTGAGATCCCGCTTCATGCCCTCCCTCCTTCTGCCAAACGTCCTCCTCTCCGCCCACTTCCCTCTACTCCTGAACTGGACTATGTTAGTGTTTTATTGTTCTTATGATCATCTAACTGTTTATATACTGATTTCATATTGATTCCATTCTTGCGATACTTTACTAGGAAGAATGTATTTCAACTCCATCCAGATAAATGTAAAATATGTAAAGTCCCCATCTTTTTAATGACTGAATAATATTCCACGGTATCCATATACAACAGTTTGTTGATCCATTCATAGGTTGATGGGCACTTAGGTTGCTTCCACAACATAGCAATTATGAATAAAGCCACAATAAACATTCTAGTACAAATGTCTTTGTGGTAAAATGATTTTTATCTAGTAATGGGATTGCAGGCTCAAATGGAAGGACTACTTTTAGATCTTTGAGAATTCTCCATACCTCTCTCCAAAAAGGCTGCATTAGGCTTTGGCCCATAGTTCAATGGTTACAGTGCCAGCCACATACACTGAGATGGCGGGTTCGAACCCGGACCAGGACAGCTAAATAACAATGACAACTGCAACAAAAAATAGCTGGGCATTGTGCTGGGCACCTGTGGTCCCAGCTACTTGGGAGGCTAAGGCAAAAGAATCACTTAAGCCCAAGAGTTTGAGAGTTTCGGGTTGCCGTGACTTGTGACACCACAGCACTCTGAGGGCAACATAGTGAGACTCTGCCAAAAAAAAAAAAAAAAAAGACAGCATTAATTTGTAATACCGCCAGCATTGTGGAAGTGTTCCCTTCTCTCCACATCCACCCCAGCATCTGGTGTTTTAGGACTTTGTGACAAGATGGCCAATTTTGAATATAAAGGAAATAGTTAAATACCTCTCTGTCTAACTCCTATGATTACCTGTAATTGAGCAACAAGGATGTCATTTATTTAGCACCACAAACTATAATATTTTATTTATTTACTTATTTAACCTTTAAAATTTTTTTGTGGTAAAAATAGTTAATATGAGATCTATTCTTTTAGCAAATTTTTAAATACACAGTCTATTAATTTTGGCTATAGGTACAATGTTGTATAGCAGATCTCTAGTGCTTATTTACCTTGATTGATTGAAAGTTATACCTGCTGATTAACAACTCCTCATTTGCCCCTATGGTAATAACCAATAGAAAATGAAAAATGAAGCTAGATATATATGATTTTTAAATAATTACACATTTAAGCAAAAAAAAAATCTCTTGCAAATATGATTTTTAAATATTGTCATCATCTATAATTAACCCTCTGAACCACTACATTTTGGAGGAAAGGTGGGAACAAGGGCCTCACAACTCAATGCAAGTAACATATTTTTTCTTCCTTTGGAATAGACATTTAACTCTTTAATTATAATATTTTATATGTGTCTCCTTTATTTTAAGTTTTAACCCACAGATCGTGGATTCCTGGAACGGAGAGCTACAATTTTAAAAAATCCGATTAAGTGCCTTGTTGTACTAAGAAATATTGTCTACCTAAGTTCTACATGCAAAAGTTACTTTACTTTGATGGATTCTAAAACAAGGTCACAATTTTACCAATCTCAAAATAATTACATTATGTTCATCTAAAGTATACTTACACAATTGTGTGATACAGGGTGTCCATAGAGTTCATGTGCAATTTAGTAGAGTGTGCAGTTTACATGTGTAGATAGATAGATAGACTATTTAAAAAGTAGTTATATGGTATTGCAAATCCCTTAATAGTGGATAATTTTTATAACTAAGTAGATAAATAATTTTGAAAATTAAGGATGGAAATTGTAGATACTATAGTAGTATCTCATTCTGGTATTTACCAAGCAAAACTTCTTAATTTTTGTTCCTTTGCCCTATTCAGTAAAATGCAAAAGATTCCATGAAGATTTATTTTTAACATGTCTTTTTTTGCAGAGTCCCAGCACAAAGTAGGATTAGTCACAGGAACCCAATAATATTTTTTTTATTTCTATTTTGTTCCCAAAATAATTTTCAGTACCTGATTTCCCAAAATATTAGACAGCTCTTGGTGCTATTTAGTATTCTTAGCTTTTTGGATAGCAGGAATTTTTATATAAGATCCCTAGAAGCCATTTATTTAACCTAAAATAAGCTGTTTTTATCCTCATTTTATAACAACAATATTTTTAATCTTCATGTGTAAGTAATTAAAATCACGTTTACTTTTATATTTCATAATTCAAGGTATAGAACATACCCCGGAAGAAACAGATTTGCCAAAAACTCTTCAGAACTAGTGATGTTGATTACACTGTGTTTTTAATAGATAACTGCGAAATCATTAAACTACTTAATAATTAACAAGTGGTGGTTTAAAATAATCCTACTCCCTTTTAGAGTATTGTTTTGAGTTTTACTTTGTTTTACAAATACCAATGTTAACAATCTAAAGTTAAAGTGTAAATTTTAGAAATTTTAAACTGAAACTCCATCAATTTACTCCACAAGCAAAATGTGTATATAAGTGTGAAAACCCAAATAATTACATTTATTTAAAAAGTAACATTGAAAAATATTTTAAACAAGTGAGGCAGACATTTTTCCTAAAGAAAAACAAAACAAAAATTTACTTCAAGGAATTATATTCTTCAGATATTCCAGCAAAATAAATCTTTCCATAATTGTACTTTGAATTACATAGCTACTAGTTATAAAATAAGAGCAGTGTTACATCACTTTTACCTCTTACTGGTTAAATTATTTTCAAGCATGCCTTTTTAAAAATTTTGGATATGGGTAAAATAAATTATTTACAAAAGGTTGCAATGTAAGAAAAGAAAAAAATACTGGTTTTATATAAAGATAAATTAAGGGAGCATTTTTTACTTCCCCAACATAGATACAATTTTAAGGACAGGAAAGAAAGAGAAGAAATTGTGATTTTAATTTTTTATGTCAAAAATGGAATAACTATTGTTTTCTACAAAGATGTCAGCCTCCTTCAAAATCAAAGGAGAGATTCTAGAAAGGAGATTTCTAGAAAGCATATTAAATTTCTGTTTCTATCTCTTGTGTTCACTAGACTGTAAAATCTGCAACATCACTAGTTAAAAGGGCACCACAGCAGGGTGGTTACAGAAAGTGTAAGTGGAGATGCTGATAGGTGGTCATCCACTTTCCTTCTGCCAGGTCAGCTGGAGCCATTAAATCGCTCCTAACACTAGGGAGCACACTTTCCCCAGGAATTACCCCAGCAAAGGCAGAGCAGGAGGCTCCCCTCTGCAAGTCAGCACCAGGCAGGGTGCCAGCCCATGCTCGCTGTGTAGAATGACAGGGCACACGGATAGGGCAGCACAGTGGTAAACAATGACATTTCTGTCAGGGGTCTGAGAGGCTTTTCATACTTCTGCATGTGCAGAAAAAGCAGCCCAGATACTTTATTTGTGGCACGTAAAAAGGCTGTCATGAACTCTTTATTCCCATTTCTTCTCCCTCTAAACAAGTCAAAATTAGAAGAGCGTTAGCAGCTTTCTGGTTGTGCCAATGGAAAATAGGAGGTTTTAGGAATTTGAAAATTACAAAAAAATGCCTTACCTACAATTACAAACCATGTATTAGTTATTATTTTGTATTTAAAGACCTTAGGTTTGTGATGCTCTTACCATAAATTTCTCCTACATTCTCAAAGGCATTTTACTGTCATCTGGCAGGTGTGTGGCTAACAGGCAGACACCAGTGGCTGTTTGAAGGGGAACGGTCTCTGCAATGATGCACATTCTGACAGGGCTTCAGTAGATGGTTGGGCGAATGCTCATAGGATCACAGACAATGTTACATACATCATATTTGTGACTGAGTCCGTCCAAAAGTGTACTACATATCCAAAGTGTGGAGAACATTGCCTAAACTCTTCTGAGAGATTAGGAAAAAGAAATGGACAAAATTTACTTTAAGAAGCTGTCCGTTTCTCAGAGAAAAAAATAAACTATGCCAAGTGTGGTATTCAAAACCCAAAGTACTGTATGGTCAATAATTACATGTGAAATACCTGATTTGTCCCAGGTATCACGATGGGCACTATGGGGAGAAGCAGACGGAGGACATATTAACCACACATCAAGAGACTTGCAGTATAATCAGAGGAAAAGGGAAGGCATTTAGAGATCTAAGATATATTTCTTAAAAGGCACAATATTATTAGTGAGACACAAAGTGGAAAAAAGGAATAGTGATACTGACAACAGTAAAAACAAAGTGATTAAACTCTGAAAGCAACCATGTTGTTTAAAGAAATTATCTTATATCTCCCAATTTCAGAGAAGGAAATCAAAGATTAGAGAGGTAATTGGTGAGTTGCAGGGTGAGCATTCAAGCACGTATATCTAAACAAAAAGATTTTCTTGTTGTTAGCAAATCACTCTTTGCTCCAGTGAATTCCCATTTTCTGGTGAAAGTCTTCCCTGATGGTGCTTCTGGTGAATGGTGATTATGGTTATACCTTGTCTTCCCGGATCTCAGGGTAGAAATGTGAACTAAGTTTTTAAGCCACTGTAGTTATACTAGAAATAACAAAGGGCAAAGCCAAGACAGGAAAATTCCTTCCTTGAAGCTTTTTACAGTGACTTTAGGATAAGGACCTTCTCCCCTCCTTGATTTTTGTTTGGGACAACATCAGCTAATACTCATTACCATGTAGCTCCTTGACTTACTGCATCAAAGAACCTCCTATGGTAAAAGGCAGAGGCTGGAGCTTGACGAGGTGTGGCCGACAGCTCAATCCATTCACACCTGGGTCTGGTTTCCTATGGGGAGAAGCAAGTTAATTTGACTTCAGCTTCTTTCATTTGAAACCTGAAAAAAAAAAAAAAGCCTAATTAAAGCATTAATGCTTTGAGGATGACAAAAAATACAAGGCAAGTGACATTTGTGTTAGGACTAGAAACATGGAAAGTATCAGGCTAACGATAATTTCAGGGCCGAGGAGTATCGATTGTGCAGCAATAGAAAGTTACGAGATAAGGCTGAGTGCATTGGGTACTTTTTCTTCCATTTTTGAGACACTTTACTAAGAAGAATATGTTCCAGCTCCATCCATGTAAACATGAAAGAGGTAAAGTCTCCATCTTTCCTTAAGGCTGCATAATATTCCATGGTGTACATATATCATTATGAAACTAATGTAGGACCTTCACATGAAAGCTATAACCCAGTTACAACCTAAGAATAGGGAGAAGGGGGAAAGGGAGGGGAGGGAGGGGGGAGGTAGGTGGAGGGAGGAGGATTAATGGGATTACACCTGCGGTGCATCTTACAAGGGTATATGTGAATCTTAGTAAATGTGGAATGTAAAGGTCTTAGCAAAATAACTAAGAAAATGCCAGGAAAGCTATGTTAACTAGTGTGATGAAAATGTGTCAAACGGTCTAAGAACCAAGTGTGTGGTGCCCCATGATCATACTAATGTACACAGCTATGATTTAATAAAAAATAAATAAACAAAAAAGAAAGTTACAAGATAAGGTAAAAGTTGACCATTTATTCCAGTTTTCCCAGGAAAATCTGATTTATGATTATTGTCCCTATGATCTACTTCTTGATTTTCTAAATAGCTTCCTAACCTTTATAATAAATTAAATGGCATAGTCATCCAACTTATGAATAAAAACTGAAGGAATAGATGCATACATAATACACATAACTTAAAATTTAGGTTGAGACAGATTAGCAAGTCCCCTGGGCATGATGTAAAAGCCTTAGCTATTATACTAAGGATCTAAGTAGCAGTGTGGATCGGGAAGGGGCAGAGTCATAACTTTCAAAAATATTGTCATTAATAGTGTTAAATTTGGGTTGGCAACATGTGAAATTATTTTGTGTCGTCTTTGAGAAATGATTAAACTCTGAAAAACAGTGCCATAAAAAGAAAAACCAGGGTGATGATCCTTTCTTGATTCAGTGAGTTGAACAGAGTATGCAATTTGTAATGGATTAGAATGGCAACAGCTAGTAACATAAAGAAAGGAAGCAAGCTGGCCC
Source organism: Nycticebus coucang (assembly GCF_027406575.1). NCBI lineage: Eukaryota > Metazoa > Chordata > Mammalia > Primates > Lorisidae > Nycticebus > Nycticebus coucang. Next base: position 8,615,408 of record NC_069794.1, on the reverse strand, counting down.
TTCCTTCACTATGGAGAGAGAGCTGAAGAGCTGGAATGAGCTGCAATTTGTATAAAACGGTATTTATGTTTAGCAAAGTAAAACATATAACATGAACTCTGTCAAAATGTGTGTACAGTCCCAAGGTTGTGAGGGAAGACCACAGTTTCCTGGTGACTAGATTATTTTTCAGGCATAGTGTTTTCTGAGCTGATGGGATCATGAGTACTTTAAAAAAGCACCAGCTCTTGTATCCAAATATTACTGGCTACTACATTCAAACTGACTCGTGGTCTTAATGAAGCTTCTGCCAATGTGTCAGTTGAGCAGGATTGGAAAAAACAGAAATTGGCATGTTAAGATATAGTTGGGAAGTAGAACTAATAGGATATACGCTATTGATGAAATACAGATCAAAAAGAAGCAGCAGCTGTAAGTAATTCTGGTGCTACATTCTACGTGAATCCATACACATTACCTTCTTCAAAACACATGGCAAGGTAGAATGTACAAGTTTGTAAGGAAAATGGTGGAGAAAATGATAAAGCCAGTATTAGACGTTTAACTTTGAGATGAATAGCCAAATATTCTACTGAGGCTTTTCACGGCTTTCACTAACTGTGAATATGAAAAGAGAATGCAGCTATGTATATAAAACAAAGGAAATATATTATTTTTACAAAGAAGGTGTGAAAATAAATCTGTCATTAAGTCTCTGAGAAAAGACCTACATTTCCACAGCGAGTGTCTGAAAAATGGATAAATTATAGGGAACCAGAGATCTGTTTTAATAGATGCCATGCGATTGAAACTAGAAATAATCTTAGCTACTGAAAGAGCTTGATAATTTCAACTAGTGTTACAAGGAAAGGAAGGTGAGACAATGTTTGAATAAAAACAATGTTAATGAAACTAGGAAATGGATAACACAAAATTTAGAAATACAAGCGAGTCAGGTTTGTGTAATGATGGAAAGAGTAAAACCACCTGCATTAGGAAGAAGTCTGATGGTGAGAAGGAAGTAGATAGCAGCACAGCAGCTCAGAGGAGGAAGTAGAAAGCAGCGCGGCAGCTCAGAGGAGGAAGTAGAAAGCGGCGCGGCAGCTCGGAGGAGGAAGTAGAAGGCGGCGCGGCAGCCCGGAGGAGGAAGTAGAAGGCGGCGCGGCAGCCCGGAGGAGGAAGTAGAAGGCGGCGCGGCAGCCCGGAGGAGGAAGTAGAAGGCGGCGCGGCAGCCCGGAGGAGGAAGTAGAAGGCAGCTCAGAGGAGGAAGTAGAAGGCAGCTCGGAGGAGGAAGTAGAAGGCAGCGCAGCAGCCCGGAGGAGGAAGTAGAAGGCAGCTCAGAGGAGGAAGTAGAAGGCAGCTCGGAGGAGGAAGTAGAAGGCAGCGCAGCAGCCCGGAGGAGGAAGTAGAAGGCAGCTCAGAGGAGGAAGTAGAAGGCAGCTCGGAGGAGGAAGTAGAAGGCAGCGCAGCAGCCCGGAGGAGGAAGTAGAAGGCAGCTCAGAGGAGGAAGTAGAAGGCAGCTCGGAGGAGGAAGTAGAAGGCAGCGCAGCAGCCCGGAGGAGGAAGTAGAAGGCGGCGCGGCAGCCCGGAGGAGGAAGTAGAAGGCGGCGCGGCAGCCCGGAGGAGGAAGTAGAAGGCAGCTCAGAGGAGGAAGTAGAAGGCAGCTCGGAGGAGGAAGTAGAAGGCAGCGCGGCAGCCCGGAGTAGGAAGTAGAAGGCGGCGCGGCAGCCTGGAGGAGGAAGTAGAAGGCGGCGCGGCAGCCCGGAGGAGGAAGTAGAAGGCGGCGCGGCAGCCCGGAGGAGGAAGTAGAAGGCAGCTCAGAGGAGGAAGTAGAAGGCAGCTCGGAGGAGGAAGTAGAAGGCAGCGCAGCAGCCCGGAGGAGGAAGTAGAAGGCAGCTCAGAGGAGGAAGTAGAAGGCAGCTCGGAGGAGGAAGTAGAAGGCAGCGCAGCAGCCCGGAGGAGGAAGTAGAAGGCAGCTCAGAGGAGGAAGTAGAAGGCAGCTCGGAGGAGGAAGTAGAAGGCAGCGCAGCAGCCCGGAGGAGGAAGTAGAAGGCGGCGCGGCAGCCCGGAGGAGGAAGTAGAAGGCGGCGCGGCAGCCCGGAGGAGGAAGTAGAAGGCAGCTCAGAGGAGGAAGTAGAAGGCAGCTCGGAGGAGGAAGTAGAAGGCAGCGCGGCAGCCCGGAGTAGGAAGTAGAAGGCGGCGCGGCAGCCTGGAGGAGGAAGTAGAAGGCGGCGCGGCAGCCCGGAGGAGGAAGTAGAAGGCGGCGCGGCAGCCCGGAGGAGGAAGTAGAAGGCAGCTCAGAGGAGGAAGTAGAAGGCAGCTCGGAGGAGGAAGTAGAAGGCAGCTCAGAGGAGGAAGTAGAAGGCAGCTCGGAGGAGGAAGTAGAAGGCAGCGCGGCAGCCCGGAGTAGGAAGTAGAAGGCGGCGCGGCAGCCTGGAGGAGGAAGTAGAAGGCGGCGCGGCAGCCCGGAGGAGGAAGTAGAAGGCGGCGCGGCAGCCCGGAGGAGGAAGTAGAAGGCAGCTCAGAGGAGGAAGTAGAAGGCAGCTCGGAGGAGGAAGTAGAAGGCAGCGCGGCAGCTCGGAGGAGGAAGTAGAAGGCGGCGCGGCAGCCCGGAGGAGGAAGTAGAAGGCGGCGCGGCAGCTCGGAGGAGGAAGTAGAAGGCGGCGCGGCAGCTCGGAGGAGGAAGTAGAAGGCGGCGCGGCAGCTCGGAGTAGGAAGTAGAAGGCGGTGCGGCAGCCTGGAGGAGGAAGTAGAAGGCGGCGCGGCAGCCCGGAGGAGGAAGTAGAAGGCGGCGCGGCAGCCCGGAGGAGGAAGTAGAAGGCAGCTCAGAGGAGGAAGTAGAAGGCAGCTCGGAGGAGGAAGTAGAAGGCAGCGCGGCAGCTCGGAGGAGGAAGTAGAAGGCGGCGCGGCAGCCCGGAGGAGGAAGTAGAAGGCGGCGCGGCAGCTCGGAGGAGGAAGTAGAAGGCGGCGCGGCAGCTCGGAGGAGGAAGTAGAAGGCGGCGCGGCAGCTCGGAGGAGGAAGTAGAAGGCGGCGCGGCAGCTCGGAGGAGGAAGTAGAGAGCGGCACGACAGCTCAGAGGAGCAGAAGGCTGGAGGAAGACGTTGCCTGGTGCATTCATCAGGATGGCGCAAGCTGTGCCGCAGTGTCAACTCAATCAACGAATCGGAGAATTTTAATATTTGTATTTCTGGGTCAGACACAATCTAAAGAAAGTTGGGTGAATTCCTAGGGCAGCCCTGCTCCAGGAGGGGAGGCAGCAGGGCAGACTTCTTCCACTTACCTCTACGCTACTAACCAGCCTTCCACCACCTTCATGGCAGGGCAGGAGGCTCACGGAGAACTCACCTGAGCTCTTCCTTGCTTGTGTTCAGAAATGATTCACAGCACTTCCATTTACCACTTATTTTTCAGATTAACCACTTTAATTTGTGTAACTACAAGCTGCTAGCAATGGAGGGACCGCAAAGCTGTTTGAGGGACAAGTGTCCACATGGGTATCTGGGAGAAAAGAATCAGAAAGAGTAGCATCATATATAAGGAAAAATAGAAGTTCAAGTACTGTCTTTTTAAGAAATCAGAAAACTTTCCATGATTTTTTTTTTTTTTTTTTTTTTTTTTTTTTTGTGGTTTTTGGCCGGGCTGGGTTTGAACCCGCCACCTCCGGCATATGGGACCGGCGCCCTACTCCTTGAGCCACAGGCGCCGCCCAACTTTCCATGATTTACTTGTTTAAAGTTACAGATTATTTTGATGACAAATGTCACCTACCTTGAAGAATGATCACTCACTTCATCTTTCTTGCCTCTTCTACAAAATGAATATTTCACGATAAATAATTTGTAAGATACATTTTATTGTAAGATTTTTTCATTCAAAGACATTTATGGCAAATAAATGTCACAAGTATCAAGCGCTGTTGTACCTTTAATAACCCATTTAGTATTCAAATAACTGTTAATACTTGTAATCACTCAAAAACTATTTTCAAACTCTGTAGGGTATAGAAATTAGAAGACAAAATTCATTATAAGAAAATATGCAGATACTGTTAGCTTTATTTTTTAATTAATGTATATACATGCCAAAAAGTATTTTTCTTTCCTTATATAAAATTCTCATTTGCTATTTATTTTGCCACACATACAAATTTTATAGTTGGCACTTGAGTTTTCTTAATTGTGTTTTATTTCAAAATTAATTATGACTTTTGTTTTTGAAGGAATTGGCAAGAATATAGGAAAAGAAGGGAAAGAATAATCTTTACTAGAGCAGAGAAATGAACATTTCAGCATTTATTTTTTATGACCTAGTTAACCTCCCCATTGGATTTATATAGCTGACAGAATTTGACCTGTTTTATTGCTGATATGAATTGAAATTTATTCCATAAACTGCATGATTGATCTCTTAAAAAATAAAAATAGAAAAATCAGCAAGACTAGATCTGATCCCTGTTTATAAGTTGTTTATGTCAAGTCTCATGTATATGTGTGTGTGTGTGTGTGTGTAATTCAAATAATCCCATTCTTGTAGGAAAGTGAATTTACCTTAACAAAATTATTACCTAGGAATGATATTCCAATGAAAAAATGTTTAGTTACCTTCTTTAAGATGAAATTTGGTTCAGAATAGAAAATACCATTAAATGGAAGAAATGATATCTTAATTTTAAGTTTCTTTTTTTTTTTCTTATTTGAAAGTCATAAACAATGGATGTGTTATGGCTCTATGGGAAAATAACATTGAGTTCATAGGCTCAGAGATGAATCTAAAGCTTATCAGCTTGTGTATTTTCTTTCTTTCTTTTTTTGTAGAGACAGAGTTTCACTTTATGGCCCTCGGCAGAGTGCCATGGCCTCACACAGCTCACAGCAACCTCCAACTCCTGGGCTTAAGCGATTCTCTTGCCTCAGCCTCCCAAGCAGCTGGGACTACAGGTGCCCGCCACAACGCCCGGCTATTTTTTGGTTGCAGTTTGGCCAGGGCTGGGTTTGAACCCGTCACCCTCGGTATATGGGGCTGGCACCTTACCGACTGAGCCACAGGCGCCGCCCCTGGCTTGTGTATTTTCGTAGACTTTATGAATCTGATAGCAAAGAAATAAAGGAAATAATTATCAAAGTGCAGTTAGATTATTTTGCTTTATAAAGTGTTGGTGGCCTCTGGATATTATTAAATATACAATCAGGATTTGATTAAAGACAGACCCTGATAAAAGACTTAAGATGGAAAATGACAGACATGTCCTATCAATGAGTTCTGGAAGGATAAACTATTTTGTTCAGAATGTTTATAACACTACCTGATACAACTAAATATAAGAAGTATTCTCTTATTTTAGTTTTTAGATATCATTTTTTCAGGGTCCAGGACCAGAGAATTGGATACGAGGATTTAATTTTTTGTTTGTCATAGTGAAAGCAGAAATGGTGGACAACTCTGAAAAGAAGCGAATGACGCACATCCTCGGCTATCTTTGTGTTTATTGGTGCCCTTTTGTTTCTTTCTTTCTTTTTTTTTTTTTTGTTAGTTTGGGAATTATCAACATAATGGGAAAACGTGGTGTCTGTTTGTACACCTTTTTATTAGTTTGTACAAACTTTTTGTTTTTCGAAAAAAACGCCATGTAAATATTTTAATTGGAAAAATTTTAAATAAAATAGCAATAATCGACATGAAAATTCTTTTTTCATGAGTTTATTGGGGATAACAATAAATAGTTTATATTCAAATAGCTCCAGCTCACTTAAATTATTAAATGCAAGTGGATAGACTTTTCTTAATGCACCTTAGAAAATGTCACTTTCAACTGCTTTCAACAAAATTTATTCTTTTTTACTATTACATGAAACACGTTTGTAGGAAGGCCCTTCATGAATTATTTTGCAGAGAATATGGTTTTGTGATCTATTTCCTGAATTATAATAATCCTTCCTACAGTAATTGCGAGTTAAAAAATAACAAACATCTAATGAATTCCAATGTGACACTATTTGTATTACATAATCCCATCAACATGGTGCTTATAGCCAGTGGAGACATTTGCACATTCTCCTTTGTTTTTATAAATCTTAATCTAAACAATATTCTTAGGTTAAACTCTATATCCACCATCTAAAGGATGATAAAATGTAAGAATGAATTTTATGGCAGATTAGCTCCTGAACTGCCTCAGGAGAGAATTATCCAGGTTGTCAGGATATCACATTACAGCAGCTGAGTTATAAGCATGTCAGGTTATAATTGTGCTCCTAATGGAGAAAGAATTTCTCCAGCAATAAGTACTTATTTAAGTTTTGGCCCCCATTTCACTTACTTCTGAGTTCCTAAAGACTCATTTTCCAATAAACAAATTAAGGGCAGTGATTGTTATTCATAGGCATCCTGTTAGTATTTAAGTTAATTATTTTCATGTAATAGTTTATTTTAGTTTTGTTACCATAATACAGAAGGTAATCATTGCATTTGCTTCTGCTGTGCTGGCATTTTTAATGGAAATTAAGCCTTTGTTTCCAGGGTAATTTATTGTATCACATAGCAGATGCTAAGGCTCACTGGTACATTATAAGCAATCTTAGTTTTCTCTTTTATACTCTTTTATGAGCATTGGTTTTATTCCATTTGGGGGAAAATATTAAGTTTGTATAGAAGGATTATTAAAATAGAGTGAAATAAACATTAGGTTTATTATTGGCTTAGATGATTAACCCAGATTGATATTCATTCTAGGTTGCTTAGTGATACTTCTTAAAATTCTTATGTACTACATGGAAACTGAGTTTCAGCCTTTCCAAAGATTCACGATTATTTCCCTAGATAAATAACTAAATTTGGTGTAAATTCCAAAGGTGAATTTATCTGTCTTTGAGCAGTTAACTCTTAGCCACATACAAAGAACTACTTTTTTCTTTCTGTATGATTATATCTTAAATTTGAGTCATTTTTCTTTATTTCTAAACTACAGACTGGTAATAAGGAGAAGAGGAATTGAGGCTTTCCCACTTCATCAACTTATCCTTGTGATCTTTTAAGTGTTGTAAACTTAAAAAGTCATTTGTTTAAACCTTTAACTCAGATTTTATACAAATTATAATGTAGTCCAGGTCAAAAATTTAATCACACAAATCTGATATTCAAGTTGTCTTTTTTTTTATTTTTCTAGAAGTCATTTAATCTTTCTTATAAATCTTCACTTCAATTAAGTAGAGGAGTTTAGATTTATCCTTTAATTTTATCTCGGCTTTATCTTGTTTAAAAAGCCTCTTGGTTAAATTCTCAGTTTATTCTAAGTCTAACTTCTAGATAAGAAGACTTTTCATTTTCTCATATTCAAGGAGAGATAGGAGAAATCTGATCATATTTCCTCTCAACAATGTAAAGGGGGATAGTCTCAGCCTTGTCTGTCTTGGCTGGTCCTATCCCCTACCTGTTGGCTTGACTGGTCACTGTACAGTCATCCGCTGAGGTTAATGCTCCTTCATTTGACTCTTGCTATACCTCAGAAACCACAGCTGCTGAGAGCTAACCACATCCAACCTGGTCCTAAGTCTCTGCCAAATAAGAGATTCCTTTTGCAGCCTCATGTGCTCTTACCATTCTTGATTTCAGGAATGCCAGGAACAATTCTCTCCTTTCCTACACTATTAATAGATCTAGCTGGACGTGACCACACATGGGACTCATTAGGGTTGGTAAATGAGAAACACTTCCTTGAATTATCTCATGCTTACTTGTTGTTCTGTATTCTACCCACTTAAATTTCAACTCCCTCCTTCCACATTCTTTTGTTTGTTTGTTTCCTCTACTCCAATAAACCCAGAAGGGGTATACTTTCTGCTTGTTTCTTTCTATCTAACTGGGACTATAACCTTTTGGGGGAATAATTTCATTATTCTTTGAGTCACTAAGTATTTGCACACAGCTTAACAATACTATGTATAGGAAAGGTCAATGATACTCCAGGAAAGATCATATTTTGTTGAGGATACAGGAAAATCAGAACGACTTTAATCAGTGGATTACTATGAAGTAAAGTGGATGTCATTCAAACTCATTCAAAAACTGAATGCAATATTCTGATGTCGGTGTTGCAGGGCCGCTGACCAGCAGGGACGAGGACACCAACGGAAGGATCAAGGGCACTTTATTGTAGAAATGGTACAGCTCGGAAAAAAGCAAGCTCTCCTCTTCCTTCCTCTTCATTCTCCTGAAATGGAATCTGTACTGCCAGGGTTTGAGGCAGGAAGGCTCACACGGGATTCGGACAGACCCGTGGGGCGCCCTGCAGGCAGCTTGCGGAGGACAGGTGAGCAAACGCCCCCGCGTCCCCCCGGGTGGAAAGCCTTAAGTAGTGGCCAGAACAACAGTGGCTCTGAATCACGCCTAATGACCATTACTTAAGAAAGCACGGACACCTGCCTGACTAATCATCCTTACTCAAAATAATCTGGCTCCTCGTGGCCCTCAGGCGAGAAAGCCTAATTGTCTCATCTTCCCTACAGAGTCTAAAGCCCTCCTGGAGGGATGCCTCTGCACTGAGTCTCACCGGCTGAGAAGGGGGCCCCCGGGGTTAGGGAAGGGGCTCCGTTATAGGTTGCCTAATGTAGTACAAGCAGTTAGCGCCTCATCTGTTTCTGGGGAGCAGCTATCTCTACGGGTTAGGTTTTTCCCATCCCTCCGCCATTTTAGGCCAGCGGCCGTCATCGTCTTACAGGTCTCTCCACATTCTGACTCTCTCCCATTCAGTATTTGGACTTAGATCTGATTGACACCATGTGAAACCTACAGTGTTGAACCATAGGAAACTGTCATTTTTTTGCATTTGCATTTCAAAAGCAGAGGAATATTGTCAATGTAGGTCCAGTTATCTCACATCTTCTCTTCTTTCCGTGACTCTTCATTCTAGAAATCTTTGACCACGTGTGTACACAGAGGGGCGGGTGTAGACACACACACACACACACACACACACACACAGATACACACCCCATTCTCTTTGAGAGTTCTTTACAAACTACACAAAAACTGTTCATTTACTGCTACATTTTAATTTTACACATGATAGATAAGAAATTATTTACTTAATTATATTTTATGTCTCCTTATGTGATGATTAAAGCCACATACATGATATATAAAAATTTATACATATATATTTGTATATTATATAAATTTATATATTTATTTAAATTTATTATATATTAATATATAAGTACATTTGTTACATTTATATATATATTTATATAATACCTTGTAAATTTTCTTCAGTACATACCTAAAGAGTATTTAGTCTTTATTTGATTTCTCACTGTACATTGTAGTTTCCTGAGAGGTTCTCAATATTTTTTAAACTTTTCCAGCATACTAGCGAATCTATTTTTTTCTAAGAGATGTCCATTTTGATGGTCTACATCTTTCTAAACTTTAGAGTGGTTGCTTTCTAAGCCTGTACACAGTGTCTTCCTCAGAATTCTCATAATTTGCTTTCTGAATATGGTATATTATTACAGTTTAATTCTTCATTTGTCTGAAGCACATCTTCAAGTAAATTGCTGGAGTTTAAGGGTATTCATAATAATCTAAAATATTCTCATTTTGTCTGATTTGTGTCATTGCAAAATTCAAGGTAAAAACTCATTTTGCTTAGGCTTGGGAGACATTTCCATTTTGCACTGCTCTGGCAAGCATTGCTGGGAGGCCCCTTCCAGATTCCAGATCTCACCTCATCTCACCTTGTGACAGCACGTGTGGTAGTTTCGTGGAGATCCCATAACAAAGTACCACAATCTGGGTGGCTCTCATTTGTTTTAATCCGCTTATTTTGAAGTTTTTGTTTGTTTGTGTTTATTTTTTGCTATCCAGTTACTTGATTTATTTGTGTGTTTTAGACATTAACACCTTATCAGTCATGTGCCTTGCAAATATCTTCTGCCAGTCCACAGTTTTCCTTTCTGTTGGCGGTTTCCCTTGTTGTACAGAAATACTTCTTATTAAAATGCACAAACACACAAACATGTGTATATGATTATTTGGTTATAGAAGAATAATTTCAATTTTTCCATTGATGTCATAATTTTCTGGATTTGGCACATAATGTGGAAATAGTAAATATTGGAGTGCTTATTCTGCCTTCTATATGCTAAATTTCGTACTTTCATCCACAGGAAACGTGTGTGAGGAAGGCATGGTTTAAATGTGTGTAATTTAGGCAAAAAGCAAGTTGTTAGAGCAATCTTTCAGGTGCCAAATATTCATGTAGGCACTTCATCGGTAAACTAACAGCTGAATATTTCAAAACCTTTTGGAGACATTTGTAGAGAAAAATCAGACTTTTAATGAAGCAGCATTAGCTTCCATAAAAGACTCACAGGTTTGACGTGATGGCAAAATATTCCCCTCCCAGCAATGGAAAACGAGCAGGCAGGCACTGTCTCTAACCCACAGACTGAGCTGGCAGCACCCAAGACTCCCAATAATCTCTGTTTTATTTGTCACTTGCAAGAATAATTTGCTCCTGCATCTGTGACTTTCAGAGTCCTTCTTTCGTAACTGTATCTGTTTTAGCTAAGCCTTGTCAGCGCTCAAGGCATGTGTATCCGTCACATTGATTAAAAAAGGTCTAGTTTTTGTTGTTATTATTGTTGTCATCATTATTTTCATTGCAAATAGCTTATTAGCTTCCCAGCATTATAAAACCAACGACCAGCCACAAAAGTAACCAAACTCTCGTGATGACCTTTAAAAATGCTTACATTGTTTGAGAAAAAATAACCAGAATGCTATGCACCCCAAGGGATACTAAAATTTGAAAATAAAACTAAAAAGTTAATATTTAGAATCATTTGGAAACATTTCGTAAATTCCTTGTATAACGTTTCTGATTGAGTCAATGTGAACTGTACTCTGTAGAGTTTTCTGAGAAATTTTAGTCATTATTATGTACCTATATTTTGTGTACCCTAGCACAGTAAGTTATTTACAAGAGTTTCTGCTCCACTGGTTAAAAAATGACATTTTAGAGGATTATTCAGAGTGTAAATTAGAACAAATAAAATAAAGGTAGACATGGAGTTATGTAGATGAAATATTTTCAAAATCGGATAATGGAAAAAATAAATGTAGCAAAGTTTTTTTTTTGTGTGTGTGTGTGGTTTTTGGCCAGGGCTGGGTTTGAACCTGCCACCTCTGGCATATGGGACCGGCGCCCTACTCCTTGAGCCACAGGCGTCACCCAGCAAAGGTTTTAAATCAATACGTTCTGGTGAAAAAATTACAGAAACAGAAATTTGTAACAGAGAAGAAACCACAAACAAAGTGAAAAGACAAAGAATATCAAAGAAACCATTTGAGAAAATATACAAAAGAGGATATATGTGATATTAATATTTCAAAAATATCAAGCTAAAAATTGAGCTGCTGAAAACCAGAAAGTAAGAAATCAATATTAAAAATCTGCAAAATCTATCGACAGGATAGTTTGAGAAATACACAAAGAAAATAAACATCCGAAACTACAGTACATGCAATTATATTTATTGTGAACAAAACTAAAATAACAATGGTGTCTCCTTTGTAAACTTCAGATTTGTAAAATTAAACAAATGTTTAAAATGTCATCAGTAATTCTGACCATAGTGTAGAGAGTGTAACAAGATCTTCAATTCTTAGTGAGATGTTCATTTTGTCCACTTTGACAAGAGGCATAACTATATACTTGATTTAGTAGTTTTTTGTAGATTCCACATGATTTTCAATTTAGAGAATTATATTGTCTGGCAAAAAATGTAAATTTTTTCTCCCCAACTTGGAGTTTGTCTTATTCTATTTAGGATACTATAACAACATATCATAAACTGGGTAGATTTTGAATAACACAAATTTATTTCTTACAGTTCTGGGGGCCTAGAAAGTCCAAAATCAAGGTAGCAGCAGATTCGGTGTCTGGTCAAAACATAGTTCTTGATCTGTAGGCGGTGTCTTCTTGCTCTGTCCTCACACGGTGGAAGGGATGAAGGTTCTCTGGGGAACTTTTACAAAAGTCCAGTTTATTCAAGAGGATCAAATCTAATCACCCCCAGACCTCCCATCCCCTAGTCCTCTATGTGATCTTAGAGGTTATACATACAAACTGTAGAGGGCACAAGGATTCAGACCACAGTGCATATTTTGTATTTATTTTTTCTTGCCTATTCCTCTGGCTAAAACTTCTGGAGAAACATTGACTACAACTGGTGAAAGCTGACAGCCTTGCCTTACTTCTTATCCTGTGAGAAAACATGGAACATTTTACTAAGTACGAGGTTAGCTATATATTTCACAGGTATTCTCCATCAGACTGACAAAGTGTACTTCCCAACTTTTAGTTGAGTATATTCTGATTTTATTAGTAGTAGATAGTGAATTTTATCTGTGATTACGGAGTGATCTTATATATATTTTTCAATTTGTTAATATGGTAAATTACGCTGATTGATTTTTGAATGTTAAAACAACCTTGCAATCCTTAGAAAAACCTCCATTTGGTAATGAACTGTGTATTTTAAATATTATGAAATATAAATTGCTAAAATGTATATATTTATAATACTTATGATCACTGATATCAGGTTATTAGGTGAATGCTGGACTCATAAGTTAGAAAGTATGATCTCCTGTACATTTTCCAGTATAATTTGTGTAGCATAATTCTTCCTTAAATGATAGAAAGAATATACCAGTAAAGTAATATACAAAGGAGTTTCCTTCATGAGAAGGGTTTTAATTAAAAATCTAATATTTTGGGCGGCGCCTGTGGCTCAGTGAGTAGGGTGCCAGCCCCATATGTCGAGGGTGGCGGGTTCAAACCCAGCCCCGGCCAAACTGCAACAAAAAAATAGCCGGGCGTTGTGGCAGGCGCCTGTAGTCCCAGCTGCTCGGGAGGCTGAGGCAAGAGAATCGCTTAAGCCCAGGAGTTGGAGGTTGCTGTGAGCCGTGTGACGCCACGGCACTCTACCGAGGGCGGTACAGTGAGACTCTGTCTCTAAAAAAAAAAAAAAAAAAAAAAAAAATCTAATATTTTAACAGATATATTGATATTCTGTTTATCTATTTCTTACATAAGCTTTGGAATTTTTTGGCACTGAAAACTGTGTCCCTTTTGTGGAAGTTATCAAATTTGTTTGTATAACTGTATTCATATTTTATTCCAGTTTAAAATACCTGTCGAAACACTGATAATGTCCCTACACTAAATTTGAAGATTGGGGATTTCTATCCCAATATTATTGTCTTTCTTTATTTCTTTTTTCTTCTTTTTTTCTTTCTGTGGCTAGAATCTTCAGTACGATGTTGAGCAGATGTGTTGAGAGCAGAAAATGCCATTTTATTTCTTTTCTAAGCAGAAAAGCTTTCAGATTTTTATCACTAAGTATTTTACCACTAAATTTCATGGATGCTCTTTATCAGATTGAAAAATTTCTCTTCTATATTTTTTTCTTGGGACGTAGAAGAACATAACATGACATTTTAGTTTTAGCCCTACAAAAACACGGGCATCCTGTAATAAAAACTGTCCACTTAAAGACATAAAAACATATACATTATAAAAATAGTCAAAAAAAATAAATCTAATTTCTGGAACTCATGAAAATAACTCTATTAAACAGTAGCAAAATTGATTTAATAAAATGAGGACATAAAGTTAAATGAAAATCCATTTGTGAAAATAAAGCAGTAAGATGATTCTAAAATTTATATTCAATCGTAAAGGGCCATAAATAACCATGGAATTTGTAAAGAGAAAAATTCTAGAGTATATTTTCTTCCAAATATTAAAAGCCATTTAAAATGTATAATAATTAATGTAGGATGGAATTGCAGCATGAATAGACAAAATGATCTATGACACGAAAAAGAGTCCAGAACCAAGATCGTTAATATATATTTATAAATATTTATCTGAATTGTATCTAAAAAATAACACTGCAATACAGTGGCAAGAAGAACTTTCATACAAATGGTGCTGAGTAATTCAGTTATACTAGAAATCTCACATGAAGATAACTTTAAGAAGGCATTCAGATATTAATATGAAAGTTAAATCCAATAAGAGAAAATGGATGGATTTTCCAATTCTGATGCTGGCAAAGATTTCTTTCATTGAACATCAAAATTATTAACTGTAAAGAAAACATGATAGATTGAACTATAGGAAAATTCAAACTTTCTATTCATTGGAAAACTATGATGACAGACTGAAGAAGCTGTACATGGTGAATGAAAACACTCTTGATGCATTTATTTAACAAATACACATTCCAAGAATACCTAAACTTTACAAATAATAATGCAAGGCAGATAACCTACTGAAAAAAATATCAGAAAACGTAAGCATTTTGAAAAAAATATCCAGGTAACCAATAGGCAGTAGAAACTTACCAAGCTCATGTAAATTAAAATCACAAAACAATATTGTGCCACCAAATGGCTAAACAAAAGCAACAGAAAGGAACAAAATTTAAGGATATTTTGAAGAGCACAATATTTAAGAATATTTGGAAGAGCAAGTGTTCACAAGGTTATAGAAGAATTGGAAGTCTTTGATACTGTGGGTAGAAATAGTAATTGGTGAAAGTCCTCTTGTACACTTTGAGAAGCTCTGTGGCTCTGTCTGCTAATGCACTGCCTCACACCCCTGCGCTGCCAGTACTAGACAAAAACTTAGGACAGTGTGCGCAGGGCTGTACCGAGGACATGTGCGCGGCCACAAACTGGAACCGTGCAAACGCCCGCTGTCGGTAACACGGTGTATTCACATTATGGATTACGATGACAAAGGGAACAGGGACAGCTGTCAGCCCTGATGTGAATGAGGCCAGATGCCATAGGATAGAGACCCTATGATTCAAAGGACATAAAAACCAACCCATGGGGAACCACTCTCTGCTAGTAAATCCCAGGAGTGAATAGAAGAGGGCCCCAAGGGGCATCTGAGCAGGAGACATACTATACTGCCTGGCTTTTCTGATGCTGATTACACAAATGTATTTATTTTGTGAGCATTCGGGAAGGTGTACAATTAAACTTTTTGCCTATACTATAACAAAATGAATACAAAAAGCCGGGCACAATGGCTCAAGCCTGTAATCCTAGCACTCAAGGAGGACAAGTGGGTGGCTCCCCTAAGCTCAGGAGTTTGAGACCAGCCTGAACAATAGCAAGACCTTATCTCTACTAGAAATAGAAACACTAGCCAGGCAGTGTGGTGGGCACCTGTAGTCCCAGCCACTCAGGAGGCTTTAGGTAAGAGAATCTCTTGAACCCAAGAGTCTGAGGTTGCTGTGAGCTATGATGCCACAGCACTCTAGCCAGGGCAACAGAGACTCTGTCTCAAAAAAAAAAAAAAAAAGATGAATCGAGTAGGAAACACAGTGTTTCTGGAGAATGCACAAACCACCTCCCTCTGCCATCTAATTTAACTGCTTAAAAGAATGGCTGATGCCGCATTTTCCTAATCTTGGAACATTCTGGTAGGCAGATATCACTGTACCTCCTAGAGGGAATCTGGCCTGTGGTTCCATGAGTTACATAGCTTTGCAGTTTTAAAGTCATTTAGTCAAATTTCATTGGGTTGAAGTTTTTCCAAGACTTTCATTTTGAGTGAGAAAGAAAATTCTTATTTTAAATAATACTAGAGTTCTCCCTTAATTAAGATTTCTTTATGGTAAAAACAAAATAACCATTTTTATTCAGGGAACAAATTGTGTCCATCATTTTCTTCTCCACTTTTAAGAGGAAAAGATAAAACAGTAGAGCATATCATTAACAAAATACAAGCAAGCACAAGGGTAATAAAAAAGGGACGTCCACAGTGTGCCAGAGATGGCTTATCTGATTGAGACCTCAGTAAAAGCTGTTCGTTTATGCCTGGTGGGAATACTGCCCACAGAGATATTGTGGAGTACGATTAGGATTAGGATAGAGTCAATTAAAAACTAAAGCAAAATTACTGATAAAAAGTCTCAGGACTGTGTTCCCAGTGACAGAGATTCAGATGACCACGGGGTCTCATGGTCACATAATATACTTAATAAACATGTTGTGAGAGTGTTCTGCATAAGTCTAATTAAATCAGCTGTTCTTCTTCATGATGTTATAAAGCTGATTTTCATGCGAGGGTTGACATTCATTTATGTATTTATAATAAATTATCTATTTACCCAAACCCATTCTGGATACAAGTATTTCCTCAAATCGCAATTTTTGCATTCTTCAAGGGCATTAAGCTCATTTATTTTTACAAAGAATTATGATTTAATGTTTTTTTTCATTTTTTATTTAATCATGACTGTGTACATTAATGTGTTTTGGGGATAAAATGTGCTGAATTGATAAGCAATGTGGAGTGCTTACATTGAACTGATTCGCGTAACCATCACCGCATTTGCTTATTTGTTGTGGTAAGACATTTATACTTTATTATTAATAGTTTTGAAAGGTTAATGTTTAGAAATACAATGGATACATATGTTTCTGACTTAAGGTGTCTGATGAAATAATAAAAAAGAAGAAACTAAATAAAACTGTCTCATATGTAAAGAAAAGAATGAGTTAAATTGCTCATAATGTCCATTATTTATCACTTTCCACATAATCTTCTTTTTAGAAAGATAAAGTAATAGGATGTATTTTCAGACCATATGGAATGGCAGAATGTATCAGGGATGTTACCAGATTCAAGGGAAGCGATTGCATTTTACAAGCTGGAGAGTTTGTTTCACAAGTAGGTTTACAGAATCATTATGCTTGTCTTTAGATGTTTCTGAGAGTTTTCATTGGATCTCTATGTGATGATAGAAAAGTATAATGATGACAATTTTTGCCAAGTTTTAAATATTTAAAGTGGTTCTGCCTTTTTAGTTCTGTTTAGAGTAAAAAAAAAACTGTTTTGCCAGACTATGAGATGTTTCCACTTAATTGAGTGAATAAAGGGATTGCAACGTTTATTTCTTCAAGGTGATAGTCTTTAAAACTTCCCAACCTCATATTTGAAGCCGACTTATGTCTTGGATGGGTGGATATTGAAGCTAGGCATGACTATAAATAGTGTTTCTTCTGAGATACATCCAAATCCCTTTGATAATCCTGGACGTTTTAATTGGACTTGGCCATCCCTTCTTACAGACTATCATGGGCTGAATTGCTTCCCCCATTCATATTCTGAATCCTTAACAATTAGAACCTCAAAATGTGACTGAATTTGGAGACAGGTTGTTAGGGTAGGGGTCCTAATACAATGTGACTGTTCTTACAGAAAGAGGAGATTAGAACACGCAGATAGACAGACAGACACCAGCGGTGCAAGAACACAGAAGGAGGACGGTGCAAGGATGTTGTGAGAAGACGGCGTTGGTGAACCAGGGAAATGACCTCAGGAGAGATGCTGCCTGCAGGCACTTTGAACTTTGACCCCTGGCCTTCAGAACTGTGAGTAGATAAATATCTGTCATTCAAGCCACCAAGTCTGTAGTATTTTGTTATGACAGCCCCTAAAAACTACACAAACTAACTGACCTTCAACAAATAAGCAGTCTGTATAAATGATGTGGCTGGTTTCATGCCTAGTGAGAAAAATTACGAATAAAATTATGACTCAGCTTTCTGAGAAAGTTGACAAGGAATTCTCCTGCCATAGGGGTTTTCTGAATGCAAGGTCCTTAAAAGGTATCTGAGAATAACTACGTTTTGCCTGATCCAAGACATCTCCCTACTCTATTTAGATGTACAAAATAAATCTTTTTTTTTAAAATAAATCTTTTTATAATCAGGTAAAAAAGATTAGCTTCTTAATTTTGTCCATTTTAAAATTTATTACTGTTGTGTGTAGCAAATGCACACTGCTGGCACAGGAACAGGTCAACAACTGAATGTCACATATGATGGAGGACATTGAAGTTTACAGACTCATCCTATGAAAAGAGCTACATTTCTTCTCATTGCCGAATACCAGGCGGTCCCCTCCAACCTACTCCACTCAGAGGCTGCACACCAAGGCCAGTGCGTGGTCCATCCGTCAAAGCAATTTTGGAACTCTTTTTCTGGAATGGCCACCAGAGCTGCTGTTGTATGAGGTCTGACAATTAAGTGCACAAACTCATCTTTGACAAAGTGCTTTGAAAGGAGGACCAGACGATGCTTCCCAAGGGGTGGACTTCAAAGGTGACCACAGTGATGTTCAACAAGGAGGTATGTGGTGCTTTTTGTAGGATGAGTTGCAAACTCAATTGACTGACCTTGTATTTTTAAGACCCAGCTGGAATCCACTCTGGCTGTATATACTCAAGAAAGTCCTCCTCAGGTCCTTACACTGCTGCTTAGTTATTCCCTACCCCATCCTTGCTAACCAGCAAATAGCCTCTGAGATGAATACCGCTTGACAAGTAATACATTCATCCCTTGTTAGGACCTGAGTAGAAAATACAAGATTGAACGTTTTATTTGTCCCAAGTTCAGCTTTCATTTTCACAGAACATTGACACAACATTCATTCAAAAGCTTTATTCTTTGGCCATTAATCCTTAATGATTCTTTTAACTTACTCACTGTATAACATTTATTTAGCTTTTTTGCCATAAGTAGAAGAATGAGAGCGTCCTTTTATTTTTTTACTTGTGTGATATTTATGTTAAGAGTCCTCAAATTAGACATTATTTTTGTATAATAAAATGATTATACATTCAGAAATAGACAACTCCTGATATTTCTGGCTAAAAGAAAAGTTACCAAGTTTCAAAATAATGAGAAGGAATGATGCAATTTTTTATAAAACGTAAGTCCCCAATTTTTCACTTCTAGTGGTTCAAACACCTCACCTTTTTCTCAATTTTTCATAAAAATAAAATGTTCATATTTGAGGGGAATTGTCAGTTTGAAAATGTTAACAGCGATATCTGACTGCTCACATGTAGAAGAGTGTCTTCTGCTCCAGACTCCACTTTTCTCCTAATGTTTAATATACAAGGTGTCCATACATTTCACGTGCAATTTAAATAGGCAATAGTTGTTTATTTTATTTATCATTGAAATGTATTGAAAACAGATAATTATATAAATACTATCGTGCTCTCAACCCTCCACGTATTTTTATGCCTTTCTTGATTTTATTTCAACAAATAAACTTATTGATGAAGCTGAGTAAACTCTGAGACGAGGATTCCTTCACTTTGAGAAAAGGAAAAGCTGTTTGCTTGAAAACATAATAATTTTAACATATTGTCATTATTAGTTCATTACTCAAATAAGTTACTATAGAATGCAAGAGCTCCCAAACCATCTTACAAATCAACTATTTCTATAGTCTCAGATTAAATGCAAGTAGGTGCCAATACAGTTGTGATGATTAAGATTAAATGATTTAAATTCACTGTTATAATCAAAATAGAATTATTTATATATTCCTGTCTTGAAGGATTTTCATAATTATATTTTTCTGAATTTCTTATTGACAGTAAAAGAATTAAAATATGTGCTGCTATTTCACCATAGTAGTGGAATACACACATCAACCACTTTTTAGTTGACTCTAATTTGGACTAAATGTCAAATTATCTCCTCGGGTTCCCCATTTCTGCCTCTCTCTGATGCATAGTTACCTGTGGGGGTCAGTAATTAGCACCTGGTTACTTGGTGATGCAGATTTCTTTTCCTTGTTTCTCCAAAGTAAAAGAGAAAAAAATTCAGTGGATTAAAAAAAAACAAAAAAACGGTTAAATAAATTTCCACATCATTTTTAAAGGCCCCCCCAGACTGTAGTACTTTTCACACCTTAACAGAGAGTAATGCTTCTCCTTAAAGTGAACATTATATACACATAATTTTTACCACATATACATGTGTAATATTATACATATAACATTCTACATATTTCTGTATAAAAATATACAATTACATTTTTGCAGTTTTATAAAAAGTATCTCCATAGTGTTAATTCTCTTCCCCATCTCTCTTGATTTCGTGAATGAAAAAACACTCATAAATGTTATTTGTTTTTCTTTTGAGTGTATCATTCTGGAATATTTATCCCTGTTATATTTTTAAATTCATAGAGTATTCTGTATTAAGCTTATGTACAAACATTATTGTTCTAAGATAATTTAAAATTCCACTAATTTAATTTTAAAAATACTCAAAACAATATTTTCTTTTTTTAAAAGAACTAAAAAGCCAGTTTTTTTGGTTTCAAAATTATATTGTCCATTTTCACTGAAAGTACTTTCCAAACAAAGTATAATTTGTACTTGGAGACAGTGTGTATGAGAAATACACACACAGTGTTGAAAAAATAATTTCCCTTGAATTGTGTGGTGCAGTTTTTTTTTTTATTACCTGTAATGTTAAAAAGGCTTGTTTTACTAATAGAACTGAATTTTAGGCTTATTCACATAATGGGTTTCATGATAAAGAGGTTACACAAGTTATCATAAATTTATATTTATATTTCTGTGAATATTATTTTGGGAAGCCACTTAATATACAGTAGAATCTCTGTAAGTTGATCACCCAAGGGATTGTAACAAAATGGTCAATACATGGGGTGGTCAACATAAGGAATTAGGCCTACTGTACAGATAGGGACATGAGGGGCATGTCTGGTCTATAAGAAATAGTTCAACTTAAGTAGTTGGTCAGGGTAGGGAGGTGGTTAGCTATGGAGGTTCTACTGTATTATGTGAAGTATATCTCCTGATGGCCCATTGCTTTCTTCATTGTACACTGTAATGGTATGAATCCCTTGGATGTCTAGCTATGAAGCTGTAGCCGGAAGGTCCTGTCTGCAGAAATGTATGCTACTGAGAGAATGCCTGAGGGGCCAAAGGTGGCATACCTCCCTTAACATCATGTTATAATGACTTCTGAGGTCACCTGGATACTGCTATAGGCTATAAATGACATTTCTCTCCAGTGTGTAGTATGGTCACTTTTGTGCCTTGAGATTTTCTCTGGCAGCCAAACTATTTTGCAATATTTTTAAACAACATGACGATTTGCCACTGATAACACCACTAATTTGTCACTTTATTGCATTCTCCTACACAATATTCTCCCATAAATGTAGAGAATTCCTGATATATGAGGTAAAGATATGACAGAGGATCATGTTGATGTTATCTGGACCAACTTCAGACCTGGTAAGCTTAATGATTTTTACAATATTTTCAGGAATCACCTGATTGAGTGATTCTTTCACAATATTGAGTAAGTATTGTAAAAGAAAGAAAAACTTAAGATGTAAGGAATTATGTCTGGCACTAACTCAACTCTTATTTTTACTTACATATTTATTGATTACTCAGTCCCAGCAAGGGCTTCCCCCTTCTTGTCCTGGGAAGTAATAGTTTAGAGAATTGACTTAGAAAATGTCTTCATTTCTCGAAGTGATTCTGACACATGATACCCTAGAAAGAAACACAGTATATAATCATAAAAATATGATAACAATACTACACATGTAGTTCCTGCTGTGAATGGAGGTATCTCCCAATTTAAAAGATGACCACTGCAAAATTGACCCAATAAAATGACCCAGCCTTGGAATATTCCTGGTGACTTTCAGAATGCAAAAACACATTATTCTGGAATTTTCTAGAATTTGTTAGTCTTTGTAAACATTCTCTTCTTTGTAGGTGTATCTCTATCTCTTTTTGGAATACTCATTTTAGCACTTTGGCCCTAAACAAATCAAAAACCTAAAAATCAATTGTAATTTTTTAAAAAGTGCACATACATCCAGGCAATAAATCAATGGTATTTTCAAAGTCCTTTGCATATTTTAAGGTCAAAATCAATAATGATGACATGTTTTCCTTCAGTTGTTCACATAGTATTTTTTTTTTTTTTTTTTTTTTTGCAGTTTTTGACCGGGGCTGGGTTTGAACCCACCACCTCCGGCATATGGGGCCAGAACCCTAGTCCTTTAAGCCACAGGCACCGCCTCATACAGTATTTTTTTGTCCTCGAATTTTTATCACAGATGATGCTATAGGTTGCATATAATCTATAATTTTCTTTTGGAAAAAATGACAATATTTCTAGAAAAGTAATATTAATGCAAGGTATGTTGAGAAATATTCTACTTTATTATAAATAAGTAGTTCTGCCATACCCAAGTGAGCATCTTTAAATCTATAGTGTCTTTAGAATAACAGCAGGTGGACTTAGAAAACTATATATGGTGCATAGTAGGTGCCTTTAATATTTATTGAATGAATTAATAGAATAAAACACTATTATTACTGAAGAGATTCCTGTCTCTGGAAACGCACTTGAAATCTTTGACATTCAAAGAGTACTACTTTGTGACTTTTAAGGCTTAATAGGAAAGTGCAGTTCTAGTTTTCTTCAAGAAATGCAAGTACATCCTATAATGTTAACTGAAATTGATAAATGTGGTAGTTATCTAAGCAAGACTTGAAACTTTATCATTAACTGATTTATCCTTCAAGCATTAAATGTATAAAATATGTGAAAAACTTGGTAATACATTTTCTAAAACATTGCATCTCCAAATACCCAGTAATACTGTAGGATTTAATTATCCTTAGTGAAATTAAGGGATAGAAACTATTTTGTTCACTTAAAAGTGAATGTTAACTATTTTTAAAGAGTCTGATTTAATATTTCCAGAGTATGGCCTGACAAAGGGAATTAAAAATCTCCCACGGGGATTCTAATATTTTGCTTACTTCGAGACCTCCTGGATTAAACAATCTTTAATTTCCTTTTGCCATTAACGTTTACTTCATAAGTTGGGCCTCCCTGTCCTTGATAGATGGCAGCCGACATGTTACATGAGCAAGTTTAGAAAACTAACACACAGCACTGGAACTCTGGTTAATAAAATTGTACTATATTGGGAATTTCCACTAAAGGAGTAGAGTTCAACTACTCCTATTAAAAAATAAAAGGAAAACTATGTGAGATGATGGATATATTAATTTTTTCAATATAGTAACCATTTCTCTATCTATTCTATAAGCATCCAATAATATCGTGTTCTATACCATCAATATAAATAATACATCTAAAGAAAAACTCAAGGAGGATAAATTGTTTTAAGTATGTTCTGAAGAAAGGTGGAAAGGTAGGAAAATATAAATTCTTTAAGATAAAAATACAAAATTTGTTTTGGTTATTCATTCATTACCCTTACATTAACTAGGAAAGACTTTATTTGATTAATGTGTGGCCTAATTTTTAAAGTATGATTTGAAGTTATTCTTATGTCTGTGTTGCTCGCTTCTTTTGTTAGGTTATTTATTTATTTTTTTCTGTAATTTCCTGAATGATTTCACTTTTCTTGAGCTCACTCAAGTGCAAAGATCCTGGCCCTCTCTATTTTTTTGTCTGTTCTCCTCATCCAAGTAAGTAGCAACCTCTACTTATTCCTTGATGTAGCAGATCATTCTATAACTTGCATAAGCTTTAAATTCTCTCCTGAGAAATGGAGGGTGGAGGGGAAGAAGTGAACACCTGAGATAATGAATTGAGTTGGAGGAGGGAGGACAAAGCTACCGATCTGCTGAAGCCACAAAGTACTTGAGAGTTCAAGTGTATTGACAAGATCTCAAAGAGCACAGTTGTGCGTGTATCTGGGGAAAACATAAAGCCAGCTAAGGTGAGAAAAGAGCAGTTATCAGAAGAGAGATCTAAGGAAGCAAATCTCAAATAATTATTTTTACTATTTCATTGATGAATTTTTTTCACCTATTGTTTTCTTCTCATGATTATTATATGTAGCTACTTACATATCCTATTTTGTTTTGAAACTGTGTTTATAACACGTTTATAACTGTGTTTACCTTTTTGCAAGTTTCCTAACATATTTACTTTCAAGAAACTACCGAATAAAAGTTCTTAACATAAATCCATGTACAAATAAATGTTAAAAGCACAATAAAACAATACTGCATGAAAGATTTATATAAAGATATGGAGTCCCCCCCCCAAAAAAAAAGATATGGAGTCCCAAATGGTATTAGTTTATTTAAGGCAAAAGAAATGAATTAAAATAGTTTGAACTAGCTTAAATTGCACACTAGATTTTTAAATAATTACATATTTTTCTATGAAATGGCTAGGGAATTTACGAAATGCAATTTAATTAAGAAAAAGTAATTTATTATACAGTGAGAATACTTGCTTTCCCAGCAACCCAGCAACTAAAGGTTGTATTTGTGTTTAGCTGCCAGGTAGAGTTTACCTCTAAAGGTGGGTGGGCAGACTTCAGTATAATTTACTAGGGCAGAAGAAAATACTATAATTTGTATTGTATTGTATTGTATTATATTGTATTTCTAAAGAATTATGTTTTGACACAATCTTTGATAGAAAGAAGACTTAGCAAAAATAATATTGAGTCCCCATACTTCTGTGACAAAGATTCCCTTAATGTTAACATCTTCTGTATAACTACAGTAAAGTTTAAAAACATGTTTGTTAGGACAATTTTCTTGGCTAACTGCTTTATTTGAATTTTATCAGTTTCTTTCACTATATTTTTTATCTTTTATAGATGTTCCCTTAGTTTTCTATAAAGGATTGTAGCTCCCTAAATTTTTCTTGTCTTTAATTACTTTAAGGAGTAGGCATTTGGGCACTCTTGATAGAACATGTTATTTTTTTATTAAGTAGAAGTGTGAATAGTCCAACTAAGGAGTGAATGATCACTTGAAAGCATTTTATCTTTCTAATAATGGATTTCAAAACTTCATTGACAAGATCATTAGACCCAAGATTTACCTTCAGATTCTAATAGTTTTTCCATTAATCTCAGAAATCTCATCTTTATTTTGCCTTACTCTTACTTTCTTTAGCATTCTTACTTTTATTAAAAATTATAAAAAATACGCTAAAACAAAATGCAAAAATAGTTGATTAGCCATAAAGTGGCCATATGTTCTGACGTAATTATAGGTGGAACCATCTCTCACTTTCGAGATTTTACCCACTTTTAACAGTCAATCAGGCGTTGACTTGGTCTGGCGTACACAGTGTGCTTATCCTATGACTGGCACAGAAGGAGAGTTCTACATTCAGGAAGAGGAAATTATAGTAAGAATGAAAACTTCATGCAGCCTTCCCCCTCTGCTTGTTCAAAAGGCATCCACACAAAATGCGTTTAGGTAGCAAGGAGAAAGCAATGCTACATTGAAAAATTTGGTATGCAAATTTACCCATATATGATTTTATTTTTAATAATTTATCTACTGATGTCAGAATTTATAAAGTCCTCATGACATTTCACTTGTGGCGAGTATTTTCATGGTGTGAAGAAGCCAATCCTTATAGTGCCAAAGTGTTTAGTGAAGAGAGGAGGTGCATTATAATACTTACTACTTTATATGCAAGCTCAGTAAAATATGAAATACTATCATTAAAACATTTTTCCATTTACATTTGCTTATGAGTCAACAATTTTCCAAGAAGAAAAAATTACATTCTGTAAGAAGACTTGTTTATTGTTCAATTGTATTCTAAGTGAAAATAATTATGTGTATATATGTATAAAAGATCTATTTTAATATTTGATTATTTTATACATCAGTTTATTTATCTCTTCTAATATAGTTTGTGAAATAATTTTCACCATCAAGCTGAATGATTATTATTACTTCACAGAATTAAAGAAAACAATCAGGCAAAATATTAATAATGATAATTCTGAGCAAAAGATATATGGAATTTGAAAAATTACTTTTAAAACTTTTCTGTGCTTGAAATTTCTTTTTAAATAAGTAAAAATAATGATAAACATATAGGCAGAAAAACTCATGATGGTAGTATGCTGAGATAATTTATAAGGTAGATGAAGACCTAACAAAAACAATGAGAATAAAAAATCTAACTTGCTTCCCTCAGACAGTCAGGAAGGTGTTGCCCACTTAATGCAGAGAGCGAGAAGATTGCTTTGGATGACGGGCACTGTCAAAGTGTAGTGCTCAGAGAGCAAAACAACTATTTGAAACCCCAAAATGACAAAGATATTGAAAAATAAAGTAGATGAATGTTCATAAAACCTAGAGGAAAGAAGGAAAAAAAAATGCTGAAAGAACAAGATAATGAAACATCAGACATTTCATGGTATCAGCATTAGTTCCAGGCAAAGGAACAAGGAAATAAAGGGAAGCCCGTTAAAAAAAAAAAAAAAAAAAGTAACAGCAAAGTTTCTAGAACTGAAGAGAGATTTCAATCTGCATCTTCTAATCATAGATCAGGTGCCATTGAATGAATGAATGACTCTCAGGACACCAACACTGATGCATATTATTATAAAAGATAAGAAATGACTTAAAAGGTAGATCATCATAAAAGACTTCAGAATGGACACATCTGATCTCACAAAGGATATCACGTCATCCAAAAAAGTCACCAGTCCCAAAGGAATGAGAATAAGACTAAATTAAATGATTCATCAAGAGTACAGAAAGCCAAGAGGCAACAGTAAGAACTTTTCATTTCTTAAGAAACAATAATAACATCAACCAAATAACCTAAAAAATAGCATAAGGATGAAACAATTTTAATTATGCCCCTAGTTGAAAATAACACCACGAATCATAAAAGATAAAAAGGTATAAACCCTACGCATCAATTTTAGAATTTTGCAGAAATGTACAAACTCTAATATCTACAGGAAAAGGCAGATTACCTACAGAAAATGAGGCGTTAGTTTTGCACAGGTTTTTTTCCTCCCCCCATTGTGTGCTGAAGAAAATGAAGTAATTACGTCAAAGCCCTGAGATAACTTTGAACCTAGAACTGCATATACTTCAAATGACTTTTCATGAGTGAGGATAATGTACATAAATCAATGTTACATAATTTACTTTCATGGGCTTGTTATAGTTATTTGTCACAGGATGGAAATAATTCATAAATAATATAAAACAAAACATAAGAAAGTTAATATATAATAGTGTGGGATGCAAGAATCAATGGAAAACAGGGATATTAGTCAAATGTGTAATTTAGCCAATTTAAATGTTGATCGAAAATATGCATTAATAGGCTGAATATCAGAATGGAATATTGTGTTTGAAAGCGTTTGGGAGAAAGTTAACAGTAGCCTACCCAATACCAAAGGGCAACAAGTGCTGATTAACTTGCATCTTAGTGAAGACTATTCAACTGGTTTACATGAATAGCTTGTGTTATTCTATGTTCTAAAGTCAGAGAGGTGATGACAGCATTTTCCCAGGGGGCATATCTGGGGATCTTTTATGCTTCAGGTCTGCAGGTGTTAGTTGTTCATAATTTAGGTATTTGTAAATCATGCTCTATATACAGAACAAAAATAACGTCTCATCTGAAGGGTTGTGTTAGTACTTAATGATTTTTTTCATTCAAATCATCTCTGTACTAGTGACCTTAATCTATTCATCATTGCTATAGGTGAGAGCAATTAACCTAGTATGTAATTAGTTAAGTTGTTCATTTAGTAAAATTTGAGACAGTAAACTACTTATACTATAAAAAAACATAAAATAAAATTTTAAATTTAAAGCTCGGAATACCAGTAATAGAAAAAATAGTTTCTATTTATGATTTTTCTTTTGCTGAATTATGTTAATAGTTTAAAAATTTTATCTGGACTTGTCAAAAAATACATGTTTTTCCATGTATGCATCCATATCCTTCTTCACTTGAAAATTTATTAAATGATTTTGGTAAGTTAGAATTTGATGTAATGGTGTTATGAAACTAAGTCTTTACATTTAAAGCCAGTTTAACAAAAAACAAGTCTTTCCCATTAAAGCCAGTTAGTTCTAGTCTGTGGCCATTGAACATACCTAAACATGAGCCAACTTTATAACAACTGAAAGCTACGGATTCCGAGATCAGAAGAAGGAGTGTAGATGGATTAATGGAAATTCATCACCAATAGTGAAAATAATTATTAAAGGCCTGGATAGGCAACATTTTCACTGTTGTTATTAATACATGTTTTACAACTTCTTTGAATTGAAGGCCAAATTCTCCATGTAAATGCAATAATTCATTCAATTTATACTTAGTTAGATACTATAATAAAAGTTATGATCCTAAATAAAAATAAATATCCAGTGTAAGAACATTGACAAAAGGTAAAATGTTTTAGACTATGACAATTTTTTCTAATAATTTTATTATTCTTTATCTTGTGGAGCAAAGAGAATCAAATCAAGTTTATCCTCATTAAATAAAATGCTGGAAAATAACATGAAATGATCATAAATTTACTATACTATAAACATGACACAAAATTTGCACTAGTCATTTAATTGAAAAGTAATTATTTTTAATATTGACTTATAACTTTATATCCTTAAAAATTTGGTTATTAAATTTATCCTCTATTTGGGTTGAGTTCCTGGAACGCTCCTCTGAAGCCCCATAGCGCAGCATTCACAGCTGTAAAGTGTTATGTAAGTTTACCACTGTGTATTCTTCTTTATCTTTTTTGCTTGGCTGCTTTTTCTTCTAGATTATGACGTGAGGGAGAAAGAGACCAAAATTCCCAAGCTTATTCAATTTCTGGGGCAAAACTCAGTTCATAGAAATTCCTTTAATTACTGTATGTGTCAAATGAATGACTAGCTCTTAATTGCAACCATCACGCTGGGTCAGGTGCACCGTGGTCAGGTGACTCCTCTAGGTTACTGGGTAGGTCTTGCCTTTGTGGGCTCGTGATTTCTACTATTTTTTATGCAATCATTAGATACAGGGATTATATACTCGCGATTGAAAATCAATAACCACTAGGTCATAAAGAACAAATCTTAAAGTGTGTAATGCCAAGTAAAACCTGGAAATTCTCCAAGATGACATATTAACAGCATTTTGGACTGAGTTAACTAATTTTTGATTGATGAGCATAGAGAGTCTCCCTGTTACACTGTCTCTGCTCTGCTTCTCACACACTCTTGCCCATTTCATTGACTGAATTGCTCTCTGCCCTTCCGTCACAACCAGTGTAGCAGGAGCCTGACCTGTACTACTCATTCTCAGCTCTGTGCAGATATCAACCAGCAGGAACTTTGTATCTGCATTGCGGGTCCCCAGCCACATACAGTCACCGTTCTAGAAGCCCTACATGTGTACTCAAAGATTTTGATTTTCCCCCTAAAATCTGGGAAAATTGTCTCTACTGTATATTCTTGTGTATCTTGACCATTATAAGGTTCTAAGCTTTATCACTAATACCTCTCATGTTAGGGGACAGGTGCAGTATCATTTGCCTTTCTGAGATGTCATACTTTCATGTGTATTATTCAATGATCAGAAAACACAATTTAGAGAATAATGAATTGTGTTCCTTGTTTGCTCTATGTATTATACCAGCATTTCAGTTTCAAAATTTCAAAGATTCACAAGATGCTTAATTTTAAAATAATTTTATTTTGCAATGTAATGCCTTTTCTCTTTTAGCAAGTTCGCGTATTTCTTTAGATTTTACCAGTTATTTCACATATGTACATAGAATTATATAAAATGTACCTAATAAGTTCCATATGACACATTTTATGTTCTGTTCTTAGGAATTATAAAATGTAAGTGGTGTGAGTTCTACGTGGTTGCCACATCTAAATATCTAAAAATAATATGACATATTAAATATAGACAGAGAAGCAAGTGTCTTAGATGATGGATGTATATGCTTGATACCGATTATCTATGACCTTTAGAAAACTAATCAACCAATAAATTAATCTAAACATTGTGTCTTGAGAATAAATAATAAATTAAGAAACAGAATATTTAATTTATTTTAAAATGAAAATTATGTTACATATGCTGATGTTCATGATCATATTGTTTATCCATCAATGTATGGATACATGACAGTTTATTGAATTTTTACTTATGCAAGTTACCTAGTGCTTAGAAGTTCTTAAGAAAATTCAGAAATTGGATTCCACAATTTATTTTAGGCAAAAAAATATAAGTTAACATAGAATTTTGCAAGGCAGTTGAGGCATTTTCCCAATTTCAATGATGGTGTGTGGATTTGCTCTCTGTGCTACCCTGCAGGCTAAGAGGATTTAGAAGTACCTTTAGCTGCACAAATACTTTCTTTAGATATTGCCAACAGAATGGAGCCACACTGAATAAAAATAAAAAAAGTTTCAAAAGAAAGTAAACATATTTTCATTTTTTACTTGCTTTTCTGTTAAAGAAATCACTGTGTTTCTGCTGAAAGTCACCTCCACATCAACACACAAACGTACAATTACTTCTCTGGGGCAAGGACCTCTGTACATTTTTTTTTTTTTTCCCCTAGGAGCAGGGTATGAAATGGCTTTAGATGTCGAGAAACAGAATAGCGGAAATGAGGTTATTAGTCATTTAAGCCAAATGGAAGACTGTGTTTAATTGTCTTCCTGATCCATTGACTTCAAATAGTCTGCAAAGACAGACTCCAGATATGCTTAATGCTTTTGCAAGAGGCTAAACAGGCCTTCTGCAACATTGAACTTCTAGAGAAATTCAAAACATGACTCCTGCTGAATCTGTATCTTCCTGTCGTCCTCAGTGCCAATTTATTATTTTCTTAAGTATGCAAAAATTTCTGGTCTCACCATTTTTTTTAGTTTCTTAGAGACTGTGAGAGAAAGCAAGAGTTTGGGAGTAATACAAAGTAAGATTTGAATATCTCTTTCTCTTAGTTATATCTAAGCAAAACATTGGCATTACTTTTACACACTCAAATCATTTAAAGACTATTACTGGCACTTTGGTCTTTATTCAACCATTCATAAATATTTTCTTTAATAAACGTTCTTCCACCTTCACAAGAAAATTAGTCTTCCTACCAGCAAAGACAATATTATATGAAATATGTAGCTTTTTATCTTTAATGTTTAAAGTGATTATAGCAAAAAATTAGATAAAAGATAGAGAATGTACCAAAGAAAATACATTATAATGGTTATTCTCACAGAATTTTGGAAAATTCTATATTTGTTTACATGAACACAGGGAAATTTTGGCTTAAAAACAACCAAAAATATTCAATGAAATTTATAATATAAAAATCTACATTGACATTACTTAAGTTATATAACATTTCTTATCATGATAAGACAAAACTCTTGAACAAAAAAATTATAATTCTTTAACTTTTAATATAGCATCTATAGATCCTTATACATTTATTTGTAGTATAAAAGAATTAGAAAATTAAAACACATATTATGAAAGTTCCATTTTCACATAATGTATTTGCTGAGTTCTGCCCCGGGGCCAGGGTTCTTCAAGACTTGTGGCAACATGGCAAGAACTGGAAAAAATAAGAGTAAAAACAGTGAGAGATAAAGGTACGGGACACACAGGATAGAGTTTTCAAGAGTGGAAACAGGGGTCCATGCGAGCTTGTGGGGTTTCAGCAAGTGGTGCTTTTTCCACCCAGTTTTTATTGAAGGCTATTTTCTTTTTTTCTTTTCTTTTATTTTTTTAATTGTTGGGGATTCATTGAGGGTACAATAAGCCAGGTTACACTGATTGCATTTGTTAGATAAAGTCCCTCTTGCAATCATGTCTTACCTCCAAAAGGCTATTTTCTTTTTTTTTTTTTTTATTGTTGGGGATTCATTGAGGGTACAATAAGCCAGTTACACTGATTGCAATTGTTAGGTAAAGTCCCTCTTGCAACAAAAGGCTATTTTCTTATTTAGCTGAGGGGATAAGCTGAGGAAGAGAACAAAAATGTCAGCAGTTTCTCTGAGTAAGCATGTTAGTTCTTATTCTATCTGTAATTATTAACTTTAAGGGTCTGATAGCCTTGAGAAATCCAGACGTGAGCCTTGTTCGGGGGCAGCCTCCTGACTGTGGTCACGCTCACCGGTCCCTTGGGGGAGTTCAACCCCTCTAGTTTCTCTGTGGAGCAGATGTGGTGATGCCAGTTCTCCTCTGAAGGATCAATGGAAAAGAAGAATTTTCCTCTAATTTCCATCTGATGGCATTTCTCTCCATGGTTAGGGTCCAAGCCTTCCTGCCCATTTCTCAGGGCTCAAGTTGTTCCCTTGATCTCTGTGCTGGCCTTTACACAAATTTCCACAATGGATATTTGCTTCTGGAAGATCGTTGACTATTGACTGGCCAGGAGTTGGCCTGGTTAATGTTCCTTCATGCAGCTTCTGCTACAGCCTTTGTTACACTTCAGAGAGCTTACAGACCCAGACACTTCAGTGTGCTTACAGACCCAGCAGGGCTGTTTGTAAGCTGTGTCTCTTACAGGCTAGGCTTCCAGGAAAAGCAGAAACTGCCCAGACAAGTAACTCAACTGTTATGATAAAAGTAAACTACCTAAATTATTTTTATTCTGCCTTGTTCAGCTTATTTATCTGTTTTCCCCTGCTTTTCTGGGGGCGTTTTCCCTTGCCAAGAATAGGGTCTTTGGTCCCCATAGCATTTGAGAGATAGTAAACATATAATCTTTCCCTAAGTACATTTCCAGAATATTAGAAACTAATAAAACGCCTAAACTGACAGCCTATAGAAAATAAAGAAAAGCATTTTAGTCTGTTTTCCCTACAAAGATAATATTTCTTTAGGGAGAAGAGCCTCCCAAGACCTGAACTAAAATGAAAACAGATCTATATATAAGCCAGAAATTAAAATTTGCTTACTAGGGTTTATAATGACCATTTTTAATTATCAGTTTTCTTCATAAAACAGAAAATATGAGCAGAGTAGATGAAAATACATGTATTTAATATCTTTTGAATAAAATCAAATTTTTGTTTTTAATTCTTTATCTCCCTCTTTTGTTCTCAGCCTATTATTTGGTGAAACTAGCGATTTCTGAATGTCAGACACTGATGATGCATATGAAAATTGTAGACTCTCCTCGTGATATCATCTCACTCTAAGCCAGCAGTTGGTAAACTACAGCCCCTGGGCCAAATTTGCATAGTTAACTGTTTTTTAAATAAAGTTTTATTAGAACCCAGCCACATGCTTCGTTTACATATTGTCCACGGGTGCTTTGACAATATTATGGAAAAACTGAGAAATATGAGAAGAAACTATATAGTCTACTAGCCAAAAATATGTACTTAAATCCCCTGTCAATAAAATAGTTTCTGTTCAGCTCAGTCTAATAAGAAATGTGTTTTATCACAATGGTGATGCAGTTCTAGCAAGGCTCACTCTGTGATATTCTCTCCCTATTCCTTACAGCTTGGGGCACAACAGGTTTTGGGGGGTCCTCCTCCATAAAGAAATCTTACCTTTGTTCTGGAAAACAGCACGCTCCATTTGCTCTCTACTATTGATTTAGGAATTGAGTTAATTGTGGCCCTATGATTTTCCAATATTCTGGAAATGTCCTTAGGGAAAAGACTAACTACCTGTTTATAATCTCTCAAGTCTCTGTAAAATATTTTCCAGTTTTATTTTTCTCTTACCATTTGTCTTCCCTGGACATGTTATCTGATGATTGACTTCTTGTAATTAACTAGAGTTATCAAATTGCTTCATAGTAACTTCTGTTGGTAGACGGGCATCTCTCTTCTACAAGGTTCCTTCCTCTCAGCACTCATAGGACCTCTGCTTATCTATGCCTCATCACCTCCCATTGCCTTCTCAGAGATTTTTTTTCTATTGTATTTTTTGCTAATTGGAAAGGAGGAAATCTAGCCTACCATCAGCCACTTCATAGCAATCACCAAAGATCCTGCAGTTACCAAATGTTATTATACGTGCTATCACATATTTTAAATATCACTTTCCTATTTTTCCCACAGATCCAACAAAGGACTGGAACCCAGAATTTATAAAGATTTCAAACAAATAAAAAAAAAAAACTCTATTGAAAAAATGGACAAAACATAAAATTTTTAATTTCAAAATGTTCATTGTATGTGTATCTTTTGCTTTGCAAGCCACTTGAAACCATTCTTGAGAATGGTACAAATAAAACCATTTAATAATTAACAAGAAGACATTAGAAATGTCCTTTTGCATTTCAATGGAATTTGATAGTGTATTGAAATAGAAAATAAAATACTTTTCCATAACACTACATTTATGTTGGTTCTCTCACAGTTTCTTTCAAAAGCAGTATGACAATAAAATCGAAGCAAGTGATCCCTTATAAGTAGAGCCCCTTAGTAATTTCCTTTCATCTAGAGAACAGAGCTTGTCTTATCATTTAGTGTACCTACTTAGTTTTATTTTTTTTGCTTCAAATTGTTAATACTTCTCTTTTATTCACCCTAGATAGTCATCACTTGATTATCTTTATTCATGTAGCTTTTAATTACAACTTATTCACAAATGATGTACCTTGAAAAGCTGCTATTTTTCTAATACCGATGGGGTTAAGGTTAGGGTTAGTTGCTTGTTAACATTACATGTTTGGTTGTTAAATAGGGTTAAATATGAATATTTAATCGTTCATCTTAGGAACAGGCTACGGTGCTAAATAATGGCTAGCCACTTTCTTATTTCTTTTGTCAAAATTATTCCAAGTTCTGAGATTTTCCTTCCTAATTCTCTTTCACATATTTTCTAATTTCTTTTGGATTTTTACATAAATGTTTGATTAATATGTTACAGCATAAAGGCACTAAATTTTCTGAAGGCGCTGATATGACCCAGTTACTGTGCTAGTTTTTCACATACATTATTTTCAATTTAATTCCCTGTGTCGCTTCTCATGTTTAATACATGAGAAAACTAAGCTGTAGAGAAGTTAAATAAATCTCCATGGGTTAATCCCCCAGTTGCCATTATCACACTTTAAAATTTACCAATAATTCTTTAACATACATAAATATCAATGTTCATATTCCAAATTGTCTTGTTATAGGAATCCTCATGTAATCTCTACATCGTGACAGATTGGTGGGATCCTTAAGTCTGTCCCCCTTATCTAACACTGCATTAACACCTACAATTTAGTGGCTTAGGACAAATATATACTATTCTCTGCTATGCTTCAGTGGGTTCCCTGAACTCTGGTAGAAATTTTCACTTCCGTTTTCTTATGAGCATACAGTCAGCTGGCCGCTTGACTGGAGTGGTAGTGTGTGTGAGTCAGCTTTCACCAGCTCACCAGAGACAATTCCGGGCATCTGTTTCCAGCTTTGCCTTCAGTGAGGTCACACCGGCAGCTGGAAACAGCCGTGGTAGTATTGTTTACACAGTGAAAATCGAAATTGCTACAAATCAGAGCTCTACCTCCACAACTCTCCTTTGTAAACTTGGTCTATCAGCATATAGCTGGACTTATTTGAAGGCTCAGGATTGCTAAATTTTACTCCAGGACTGGTGTCTGGTGTATCAACCCTGTGCATACCAAGAATGTGTGAAAGTGACTGTCTCTTCACGGTTTTATGGGCCATAAATATTATTAACCTCCAGGATTTTTGTTAATCTAACAGATATTGCTAATATCCACGTGCATGTTCCTTATACTACATCTGTGTCAGGTGGAACATCCCTTCACGTGATGGTCCTTTACATTTCTTTTATGTCAATTATCCACTGATATCACTTATCCATTTTCTGTAGCATTATTTATTCTTTTAATAATACATAATACTATATGTTTTATTTTTTATAATACAGTGATAAAACTTTTAGCTCTCTTAATATATGTTTCATTTCCTTTTTAAAATTATTTTTTTTTCATTTCCTATATACCACCATGGACATCCTTGTTTCTATCCTAATCTTAAAGGAAGATATTCAGTCTTTCCCCATTAAGTATGACTGTATCTGTTGGATTTATAGATATTCTTTATCAAATCCACATAGCGTCACTCTATTTTCACTTTGCTGAGAGTTTGCATCATTAATTTTTATGTTTGATTTTGTCAAATGATTGTTACACATTAATTGATGTGATTGTATGTTCTTTATTCCTTAAAGTCTACTGGTAACATACTTCATTTTGATGAACATTTGATGTATTATATCATTTCAGGAATTAAGTTGGATATATTTTCAAAATGTAAACTTTTTTTTATTTTGTTTTGTTTTGTTTTATATGAGACAGAGTCTCAAGCTGTGAGTCTGGGTAGAGTGATAGGGCATCATAGCTCACAGCGATCTCCAGATCTTGGGCTCAAGCAATTCTTTTGCCTCAGTTTTTCTAATTTTAGTAGAGGTAGAGTCTCACTTTTGTTCAGGCTGTTCTTGAACTCCTGAGCTGAAGCTATCCAACCTGCCTCGGCCTCCTAGAGTGCTAAGATTACAGGTGTGAACCACCTCGCCTGGACAAAATATAAGTTTTATGAACAATTTTCTCTCTATATAACCAGCTGTACCTATTATATTTCTTAAAGAGACAGTATATATGGGTGAGGATATACATCTCATGTTTTTGTACTGAGTTTGAAGAACTATCTCATTCTGTGGACCACACTTCACTTCTGCTTGGTGTGGGCTTAAAGTAATGGAAGGTTGTGTCCTTGGTACCTGGCTGCAACCTCTGAGACGGCTTCCATAAATTTGGATAATGAGCTGATAAGAGAATGTAGATGTGGGCTTGTCACTCATTTCTCCAGTCTAAACTAAAATATGTTTCAGTACAATGGAATTCACTATATAACTGAAGAGACTCATCTAGCAGTCACAGGTAATAGAATCTAAACAAAAGTACAACATACAGCCCATCAAATGTAAAATTCTATGTTGATCATGCTCTGACCAGAGTCAAGGCGTTCTGCTCCATTGCCTCACATGTCTCTTGTCTTTTTTCTGCCTGAATTTGTACATTTGTTATCCTCCATAATGTAAATCTACATACAAATTTTGGGAAACCCCTCACTTTAGGGTTAGTTGTTGCTGCAGAAACTGATTCTACACAGTAGCTTAGTTTTCATGACTCTTCGATTCAAACTCAAGTGGTGACTGGAGTAAGTTAGCAGAGAAGTACATATTAACATTTCTAGGCATCATACAGATGATATGATAATATGAGAAAACAGTTATGGATACCTGTTGGATTAGTCAGACAAAAAAACAAACAAAAATACTGATTACATGAGACGGAACACTCTAAAGAGAAAGAGGGGAAAACCTCTACTTACAAAGCTTCTCATTCATAATGGAAAAATTTATCCATTTAAATACAAATATTCCTTGGGTCATTTTTGCTAATTTAAAAACATAAATTGAAAGTAACATTGTTTTGAATTCTTTTTTGATTTAATGCAATATTTTATAATCTCCCATACTATTTAAATAAAATCTAGGCTCTTTCACATGTATTCATGCATTTATTTCAATCAAAATGCATATACAGAAAGTGCCAAAAATGTATCTACATTTTAAAAAAGAAAAAAACTATATTAAAATTGTAATATTAAATGTAAGTCAATAACAAAAAATGAGTATGAGTCATAATGAGCACATCTTATAATTGCAGAAGTCAAACGTGACCTGAATATTTATTACAAATTTCATACAGATTTTCCTTTCTCAAAATGTGTTTACATTTTTGGCACCCATTGTATTTAAAGAGCATAATTAAGCCAACATAAGGAGCAACTCCATAATTACTTAATAATGTTCCTTACTTTTACACAGGAAGATGTGACCCTGCTATCTTCCGTCTTCAGTATGAACAAAACAAGTCAAATATAACTAAAAGAAGATTATGGTTACCTCTAAATAAAATATTTCAAACTAGTGATAAGAACTTAAGAATTAGAATGAAAGAGTTAATATTATATATTCATTTTATCATAATATTAATAAAGATGACTTTTTAAAGAGTTAAGACTAATGCTAGAGTTTTTAATACCATTTAATCCCAGCAAATGTTCTCAGATTGGATTTATGAGAATTCTGAAAGGTTTTGCTATTCTTTTAAACTCATATGCATTGTATATTTTAAAGAAGTTCTTTCCTAGAAAACAATAACAACAACAACAATAAAAGAACAGAGGGAGCTAGTCTATGAACCTAACCAATGATTTACTGTCTTTTTAAAGAACTTTTTTTTTTTTTTTTTGCAGTTTTTGGCAGGGGCTGGGTTTGAACCCGCAACCTCTGGCATATGGGGCTGGCACCCTACCCCTTGAGCCACAGGTGCTGCCCTAGAACTTTTCTTTTTTATTGATAGTCAGTATAAGATAATTGGAAATTGTATTAATGTTATATGCTTACATGAGGGAATACTAACTCACTGAAAACAAGACTTCTGAAAATAGTTAACTCTGTTGATTAGTAATATTTTTCATTTGCTTAAGATCAAGGAATGATAACTTACTTGTTCATCATTCACTATTTCTGATTAAACAAACCTAGGAAATTCTTCATGTAATAGAGCTTTAGTGATTAGAGTATATGCTCACAGTAAAAATTACCTGGGTTATAAAACCTCATCCTTCAATAGCTGCGTGAATTTGGGGCAGGTTAGGCAGATTACTTTACCTATAAAACTTGGATTTCCTACCTGTAAAATGGAGAAAATTAAAACTATCTCAAAGAGTTGCTGGTGAAAGTACGTGAAATAAGGCACATAGAACAGTTGATTCAGTAAACGGTATATAAGAAACATTTAATAAATGATGGTTATTATTACCAATCTATTGTAAAATTAAAGAAAAAATTATTGAGAGAAATATCACACAGAGTTTTCTGTAAAATTTAGACTGGAAATATTTAAATTATGGAATATAATTTAAATTATAGAATACATTATTTAATATAATCTTTATTTTAAAGATTAAAACACAGCATTATGTATAATTATAAGTTTAAAATAAGAAGAGAAAGTTTTGAGGGGCGGCGCCTGTGGCTCAGTAGGTAAGTCGCTGGCCCCATATACCGAGGGTGACGGGTTCAAACCCAGCCCCGGCCAAACTGCAACCAAAAAATAGCTGGGCGTTGTGGCAGGCGCCTGTAGTCCCAGCTACTTGGGAGGCTAAGGCAAGAGAATCGCTTAAGCCCAGGAGTTGGAGGTTGCTGTGAGCTGTGTGAGGCCACGGCACTCTACCGAGGGCCATAAAGTGAAACTCTGTCTATATAAAAAAAAAAGAAAAGAAAGTTTTGTCCTGGTGGATGAAAATATAGATTCTAAAAGATAAATGGCCATGAAATCATTAAATAATATAATATCTTGAGCTTTTATCAATATTCTTTAAGTTGTGTAATAGTGGTTTTGGGGGGTATATTTGTAATTTTGGTTTTAATGTAAAACCTTGATCAAGTTTAGTGCAAACATTTGTCATTCTTAATCTTTTTCTACTTTTGCTTGGACGTAATGTAGATCTAGTCTTTTAGCTGATTTATAGATAATTTAATAAAGAGCAAATAAATTCCAGGCCAGGTGTGGTGGCTCATGCCTGTACTCCCTGTACTCTGGGAAGCCAAGGCAGGTGATTGCCTAGGCTCACAAGTTCAAGACCAGCCTGAGCCAGAGCAAGACCCCATCTCTAAAAATAGCCAAGTGTTTTGGCGGGTGCCTGTAGTCCCAGCAACTAGGGAGGCTGAGGCAAGAGAATCACTTAAGCCCAAAAGTTTGAGGTTGCTGTGAGCTGTGATGCCAGGACACTCCTGAGGTGACAAAATGAGACTATTAAAAAAAAATAGTATATAAATTCCTAAATAAATTAAGACTATAGTGTTAGCATTCTAATTTTAGGTTTGTATTTTTTAACACAATTCCTTTTTTTCCAGGAGAGGTTTAAAGAACTCTTCAAAAAACAGATTCTCTATTTTAATCGAGAGAAAATACTTTTCTAAAAAGATATTTTATTCTAATGATGGAAATTAGTGCCTACAAAGCACCATAGTTTCAACCTGAAAAAAGAATAATTTAGGACACAATTTTTTTCACATCTACCTGTATGTGTATAATATGTTTTCTTTATTTTTTAGTACTGTTTATACAAAAAAGGAAATAGCCTGAAAAGTGATAAGGAATGATAAAAGTGATATAATTTTTCCATTTATTCTGCAAGGAAATAAAAATTTCTTAAAATACATTTTTACATTTTCTTCAAATTTTAATAACAAACAATAAAATCTGAATTTATGTAATTTTCTAATAATTTTTGTATGACGTAATAGTAAAAGACAGGTAAAAATATGTCTAAAATAAGTCTTTGCTAAATAAATATGGCAGACTTGCAAAACACACTCAAAACCCAAGTTTTTCAAATCATAAAGAATTTTTCCAAGGACTTTTAAGGGTTCTATAATCAATGTTGTGCCACAATATTCTGATTTCTGCTATGCTGAAAACTCTTAATCTTATGTTACTATGAATGCAACTAAAAATAATTCTCCATTTTAAATAATACTATATTAGAAACATTCCTTAGACATTAGACGTATGTAATTGGTACTCTAAATATGAACACTTTAAATGTTCTTTTATCACTAGAATATTCTTATAAAAGTATTTTCACATCATTAAACTTTCTAAATTTAATATCACAGTTGAATAGTGATGTGTAATTGAGTTAATTCAAAACTAATTCAATTTAAAAGCAACTTCTCATAACAAAAGGGAGTTCCCCTTTGGTGATTCTACTAAGGTAATTAATTTTATTTTCTATGCAGATTTTAGTGTTGTATTTGGACAATGCAGAAATTCAATGGCCCAACATATCTAAGTTTATCTCTTTCTTTCTGTACTGGAAGTTTTCGTTTATCCTAAGGTCCAATATCTATATTTATGCTAATTAGTATTTACATATATTTAATTTTTACGTTTGAGAAATATTTGGCTTCTCTCTAGCTGCAAAGCATAGAATTTTGACTCAACCAAGAAGGTTTAAATCAGCTCCCCCAAACAATTATGATATGAATTAATACTATCACAAGTATATATCACTAAATTAAGGAAAATATTTAATTTTACTAATTAAATGCAGAAATGTTTATTATTGCAAGGGGTACACCTTTTAATTTTAAATCATTCATGTTAATTTTTCCTCCCAGAAAATAGTATAGAATTTGCAAAGGCAAGTAAAATTTCTCTCTTTGTCTATACGTAACGGTCTACTTATTAGAACTTCATTTCAAATCCATTAAGGATTTTATTTGATGATTTAGTAACCAAATTGATCCAATGTTTATATCTATCATTGCAGTTAATAACTTATTTACATGGCCTTTATCAACTTTTATTACTGACATTTTCTTTGTAAACATCATAGGCCATCAAATTCATCCTTAATACATGTAAAATTAACATGTAAGCATGCAATATACCAAGCCCATCTTATGCAAAACAGTCCACGTTTACGTATAATATGAAGGTGATGACTCAGCTATTTTTAACCTGAACATTACGCCAATTGGCATTTCTTACTGTTCCACAAGAGGCAGTGTGAGGTAGTAGGTGTGACTCGTGGTTGATTTTAATAGTCTTTTTGATCCTACAGCTGTCTTTTTCTTTCTTTTGAACCACAGTATTGCTACCAGTGATGAGAGACAATAATTGATCCACCTCTCTTGCAACAAGAGTTCTATCTTTCTGCACAGACACACACGCACACCACTGTGTTGTGCACATGGATGGTCACACATTTTACACTGTTCTTTGGTTTTTTATTTGTCAACTTCTCAGTTAAAGCTATCGACTAAGCCACACATTTACTAAATGTAAGTTACCAGCACATGATTTTCATTTGCTAGCCAGCTCATCTTCTTGTTGGCCATCAGTGATGATGTCCTCAGAGTCCACAGTGACTGAGTTGCCTGTGTTTTCTTCAGAGTGTTCTTATGCCATTCAAAAGAAAGAAAACATGTTGACAAATTTTCAAAAGTGTCAATCAGTAAAGTTTTAATTGAGAATCCTGAAAGGTGCCAACACCCAGAGGGAAAAAGACCTGAGAGTCTGTAAAATGTGGTCATTGAAAGGTGGTGGCACTTGGAAGCACAAACCATTTCTCTAATAAAGAATGCAAAAGATAAACAGGCCTAAATCCAGGCAACTTCAAGAGTGATAGTATCACACATAAAACTCAGAACAAAAGATTGGCACAGTTTTATATGTTTTATACAGTCTTGTTTATTTGTAAATCATCTTTATTTTTAGCACTTCACAGATGACGTAACACAGAATGAATGTTTTATAACGTGTTTTGATTTAGTGAATGAGAACAATATAGAGGCAAATAGGTCGCCTGGACAAAAGGGTAAGAGAGTTTATTAAACAGCAAGATTCAGGTGATTGGATCTTAATAGAAATAATAAATGCATGCAATTAATTTGCAAACCAATTCAAATGAAAGAATGACAGTTTACAAATTAGTAATCAGTCATGCAGCTTGCAAAACATATTGGTTAAAAGTAAAGTGCTATTAGAAATATAATTCTTCAAGACACTGCATTTAAAATAAGCTTCTAGCAAGAATATAAATAAATGCTGAGAGTAAGGGAATGGATGGAAGATTTGACTCCAGCATGAATGTACAGGTGACTTGACCTCCAAAAGGTGCAAAATTTCTGGAATAAAAGAATTAAGTCAGATTGAATAAAATTTGGAAAGGACAAAATCAGTAAATTGGACTGCACGTGGAGAAAATATTTTAAGAGATCCATGGATAAGTACTTAGTCCAGTCACTTAGTAAAGGAGACATTTGAGTATAATATCAGAAAGTCATTATAAATATGGCTGTAGAGTCACAGCTGTCTCATAAAATGTTATTCAGTCCTACTCGAATGATTCTCAGGCTTTTTTAGAAATGTACTTCAAATAATTTGTCAGAAAATTTACACACCAAATTTTTCCTACCTGATATGTTTTAATTTGGGAGTCGAGAAAATTAAAATAGATAATTAGGACCCTTCAGAACATTCTGTTTTATGTAGACCCAGGATATACTATGTTATTCTCTTATCCATTTTACTTATTATTCAACTACCACATTTTCAATGCTACAAACAGAATTTTCTGATTTATCTTTGTTGTCGCATTGATGGCATTTAGCCTTAGGCACTGCTGTAATCATTTCCTTTATTATTTGTCTTTTAATGGCACCACAAACAATTCACATTAATTAGTGTCATTTTTATTTATTGCACCATTTATCAACTCTACTACTTGTTTGACCCCCCCTGGGTACTCATGAAACATAATTATTACTACCAGGACTACTACTTACAACTTGGGTTTATAGATGAAAGATACACACTCAACAGAAATAAAGAGTCTGAACACTGTTGTAAATAGTGGTAGCAGCCTTGAATCAAACAAGATAACAAATGTCAACACAGGATTCCTGGAGATACTTCCAATTTTTATATTATTTTCAGGAGCCAAAATATCGCAAGAGTAGAGGGACAGACCACAGTAATGAAATTTAAAAATATCACTTGGGCAGGACATGAGGAACTTGTCCGAATAATTACTAGGCCATCGTAGGACCAAAGACCTGATATGTAAACTGGTTGAGTTAAATATTTTCCTCCGTATAGCATATCGTTTATATTACATGCTTATTAAAATGTATAACTCTTTGGTGAAAGAAATAACATTTTTAATACCAGTGGACAATATTTAAAATTACACCAACTCCTCTTTGGAGGTCATTGTTTTCTCTCAATAATAAATTCTGTTTGGTCTGTGCGTCCTCAGTGTATTCATTTTGCACATATTATTTGTCAACCTTAAATTCACTTGTGATGTAATGTTTTCTATGACAACATAATTTTATTTAAAAATGAGTTTTAAAGTTCTCTTATTTTATTGAACTATGATTACCACTTCCTTGTGTTTTTACACCACAGTTGGGCCTAACGTTTATTGCCACATTTCAGATAGTAATATGGGCTATTTGAAATATATGTATGTATATATATTTTAGAAAATGGTATTTTATCTGATATATATATATCTATTTTACTACTAGTTTCACAGAATATTATGCATGTATTTTGCTATTATTTTTATTAAAGGGAATTGAATATTTGTATTGCATTTTTAAGATTGTAACTGGAAGTTATATATTTTCCTTATGAATTTCAAATGTGTTTATAGTATGATTAATAGCTATTTATTTGCCAAGTTTACTGCAAATGTTTTCTTATTATCTCTTAACATGCTTGTCCTTTGTTTTTTATTTTATCAGTCTAAGCAATATTTTGCTTCATGGTTTTTTCTTATGATTTAAT
This sequence comes from Nycticebus coucang, assembly GCF_027406575.1. Lineage (NCBI taxonomy): Eukaryota > Metazoa > Chordata > Mammalia > Primates > Lorisidae > Nycticebus > Nycticebus coucang. Next base: position 8,571,327 of record NC_069794.1, on the reverse strand, counting down.
ACTAAGTCCTTTCATTGTGTAAGGAAATTTTTACACATGCATTTTATTTCTACCTTATTAATTTTATTATTGAAATCTCCAGTTTATTTGCTGAGATCTGTTTGACCAATGAGAGCAGGAAGCAACCTGTCAAAGTGACAGAGGGACTGTTTCTCTTAGGTCACCATTGCTATGCTAGCAGGGGTCTGGTTTATCCCTTTTCTTGCCACCTTGTTTGTGACATAAACACTCGTAGGTGATTAGTCACTGGGAACTGGGCATTTTGTCAATTTGAACGGGGCCTATTTATCTTGGTCAAAGACTTTTCCTTCAATCTTTCTTCTTCTGCAGTCCCCTGGCCACTTGTGCGCCATTTTTGTGTTCTTCAGCCACAACGTTGTCCATTTTGGTTTAAAAATGTCATGCTCAATTTTGTTTTACACATGCCTCTTCACAGCAGTATTTCTTTCCATTTAATATCTCTGATTAATATGAGCCTCGGAGGGGAGCTTAGCCAGTTTATGATAATTCTCAAAAGCGGTGTGTTCGGTTTTCAGTCGGGTTCAGTCATATTGGTCATTCACCTCTGTGTATGCTCATTTCCTCTGTATTTCATGGGAGATTTTCGGCTGAGTCCGACTGCATGAAAAGGTGCAGTGGGACCTCCGGGGTCAACCTCTTTGTAGCTACCTGGGAGAGCTGCAGAGGGGAGCAGGCTCATGTTGCTGGCTTGTTTGCTTTCTCCTGTTTTGTTTTATTCATTTGTTCACCTGTTTGTTTTTGATGGGGGAAAGACATTATGAGTTGATGTTTGAGGACAAAACAGGGGAAAGTGTTGCGTTTAGAGGCAGAATCATTTCTGTATTCTGTAAATGGCTTTATTATAAGTTCTAGTTGGTGTAAAGATGTAAACGCTCTCTTTTCCATTTCCTGTAGTCTTTTACTCTACACGTCAATGTTTCAGTTCTTTGTCCCTCTCATCATATCTAACCCTTCATTCACTCCCTAACTTTCAGCAGGTGCATTTACAATCCACCCCATAGAAATAACTTGAACTCATGAAATAAACCCCCAAAGACCTGAAATTTCCATTGTGAATGCTTCTCAGATGCCTTCCCCAGCATACCGTCTCCCTTCTGTGTCTGTGAATGAGTGTCCATCCCCTGCCCTAACTCAGATGCCTTCCAGAGCACGCATCTCCATCTCCCTTCCGTGTCTGTGACCATGAATTGGCATCGTCCCTTGCTCTAAATGTTCTCCATTTCTTTCTGCACCACATCGGCCTTGGCCTTCTCAGAAAACGGACACTTCTTAATTGCACTCTCCATCGCTGGGATTTTCCAAGACTCCTGTTTTGTTTACTGTGTCTTATCACATTTAATGTGAAGTATAAAAAAAAGATCAACTTAAATATTTTTTTTTAAATCAGAAAATAAAAGCTAACTTAATTAACACCCTCCAACTACTATGCTTAATTGCTCCTGAATGCGACACACAGAGTCCTTGTCTGCACATAACCTCTCATCTGGACAACACTGCCCTCTCTTTAACAGAGGTGAACACCTGTCTTTTTGCTTTTTTGGCACCTCTTCTTTATCCTGGTTATTCCTCTCTCTTCCTTCTAGTGAAATGACTTTACTTAAAACACGTGCTTTGGAGAATGGCATTTATAGGACTCTGTGTTGTTTCACATAGGGCAGGGTAGAAAGTGCTGCCAAATGCAAGAGATTTTAATTAACAACCATTCATCCTGGTGACCACAGGTGGGTTGGTTATTACAGCTGTAGGTCGCCCTGAACTGCAGAGATGGGCATTTGGCTTCTATGGCACCAAAGCTCTGGTTTGCTCTAGTTATTCACTCTGTGGCTCAGGTTGAAGGGGCCATGACGACTCCGAAGAGACCCCTTCAGGCACGATGGCTGACAGGCAAGACAGCAAGCTCAGCAGCAGCAGCACCTGGCCACATTCCCTGGCATCAGGGCCACTGCAGCTTCGTGCCCATGGTTACTGAGATCCGATAAGGGAGAACAGCTCTCGCACACAAAGGTCAGATATTAAACTCAGTATCCCTGTTATGCAAGAACCCAGTTTCAGTTACACCCAATCCCAGCACAATGGCAGTTTATCTAATCTGCTGACACCCTCTTGATTTTGTATTTGAATCAAGTTCATCTCACTGACGTCCCGTTCAGTAAATAAAGTCCCACTGATCATTTGTAACATTCTGAGTTTTGATGCCAACATGTTACATTGAAACAATGCCCTCTCATGTTAGCAGAATCTGTCTCACTAGCCTTTTTTTTTTTTTCAACATCATGGAAAAATGGACAATGTGAATGATAACCTCTTCACATCAAAGGCTCCTGCTTTGGCTTCCAACCCGGGTCGTCTCATTTTTCTTCTCAGGTAGCTGCTGCTCAGTGGCGTTTGTGGGCTTCTCTGCCTAAGCCTGCAAAATTAACATTGGTGTCTTTTGGGTTTTGGCTTTAGTTAAACTTAATACCTCATTTTAGACACCTTCCTTATGACATTGTAACTGTTCCTGTATTTCTATTACCACGTAAGTAAAGATGAATCTAGAATCAATATTTTCAAGGAACGCTTGTTTCTTTTTTTTTTTTTTTTAATTGTTGGGGATTCATTGAGGGTACAATAAGCCAGTTACACTGATTGCAATTGTTAGGTAAAGTCCCTCTTGCAATCATGTCTTGCCCCCATAAAGTGTGACACACACTAAGGCCCCACCCTCCTCCCTCCATTTTCTAAATGCAAGATCCATATACGTAATTAATCTCTGGGCAGAAACCTAACACATGTTTCAACCTCACCCTGTCAGTGTGAGACTCATTTTGTCCCTCAACTTTCCTCTACTTCCCGACTGCCCCCGTCATGTAATGAAAGTCGCCGACATCCACAAATGTGGTGTATTTTTTCATTACGTAAGCTAATTGCTCACCAAATTTTGCAAATTCTATCACTTAAATCTTAACCCACCTATTTTCTTTATTTTAAATGCGTTATTTTTCCATTTTAAATTATTCCTATTTTTGTGCGTGGATGACTGCAACATCTTAGTTGTTTTCCTGACTTCAGTTTAATATCTGCAAAACTATACTCCATATGGTACCCAGAATTGTTTTTCTTTCAGAGTAAGAAAGGTGCTCCCCATTCAGGAACATTTTTCAGTGCCTCCCTTTGCTCTTAGGATGAAGTTTAAACTTCCTGAAATGCTTACCGGAGCCACTGTGGGTGACATGTTTTGCTGAACATTCTAGCACCTTTGTCACTATTCACCAGCAGCACTTTGTGCTTAGGGTACGTTGAAAATGCATCAATTGCTTAAATGTGAAATGTTCTATCTTATCTCAAGTCTTTTTTTTCCCTCTCTCTTTTTTTTATTAAATCATAAACACATAGATCATGTATACATTAATGCATTTATGGGGTACAATGTGCTGACTCCATATAGAATTAGGAATGCTGACATCATACTGGTTAATATATACCTTGTCTCGTTTTACTTAATTATTGTCCTTATAAACATTCACCTGTCATTGGAAGGAATTAATTCCCTTTACATTCTACATAGCCTTTTGACTCAATAATAGTTTATATCGACTGCAATATTAAAACCCTCTTGGCAAAGGCATATAAAGATTTTAATTATTTTTTGGCTGGAAAGGAGGAAGAAAGCAGAGATAAAAATGTATTATTTTCATATATTAATCTGGTACAAACTAACAATTGAAATTTCAGCCTTTGTATATTTCTTTGTGGAATGACATGACATACAATTATTTATTCAGGACAGTGCAGAAATTATTCCTTCTAAAGAATTGGTTGAGAATTCCTTAAAATTCTATCAAGTCCATTTGGGTTGCTGTAACAACCTACCTTAGATGGGGTAATTTGCAAACAAAAAATATTTTTAACTTATAGTTATGAAGACTGAAAGTTCCAAGGTCAAAGTGGCAGTAGGTTTGGTGTCTGGAGAAAGCTCACTGTCTGATTCAAAATGTTGCCTTATACCTACATCCTTACTTGATGGTGAATAAGGTCCCTCAGTCATCTTTTCTGAAAAAGCTAATCTACTTTTTGAGAACAGAGCTTTCAAGATCTAATCGCGTCCCAAAGGCCTAAATAACCATCAGTTTTGGGGACTTTGGCTTTCAACATACAAATTGTGAAGAAACACAAACATTCAGACCACAGCAACCTTTACAATGTAATTTTTTTTCCATAGGGTGCCAAGAAATGTATACATGTGCCAAGAAAGGGGGAAAAAATTGTATTAAAACTATAGTACTCAATAAATACTTAAAAAAGGCAAATACAGGTCATGCTTAACTTCTGCAATTAGAAGAGGTGTGCAAAGTGGTGACTATCAGAATCCAGAAACTTCTGTTTATGGCAAACTGCTGCTTGAGCAATGCTGTCCAAAGCATCCCCCCTGTATCCTTGTGTGTACTGTTTCAACTTCTTCCCCAAATACTGCCAGTCTCAAACTTATCACGAAGGTGTGGAATGGTTGGGGTGTTGGAGGTTCTGTTCCATACTATGCCTCTGTTATCACTTCAGTCACTTCACTTACTTCCATAATGCTCTTGAATTTCAAATTCATCTTCCAAATTCCACTCTTGCAATGATAACTGTGCTTCTGCCATTGACTTTGTCCTGCCTGTCACATGGTCAGTGACTCTAGCATTTATTTGATTAATGCTATCTTTGGAGCAAACATCATACTACAAATTGGGGCTGTAATTCAATTCAGCTTCAAAACATAATACATAGATAGCAGCTCTTAAGAAGTAGATACATTATTTGGCACCCCTGGTGTGTGGGTGTATAAACATATACATGCATATATGTGTATGTATAATAACCCTTATGGTATATGTATGTATTTTTGTATAATAAGTATGTATATATGCACAATATATATAATAACCTTTAATTAACTTATGTCTACCATTAGAGAATCCAGAAGATGATTATTGCTTCTGTCTAATCAATACTTTATCCAGTTTTGAGAAAATGAATTTGTTCAAATAATTTGGACTTTTTTAAAAGAAGCATTATGAAGAAATGATTTAGAAAAAAAATCCATAAGCATGAAGATAGATTTAAAGTGAATCTGGGTATATTGACTTTAGAAGAAGTGTTCAATTAATCATGAATTCTAAAGTATAAATTGCATAGAAGACTAAAAGTGTATGCCAGAGTTACTGGCTTGCTCTTACAACTGTAGACACAATTCACGAATCAATCATCCTTTGTATACCAGGTAATATTACTGTTGAAAATATGCTCACTTCTGAGGTGTGAAAGTCACTGAGCAAAGACCACTGAGGATCTCAATAAGTCAGGCTATTTCAGCTTTGTGCTGCAAAAAGGAAAAAGCAATTGTGGCATCATCTGAAAAAGCAGAATTGGGGGCAGCACCCGTGGCTCAGTGGGTGGGGTGCCGGCCCCATATACTGAGGGTGGCAGGTTCAAACTCAACCCCAGCCAAACTGCAATAAAAAATAGCTGGGCATTGTGATGGGTGCCTGTAATCCCAGCTACTTGGGAGGCTGAGGCAAGAGAATCGCCTAAGCCCAGGAGTTGGAGGCTGCTGTGAGCTGTGACGTCACAGCACTCTACCAAGGGCGATAAAGTGAGACTCTGTCTCTAAAAAAAAAAGCAGAATTGGAAGGGGCATTCTATAGAATGCAGGAATGAGGGAACGAGTTCTAGGGGGAATTCAGGAAGTTGTGGCTGGTTCTGAACTGGGTTCTTTCTGGAAGAAGAAGGGAGTCGAAATTGTGTGTCTTAAATATATTATCTAAGAGGAAGAAGCATTGAAACAGGGCTTCAATTGTCATCTGTATAAATTATCCATCTTAGATAAAGGCTGGGTACAGTCCATCATTGCTGAAAGGTCCCATAGCTTGTCTCTGTCCTATTTCAAACATGCTTGCAGTATGGCCTATTTGAGTGTCATTTGTACATGATCTGATTGCCGGTAGGCCTGTTATTAACTTTCTCAACAGTGACCATGCGTCTTCTCCAACACTGATACTGTTAGGTCTAGCAAAGGGTAAACAGCAAAGATGTGACTCAACGTAGAACGTGGGGGATGAAATAGTAGCTAGGAACCAAATTGTAGCTAGGAACTGTTCCATGATGGGAACAAACACAGCAAGGAGTGGCTAGTGAGCATTAGCTCAACCATCTAATTAGCCTACCATGGGTGGAGCTGTCCTGAAAAGCTCTGGGGAAGATGCCTGGGTAGAAAAGGAAACTGTTATATATACAATCAACCTGTTGTGTGATATGTTATATAACTCCAAACTGTCAATCATCCCTAAGGAGGGAAAGGACAACCAATCCTACCAGGACACACAGAAGACCTAGTGAGCACGAGAAGAAGCCTTGGACCTCAGGGCCTTTCCCTCTCCACTGCTAGAGACGGACTCACTCCTATCTCTGGAATGCATTCTCACTTTTGTCTCTTGCAGCTTCCCTCTTCACTTTTGCTCATATGTTTCTTCCTCTGTCCTGCAGTGAGCTGTCTGTGTGGGATGGCTCTGTGTCACTCTGTCTTGGCTCCACTGGGTACCAGCACTGCTTCTTGACACAGGGAACAGGAGGACCAGGGAACATCCAGGCGGTCTAACGCCAGTTGGGCCATTGGTCCTGTTTGGACCAGTGGATTATGTGTAGAAATGATGTACACCAGTGATGAGGAGAAAACTGAAGATGGACAACCTGTCCATCTCATCTCTCTTGTCCCTCTGCTATGAAATGGCAATGCTGCAGATAAGGGCTGCACCTCCAGACTGAATCCTAACAAGACAGCAACTCCCAGCAGAATGTTGATCCTCACGGGAGAGCGGACAACACACCTGTGCAGCCTTTGCACTAGGGCACTGCAGAGACTTAGGGGTTGTTTGGTTCCATGATATTATTGTGCCTACGATGTATAACAGACACACAGAGTTATCAGAACAAGGTCGTGTCTACTTATAAACAGTTGCCTAATTTCCATTTTCTGCTACCTTCAAAATAGTTACAGATACCAACCTGATTTGTCAGTAGCCTGATTGTTGATTTATCTCTCATCTACAAAATCTGTCAATAATATATAAAACTAGATTTCTAGCTTATTAATTTACAATGATAAATATCACATGGCCAGGTTATTCTTTCAGCAGTGTGTATCAGTTGCAGATAAATGGCATTGCTTAGATGCCAAAAGACTCCAATTTCTTACAATCTGTGGATACTGTTTATATAGGTAAATCTACTAGGGAAAAGAAATCATAATATGATTTTCTTGGGAAATCATGACATCATTACACAATAATTTAGGTAAATCATATGTTTATTTGTATGGAGCTAAGATGTAATTATCTTTAATTTTGAAAGCATTTAGCAGAAATAAAAATACTTAAATTGGCTTGGTCTCTTTTCTGCTGGACAGTTAGCTCATAGTTGGATATGGGGAATAATACTTGCACTTAAACAGCATATTATGATTGTGACATAAATCCTCATCTATTATTTATAACTTTGTGTACATGTCAGAACACGTGGGGGCTCATATCTTAACTTCTCACTTGGAACTGTGCTGGCAGAATATAAATTTATGCAGTATTAGGAAAACATATTTTCCTAATGTCTTCATATATGAATTGCTGGTTTTCTTAATGATGACATTAAATCCTCATAAAATGATTAGGTATTTTTCATCATCTCCTTACTTTGTGAATACATAAAGTACATCCCAGGAGAACACTGAACATGGATTTTTTGTGAAATGAAGCTTTTCAGTCAGGCAGTTAAAAAAAATTATTACCATCCTAGCAGATGGAACATAAGTAATTGGGTACTAATCAGCTCAACTGGTTTCACGGAATTTCTGCCTTTAATGTTCTGTGCCTTCATTGGGTATGATTTACTCTAAGCTTCAAAGGCTGGCAGCTACCAAGAGCTGGCTGATGTTATCTCCCTGACATGAGTGCTTCCATTGCCAAGTAGCCATTGGATCAGATGACCAAGAGCAGCTATTGAAAAGCACACACCTGTAAACTGATTTTCTCTTCTATTCCCCTGATTAAGACCTAGCAGAATAAGGAGTGTAGTGTATGTTTCAGACCACCAACTGGTCACACCATTATTCATCAGCCACCAAGGATACATGAGATGGATAAAGATATAATACTTGCTGATGGAGTCACCTTCATCCAGGAAGAAGTTACAGAAACACAAAGACCGGTTCAGCCATGGATTAAGTGTCTTTTAGTTTACTCACCCATGTGTTATCTATAGTTATATTTAATAATCGGGTAAAGATTTGGTGCTGTTTTCCAAAGCTTTGAAAAGATTACTTACCAATGGAAGTCATTCAAAAATCATCTAATGTGAACTGGGTGCTCGACTCTGAGAAAGTTGCTGTTTTATTTTCTTGGAGTTTCATTTCAAGATGTTGTATTCCCCAACGTGATTACACTGAACAGATGTCCAATAGTTTATCCAGTTTCTTTTAAATGCCTGAATTGAAACATTTTATTCACTCTAAACTTCTCTAATTTCCTTTCAACTCCAAAAGTGGAATTTGCATAAAGTAGGATTCCCCAAAGGAGTTTTGATTCTGTGATCTAATGCCATACGGTTTCGTTTAATTTAGCTACCGATTTTAAAGGCATGGGGAGAAACCATCTAGGATATTGATTTATAAATGTTAAATGTTTTTTTTTTTTCTATTTTTCTTTTGTAAGTCTTTTTCTAAAGGGAAGTGAAGTCAAATTACCTCTAAGTAAATACTTGACATAGCTATAAATTGTAATCTAATATCAATCTGATTTAGAGACAAGCTAGCTCCTTAATTAGTTGATGTATGGGATAGAATTAATTTCAAAGCTAAGGAGTATTGTTTATACAATAAGGAAAGTAAACACACTTAGCACAAAAATCATTTATAAAATCATTTTATTGCATTGCTTCTCACTGTTGATTTGATATCCACAGCTGAACACTCATAAACAACAAAAATTTCACTCTCTGGATAGGACGTGTACCTATATGTAATTGGACGCCGCCAGAATGTAGCACTTAACAATTCTGAGAAAGGGCTTCCGGACCACAGGCTTCTGTGGAGATATCCATGGCGCACTTTCTTTGTGTTCATCGGGTAACAGGTGGGGGAAAGGGATCCAGGGAACCCACTCAGCGTGTTTATAATTTTCTAGTCAGGCTGAAGTAATCTATTAGAATTTGACTATAACTAATCAATATGGCACAGCTGTGTGAGTATGTTGCTCATCTGTGCATGGAAATCAGACGGGTTGAACTCATTTTCCATGGGCTTCTGGAGGGGTCTTCTACAGAAACATATCAATGCAACATATTTCAATACTACATAATGAGTATGTTTTAAAATGTTTTAAATATTAAAAAACCTTAAACAGGGTGGGGCCTGTGGCTCAAAGGAATAGGGTGCCAGCCCCCTATGCCAGAGGTGGTGGGTTCAAACCCAGCCCCAGCCAAAAACTGCAAAAAAAAAAAAAATACCCTTAAACATAGATCCAAAATAAAGAGCACAATATACTGAACCCAGATGTACTCGTCATCTTGCACGAAAATCTGTAACCTCTTGTCCAATCTCATTTCATCTACACCTTCCACCCCTCCCCTAGAATCTATAGAATTTTAAAACAAATCCCAGCATGACTTCATTATATTTGTAACTGCTTAAAGATCTACCTCAAAGGGATAAACATCGTTTTAACAAAAGTATAGTCATTATGTCACTATTATTCTCTTTAAAAATTCTTTAAAATCATCAAATATCTAGTTAGTGTTAAAATTTCCTCACTTGCCCAATAGAGGGTTTCATTTCATAGTCTGTTTGCATCAGGATTCAAAGAAGCCATGGCCTTCAATTGTTTGCCAGACTCAAGTCTCCTTTAGCATGTGTGTTCCCTTTGATCACACTGCTGGCCTTTGCAATGCGTGTGTGAAGGATACAGAGAAATTTGTGCTACAGTGATTCCCCAGGCTAAATTATTTTGATTTATTTATTTATTTTTGAAACAAATTCACCCTGTTGCTCAGGCTAGAGTGCCTTCATTGGCTATGATTTACATCTCAGCCTCGCTCACAGGAACCTCAAACTCCGGGGCTTAAATAATCCTTCAGCCTCAGCTTCCTCACTAGCCGGAAGTAGAGCCCCCCCCCCCACAACGCCTGGCTAATTTTTCTGTTTTTGGTGGAGATGGTTACTCACTCATGCTCAGTCTGGTCTCCAACTCCTGAGCTCAAGGGATCCTCCTGCCTCGGCCTCCCAGCCTCCTAGGATTAAAGGTGTGAGCCACCACTCCCGGTCTTGATTTTTATTTATTGGTGTCATTTTGGATAGTTGCTGATCCTTTATTCCTATAAATTAATAGATCCTTGATAAGAGTAGGGTTTGATTGTTTTGTTTTTTTTTTGAGTGGGAAAGTGATTTTATCAGTGATTATCTACTTCTATCAAGAGGTAAATGATAACTTACTGATGATAAAATGACCATTTTTTTTTTTTTTTGTATTTTTGCTCCTTTGGTTTTGATAACACAGGCAAAACTCATACATTTTTTAGTTTTTCAGTTTTTGAAGTCTTACAACAAATGTGACAGGTACAAAATAATTAGATAATTTATTAAACAAATAATTAAGGTCAAACCACCTCTGGCATAGGGGGCCGGCACCCTATTCCATTAAGCCACAGGCCCCATGTATTAATCACTATTCTCTTTAAAGAGGAAGACAGGCGGAGATAAAAGACAGCCACCATGCTTAAGGAGTACACAGTTTAGTGCTAAGAAGATAAATGTAAACAAAAAATCCAGCATTGGTGGATTTGCAAAGTAACACAACCTTTATGGAAAGAGAATTCTCAAGGAACTAAAATTTGATCTCCCATTTGATCCTGAAATCCCATTACTAGGTATCCATCCAAAAGAACAAAAATCATTTTACTAGAGACATTTGCACCATAATGTTTGTTGCAGCTCAATCATAATTGCCAAGTCCTGGAAGCAACCCAAACACTCATAAATCTATGAATGGATTAACAAATTGTATATACAATTTGTATATACCATGGAATAATATTCGGCCATGAAATGATGGAGACTTTACGTCTTTTATGTTTACTTGAATGGAGTTGAAACACATTATTTTTAGTAAAGTATCTCAAATATGGAAAAAAAATCCTAAGTGCTCAATACTAATATGAAGCCAATATATACACAGTTACACGCTCATACAAATGTTAAAACACAAATATAGTCTAGCAAGGGGGCAGGGTGAGGAGAGAGGGGGAATGTGAAGGGGAGAGCGGTTGGTAGGAGGAGGGAGGGCATTTGGTGGGATCTCATCTCATGTGAACAGTGTGAGGGTGTTCAGCGCACTCCCTGGGTGATGGGCTCTTCAACAACTGGAGCTTTACTGTACCCTCATATTAAACTTAAATTAAAAAAAGAAGTAATAAAAATCCAGTATTTTTTATTTGTTGAACAATTTGTTCCAAGTATGAGTCTACACTATATTGTGTAACTCTTTGGGGGAAGATTTGGGAGCAAAGTTATAGTCCATAGAAAAGTTATTAACAAGAAATAGAGGACTACTAGAGCAGACATGTTCTGTGTAACTCGATAATAGAGCTAACATGTTATCATTTAAACTAGGAATTTATCTAGGAAATTATAGAAAACAGTAGTAGTTTGTTAAATAGAAAAATAGAGAGACATGATCAAAGATATGTTTTAAGAAAAATATGCTATGAAAATATCAGAATGATTAAACTGATAAAGATGGCTCAGTCGGTAAGGCACCAGCCCCATATACCGAGGGTGGTGGGTTCAAACCCAGCCCCGGTTAAATTGCAACCAAAAAAATAGCCGGGCATTGTGGCAGGCGCCTGTAGTCCCAGCTACTTGGGAGACTGAGGCAAGAGAATCACTTAAGCCCAGGAGTTGGAGGTTGCTGTGAGCTGTGTGATGCCACGGCATTCTACCCAGGGGCATAAAGTGAGACTCTGTCTCTACAAAAAAAAAAAAAAAAAAAAAAGAATTGGTAAATTTGAAGGGTGAAAAACTAGTCAATACATTCATTGTTTAGCATGTTTTAGGGAGGTATAACTCAGCAGAAGAGAGATGGGATCTGTGAATTCAAATATCAATTGCTTCCATATAGCACAGACTCTCCCCTGTGCTATATGCTCTTAGAAAAGAAATTTTCTCTCTCTGCATCTGAATTGTCTTATCTTTAAATTGAGTATAATTGTTTTACTCCAGAGGGATGTGGTTTCATATGACAACAAACCCAATTCAAACCTGCATATAAAAAGATAACTTATTGTGTCCTGTGAAATAGTATTTAAGAGAATACCTGAGGAGCCTTGACCCCGAGACTCCACGCGTGAGCAGACCAGCATTTCTCTCTCTCAGGTTGGTTCACATCCATGTAAGCACTGCTGTCAAAGCAGTAACAGCTGTGGGTCAAGCCTCTGGAGACCAAGTCCAGTAGAAGGAGCACACGAAAGCATTGAGTCTGGAGCCCATCGGCCCAAATGGGATCAGTTCCACATCCCTGGACTAATCCCTTTGGCTGAGAAACTGGTATTTACTAGTCACCTTAGACTAGGGCCACCAGCAATCTCAGGGTTGGGTTACTCCCTCCAACCACAAGGACCCAGCCAGCAAACAGGCTTCTCTTAAACAAAGAAACAGAGTCAGACCATGAGATTAATGAGAAACAAATACTTGGCAGTAAAGTAAAAAAAGTCGTCCACTGTCAGAAACCGAAGACTGTGTGTTGAGGGAGAGCCTGCTCTTCATTCTGTCACATGTTCTCGGCCTCCTCGTGTGGCTCCGACCATTGCTGGCCAGCGTGAAGTTACAGCCTGGCACCTCAGCTGCGCGTGTCCTTTGCTTTCTGTTCCAGGGACTGTGGACCTAGATACCTCCTGTTTACATCCTCCTGGAGAATCAAACACCTTCCCAGGGGGAGAAATGTGGTCAGCTGACAGCCTTCACTTGCTACCTCTTTCAAGGTCCACGTCAGCTCGTTAGCCAAAGTCACATTTGTTTTTTCCTCAAGGCTCCTGGCCAATGACTGAGCAAGGCAGTGATCACAGGTGACACTCTTCCTGGGTCTTTAATAGAAAGATAGGAATTTCAGAAGACAGACATTTCTGCCCAATTTGGGCTCTTACTGATAACTCTCTGGAGCTGGAGCCCCCACTGGGCTGTCGGGCCCACTCCCAGGTGCAACACAGTCCGACTCTCCCCCCCCCCCCCGCCCACCGGCTCACTCTGTTCTTCCCCCATTTTTGCCTGATTGGTGTTTTCTCTCAATAGATCATTCACATGCTTTACTCTGTCCCAATGTGTATTCATCAAACAAGCCACGGTGGACAAAAACTGCTGTGCTCCATTTTGGACACAGGCATGACCTCTGTCATTCCAAAGAGTGCAAATCTGGAAGGGTGCCGTGGAGCCCTGTGCCCATGATGCTTGGGAGGTGTTAAAGGCATTGTTCCTTCTCTGTGTCTCGGCTGGACAGTGGAGTGGAGCTGCCTCCACAGGGCTCCTCCGAGGGGCCACCGAGAGTTTGATATTCAGTTGCCCACAACATAATGACCTCACTCTTCCTAACGCCTCAACTCCTGTTCCCTGAAAACAGTGGCATGCAAATGCTTGTCTGAGTCTCGGGACTTTGAGAAAATCCAAATTAAAATGCTTGTTGAACCAGTTACATAGTTTAGGGGGCCTCATGCAAAATAAAAATGCAGTTATTATTGCTCAAAAATTCTAAGCATTTGAAGACACCAGCAGCAATACATTTAACCAAGCGAACAGCACTGCTCAGGATAGGGCTTGTGTCAGGGTGAAGGTCACTGTCTGTGCAGCTGGCCCTGAATGCACACAATGTAATTTGACTACACTGAGATACCCAGAATTTCAATCTATTACTTTCTCTCAATGGCGGCATACCGTGTCATTGCTCAGCATATTAAACTTAGCATCTACTATAATAACATCATAGGATGTCTGTATGTGCAAGTAGGAAATGGATCTCCACAATAAATCTTTAAACCATCTTTCTAATTAGTTTAATTTTATTCAAAATATTGAACATTTTTAATGAATATTGTATACCGTAAGACATTCACCTTTTAACACATCGTGTAGGTAGGAAAGGAGAATGCCATTGGTCCAAATGCTGCTTCTCTTGTTTTGAGTCCACCATGTGGCAAACGTTTGCAGAAGAAATGCTGCAGGAAGTTAAGGAATTTTGTCCAGTTAAGTTGTGTTTTCTCCTTTGAAACAGGATGTCTAGTGGGGAAGGGTAATGAACAAAGGAGAAGGGTGGAAGTGAGCAGAGCAGTGAACTCTGAGTAGCTGCTGTGAAAACTAGAGCAACAACAAATTATCAGCACAGCTATTGCCTGACAGAAGGACCCAGTTAGGCTGGAGCACATACAACCCGGCCCACTCAACACACACAAACCTGACTTAACACATTTGGCTTTGCATTTGCTTGTGTGGTTAGCATTGCTCAACCTTCACATTGGTAAGTAGAGAATATTGATGTTTGTATACATTCCTGTGCTTGATCTACCTAGGTTTGTGAAGTGGAAGAACAGAAATTTACATTGCACTTTAGATGGTTGTAGGAATATTTGAAGCCATGAAATCTCTGTCCAAGCTATGAAATTATGAAGTGATTCATAAAATTAAAAGTAAAGGACACTAACTAACATAGAGCAGACTAAAACTTTGTCAGGCCAGATAGAGTATCTGTCATCTACTAAATATAATACAGGCATTGGAAGCGATTCTGACCTGGGAATATTAAATAATGTTGAGAGGGGCTAGGAATGTTGTAGAAGTCAGTGGCAAGTATGATTTAAGAATAAAATAGTTAAGGAAAATTGGTGTCAAAGAAGGAGCTATAAGGGCTAACAGAAGCTTTGAAAACAATCTTGTCTTTGACTCTCCCAGAAAATATAGATAATAGGGGCAGTGAACGGGCTTAACTCCAATAGGCAATGATGAAAGCTTATTCTCAGGGAAGATTCCAGTATTAAGTAGGTCAGTGAAGGGGAATAAGATTCTCTGATGAAAGTAAGCCTGTCTTCACCAGAAAAGCAAATACTAAAAACACAGTAAAAATGGTGAAAATATTAGCGATGGTGTTTGAGTCGACATCAAATAAAGAATGTGGAATAGAAAACAGGAAACGAGAAACAAGGACTGATTTTAAACGTTAACCAAAGAAATTAAGGCTGGAAACTGGGCTACAATTATCAAGCCTTTAGATTCCAAATGGGATTTTGAGGCCAGGTAGAAAAGGTGTGACCTGCCTGAGGTCGCTCTGTCCACCCTGCCTTCAACTGTATTTTTCAGTCCAACCTCCAGAATTTGTTACCCCTTTGTATGCTTTATGCAATCAGCAAATCTTTGTTGAGTACTGCCTTGGATTAAGGGCTATCTAGGTTGAAAATTCAGCATAACATAACTCCTGCTTCAAGGATTTTACAGCCTCTTGTGGGAAATAAACAAGCAAACAAGCTAGGAATAGTCAGCCTGGGAAACGCTATAGTTGAAAAATGAAGCACTCTGTGAGAACACAGAGGACTGCAAAATCCCCGTCATGAGCAATCAACAAAGATGCCACTTGGAACTAAGGCCTAGATGACTTTGGAAGGATAGGTAGGAGCCAGCAAGGTCAAGGGCAGAGTCTCTGTAATAGAGAAAATGTAATTTTCCACCTTGAGAGACCCCTGCCCAGTACCTTATAGAGGAGAGTGTGGCTTCTCAGGGGACTTTTAAGTTCCATGGTGCAACGAGTTCTTACGAAAACAAGATGACAGCAAGAATTAAGGGGTGATAAGGAAACCAGAGCGGCTAACTAAGGACCTTCCTCACCAGTGTAAGGAATTTGACTTTGTTCTGTACAAAGAGGATTTTAAACAAGAGGGTGACATAATGAGGCTTGATTTAGCGAAGAGTTCTCTGTGAAGGATTCATAATACTGTGTTGGGAGTGTTTAGGGGTCATGTGTCTTAATCCAGATGGAGGTTAGGAGAGCTGACGAGACCATTGGGCTGGTACAGATTGGTACTGATGTTGCTCAGGCTGGGCTAGAGACATAAAAATGGTGAGAATAGATCTGATTCTAGATATATTTTAAAGGTACAGCTAACTGAATTTCCTCTTAGAATGAATGCCAGTTGGGAAGAAGTTGTGTCTTCGAAGATGACTTGAAGCACTTGATCCCACGATGTTGTTAGGAGAAAGATGCCAAGAATATACATAGCAGAGCTGTGGGTAAAGAGGATTTCCAGGGTAATTAGAAATCCATTTTTTGGACAAGGTGAGATTGAATTTGGACATCCAGGTGGACATGCATTGCTCAGCGAATACACATGTACATCATTAACCCAAAGCTTGGAAGGAACTCCGGGTGAGAAAAATAAACTTGGAAATATTCAACATATAAATGATATCTAATATCATGGGTTGGAGATCACCAGGAAAGTGAGCGATGGTGAGAAGAATGGTCCTAGGGGTTTCAACAGAAAGACAGCAACAGGGAGGAGCAGGAAAGAGGGCACGTGAGTGCGGAGTTCAGGAGAGTGTGATCCCTTTGGGACTAAATCAAGCAGGATGTATAATCAACTTATCACACGCTGAGAATTTATTTAAGAAATTCAATATGAAATGTCAGATTTCAAATCAAAAGTTTAATTTATTATATCTCAAACAAGAGGCAGTACAATTAATCAAACTATTTCCAAAAACTATTGACACAATTTTGCCATCTTAACCGTAGTTTCTTTATGCCAATACCTAATAAGCTAAGATGAAACTAAAAGGAATTTTCTCACATCTTGTGTTTTTCCTGGCAAGAAAAGGCCCAAAGTCGAGAAGTGGTAGTCAGTTGGTGCAAAATCCAGTGAATACCATGGATCTCAGAGAGTTTCCAAGTCCAGCTTCCTTGTTTGTGAGACACGTGGTCAAGCACTGCCTTGCCAAAGGATTGCCTGTCTCTATGGACCGATCTCAGCTGATTGCAAGCATCCTCATCATTTTGTCCAACTGGTTGCAGTTCACGTCCGCTGTATTGATTGACCAACTTTCACGAAGCTGCGGTGATTACTACCGGCACTGGATCACAAAATGGGTATCATTAGATGTTTTGATAAATCTTTGGTTTTGGATTATATTCCAGCACTTCATCTTTATCTAGCCTTCATGCCAAAAGCTTGCAATTGTCAAAAGGAATCCATTTTCATAATATTTAACAAGACAGTGTAGAAGTTTCCTTTTTATGTCGTGACTGCAAAGAAAGGTAAGCTTCAAGATGATTTCTCTTCTGATGCTCATGTAGTTCACACAGAACACATTTATTCAGCTTTTTTACCTTGCCAATTTGTTTAAATGGTCCAAATTGTTGGAATAGTAACATCAAACCTTCTTGCTAATTTAGGTGTAGGATGAGATGGATTCACTTCCAATACAGCTTTCAGCTCAGCATTATCCACTTTGATCTCAAGTCACCCATATGGCTCATTTTCAAAAATAAAATCACCAGAATGGAACTTCTCAAGCCATCAGTGTACTGGGTATTCATTAGCCACATCCTTTCCAAACACTTCAGTATATTTCAAGCTATCTGTGCTGTAATGGTTCCGCAATGGAACTCATATTGGAAAGTAACATGAAGCTTTCACTTACCTATGGTTTCACAAAAATTGCTCTAAAAAATTCCTGAAAGATAATTATAAGCTAAAACATGTGTTTGAAAGAATGATGATGTACCTTCACAATAAAAGAAAATAAAAAGAAAACAAGAAGTGTCAAAGTGAAATGTCAGAGACATCAATTGCCAAACTTAGAAATTGGGCATTTCATACTTCTTACAATTGTGTGTAACATCGTGTTGGTCACAGTGATGGTAAGATGAACTATTCTGTTGGAATGGTGGAAGCCACAGCACCTGGGGAAATTTTAAGAGAGAACAGACAGGAGGAAATTGAAGATAGAAATATAGAAATTTGAGTAGGTCATTGCAAAAGAAGTTTTCTGTTTGCTTTAGATTTTAATGAGAGACCAAAGAATGGTTTCTCTGGTTGCTGATAGGAACAGTCTAGTAAACTGCAAAGAAAAGATGATATAGAAACAGCGGAGGGTCGCTCAAGCTATGTCCTTTTGGAAGGAGAAGAGAAGGAGTGGATACAGAAATGGAGAGGGTTCCTGTCTGAGGTTTACAAATGGCTCATCCACGGGTCAGGTGCATGGCAACCAGGTAATGGGGTGCAGGTGCCCCTCGGCAGATGGATGTGATGTGGAGCTCTCAAGACAAGACAGTCAGAGGAAAGTTATGTGAAAAGAGAATTTTTACAGTTGGAGAAAAGAATAGTGATGAAGAATTGACTTGAAAAATGGGAAAATAAACTTTCTAGGAACCTGGAAAGTAGCACGTCTGACATTTAGGGTGAAGCAGTGGTTCACTGTCACCAGTTAAAGCAGTGGTTCACTGCACTCAGTTCACTGTCACCACTGAGGCTGCCTGGCCTAACGTGCATGTCTTTTCCAGCTCCACGGGTATAGTGTGGAGTAGACAGAAGTTTAGATTTAATCATGGTTGTGTTTTCTCCAGGTGGAAGGGAGTGGGGAGGAGATAAGAGGGTAATGCAGTCGGGCCTGTATGTAAGGAGTGAGAGTGGTTATAATAATATCTAATGAGATTTAAGTTGGATAAGGAGGGGGAAAAAGATATCCAGGAAATAGCCAGTGAAAAGGAAAGAGCAACAATAAACTAAAGGGCCTGGTGGGGTTTAAAAGTTGATGAAATTAGCATGTAAGACAGATGATCAGAAAGGGAGGTGGACCTGGTCGCCGAGAGGGGTGGATGGAATTCAGATCAGGGTGGTGGCCATGATGGGTCTAGCAGTGACCATGAAATTTAGGTGAATTGATTCTTAGAAAGTTAAATAACTTGACTCATTCCAGGACTCGAACCCAGAATATCTCACCTCAGAGTTCATAAATTTTGCCTCATATATCTATTTTCATATTCTTTATATTATCTAGAGACAACTACCAACTGCCTGGTAACCTCCATTTCTGATACTGCCACCAGGAGAAAGCAACATGTTTTGGTCATAATGAGGCTCGGATTTCTATGTTCTGAGAAATGCTGGGTAGTTGTAACCCCAGGAGGGTCTTTTAATGAATTCTCAGCAGCATATGCTGCCACCAGTGTCGGGTTCCCAGCGATTTCCCCCTCTCAGCGCTCAAAAGGGTCTGCAGGCTGAGTTGGCCAGGAAAGAAGTCGCTTTCAGAATTTTATTTCCTAACATCGCCTTTATTCCCTCACCTTCCAGGAAATGCTCTTCTCTTTCATACTACTCTCAAATTTAAAATGCACGTCTGCTGCTCACGGATTTGTTTATTTATGTCTGAGTTCATAGTGTAGATCGACATTACCGACTGGCGATAAATTCCTGCAGCACAAGAACTGTTTGTATTTAGGTCTAAACTTCACTTTTAAAATCAAGGCATCCTTGAATTTCACTTCCATACATTCTATTTTGTCCAAATGTCCATTAAGTTTCTGTTTTTATTTTAATTTTCAGACATCAGATATTTTATGATTCTAGAAAAATCCTCCTTGTTTTCTGCAGAGTTTAATTTTTTTTAATCTCAGTCTTCTCTTTTTCATTTCTTTTTGTTTCTTTTCTGTTTTTTTTTCTTACTTTATGAACCGTCTATAGTCCAGCATATCTTATGATTAAACATGAACAACACATGCCAAGGCATTTTCTCTGGAGAGTTATCTCTATGTTTTCAAGTTATCTGCAACATATATTTATGATTTTTGTAAGTAGAACAATATCTGGTAATGTTACACACTCTGAGTTAAAAGGAAAAGTAATGCTAGGGCTTAATGAATAGAGAAATGCTTGATGGTCAGTGAAAGGGCACTTCTAAGATGGACAAAAGAAAGTCTTCACTGGGAGAACTGAGAAGGTAGGCTGCAAGGCTGGACTGTAGTGTCTCATACAGGAATGTGTTTGACAGTGTTATTTAAGTTTTTTATTTGTTTGTTTGGGAGATAGAGTCTCATTTTGCTGCCCTTGGTATAGTGTCGTGGCGTCATAGCTCATAGCAACATCAAACTCTTGGGCTTAAGTGATCCTCTTGCCTCAGCCTCCTGAGTAACTGGAACTACAGTCACCCCCCATGATGCCCAGCTATTTTATTTTATTTTTTATTTATTATTATTATTATTATTATTATTTTAGAGATGGGGTGTCACTCTTGCTCAGGATGATCTTGAACTCCTGAACTCCTTGACCTCCCAGAGTGCTAGGATTACAGGCGTGAGCTCCCCTGCCCAGCCCTTATCTAAGATTTTTGACAAATTCCAGAACATGTTTATGAGTGGATGTAGCTGAAAAGAAATCAAGGCCATTTGAAATACCATCATTAAATGCAATGTCTTCTTCATATATGGATATTAATGTCACCAAAATTCTGACAGGGTTGGGCATAGCATGAATCTGGTCCGTAAGAGAGGGGTGTGAGTATGCTTGACAAATACTAGCAACAAGGACGAGGAATTATAGTTTAGACGGATCACATATGTGATCCTAAAAAGGTGTGAGTTTTGTTTTTTAGGAAAGAGTGGGTGTATAACAGTGGTGAAGAAAGGATTCAGAGTAATTATGGGGATCAGGATGAATAGAAGATACAGCGTTTGTCAATGAGTTATGGGAGCATGTAAGAGTTTAAACTAACCACACACTTTGGAAATGAAGAAAATACTCTATGGAGGGACGTCATTCCTACCAGGACTGCATAAGATATAGAAACTCTGAATATCATTTCTGAACACAGATATTATTATACCAATATGTGGAAATTGCAATTGATAAGCATGAATATGATAGAAAATTGATAAGTTGACAAAATCGGAATATAAATCCAGTTTTTCATGCGTTCTTGAGAACCTGGAATTCTTCAATAAATTTTACGTTTTTGTTCATTACAATAGAGTGTACTGTGTACTGAAAAACTTCTAGGTGCAGTGGAAAATGTTACCAACGAAAAATTAAAAAGCCAGAGAAACACTATGATGAACTGCAAGAATTAAAAATTTCAAACAAAAACACTACAGTGAAGTGAGACTTTGGTACTAAACTGATGATTCTTTCATCTTTATTTTAGTTTTTACCTAAATGATTTGGTATCATACGGAAAAAGTTCTAAGACTGATGAATTTTGTAAACTTGATTAGGTAGAACCATGATATTCAGGTAAACAATGGCAATCAACATAAATATCCCATAATAGTTAGCATGGTATTACATGGGCGTATATAGTCATAGGTCGTGTATAGTCACAGGTAACCGTATAACTCTACACAGGTGTGCTGCAAATATAGGCCAATGTTAGGAGAGTCCAAGTTATGTGTAAGGGTCTGTCACCTGTAGTCACACTTTAAAAAAAAAATTGTATTCAAAGGCAGTCATCTTCATTAATATTAACATCATTTATTACTTTTCCTCTTATGAGGCACTATGCTAATGACGATACAAGTATGTCAAATTTTTCCCAGTACTAAAAGGATTTTAAAGTATATGTCTTAAGAGATTGTAAACAATTCCCTAGAGATCGCAGATAATGTATGTAAGATGTCAAGTCTGATTTCAATTACATAGAGCAAGAACCGTGAAAATGATACTGATTATATGGGATCAAAGATATCTGCGTTTGCCTCTTAGTTCTAAGCTCCATTAGCCTTTGATATCACATGAAGGTCTTTATTAATTTGCTTGACAACTTTGTAAATCAATGACTATTTTTGCAGAGTCATGTAAGGCTGTTTTTTTTTTTTTCAGGAACTATCTCCTTTGCATTATTACATTACATTGCAAACACTTGCAAGATTCCCTACAGAGGCGCCTCTGTATTACAAACATTCCTTAGCAGCTGATTGCTGTTATTATTACTGTACTATTGTTAAATATCATTAATGTTTTCTAACTTATGAAATAGAAGATTGGACCATTGGGGGTTTATTTTACCCCCCATAAGATGTCATTGCAATAAAAAAGTGCCAATTTTACAGAATTTAAGCAAGGACCTTGCATTTAGGCAAGTGAATGAACCTACCTTAGCTATCAAGAATCATGATAATCAACTAATTCATTTTAAACTGCATCAGCATTTTGTGTATATTTAATAAAATATGAAATGAAACAGAGAAATTTTCAGAAATTTTGTGACTGTTGCTATTATATGGAATTCTCTCTCAATTACCCTCTGGGGTGTAGAACTGGGAATAATAGACTTCATCATAAATCTGAAGGTTGGTATTTGATGTAACATTTGTCATGATAATTTCTTTAATCGAGACTTAACATTGAAGGGTGAGGTTGCTCTCAAGTCCAACAATGGGTCATCCTGATCTGGGCTGTTGACAAATGATGACCAGTTTGGGGGACACAGAACTGATGCCTGTTAAGGTGAGTCAAGGAAAAACTAAGGAAAGTAATTAAGGAATGTCAAGGGTAAATATATCTGACATAAAAATAGCCGGCTCTCCTGCTGGCAGAGCTGCTGTGGTGGAGTCTGGAAAGCAACCTCACTAATGAGGGTAATTATCTCCTCCTGCTTTTTAACTATTGTTAATTTTTGAAAGTTCCTTTTGCAAGAGTGTGCCAGCAGTTGTAATGATAGCACAAACAAGGTCATTACAAAGATATCCTGAGTGTTTTAAGGTAAGATGCACTTGCAGAATGTTAATTTTAAAATTTCAATTTATTTATATTTGCAACATGAGGTTTTAAATATTCCTGAAGGTAACACACTGTCATGTTTATTCTAACCTATAGGAATATATTGAAAGACTTAAAGAAAAATAGAACTGCCTCAAACGTGACTTGAAAGAAAATTAAAGATAACTCTTGAAATTTTTGTATCTTTTTAGTTGCTCATGTTTGTAGACCTGCAAGATTTGGAGACTAGGACTTTGTGTGTCCCCGTGATGGGAGAGGCAGCTGATGGAGCACTATACAGTGACCCACATCAGCCCCTCTCCACCTGCCGCTTTACAGTATGCGGAAACAAAAATTTGACACTACAGTGTAACTTGCCTTCAATTTAAAGAGGCAATTGAATTTTCTTAAGTACCTCTTTTCTCTAAATCACTACAATTCCTTAGTTCCTTTCAACTGAGTAATTTGTTGCAGCTATTTCTAAGGATCCTTCAATTTTTACTTAAGATCATTAATTTTTAGAGCTATATTGGTTATTGCTATTTTGCTGTAGCATCTTTTTTGGGTTTATCTGTGTGTGTGTGTGTTTTGGTTTATATTCATAAGCATGATCACTGTCTTTTATAATATTTATAATTTAGTCCCACATAGTTTAATCTTTGGTTATTATGTAAATATGATACTACATAAATATTCAAAGGCAAATGTGGCATACGGACAACCAGGTGTAGCTTTTTCTTATCTTTAATAAAAACGTTTGAGGATTTAGAAATAGAGTTTAGAGAACCAACCCCCCACATATTGTATACTTTACCCCTCAAATATGGGAATTGGTAGAGTGGGGCTTGCTAAGTCCTTCTCTGAGATGTGTAAAGCTGGCATTTTACCCTTCTGTTCCTAGAAGTCATCTAAAAGCAATGAGAACTAAAATCAACATAACATATTTCGCTTTGAAAATGAAACTAGAAGAAAATCTGGGCCTCTGTACAAGGACAAGCTAGACGGCATTGTAGGATGTGTGAAGAAGCCAGAGTGTCTTGTGTAGTAGAAGGCGTCAGAGATAGAGTTCAGTTAGCAGTGACCGAAAGATCCAGTCAAAACAAATCTCAAGGACTAGGTGCAAAACCAAACCTCTTATTCACAACAGAGGGGAAAGACTGGATAGACTGACGGCAATGAGCCGCTGCAATCCTGTTTGGTTTGAAAACGCCACTCTGCAGACACAGTGGGAGTCCTGGAGAACACCTGTACTTACCAGGTACAGCCTATCTCTGGAGAGGGTTTCACATTTGACACCAAAAAATAATCGTAGAAAGAGTAAAACAAAAGTATTTCATTCAGATTTTATTCTCACATTTTTAGGGAAAAACAAAGAACCACTAATTTACTAATAAGCTTTGGGTTATAAATAAATTCCTGGCAATCAAAAACACTTCTCTGCCTCCACTTCCAGAGAGAGAGAGAGAAAGAGGAAGGAACAGGTTTCTCTGGTCCAGGAAACACTCACCTACATAATGTTGACAAAACCTAAGACCCAGGAAATGATGTGGCCATCCGAATTTGTCTTCTGCGTCTAAGCGGAGTAGAATAACTGACTGGAACTCGTTCCAATGCGAGAGAGAGAGGGAATCATCTCTGTAAACAAAACTAGAAAAACTAGATGGAATAAACAATAATGTCTCTTCTTGTGAATATAGCAGAAGACAAGGGAAGCAGAGAAACTTCATCTGGGGATGGAGAAACTTGTTTAGATCCCCCGAACTAAAGAACCATTAAAATGGAATACTTAGAAAAATTTAAATAACTAAACAAGTGTAAGAACAAAGAAATAATAGAAGAAATATACAGAATACAATAACATACTATCAATAATTACATTACATGGAGTGGTCTCCACTCACAAATGAAGGCAAAGATTGTGCAACACCATCTTTCTGGTGTCAGGAGCTATTAAACAACAAAAAATTATCAAGGACTCCAAAGATATTTTGTTGAAATAGGCTATATATAGAGAGAAAGAGACAGATTTATAGATATCCATTATATCTGAAATTAATATTGAGAAATTCTGAAATCTGTATTTATTATTTTATTGACACGTTGATGCCATAAACATTAACAAAGATAACATTTTTATGGAAAGTTACATATTTTATAAACATTATAATGTTTTTCAAAGCTAAAGCAAAGATAAAAATCTTGGCATTGTTTTAATTGTGAAAATATCTTTAAAAGTTTGGCTAAATAGAATACAGTGGATTCCCCTCATTACTTTAACATTCAGATATTGCTATATTTGCTTTAGCTGTACTAAATGAAATAAAATTCAGCCTCATAGGTATGTATTTGAAAATTAAAGGGCTATTTTAAGAGAATTCAGATAATTGTGGATATTCGTTAGTGCTACACTAACACCTGACAAGTAGTGTTTTCTTAAAGGTTAGTTGCAAGGTAGACTCTGAAACAATAACAATATTTTTCTCACCTTTTTATACTAAAATTCATTGCATATTTTGAATGAATCTTTTACTTATAAATATTTTGGTAGCATCTTGCATTGGTCATTTGGAAATTATTTCTTCAATGAGTTTTATCCATCTTCCAATTGTTGACACATGTCGGTATACAATATCAAAGAATTTTATTTATAACCATTGCCTTAGTAATATCATATAAATTATGCTTTCAGTGTGTGTATATATACACACATACACACTTGATGCAATTTACAAATTTAATGTGGATCTTTTTACACATAAGTGTTGCTAAATAAATTTCTTATTTTATTTGTCAAAATGAAGAGCACATTTTCCTAATTGTTATAATCAATTTTTATTTATTTATTTATTTATTTTTTGTTTGTTTGTTTGTTTCTTGCAGTTTTGGCCAGGGCTGGGTTTGAACCCACCACCTCGGGCATATGGGGCCAGCACCCTACTCCTTTGAGCCACAGGCACTGCCCAATTTTTATTTAGTTTTGTATTATACTTTGATACAATTATTATATATACTTCATTTTTTATTTATGTATTTAATTTTCATTATAACATAATATATGATCCGAATTATGAATATAGCATGGATACTTAAAAAGTAACCATCATATTTTTCTTGGCAAGTTTTTGACAAATTTAAAAATCAGTCCTTCTGTTATAGACTGAATTATTATTACTATTTTTTTGTGAAGGGACTGAAAGAGGTGAATTAAATTCTTTGCCCACCATTTTACATTTTCTTCTCACTTGCATTAATTGATTCACCACTTCGGCTTCCTTGGATCTCACGCATTCTGACTTCAACTAAATTGGATTGAATCACACCACTGTCTTTCTTGGGCTTTTAGCTTGAAGGCAACTAACACATCCTGGGACATCTCAGCCTCCATACTCATGTAAGCCCGTCTTCATAATACATCATATGTAATTTCCTATTGGTTCTGTTTCTTTGAAGAACTCTCACACAGTTGTTTCTTTGAAGAACTGTCTTCGAAGAAGGTTTTACCAAATGACTTAATATGCTAAGGGTAACAAAAGCCTGAATGCTTATTCTTGGAGAGGGAACTTGCAAATATAAAAATGTATAAACTAAAGTGAACTCTGTGATGTTGGATGGGACTGTATTGGTGTGGACTCAAGTCTCACTTCTTTCTACACGTGTGTGCATGTGGGTGTGTGTACACATCTGGGCCACCAGATACACGCACAGATGTGTCTTCAGAGTTCTGTCACTGAGAAGGTCTTCACACTTAATGGGTCTTTCCATTTCTTGGAACTTGACTATGGATGGATAAAAATGTTAATGTGTTGATTTTGTTCATTGTACTGTGGGAGATTGTTTTTGTTTGTTGAAATTAATATTAAATATTTTCAGGGAGACATAATTGAGAAGAGGACAATTTGGGTGGAAATAATTTTTTTTTTTTAAGTAAAAGTTCTTCAGTCTATACTTGCGAGTTGTCGGTGTGTTTGAGATTGCTCCAAATTAAAACAAAAAAACTTTTTTTAGAAATAGAATAAACTGTAAAATAAGCATTATTTCAAAAATGTTTACATATTTCCCACTTGTATGGCTTTGGTATCTTAAAAGTAATTAAATTTTTTTTTTGTTAGATGAAACTTTATAGAAAATAGACAATCTATGTTAAAATAAACACATTGAAATGCAGAAAAATAGATTTTATACTTCAAACCAATCACAGTGATTTTAGCCATTGAATAATAAAATGTTAGAAATGTTACTTAGCTAATCAGAAAGGAAAGAATGAAGATTTATCATTAACAAAAGCATAGTCTTACAAAATTACAAGACCAACAATTGGCTCTTAATATAAAAAAAAAAAATGTGGGAGGAAGGAGCTTTGTTTCTCATCTGTTCAGCTGTAATATATTTGTCTAAAAAAAGTAAAACTCACTCCAAAGTAATAGTTTATATTGCCTTCTGGAAATCAAAGTTTCATGAACTTCCTTCTACAATATGCCCAGTATGTTAGCACAATGCAGGATCAGTTCTTGTTGAAGGGCAATTATATAAATAACTGTTATGTAAAATAACAATTTATATAAGAGACATTAGAAATGTTACACAAATGCTTTGTTTTTGTAAAAATGAATATATGCAGTATATTCCTTTCGATATTTACAGCTGAAGAAGTAAAAAACATGTTAGTCAGCCCGCTTTGTTTTTAAGGCTCTAAGTTTGAAGTGGGTTCGCCAAGAAAGAAAACGGAGATTCGGTAGGACAAGTCTGTATGGGCAGGGAACATAGTCCAGTTTGCTTGTTTCCCATTGAATAAGAAGACACCATGGGGATTTAACACATGGGCTTTCATATTAGGCTGTCCAGTAACTACTTACCAGATCATCCAGACGTTTGCCAAGTATTTTCTTATTTTAAAGTTTTGCATCTCTAAAAATGGAGGTAGTAAAGCTAACTGTTCAGTAAACTTTGTTTATAGACCTGGACAGACAAAGGAATCAATAATTTTCAGGGATTATTCTTCCAATCCCAGGGTCCTCTACAAGTACTACAGAACGTCTAACTATTTTGAAGATATCAGTAATATTGACAGGGAAGCATTCTTTTCAGATTGCTATCTGATGGCCCGTGGTCTGGTGACCTCTTTTTCCTCGATTTATTTCAGATTGATTTGAGGGTGCAAATGATCAGGTTACAGCGTCTGCATTTGTGAGGTGAAGTTCGGGTTGTAGTTGAGCTCTTCACCCAGGGAGTGGGCTGTGTACACGTACACTGTCCCCAGGAGGTGAGAGCTCACCCACCCTCCTCCCTGCTCCCCTTTCCTTCCTCCCTCCTTTCCTTCACTTTGTGTTTTTCTCTCCTGTGGGCCTGTAATTGTTGAGGTAAACATTTTCTTTCTAACATGACATATTTCATATTATAAATATTTCAAAGTATAAGCAGTAAGGTCTTAAGTGCCACTTTGTAATCAAAACTTTAGTCCTCTTTTAAGGTGACACTTGGACTTCTGTTTGTTTGCATAAATCTGAGGTTAAGAAGAACCAGGAAGAGATTTCTAATTCCTAGCAACTTAGTGGCACCTGAAACTAAGAATGGGCCATGAATTCTGTCTTCCTCGGAAGCCCTGAAATGCTGAATTTATTTGCAAAGTATGTATTAAACACGCAGGTATTGTTTTATGTGCTGCTAGCTATAAATACTGATGAAATGAGGAAGTAAACAGGTAAGGAAATCTGTTTTTCAGGAGTTTCTGTTTTTCCTTTGGGGAAACTTTCCTTTGCTTTATCTGCTTTATTAGCTAAACTCATACAAAATCTTTTATTTGCAGTTTAAATTTTGCTTTAGTTTTGTTTTAGTTTCTCTTCCACTATCATTATATGAGGTGACTCTCTAAGATGTTTTGGAGTGCAGTTCACACAAACTAAGTGATGACACAGGATGCTATATCTGTGACTACGTTATACAAGTGAATTTTGAGGTCAAATTAAGGTATGACAGGAAAAGGCTCTCTGCGTGATAGCAAATAGCATGGCAAAAAATAATACTCTGGGTTTAACAGACATTCATACTCTTTTCCTACCATATGATGCCCTGCAAATGTACCGAGGGAGAATTGGAGAAACAAACACGTTTCTGAGCTTGTGACACCATCAATATGGAAATTCTTATGAGAACTGTATACACGATAAGGAAAATGGCAGACCAGGCACAGTGGCTCATGCCTACAATCCTAGTGCTCTGGGAGGCCGTGGAAAGGTGGAGTGCCTGAGTGTACAGGTTCGAGACCAGCCTGAACTAGAGTGAGACCTCCACTCTAACCATAGCCAGGTGTTGAGGCGGGCATTTGTAGTCCCAGGTAGTTGGGAGCCTGAGGCAAGAGAATCACTTGAATCTAAGGGTTGAAGGTTGCTGTGAGCTATGAGGCCAGGACACTCTACTGAGGGTGACAAAGAGAGAATCTGTCTAAAAACAAAAACAACAAGAACAAAAAAAAAAAAAAGAAAGAAAAGAAAAAGAAAACAGTGGTTTCCTCACCATCTTTTTGTGTTAAACAAACCGACCTGTTTATATTTACTCTGTAGAATACAGTTAACTGATACTTATCCAGTAGAGTCTTACAGAGTTGTTTACATTTATATTTTGGGTCCTAAATTCCCTTGGACATTACCCTGAGGAAAGACTTTTTCAACGGAGACTTGCGGTTTACTGGGAAATCCCTCCCCCTATAAGCCCTGGGACGTCTTTTCTATCTGATACTTCACATCCAGTCTCAGATGAAATCCGCATGACATTGAATCTCTTACATTGGCTTAGTTTCTAAAATCAGCATGGGAAGTGAAAATGTGTGTCATCAACGTAACGTGACCAGTGAGCTGTGGCACTCACTCTGTGAGCCGCGCTGGGTGATGGAGGCTGAGAGGAGAGCAAATCCCACATTTCCTCTCCCCAGCACATGCCCCTCTGTGGGGCTCACCTAGCTGCTATTTATATGGTGCTGGATAATCTTAAAGAGATTGTCACATAGAGCCAGTCTTTATTTAACTTGAATAGGATCTTTATGTAAAATTAACCCTATTTTGAAAATTAAAAACAAACCAAAACAAAAACCCCAAAGTGAACACAAAAATAATATTCAGGCTAACTTACTTGTCTAAAATCCCTCCTCATTAGCACTCATAGCCCATGTTACCTAATTTTGGTTTTAATTCTTTTCACCAAAACACAGTAGGATATGTTTATTTGCTTTTGGTTTTGTTTTTCCTGCAAGACAGACCTATGAGAACACGGCCCCTGGAAGTCCATTTCATGTTCACATTTGTTTGTTTATGTTGAGTGTCAGCATCCTTCACAGTCTTGGGTTCTGACTTTGTCTAGAAAAGCGATCAGTCTATCCCTCAGTGTCTCCTCTCCTGTCTTGGATAGACAGCAGATGTCTCAGGATTATAAGTCACTGTGTCCTGATTCTGTGGCTATAAAATTGAAAAAGTTTCTTGGGCTCCTCATTCATCCTCAGCTTGTTTGTTGCATTGGTTTAAGTGTCTACAGGCCAGAATCAATGATCTGAGGATAAACAACACCTCTAATCTCTTTTGTCATGATCACTCCATCATTTCAGGCTTAAAATACAGCATCATCTGCTTTTCTCATTTCTTTTCCCCTTTAATAAAACCTTGACAGATCAGCCTATGTGGTACATAACCTTGAAAACAGGTTAAAGATAGCTTATCTCACTCAGTTCCTGTCATCTTCATTTACATGCAGAATCATCACTGACTCTCCTATGATTTTCTTCTTCTTTTATTTATTTTTTATTTTATTTATTTTTTAATTCTTTATTAAATCAAAACTGTGTACATCAATGCATTTATGAGGTACAATGTGCTGATTTGATATGCAATGTGGAATGCTTACATCTAACTGATTAATATAACCATCTCCCGTTTACTTATTCGTGTGGTAATACATTCATACTCTATTCTTTTTTTTTTTTTTTTGTTGGGGATTCGTTGAGGGTACAATAAGCCAGGTTACACTGATTGCAATTGTTAGGCAATGTCCCTCTTGCAATCATGTCTTGCCCCCATAAAGTGTGATACACACCAAGTTCCCACCCCCCTCCGTCCCTCTTTCTGCTTCCCCCCCATAACCTTAATTGTCATTAATTGTCCTCATATCAAAATTGAGTACATAGGATTCATGCTTCTCCATTCTCATGATGCTTTACTAAGAATAATGTCTTCCACTTCCATCCAGGTTAATACGAAGGATGTAAAGTCTCCATTTTTTGAATGGCTGAATAGTATTCCATGGTATACATATACCACAGCCTGTTAATCCATTCCTGGGTTGGTGGGCATTTAGGCTGTTTCCACATTTTGGCGATTGTAAATTGAGCTGCAATAAACAGTCTAGTACAAGTGTCCTTATGATAAAAGGATTTTTTTCCTTCTGGGTAGATGCCCAGTGATGGGATTGCAGGATCAAATGGGAGGTCTAGCTTGAGTGCTTTGAGGTTTCTCCATACTTCCTTCCAGAAAGGTTGTACTAGTTTGCAGTCCCACCAGCAGTGTCAAAGTGTTCCCTTCTCTCCACATCCACGCCAGCATCTGCAGTTTTGAGATTTTGTGATGTGGGCCATTCTCACTGGGGTTAGATGATATCTCAGGGTTGTTTTGATTTGCATTTCTCTAATATATAGAGATGATGAACATTTTTTCATGTGTTTTTCAGCCATTCAATGTATTCTTGCATTATGCACATTGGGTTAGGTTCCCCCAAATACTCTCCCACCTCCCGGCCTCCCCCCACCCTCCTCTCTCCTTGAGGTATGAATGTGTACTTGATTTCTTAGTAGTTTTGAATACATTGGATACTTTTTTTTCCCACTCTTGAGATACTTTGTTAAGAAGAATATGCTCCAGCTCCATCCAGGTAAACATAAAAGATGTGAAGTTTCCATTAAAAATAACTTCAGAAATGCTTAGAAGGTACACTTCTCCTTAAAATGTCTAATAAGTTTCCATGACATCAGCCAAAATAATTCACCAAAATGATAAATAGATACCTGATCATAGTCAGGATATTTGGTAATCTAAATTCTGAGGAGAGGAAATGTTTGTTACATAAAATTTTAAATATTTACAAAATGAGGTAAAGTTATCTTAGCTGTAAATAACGTACTATTTGCCTTTCTCAAAAAAAAAATCAGAACAAGCTGTGCACTGTGCGTGTGAATGTCTGGGAAAATGTGTAGAGCAGAGCATTGATTTGTGGGTTTAAAAAAATTGCATATTTCAAATTACAAATGATGGAGTGAAACTCTGTTGCCTCATTGGCACTGCATATGTTATGCTTTGTAAGTTTTATTTCATTGATTTTTTTAATACATAGGCCCAATATACAAGGATAGCAGCAATTTTGTGGTAGATTGTCAAGATAAAAATCAGCATTACTGATGATTTCCAAATACATCTACACAATCAATAAATAACATACGTACTAAAACTCCTATTTCTCAAATGTAAAAAAAATAGGTGTATAATTTTATTTGACATTTAAAAAGGAATTTCTGGGGGTTGCTCTGTGCTGAGATTATGTCCATTTTCTTAAATAAAGTATGCATCTTGCTATTGCACATCCCAGCTGCTGCCTGTTGGCCGATTCTAGATTTGGGGAAAGAAGGTAGGGTTGTTTGTCAAGGTCTCATTTCTTGTTGGGAATTACTAGTTGAGTTAATGAATCCTTTCTTGGCCTAATCAGAGATAATAAAATCTGAAGGATTGAAGCTGACAATGATTTTAAAATCTCTATTTACAAACAATTTCTTGGAATGAAAAAGGGGGAAGGAATGTGGTGGAGACAGACTATCCACTGACTATGGTCAGTTATTACCCCTAACATTTTAAGTATAAGGAGTGTGTGTGAGAGGGTGGACGTGAACCTGAGTTCATGGGAAAGGGGCAGAATGTAAGAGAATAATTTTATAAAAACAAATCTATGTATTGTGTAAGAAAAAAACTATGGAAAGGTACCACTAATATCAAAAGAGCCTCAAATGTTTACTGATTCCAGATCATGTTGTCTTTATGTACTGAAAAGAAAAATTTCTGTGAACTTCTACGAACTTAAATTTATCCCTCCTTTCATTTTTTCTTTGCTGAATACCGTGCAAAATAGAATTTCTCAGAACTTCTGAGTTTGCACAGCATAACCTTTGTTTTATAACAGCTCATATATGAGACAACTAGCCCAGATTTCCTCAAATAGGCTAAAAACTCTATAATTGTGAAGCAGAAAGGAATTTTTCTAAACTATCAATAATGAAAAGCAAATTTTAATTAGTAGAACTAAGATAACTAGACAAATCTTTTTCTTATCTCAACAGAAAATACTATAAATATTATTTTGCTATATGAATTGTGATCAAAATACACATGACTAGAAATTAAGAAATATTTATGGAGTTTATCGACAATCAATTAATAAATTCTATTTTTCTCGATTCTGTAATTTTATGTAGTCATCATTTATTATTTGGTATAAGTTCTTGTTTCCCTTTCTGGTCATGTTCACATTTTTTTCATGAGTCTGTATCATGTTTTTTAAGAAGGACCCCCAATTGTATTCACAGTAAACCCCACAAAACCCTGATGTGAACCTGCATATGTTCTTAGATTTTAGATATCTCTTTCTTATTTTGGAAAGAGTGGAAGAGGTTATTTTGATAATGTGTTTTATTTTCTTTGTCAAAAACAGAAATACAAAATCATGAGATTCCTGTAACATTTGTAATTTCAGATTCATTAAAATAATTATCCTTGAAAAGTTAGAAAATGAAAATTAAACAAGCATTGGCATCATTAAATAAAGTTAAACACAAGAAACATGTAATGATGCAAAGAAATATTGACAGGGTCACTAAGAAATGGAAATTCATTCTTTGAAAAAAATAATAATACCAAGCAACTGAACAAAACTACCTTAAAACAAGAATGGATTAAGTACCACAAAAGATATATTTACAAGGTGATTCTTAACATGTATTTCATGAAAAGAAGCAAAATCTCATATAGTTTGTTGTTAAGAGTTAATAAATTCCAAGCAACATTTAGTTTATCCCTATTTTAATATATTTTACTATATAGCCTACCTAATAAGGAAAAAAACATTGTATGGGAAAAGTTACAAAAATTATTAAAAACAAAGCATATATTATTTGTATATAATAGCATACACTACTTTTTTTTAAAAAAGCTTGGTTTAAATTAAAAAAAAAAATAAATCCTTGTGCATTTTGTCCTGAATACTTAATTAAGGTATAACAAATCTTTTTATTTTTGTGGTGTGTTTGTAAATTATTGTCATTTCAAGAAATTCTGAATGCATATTATTATAAAACATGTTCTACATTCTTTTTATCCATTTGATTAGATTAGGCGATTCGCTTGTGTTCTGTGAGAAAATGGAATATGTTACAATGAGATTATTTTAAAAAACATTTTAAAAGATTTAAAGAAAGAAGATGAGAGAATGGGGGACAATTTCACCTAAAAGAATCCCTCTATATCCAGATCCTCATTCCAGAATTAAGAACCCACAACTTCATTCAACCAGGAAAACAGCATTAGTAACACAGACCTTTGAAAGAAATCTCACAAATTTCCAGATAATTCCTACCACCTGAAAGATCTGACAAATGGTCGGTTCTTCCCAGTAAGAATCCCTTGTACAGACTTCAAGTGCTTTTTGGGAAAGGGTTGTTGGAATTGGACATACCCATTTAAAAATAAAACTTGTGAAGTTCTTCTCTTCCGCTGCAACTTCTGAACTGTCAGTTTAGCTAACCTTGTTTGCTTGTCACTGTGTTCCCGTGATTAAATGTGAAGATTATAATCCTTACCCATGCCAGTGGTTCACTGTGGGTGGAATTTGATGTGCGATGACATTCTGTTTATACAATGAAGTCAAAATCAGACCTCATCTTTTCTAGCTCAGCACCCAGAGGTCTCTAGGTGAGTGACCAAGGGCCGTCAGCGCTGTTTCCTGGCTGTGCCTTAAACACTGCACTCACAGTGGCTGGGGAGCATTTTCCTACATCCTGTAATCTCTGCCTTCCTTTTAACTGGAACACATACGCATTTGACATCACAGGAGAAACTTAATTTAATATTTTATCCATCTTCCCAAATATTGTTAGTCAATAAGTAATCTTAAAAGATAGGCATTTGTGATTTTATATTTTATGTCAAGCTTATTGTCATAAATTGCCGCACCCATAGTAACAAGAGTCAAATATTGTAGAACTTACTTAGCTACAAATGATAGCAGAGTATATATAGTTTTAATATATATTAAAGGAACAAACTGATTTCTTCCAAACGTATGCTAGACTTTAATACCTTTCTCTGGGTAGATAATATTATTAATAACTCGGAATGTGTTTATAAGTGGAAGGAATTTTATTTCGTAATAAAATGCTTAATAATTTGAAGTCACATAAAATTAATAATTTTTGAAATTTTTAAAATAAATGAACTATTAAGAAACACAAGACTAGACTATCTTTTGGCTAATATTTAATATTGAATGAATAATAAATAGAAAAAATATAATTTTTTTACTTATATTATTGTACTACATAGAGCTTTTATTATTTTCTTGCTTTTTAAAATAAATTGAGAGCAAATTATAATTTATTGTTCTAACTCCCTATGACAGATTCAAGTTTTACTCTAAATATGTGAATGTGTGAATCAGCTTCCTTCAAAAGGTATATCTTTTGTAGTTGACTCATATGAAAAAATCCGATGGAATAAATAATCACATAAGCCCAGAAAATCCAAGGAACTTAATCTACATCTGTCCCATTTCAAAGAGAATAAGCAAAATTCCTCAATAAGCTACACTTAATTTAAAATTACTGTCCTACGTTCTTTTAGGCCTTTTGATAGATACAATAAATAAAATTAGAAAGACCAAAAGTTAATTATTTATGAATAACTTTCCTTTTGATTGCTAATCCGAGCAAAGTGGTACTATTTACCACCAAACCACCACTTTTCAACCTCATATAGCATCCCGAATATGTTCAGAAATAATGGCTTCCGTGTGACAAGTAATAAAATGTTTTGAATATGATTCCAAAGACTTGCAGATTTAAAGTTCTCATTAAAAATCGAACAAACAAATAAAACAACTTGAGACCTCCTTATAATACCAATACCCACACTTATCCTTACTAGAATTCAGATAAGGTATATGCACATTTTTAATATAATGATAATATTTGAGATGGAGTAAACGATGGCTGTCACACACCTATTAAAAGCTGCAGATCAGTTGCCAGATGAGACAACCTGACCACCGCAGTTAATGGGCTTATCTGCTGATGCCATCCTGGCTGTCTGGTTGCTCAATCTTCTCTGACCTTCTTTATTGTTTTCAAGAAGGGAGGAGGTGATTGTTCCAGTGGACGGCAGTCTTTTGCTTTCTTCCCTGCAGGTCGCCCATGCTCGGTCAGGAAGGGGGGCGACGAGGCAGGAGTGCAGGGCTCATAAAGGCTCTGCAGGTGCTCCTCAGGCTGGCCTTGTGGGGAAACTCCAGAGGGAAGTCAGGGTCAACAAAGAAACTGCAAAATTCCTACAACTGACATAGGTGCTCCCCTAGGAAATGAAATGTTGACCCCAAGACATCTTCCTATGGGACCTCAACCATTCCACCATAACCCGATGGACAGAGGTAACACGCCCTCCTCACCCCACCACCTGAATGTATTTGTTACATCATAAAAGTGATGGAGGAACAACTTGGGGACACACAAATGTGGGAAGGGGCAGGTGGGAGGTCCTCCAGAAACACTTCCAAGCCCAGTGAATGGTCACACGTGGTTTGAGAGTCAGGAATGGAATAGTAAGAACACCAGGGATGGCGATAATTGTTAGAAACAAAAAATGAGGACTATCTTTGAGTGCTCTTTTATGCCAGGCATAATTCAAAGTGCTTTAAAGTATGAACAAATTTAATTTCCACACAACCTCATGAGATTTTTAAAATCTCTGTTGCATAATGACAAAACTGAAATGCACAGGAATCAGTTAACTGCTGATCCCTACACAGATAGAAAAAAGAATAATCAGTATCCAAGTGCTTTATCTCTGCGGCGGCCCATCACCGCTCCAACGTGCTGTCTCTCTCTCCTTTCAACTTATTATCAAACATTACGACTAAATGTTTTTTGTTTACATCAATTCTATTTTCATTCTTTTTTGTGTGTTATATGTATGTGATAAATAACAAACTTCACATGTAACATATTCAAATAATATGCTAACGTTTTCATCACAGAATACCTTAGAAAGCAAGTCGCCCTTAGAAAGCCTTAGTTGTCTAACCCTCACTGTAGAGGGAGTGAGTGTGAAGAGTGTGGAAGGGACTGAAAAGACAAGCAGAACACAAGAGAACAAGTAAAAAAATTTTAAACTGGGTCTGCCTTGAGGGCGCAGATGTTGGCACAAGGGTTAGGTGGAAGAATTGTCACAAAATTAACAGTGGCTAATTCAGACTGGTTATAAGTCTGGTGGATGTTTCTATACATTTATCTCTCCTTTGATTTTTTTTTCTTTTTTTTTCCGTAGTCATTGGGCCATAAAATGAGCCTGTGTATTGTAATCACTTGAAAACTCCAGTGCCAGCTCATCCAGAAACTGTAGACTCAGATCCTGGCAAACAGATCTGAACAAAGATTGGGGCTGTGATGACGACGACTTTCTGGGCTGGAAACACTAACCCCGACACCACACCTCAGTAGGAAACTGGTCTGTTGAGATTTTATCCTGTGTTGGCCACATAAATCTACAGACTATTAAGCATATGAAGGGCTCCTTAAGAGAGAAGTAAAGGAATTCTTTACTGCAAATATTTTTGTTGCCCTATGTAGCAGAATTCTGTGTGATTCAAAGTAAATAATTACTAATATCTTAATCCAGGTTCATACTCAGATGATAACCCCTTTATAATTACATTGCCTGTCTGTGGATCCTTCCTCTCAGGTTGGAGCACCCGCCACGGAGGTCTGTACCTGTTCTGAATGACACCCTGCCTCTGCCTCAGGCACACATCATGATTTTCTACTTTACAGACAGCCTGGTCCCTCAGGCTGTCTGGACCACAGCCTGAAGTTTCCATCCACACTCTGAGGAAGGTGTCCATTTTTTGCTACCTATTTTATAACCATTTCTACTTTGCCGTTACAGTGACTAAGATAGTAAATTAAGGTTTTCATTTCTTTGTTTACATGTACGTAAATACAATTCACATAGAAAAACTTTGACATCAGCCTTCACGTATTAAGAGGCTTAGTGATGACATTGGCCTTGATTAGACACCTGTGCTCCCAAAGCACGTGTGCAGTTTTGGCCAGCTTTCTGTCCAGTTGTTTGCTGTGGTTCTGCCATTTGCACCCTCTTTTCTCATTGTACTTTCTCACCACACACTTCTCTCACCCTTCCCACAGGACAGCCACTGTTTCATTTTCTCCCTTAACCCATGCTCCAGCAACTCGCTTTCCATTCAAGTATTTTATTAATTTTTTTTCTAAAAAACTCTTGCTTTTCCCCAAGGAGGAATTTTGGTGCCTATTTTTAACTTTTCACTCTGTTACTAAACATATTGTAAGTTAATCTCAGGTAATTTATTTGAGGCATGTATATGTATATATATATATATATATATATATATATTAAAGCAGCTACCGGGAAAACAAGCCCCGTGTGGCTGGCGCCCTAAGCTGCACTGGCTGTCTAGCTAGTGGGACTGACAGATGTCCCCCACACTGCACTGCGATGCCAAAATGTATTCAGTCACCATACTGCTTTCTGAATTTCAGCTCTCATGATGTCTCTCCTCACCTCCTTGGCTTAAATTCATCTCAAACACAATCTTTGTAAATTGACACAATGATCATTTTACTCCTTCAAAGTCTTCCCATCTTTTATAAACAACTAAGCTCAACCTTTTGTAAATCAGACGTGTCCACAGATACAGGTTTATTTCTCAACAAATTTCAAATCACATTTTACACAATAGTCAAACGAAAGTACTTGTAATTTTGTCAAAAGTGTTGATGCCTTTGTTTCCTGGGCCATATTACTGATATTAATCTTATTCCATTTAAGCCTTATAATTTCTTCCTTTTTAAATTTCAGAATATTACACAGGTACAAATGTTCGGGTTATGTAAATTACTTTTCTACTGCGTATGTCAAGTTTAGAAGCGTGCCCATCACCAGAGAGTTCACATCATGCCTGCTAAACAACCCTCCACCCTCCTCCTACCCGTCTTCTTTGAAAGATTTAACTTCCTTTAGGCTGAATTGAGCCTTTCTGTTTGTGTCCGTTAAATCTCACATGCTTTTAAACGTAGCTGACAACACTCAGTTTTACTTATTATTTGTGTGTCTCCGGTTTCTGAACCAAATCACTGTATTTGTTTAATCCTAATGTCTCAGAATAATATACAACTATTAGGCACTCAATACACATTTAATGAATCAACACAAGTTTAAAAATTCAATAATGTTAATAAATATGAAAAAGGAGACATTCTACACTTGAAGATTAACAGCCCTCAGGGATTATCAACTAAAAATCAATCAGTAGATATTTGCTTTGTCCTAACACAGCGTTTATGTAACATCGTGATGCTGGATATTCAGGCATTCTGCTTAGAGCTACCAAAATGTCTAGTAAATGGTCACTTTGAAAACATGAGCTTTATAGATCCACTTGTTTTATTTCACCGATACGTGTAGGGCAGCCATATTATCTGTGCCCCAAACTGAGACTGTTGTTTCTAACATTCTATCTGTTCTTAACACAGTATTTGAAATTGGAATTATCCTGAAAAGCTCAGGATACAGCCTTGCATTTTCCTATGGCTAACAGGTCCTTCTCCAAAGAACTGACGTGGTAGGCAGGGAAGCAGGAGGTCCGGCCTGGTCAATAACCCAGTGTAAAGTGAGGATTAGGGACTGGTATTCACAAAGTTATCCTCAGTTCACATCCCCCTTTTTTTTTTTTTTTTTTTATTCTTAGATTGGCCACAGCTTGGCCATGTCTGGGCCATTTAACCCTCCTCCTCTGCCTGATGTAAGAAGTCTGGACTTTGTACAGAATATCCTGGACAGGTGCTTTGCATTTGTGTCATTAACTCTCACCTCCTACGTCAACTCTCTCTGCCTGCATCTTCCCCTAGGAGTCCTGTTGTCTGTTCCACTCATCCTCCACCAGAGTGTTTAGTTCAGCCCTTCTCAAACTATAATGTGATGAGAATCACCTGGGGATCCCATTAGACTGCAGAGGCTTGTGCCACGGTTCTGGGGGTGGGGTGGGGTGTGGCGTAAGCTCCTTCACTTCTAATAAGCTCCCAAATAAAGACACTCTGCTCCCCAGATCACACTTGGTGCTGCAAGAATGTAGTTGACCAAAGAGTATTGTGTCAGTTTGTTTGAATTTGGGACTCTTGTTTCACTATTTTCCAGCAGGAGAAACTTGGAAAACCTATATAAATGCTCTCAGCTTTAAGAAACTTTTTCTATAAAACAGGCTGTTAATACTTCACAGGGTTCATGGCATGACAAGGGGGTAACATAATTAAAAGCCTAATTTATTCCAAACAGAAGGTTTTCAATAGCATAAATGTCCTTCTTCGCTTCTTTTTCTCCTGGTGAACTTTTAGCTGGTTCATGTATTACAAGCATTTGTCACTCACTTCCTCTCTTCTCTGGCGTTCAGTGTCTTCTCTGGTGCTGTGGTCTGCTCATCAGTTAATACATAATTTACTAGTAACTTTCATACCCAGGTCATTGCTCAGATGGAGTCCTTACTCTGATCGCCTACATCCATAACGGTGGAACTTAGATAACTATCGCACATTTGCAAAAACAAAACCTTTTTCTTTCCAATCTATGGTTAACATACTTTCCATGAATTTTGTGAAATTTATAGAACTTCATGAAATTCAGTGATCATTTCTATCAGGATACTTTTAACATAGTAGTTACATAAGTATCCCTTAAAAATTTTCCTCCTCAGCAACCTAACTGATTTTAAATCTGAGAATGTTCACACCATAAATATATTTGTCAAGATTCAGTTTTCACATTGCTTTGGGGATAATTGAATCTTTGTTTGAAGCTATTTTTAAGGAATAACAGAAAGGCCTCGCTTTGCACTTGTGTGACATAACTAGGTGTTTACTGTCACAAGCATATTGTAAGTAAATTTATACTTAGGCAAAAAGCTGTATGTGTTTGAAATTCTGTCCACATTCTATTTTCTTGCGAAGAGAATATAAGAGAGAAATGGTCTTTGGGACTTTTGACACACAACTCTATGCCCTTTTGAGTTTCAATATGCTGTATTAAAAAAGTAGAGGTATACAAAATATAACCTGCACAGTATCTTAAATCATCAGAATAATGTATTGATTAGAGGAGATAAATATTGTACGTCTAGGTCTGGCCTGTATTTTCTATAGCATTCTCTTGTGCCTAATTACATGGATGGTTTTCCTAAATTCTATTTTTCAGAAAGGTTTAAGTCCAATAAAACAAGTTTTAATTACTTATGTTATTCAAAGTAATCACTTTTAGCTGACTCCTTTTTATTTTTAAATAATTTTTTGAGTGTCAGAAAAGAACCCTAGAACACAGCATAGAAATCATCATCTTCTCGTTTAGTCTGTAAACTACTAGATTCCTCTGATTTTTAACTGAAACAAACAGAAAACTTATATCAGATATATTGTGAACCAAAATTACACAACAGATTACAAAGCCTCTCTCTTTGTGCAGAGAGGCTTTACAAGGTGACATATTTTTAAAGCTGTCTATCATTGATGCTATATGGAATAAAATGTATTATTGGGGATATTTTTAATCTATCATACATTTTCTTCCAACTCTGTTTTGACATTCAATTTTGTAGCTATTTCTTGACACTCAACAATATAGTCTATCCACCCACATCAGTCAGCTATAATATAGTATGTTTTGTGCAACTTTACAACTACTTATATTTTCTGAATTTCTATGATTCTATAGAAAAAGAAGCATCACATTAGGGTATTCCAGACATTGTTAGTCTTGCATAATATGCAAAGTGTTTTTGTGCTAAACTTTTTTTCCTGGTGTAAAATGTGGTATAATTAAGCTTCATATTCAAAAGAAGTTTTACTCTTGTTAAAAAAATTGTTGTAGTTACCTAACCAAAATAATATAAGAACTATGTTATCCTACTACTATTACGTGAACAATAGTGTTATTGGTCAATAGTTGCTGAACAATAATCTGTTTGACTTGCACATAGATACATATGTACAAACATATGTAACATGAATTCTAGTTCCTGTGTGACTAGTGGACACCTGTCCCATTTAGCAGTCTCTTTTGCAAAGTTTTATTTCTCATACCCAGTATTCTCAGACAGCCATTCTTTGACTATCAGAGTTTGTTAAAAATTAAAAGTTAAATATAAACAAGCAAATAAACATTAATGTTTTTCTTTAAGTAGGGACCTTTTAAATTTTATTTTTATGTCTTGGATGTATTCGTTCACTAATACGATTTAGACATTCAGAAATATCTATTATCTAAAACACAGTTTCCTGAACATTTATGTCCATAGAGGTTTTTTAAAAAATGTTTACCTTTAAAAATAAAGCATCTGATAGTGCAGAATCTTCTGGCACTTGAATGAAATAATCCCAGATTTGTGTCTAGGTTCCAAATTTTAGTTGGAAATTCTCAACTTAGCAAACAAATTCGCAATTTAGCAAGCAAATTATGTAACATCATTAACCACTAGCCTTTTCATAAATTCTACATGTAGAAATTAAATGTACTAATAAATGTAAATTGTTTAACATACTTTCTTCCACACAGTAACCAATTATTGAAAATTGTTAAGTAATTGGGTGGCACCTGTGGCTAAGTGAGTAGGGCGCCAGCCCCATATGCCGAGGGTGGCGGGTTCAAACCCAGCCCCGGCCAAACTGCAACAAAAAAATAGCTGGGCGTTGTGGCGGGCGCCTATAGTCCCAGCTGCTCGGGAGGCTGAGGCAGGAGAATCTCGTAAGCCCAAGAGTTAGAGGTTGCTATGAGCCGTGTGACGCCACGGCACTCTACCAAGGGCGGTACAGTGAGACTCTGTCTCTACAAAAAAAAAAAAAAGAAAATTGATAAGTAATTAACTGAGCAATTATTTTTATTGATCTAGCTTATTTTCATTATATTTGAAATAATGTCTCATGTATTTGTATAAATCTTTTCAAAATTTTGTAACTACACAATTTTCCTGTATTCCTTCTTATTAAATGAAATAGTGTGCTCACTTCTGATATTAAATATTCAACTGAACTAACCTCTGTCAAAAAGTTAATTGAAGAGGGAGAAGATTTGCCATAGGTTTTCTTTCTCTCCGTCTTTGTTCTAATAGATTTGTATAAACAGGGCCAAGTACATTAGTGGCCTCAAGTGGTACGATTAATTATGACATGAATAGATTCACTCTCCATCCTTCAAATTTATTGACCACTGTTTAGAGAAAATATCTCTAATCTAAAACATTATTTTTCTTTGATTTAAATGATCAAAATTTCCAATCACATTGGTCTATTTACTTCTTAAAACAATAAAAATAAAAACCCAGGTGATGCCTGTGGCTCAAAGGAGTAGGGTGTTGGCCCCATAGACCAGAGGTGGCAGGTTCAAACCCAGCCCTGACCAAAAACTGCAAGCCCCCCCGCCACATTTATAATGATACATAAAATCCTACATATTCTACAATAGTTAACATTCCTTAATCTGGGTGTGCAGGTTAAAATTAAGCACATAGATTTAATGAATATAACTACTTTTATTTTTAACATTGTTTACATGGAACAATCCAAAACCCAGCGTGGTGTATTAATTATAATTACTTAATCCTATGACTGTAACAAAAATAAAATTATGCCATAATAAATATACTTTATGAGCATACAATCATAAACAAATGTAGCCAACCAATAAAATTGATGATGCTATTCGAATAGATACACATATCTTTACTGAATTTATGTTTAACTACCACAAATTCTATCTAACAAAAAATATGAACTTGACTAAATTAAATGTCAGTTACAATATATGTCATGTATAGAAAGTACACAGTTGTTAAGTGAATTAGATGATTTCATCTAAGGACTATTCTTCAAATAAAGACCATGTCTTCCTCTTTTGTACTGCTATAAAAAAGAAATATCAGACTGGGCAATTTATAAAAAAGAAAATTCATGTACACCTAGTAGAGGAATTGCAAGATCAAATGAAAGTCTACTTTTAGATCCCTGAGACCAAAAATCACTTCATAACAAAGATATTTGCACTAGATTGTTCATTTCAGCACAATTCATAATAGCCAACTCATTCAAGAAGCACAAGTGCCCATTGACCCAGGAATTGTGGTATATGTACACCATGGAATACTATGCAGCCTTAAAAAAGATGGAGACCTTATCTCTTTTACGTTTACATGGATGGAGCTGGAACATATCCTACTTAGTAAAGTATCTCAAGAATGGAAGAAAAAATATCCCATGTACTCAGTACTATTATGAAACCAATTTACAATCACTCACACTTTCATATGAAGAATAGATCACAACTATGACTCAAGATGAAGGAGGGAGGAGGGGGTGGGGAAGAGAGGGGGGAAGTCAGATGGAGGGAGGGTGAATGGTGGGGTCACACCTATGGTGCATAATGCCAGGGTACATGTCAGTTCTATTAGTATAGAGTATAAATGTCCTAACACAATAAGTAAACGCGATGAGGTATACATTGACCAGTGTGATGTAAGCATTCCTTATTCTGTTTGAAATCAGCACATTGTACCTCATAAATGCATTAATGTATACATTATCTATGTGTTTGTGATTTAATAAAAAAATAAAAATAAAAAAGAAAATTTACTTTTCACAGTTCTGTAGACCGAGAAGTCCAGACTCAAGGACAAGCAGATTCCTCGTCTGGGGAGGGTCTCCTGGCTGCATCCTAATGTGGCAGAAGTGACCCGTGCTTTTCCTTTCAAGACAGGAGGTGGAAAGGCAAAAAACACCTACCAAGTTTCCTCTCGTGAACCCATAAGGACACGAATCCTATTTATTAGGGCT
Source organism: Nycticebus coucang (assembly GCF_027406575.1). Taxonomy (NCBI): domain Eukaryota; kingdom Metazoa; phylum Chordata; class Mammalia; order Primates; family Lorisidae; genus Nycticebus; species Nycticebus coucang. The sequence goes on along the minus strand of NC_069794.1, from coordinate 8,526,338 downwards.
CTGCCCTCAAGATTTCATCACCTCCTAAAAGTCCTTCCTCTTAATACTGTTACACTGGGACTTAAATTTCAACATATCCATTTTGAAAGTCAGTTACAATATAAGTATGTATAGAATAGTACACGGTAGATAGATTCAAACCATAGCAGGATATATATGACAATATCACAGCTAACATCGTACGCAATGGTTTCAACTTGAAAGCTCCTCCTCTAAGAGCAGGATCAGGACGAGAATGGCCACTGTCATCACTTCTATCCAATGTAGCACCGGAAGTCCTAGTTGGAACAATTAGGCTAGAAAAGAAATAAAAGGCATCCAAATCAAAAAGGAAGAAGTCAAAATGGCCCTGTTTGTACAGGGAATAATATTATATATAGAAAATCTTAAAGATGGCATCAAAAAACTCATACCACTTTTAAATAAAATCAGTAAAATTATAGTACATAAAATCAGTATATGGAAATTACCCTGTTTCCCCGAAAATAGGACAGTGTCTTATTTTAAAGTGTGCTCCCAAAGATGCGCTAGGTCTTATTTTCAGGGGACGTCTTATCTTTCCTGTAAGTAGGTCTTATTTTCGGGGAAACCGGGTAGTAGCTTTTCTATATAGCAACAATTAACTTCTCAAAAAATAAAAGTAGAAAACAATCTCATTTAGAATAATTACTAAAAAAAATAAAAGATTTAGAAATACATTTTATCAATGAGGTAAAATGTCTATACAGTGAACACTGAAAACATTGACAAAATAAATTGAATATATACATAAATAAAAAGACATAGCATGTTCATGGATTGGAAGAATTAATATTGTTAAAATGCCCACAATACTAAATTCGATCCATGGTTTTAGTGCAATCTTTATCAAAATTCCAATGACAAATTTCACAGTAATATGAAAAAAATCCCAAAATTCATATGGAGCCACATAACCATCACAGATCCCGAACAGCAAAACATTCTAAGAAAAAGGAAAAAAGCTAGCACAATCACATTTTCTGGATTCAAAATCTATCACACAGCTGTAATAATAAAAACAGAATTGTAACAGCACGAAAGCAGACACATAGACCTATGGAACAGAATACAGAGTCTAGATATAAAAGCATATACATACAGTCAATTGATTTTTATCAAAGTTGCCAAGAACACAACATGGGGAAAGATAGTCTTTCTCTTCAACGAATGGTTTTGAGACACTGGGTATTCACAGGCACAGGAATGAAATTAGAAAAGAATTACCTGGCAATAGATACAAAAATCAACTCTGATTGGATTAAAGACTTAAAGACAACCAGAAACTATAAAACTACTGGAAGATTCATACAGAAAAAATCCATGACATAGGCCTAGGCGATAATTCTGGGAGATATATACCCAAAAGCTTGGGCAACAGACAAATGTGATTATGTAAAAATGAAAACATTTTGTGCAGCAAAGGAAACAGTCAACAGAGTTAAGAGACAATCTATAGAATGGGAGAAAGTATTTTCACACCATACATCTGAAAAGGGTTAATATTCAAAACATAAAAGGAACTCAACTCAAAAGCAAGAGAAAAATAAACTCATCAAAAATGGACAACAGATCTAATAGACTTTTCTTACTAGAGGAAATGCAAATGGTCAATAAGCGTATGAAACTTATTGAATATCACTAATAATCAGCAAAAAGCAAATTAGAATCATAATTAGATGTCACCACATACCTGTTAAAAGGTTACTATCAATAAAAGAAAAGATAAGTAGGTAAGATACTGTGTAGAAAAGGAAACCTTTGCGCTCTATTAGGGGACTGTACTAATTTACAGACATACTCTTGAAACTATACCAATTCAATATAGCTGACAACATACCAAGGTTTCAGCAACCTCCATCTCTGCAAGGGCTGCACATATCTAAACTACCTTTTTTGCTCTCTGCAATCCTTCTCTTATACCTTCTCCTCAAATATTCAACAACTCTTTCCCAACCTGACATTCAACACAGAAATAAAATAACTGAGCTCAGTCAAGATGTCCTTCATCTTCTAATCACCACTTCCTCAGTGGACACGACCCATATTATCAACTGCTCCACCCATGGACATGAGAGACGACGGTCACTGTTCAAACACTCACCGTAATACCTATGTTTTTGGCACTATTCCCCTCTGCGTTTTACACTGTAATTTCCCTTCCTTGTGCTAAACTTCTCCCAAAAGTTTCAATCAGCTTTATTTTCCCATCTCCTGGTTTCTCTTCAACCTACTGTGGTCAAGCTTCCTCTTTTCTGATCCAATAAAGACTGCATTTTTAGGGCTTTTTAAAGGTGAAGGTCAATTTTCTGTCATTGTGTTACATAAACAGCCATGCCACACCCTTTTTAGATTAGAAACTAGAAACTAGAAATCATTTTGATTTCTAAGCTTCCTTAACACTGCACTCAGGGCGACTGGTAATGCACTCACATTTCTTTGCTAGCATTTTTTTCTACTTTATCAGTTTACTGAATACAGAAGTGCACCAAGGCCTTTTCCTCACCCCCCTCCTGATGTTACCTTATTTACCCATGACTATTTTATTTTATTTTACTTTATTTTGAGACAGAGTCTCAGTCGCCTGGGTTTGTGTACTCTGGCGTCATAGCTCACAGCAACCTCAAACTCTTGGGCTTAAATGATCCTCTTGCCTCAGCCTCCCGAGTAGCTGGGACCACAGGCACTGCCACAAAGCCAGGCTATTTTTTGTTGCAGTTGTGATTGTTGTTTAGCTAGTCTGGGCCAGGTTTGAACCCGCCACCCTCGGTGCATGCAGCTGGCGCTGTAACCACTGTGATACAGAAGCCGAGCCTAAGATAACTCTTCCAAATGAATATTTTGAGAGTTTTTGTTTGGTTAGTCTCTTCTCTAAAAATAAAAGAAAAGTAAAATAATACCTTTCTGTGGGTCTAAATAGAAGACAATCAAGTGTAAGAAATAGTTTGAAAAACATCAATAGTTTTAATTCCACCAAACTCAGCATAAACCAAAGATAAATTCGTATTTTTTCTTTTGTGTTGACAAACTAAAATTTTAAAAACTTAGATATATTAGCAACACTTTTCCCACCACATTCGACTTGTCTCTTTCAAATCACATTTACTTCAATGTCTCTCATTCCGACAATGAAAACCAAATAGCAGTGTCATAAAGTATCACAAAATATAGTTCAAACACTTGTCACTTTAGGGAAACATGAAAAGATTTATGCTTTAAAAGAAATATATACATGCATTTTTTTTTGAGAAAAAGGTGAAAAACACATTCAGATCATTCATATATAAATATGGAAAGAAACACTGTCTTATTGCAAGTTTAATTAATTGTAATTATACTTCTATGATTTATTAGCTTGATTTACTCATTCACCACTTGTGTGCAAGTGCTGTACATTTAAATATATGTAACATTAAGTATTCTGGCTAATGTATGTTCAATTTCCCTGATTGATGTTACGATAACATATCTTTCTCTTAAATGTATGGAATAAACTTCCATAATGATATAATATGAAAACATGGAGGAAAAAATACCTACAAAAATTGTTAGATCTATTTTTTTTCTGAAGAAGCTGTGTTAGATTTAGTAAGCATGACAAGAGGGTAACTATTTTAAGAGAATTACATTAACTGCAAATAGTTCTGAATTTAAGAGTTATTTTTGTTAGGTATTTCTAAGTACAACTGAAATGAATAAAGATTATACTGTACAACTTAAATAGATGCAAGCAGAATATAATTTTATACCTGTCAGATTGTGTATTTGTTAAGATTATTATTTTTGCTTAAGTCCAGCTAGTTAAAAAATAATAATCTTTCATATTTTTAATATTCAGATGTTTTATTTATAAGATATCATAGACTGATTATTTCTCAAGGATTTCCTCTTTGTATGACTGTATTCAAACATATTTTAATTGGAATATGCTGTGGAAATGTAACAGTTCTTATTAACAAATTGAAATTTGTTAATTTGTGGTAAATTATTTCAGGATTTGATTTAAAACAACAGTTATATATAATCTCAGAGTTTAACCAAAATATACTTCACAATTGTACAGGTGTTCCATAATCTTTCATTGTTGTCAGAGGTTGAATTTGCAGTTCTGAATTATAGCTGTGTGGGCAGGTGTGCATATACATGCTCATGTGTAGAGTAATCTTTAAAAGTATCAAAAAGAAACAAGTTCTGATTGCAAACATAAGACTTTAGAAAAGCCCTCTTGCTCTCAGGATGGAGGAATTAGACAGGACCAGACTATGCAGTTATCACAAGGGATGGATTACGAATCCCGCAGGAGTCCTAATGCCTGCCATCCTTCTCTGAACTTCAGCTCAGCAAACACATTGTTTAAACCCTGCTCTGTGGAGCGCCTCAACTCATGGTCTCCATAAATGTGATTAGGCAAACTTTGTCTCTCCCATCCTCTGACACCATGTAAAGACGACGGGTGGTCCTGAGTGTGCATATCATCTTTAAGCACAAAACACTAGTTTCTCTTTTGTAGTGTCAGGTCTGACACATAAGGGGAAAAACACAGAGCCCCTGCAATTACATGTAATCTGTGACAAAAGGTCAATTCTGCTTTTGATATTAAGTTATCCCATTACCGAATGCCTTTTACAGTGACCACCAAACCACTGCTTACCAAAGTTTCCAATTAGATTAATCTCTTAACCTTAACCATGAAACACGAATTTTATTCAATATTAATCAAATTTTAAAAATTGGGAGCAATCACAAATCCTCCCTCCAAACAGTCTGAACTTTAAAATCTATAAAAAATACAAAGAAAAAAATAGTAATTTTTGAATAATTGTTTGTAAATGTCATGTTTTGCTTGGCATTGTTACATCATTCAAGTATCTGACAAATAAATGTATGATATCAAACATTTCTATCACCTGCCCTAGAAAAGGCAGATAGAACTCAGGGTCAGACACTCTGACCAGCGGGTACAGCCACAGTATTGCATCTGGGTTGCCATGAATGTGGCTTGGATCATAACACAGCGTTTTGAGCTTTTGACAGAAAGTGGTCCAGGGAACACTGTGCTTTCACCATTTATTTCTACAATGTGCTCACTCATGTCAAAGCCACTCATTTTTGTAATCCAACCTCTAGTCTAATAAATTGAGACAAGAAAGGATGGTACATGCAACTAATGTCTTAAAAATCCATTATTTCTGATTTCCTAACTGATATAAAGCTGCTGAAATGCTATTAACTTTAGGATTGCCATATAAAAATAAACTTTGAAAGTTCTTTGGAGTTTAAAAAAGAAAGTATATGAATTTGTGTAAATATCTGTACACATGCATTTAAATTTTTGGAGAAATATCTGCTCAGAAACAGAAGTAAATTACTGATAAATGTTCTGGACCTTTCTTGGTCATTAAATATGCTTGTGTGTGTATAATTAAAATAAATATGCCTATGTACATACATATATACACATATATATGGTTTTACACACACATAGATATCGTTTGTTCATTTATATAGACAAAAAACACAACCAAAGCATATCTAAGAGCATAGGAAATACAATAATTCTGGTTAAGTAACTCCATTGTCATCTAAGATGATTAGTAATTTTTTCATCATTTGAAAGCGAGGTAATATTGCTGTGCCAGATATGAGAGAATAGTCTTAGTTATACTTATAGAGGTGGCTTTATTTAAAAAAAAAAGGTTAGGACATTTCATGAATATTTTTTATTTACTTTATCTGTCGTATTTGCCTTAGTATTTCTCTCAAAATATGACTTTAGAACACTTCTCCATCTATTGTAAATTCTCATGTTACTTAGATGACTTGTTAAATAGTGTTTGGCAGGCAAAACCAAGGTTTTAAGGTAGATTTTAAGATACAGAGAAAAAAATGATTAGGAGTGTGTTTAGAAATAAAATATTTAAGCAAGCAGCAATAATTATTGCACCAGAGCAAACGTTCTCCTCCCCAAAACAAAATAACAAAGTTACTTCTGTAGCTGGGAAGGATGGCAAAGGCAGACCCCGCTTCTGAAACAATAGAGTCATCAGGCAACCTTATGCCCCAGCCTAATTTGATGTGTCAGACCCTAATCAGCTCTGTTTCACAGTGCTTTGCTCCATGAAAGCAGATTTGTTTAACCACAACCTCTATTTCAGCATGACTGGAGAAGGAAGAGAAACGGACCAAAGCAGGCCTGTCTCACGTGTTGTGTTATGGGTATAAAGTGAATCCATCATTTGCTGGGAAGGCAGAGGCAAAGTGACAGGCTCATTCATGCCTTCGAGACATTTTTAGATCTATTGAAAATTTTAATCTGTGCACTCTGGTTGAACCTCCGCACTCCTTAATTTAGCACATGTAGCCATGTGCTGAGTCTGCCTGCCTCAGATAGGACTAGCTGGCTTCTGCAGGACAGCAACCCCTCCGAGCAGTTTTCTTCTCCAAATTCATCCTGCCTTGAACTTTACACACACATAAGCTCCATTTACAGGAGGATTTCAGAGTTAATTAAACGCTGAATTTGTTTCTTTAGAAATCACAGGCACCTCGGGGTTAAGGAATAGCATTGCAGCAACTACGTTAATTTAGGATTAAGCATACTGTACATTTTCTGAAGCAATATTATTTCTATAAGTACACATTTATAGAGATGGGGAAATTTCCCCTCTTTCACTATAAAAGGTTTTAAAAAATAGGTTTTTAAGAAAAGAGACCGTATGTGAAGAGATACTGCAAATCAGCAAATTCAAAATCATCCTTTATAGAAAAAGCTTTGCAATAGACAAATAAACTAGAATGCTGGGGAATTGTTGCATCCGTGATAGGGCCATGGGACGGCTTCCACCTGAGCTTCCCTGGTTTAAGTCCTCTTTGCTTCGGATTTGCTCTGTGCTCACCATGGTAATAAGGCCCAAAGCATAATATTTACAAATATTTGGGCCAAAGATGACAGGTAGATTTTTATTATCAAACTAGCAAGTCATTGCCAACACATATCATTTAATTCCCACTAAAGGTACTCCATATAACAGTAAACATTTTTGTTCTTCGTTTTCATAAACACAGGTCCTTAACAGGGCACAAAATGCAAGTGAATGAAGAACAGAATAAGCCAGGGATCTAGTACAGTCCTCAGTGGATTTACTTTTGATATATTGTGCTATAAAAACTTCACAAGTAATTTAGTACCTTGAATTCATTTTCATTGATATCTCTGATCATCTTTTGCAAGTGTGTTGTATCTTGGCAATCTCTTAAGCCATAGATTGATCAAAAGGCAGAGAATATTATTTCAATTCAAATTTAGAAAGACACAGAAAAGAAAAAATATCTAAAAATTGTGAACAACCTCGACCTTTTTCTGTTTATACGTTTAGTTTACATTATTAATGAGACCTGCGTGTTCACTTCAACATGAAATGTTCCCTTATCTGTGCTTTTTCTCTGGCGGTAAAGTTTGAAATCAATCAGTAAAGTTTGAAAGAAAAATAATTATTATAGTTTTTGAGGTATAGATACAATTAGACAGCGTTTGGTAACTCCAGCAGGTCAGATGAGTGTGTGGATACTTGGAGGTAAAAAGTTCAATTCCTGAGGAAGAACAGAGACAACTGGAGGTTAGAATGACTGCAGTAAAATAAAACATCCATAAAGCCCTACCGGGTAAGTCCCCATCCATAAATCTTATTAATCAGGGAGACTTCAAAATAAAATGAATGAGGGAGAAAAGTATAC